>NC_141695.1:1584655538-1585297204 GCF_964263255.1 Lissotriton vulgaris | reverse complement strand
TTCAATGAAATGTGCGGATGCCATTAAAAAGTATTCTGGGCAAAAGATAAATGTGGTAAAGAAAAAAAAGTAGGGCGCAAGACAGTGAGTTAAATACTGAGAAGGAATAGTGTGAAGAAAACAACTTACTGTGGAAAGGAAATGTTTCTGATGTGGGAGTAAAAGTTCTTTGGTTTTCTACAAAGAATGTCCAGCAATAAAGGTAACATGCAGTACTTATAAAATTAGGGGCATTTCCAGTGTGAGGGTAAGAGTAAAAGGGAGGAGCTGTAACATTTTGCATCTTGAAGAATATAGCCTCTACAATAAAACTGTACTCACCAAAGTATCCACAGTTCTGTAGTTGTATAACTGCATACAATTAGGGAAAACAACTACCAAACTTCAGGTCAAAAATATTTACAAGTCACCTGTTTACAAATCAGGCACAAGGTGGGCCTGTCACCATTGTTTCTTCTTGATTGCAGAGAGACACATCAGGTGTCCCTATCACCGTAATCTCCTGTTGCTACAGCTGACCAGAATGTCTGTTGGCACCTGAGGTGTGCCTACCACCGGAACCACTTGTTGCCACCGCTTAACTAATTGCAGTTAAGCACCCAAGGTGAGCCTGTCACCATGGTCTCCCTCACTAGTATTGTGTCTCTTCACTTAGAGTTTTCACTGCTTTTGGCACCGCTGATCTGATTGTTATTAGTCATCTATGGTGTGTCTATCACAGTGGTCTCCCTGACAAGTGTTGCATAGCTTCACTTGAAGTTACTATTGCTTTTCTTTTTTTTCTGTTTTAAAAGCTTTATTGAATAACCTGATGAGATACACAAGGCCAGTAAAAATTGTATTTAAGTAATAGAATACAAAATATAACCAGCATTAAGAACAAAAAAGAAAGCTATATATATCCTATAACAACAATACGGCAAGAAAATAAAAGAGAATAAGGGGGAATGGTGTGATGGGGAGGGGCTTACCCTTATAAATGAAGAAAGTGTTATATTGCTTAATATTTAATGATTATAAAACATGCTTATACTAATTAGAATAACAATGTGCCAACAATAATTAGTAATAAAAGAACAGAGAAAATAAAACAATTATGGAGGTTTGAAATCTCCCGAATGGAAGATATTTTTACATTCCTATCTTAATATGTTGTAAATGTCAACCAGAAGAGATCTCTATTAACACATGGTTTGCAGGAGGAGGCAAAAGGAATGTCAAGTCTGTGGTAGTGGCATAAATTCTTCCCCCAGTGTTGGACAGAAAGTTTCACAGAATTTTCCAATTGATTGTAATTTGTTGAAAAGCTAAAGCCAGCATGATGTCAAATAGGTCATAATTATGAGTAGGAAGGTCTAGGGACTCTAGGGAAAAGGTGATATTAGAAAGTGGGAGATGTATTGTAAAGTTAAGAGAAATATGGTACCAAATTTACTCCCTTAAATAATAACATTAGGGCAAAGGAAGAGAAGGCGCTTTAGATCAGCAGAGGGGGAATTGCATGTCCAACAATTTGTGGCAGAGGAATTAGAGAAAGTAGCAATAGCAATAGGAGTAAAATATAGCCTATGATATAGTGTATGTCAAGGATGCTTGCCATTAGAGTAGAGAATCTATGCCAGAAGGAAGGAGGACAATTGAAAGTGGATTGGAATTAAGGAAATGAACAAGGGTATGTACCATCAGATATGGCCATTGACCCAAGTTATTCCCCGAAGTCTCCAGGATTTCCAAAAGAAAGTTCTATTATTGATAGTAATAAGGGGATTATACCATAAAGGTGAGCAAAAAATGGAATTCTTTAAATTAATCATCGGCTCAGTAAGTGGTTTTAATATGGAGCACATGTGTTTGAAAAGAGGAAGAGACGTTAGAGGGGTTTTGGCAGAAAAGGCCAATATCTCCTCCATAGAGAAGCGTAGAAGTAAGGATTGTTCAATAGTAAGCCATAAAGGTGTGAAGGGAGAGGGATCTGAAAGAAGCCATTTGGAAGCTTGACGAAAGCTAATTAATTTATAGTAAGTTCTAAAATACGCAAAATTGACACCACCATTGGATTTTGTCTTCCGAAGCTATTCTAGATGTTTTACCTTGCCAAAGAAATTTGGGAGGAAGAGAATCTATTTTCTTAAAATAGCAATAATGAATAAAAACGGAAAGCATTGAAAGAATATAAAGCAAGATAGGAGTAATCCTTCTTTTGATGGAATCAAGTTGTCCCCAACAAGAAAGAAATAGAGGATACCAAGAAGAAATTAGTTTGTCAATGCGGGACAGAGCTTCTGTCATATTTAGTTTGACTGACGAAGATATAGAGTTAGAAAACCATTTTCCTAAATATTTAATTTTGGATATATTCCACGAAAACCCAGTTGAAGAAAAGGAGTATTGAGTACAACATTTTTTGAGGGGGAGAATATCAGAATTATCAGACTTAATCTTATAGCCTGGAACAAAGGAGAATGAAGTGATTTCATGTAATAAGGAAGGAATAGATATTTCAGGGTTGGAAATGAAAAGTAAAATGTCATCTGCATAAGCTGAAAGTTTCAAATGGTGATCACCATAGGAAAACCCAGATATAGAATCATTGTTGCAGATAGAAGATAAAAAAGGTTTGAGAGCTAGGATGAAAAGAAGAGGGGAAAGGGGACAGCCTTGATGAACTCCATGTTGTAAAGACAAATAGGAGGATGTGCAGCCATTAACTAATACCGAAGCTCTAGGGCCAGAATATAACAAAGAAATAATAGATATTATTTTGGGGCCCTAACCATGCCAATTAAGAAATCGAAATAAAAAGACCAATCTACCCTATCAAATGCTTTTTCAGCATCAACGCAAATAGCTGCTAGGGAGAGAGAAGGAATTTTATTTAATACATTAAGGAATAATCGAGAATTATCTGAGGTAAGCCTACCCTTGACAAAGCCACATAGTGGAAGAGGTGTGGCGCAGCAGCAAGGGTGCCTGACTCGAGACTACAGGATTCAAGGGTCAATAGCCGGCGGCAGGTTAGCCCAGCACCATGTGACTCTGGGCAATAGCTCACTTAATCTTCCCGAGGGCCCCCAGCGCCGGGACACCACTTCGGAGGTAGCTGTGTGCCTAACAAATACTGGTATTTATTTTATTTCATTACATTGCTCTTTACCAACTAAGTAGGGAAAAAGGGGTTCCAGTCTTAATGCAATCAATTTAGCATATAACTTATTGCCAATATTAACAAGGGATATAGGACAGTAGTTTTTACAAAACAAAGGATCTTGACCTTCTTTGTGAATTAAAAAAATCGGAGAGAGAAAATGAATGAAAAAGGTGGAGAGGTTTAGGGAGTAATACGGTAGAAAAATGTCAATAAAACTCAACTGTAAAGCCATCCGGGCCAGGAGTTTTACCTTTCTTTAGAATTGTTAGGGCAGTATAAATTACTTCAAGAGATAGATCTGATTCAAGTTTAGAGAAACTGAGATAATCATTAGATGGGGCAGGGATATTATCAAGATAAGATTGAATAAGAGGGATTGAAGAAGGGGATTCCGGAGAGTATAAGTCTTTAAAAAATAACAAAAATTGGTAAAGGATATACTTGTCTTTATGGATAAGCTTCCCATCGGAAGAGTAAATAGAGACAATTAGAGTACAATCTTTCCGAAATTTAAGATAATTAGCCAGCAGTTTATCCATTATATTACAGGATTTATGAGGGATGAAACTAACCTTGGGTTTGTGGTCAATAAAGGGATCAACAACTTGATTGTAATTGCCTCCAAGAATAAAGAGATCATCTCTAACCTGAATACGTTTGCGTAATCGTAGGCCAAAAGGAATATTCTGGTTGCGTAGGGCCATAAATATTAAATACAGTCAAAGAAATGTTAATAATAAGTAGCTTAGTTGATAACCATCTCCCCTCTTTATCAGTTTCTTGTGATAGAATTCTACATTTCAGTTTTTTATGACACAGAATGATGACACCGTTTTTTTCAGATGAAGTGGGGGATACTAGGACAGAACCAACCGAGCCCCTTTTCAATTTTAAGGCTTAGGGTTTTATGAGATGGGTTTCTTGTAAAAGCACCAAGTCAGGATTGTAAGATTCAAGATGAGATAATATTCTCTGTCTTTTGATTGGATTAATAAAACCTTTTACAAATCCATGATATAACTCTGAATGAATAAAAATCCAGAATATATACAGAGCAACATGGTCAACAGTAACATAATAATGTAAGAGAGAGGAGAAGGAAGGAAAAGGCAGTAGAGTTCACTGGAATGATGTCAAGGGAAGGAAAAGAGATGAAGCAATGAGATATGTTGAGGGAGTTTGTGAAGAAAATATTGAAGAGAGAAAATGTTGAAGTGACACCAGGAAAAAGATAGGAAAGAAGACATTAAAAAAGAAAGAGAAACAGGGAAAAAAGTAAGAAGAGACAGTACATGCCAAAATGATGACAGTAATACATACCTTTACAGGGGAACACAAGGGAAAGATGAGAGGTGGCAACGGACAACAAGGACGGCACCCCCAACTCAAGGCATCGCACCACACTGGAACATCAATGAAACCTAAATCGGAATGGGAAATCAGGCAGGTACAAGATGGGATCCGAAGAACCTGCAATAAGAATCAAAAGGTCATATAAACAAAAGTATAATGTAACTAGGCAACATGTTTCAATAAGAGAAATAATAAAAGATATGAATAAAGTCAAGTATTCAGGGAAGGACCTGCGATCTCCATCGAAGAAGAAAAATGAGAATGAATACATTTCCTGAGATCAGCAGGATCTTCAAATGTAGAGGTTTTGTTCATAAAGGTGACTTTAAATAAGCCTGTTTGAAATAGGCCATAACGAGCACCCAGAGACCGAAGAGCAGGACGAAGGTCCAGGAATTCTTTGTGTCGTTTAGCGGTGGCTGAGGAAACACCTTGAGAGATAAACAAGTTTGTACCAAGCCAGTTCATCTGTTTCATGGATTTAGCTGCATTTAAAACCTTTAGGAGATCCCTGAATTGCAGAAAGAGGAGTATTACTCCGCAAGGGTTAGATGGAGCAGATGAGGGTAGATGTGAACCAAGTCTATGAGCTCGTTGGATATTTAATTTGGTTGTAGCAGGAAGGTTCAAGAGCTGTGGAAGAAATGAAGTAAAATATGTTACTAGGTCATCACCCTCAAGACCCTCAGGAAGACCGTATAAGCGAAGGTTGTTAAGGCGATTTCTACTTTCAAGATCTTCAAAAGCTCTTCTTAGTTGCAGGACCTCCCTCTCAAAAATTGAAAATTTTGGAAGATGAGTCCTGCAATTCGCTGATTTGTTGTTCCACCACAGAGATGCAGGAATCCATAGATGACCATTTATTATCCAGCGTTTGCAGTTGAAGGTTTGTTTTCTCAATAAATGGTCATAGAGCGCGAATTTCCTCCAAAACGATATCCAAAGACACAGGAGAAGTAGTTTTGGAAGGAGAGGGAGGATTCTGTTTAATTCTTTTGATAGTAGATGCAGGTAGTTGGGATTTGGATGCCATGTTCGGTGGATCTGAAGGACGTGAGAACGTCGTTGGCGAAAATTCTTCAGAAGGCTGGGAGGAATTATTTGTAAATGGCAGGGAATTGAGAAAAGACCGTAGATTGCTGCACTTATTTTTTTGTGAGAAGTGTAGTAAATTTTTACTCCTACCCATGAAACAGTATGACCAAAGACCAAGAAAAGGCATGTCTTAGGACAAGAAAGAATTTTTGGGGACGTAAATTATTGCAGAAAGTACAAAATTGGAGTAATTCACTGGACTTTCCAATATAAGGATACAGCTCTGTTAAGGGTAATGTGACAAAAGTAGCAGAGAATCATATAAAAAATAACAGTCCAGGGTGCATTCCATTCAAAGTTTGAAGAAAAACCATTCCGGAAGAAAAACAAAATGGCAGCTGCAAAGTCACTAAACAGCCACGTGAGGAAATGTGACTTATTTCAGGGATATGAAGGTTTGCAGAGACATTCTCCAGGAGAGTAGGTATTCCGCTTCAGGAATACATTTGCAAGATGAACAAAACGGCGCTGGAACCGCTGAAATTGGAGCCGCGATGTCCAGTGTGGAGCCCCGCAACTAGGTTTCTATCTTAGGTCATGGTGCGCGTGACCCATCGGCTACTGCTTTTCGTTCATCACCTCACTTATGCCAGGTATAGCAGTGCTTGTGGTGAATCCTTCCCAAACCATCAAAATCACTGACCTACATTAAACACACAAGAGACAGAGCATAGGAGATGGGGCTTGCTTCTGGGATATGATACGCTTCACACCTGTTTCTATAGGCAGTGCAGCTTGCATCAGGCAGGAGCAGCAGGCATGAGCAGGAGCCGCTTGAGGCAGATGTGCAAATAACAGGTGTGTGAGTTCAAATGCTTTCAGCTAAACGTGGTAGACATGCACGAGCAGGAGTCTGAGGAGGCAGACACATAAGTAATAGATGAGTGAACTCGACCGCTTCCAGCTTCGCAAGCTGAACACTCACCAACAAGAAAGCCAACATGCTTCAAACTTGCAAAGGCACAGCTCTCTCTGCAGCACAAATGGGCGCTCACTTAATCCACAGCTGCTCACCTCTGAAACTCTAGTTAAAAAGTATCACTGTCACAAGCCGCTCACCTCAGTATTAGGTTGGCTCCCTCAGGGGGCATGGCTAGGCACCTGGGGCTGATGGCGACCCTTCTGTGACTCTCGTCGGGTCGGCACTGACCACGCTAAATGAGCCTCACCGTCTTCATGTCCCGAGTGCCAGAATGAGTGTTGGAATGTGTTGTTTGCGGTGCGCTACTGAAGACAAGCATTTTTTCATTACCAGAAGCCTCTAATTAGCGCTGCAGCCACACACTTCTCTCTATCCTGAGGAAAGCAGGCCATTTTGACTTGCAGCCACCGCCTTTCACCCTGTTCAAGACGGGGCATTTTTTCTGCACATGTCTCCTGCCCAACACTACTTTCTGGGACTTGCAAGGTATGCCCTCCTTCGCTTTTAAGGCCACTTTGAATGGTTTTTACTACGTTTCATAATGGATATGTGGCATATTTTTCTTTACTTTTAATTTTTTTTTCCTTGGGGAGATGAACGCCGACTGTTCCCCTTTCAACTGGCTAGGAGTGGCTAAAATCCATGTCAGTTTTCTAAAGGCTGCATAATTTTTTACAATAGACCGACTTTGCTTGCTACACTGCTTTTGTGGGACTGTGGTGTATCTATATATTTATTATTCTGTCAACCATTTGGGGAGATAGTGCTACTCTGACTCCTGTATCAAGCCTGAAAAACAAAAACATTTTATTAAACACTCTACAGTTTTTTCTAAATTTGCAGTATAGATGTTTCCATAGCTGCCTCTTCTCCTAAGAGTGGTTCTATCCCTGATACGCACTCTGGCTCAACGGCCTTAGGGAAAGCCTCCACAGAACGTCTCAAGAAGGATACGCCTTCCCCTACAAAATCTCCTCCCCCTACTTCTTTAGACTTCTTGCTAGAAGAAATTTTCGCTTTTCGCGCTCTTTACAAATAATAAATTGCAATATCTCACTGACAGATGGTCTCAAATGGATGAGCGTTTGGTAACAGTAGAACATCAAGTCTTTTTAGCACAACTGAAACTAAAGTCGCAACTCTTCAGACTCATGTATCAGCTCTACTAAAGCAAGTTGAAGAGTTCGAAAACCGAAAAAGGAGGAATAATCTTCACATTTTTGTCCTGCCTAAAATGTGGAAGGATCGGATCCTCTCACTTTCTTCAAGAACTTCCTTACAGATCTCCTAAAACTTCCTGAAGCCTCATCCTTAACCATACAACGTGCCCATCGATTAGGTCGCTTGCCAACTATGGTATCCTCCTCATGACACCCGAGAGGAGTTATCCTATATTAGTATACCAACCTTCTCAAAGTTTTGTTAGCAGCAAAATCTCTTACCGTTTTTCTTAGTCCGGTCATGCTCTGTTCTTTTCCCAGGACTACGCCAAGAGTATGGCTGACAGAAGGAAGGATCTTTTAAGCATGTGACCAGATCTCTATTCATTGGGAGCCCGCTACAGCCTTTTTCATCCTTGCCTTTTTAAAGTTACATACAGAAATAGCACGACATCCTACGAAGACCCCAGCAAATTGAGAAGTTTTATAAACTCTTGCAAGTGAGAAACAATGGACACTTTGAATCCTTCGCTTTCCATTTCTAATTAATAATTTAGGATTTTGCAGCAGTTTCAGAATTGTTCATCCCATGTTTGTCATGGACTTGTTGTTGTTGTTTATTCGTTTTTTTAATGTCCTGTTTTTATTTTCTGCTGCTTTGTTTGACCTTCGTAGTTAACTTGTCTTCTCCACTCTTCTCCCTGATACCCTATCATTTAGGTTTTCCAATGTTCTTTTTCTCATTAATTATAATGGTTCATGTATTTCATCAATGGAGTTTGGTTTTGTTGTCCTTCCATGGGGCCCTTCGCCTCCTGTTTCTTATTACTACTTTAGTTTTTTTCTGCTTAAGCTCTGAATTGTTCATCCCATGATTATCAAGGAGTTGTTGACGGTGTTCTCTCACTTTTTTTTTACTGTTCTGTTTAACTGCTCTGTTTGACCTCCACAGTTAACATTTTTTTTCGATCTTCCTCCCAGATATCCTATTATCCATGCCTGTCCTTTGTTCCTCATCTCGTTGATTATGCTGGTTTGTGTGTCTCGTGGATGGAGTTAGGCTGTGTTGTCCTTCCATGTGGTTTCCCCCAACCCTCCTTTGGAATTTTATAGGTATGGATGTTTCTTTGCTTATTTATTTTTCTCTGCTTATTTATGTCTTCTGTTCCTTTTTTCATCTCATCTTCTTCCTTCTATTTACTTTCTTTTTCTGTCACCACTGTTTCATCATATTTTCTTTACTCTGCTCACATCATTGATCAAGCAAATGTTATGATATTTATCTTTTTTTGGGAATTACATGGTATGTTTAGTGTTAGTCTATTTTTGTACATATTGTAATGTCTCAACCTTTCGCACTGCTGTCCTTATGCCATTAAAAATTATTTCATGGAATGTTCGAGGCTTAAATTCCCCTATCAAACGACAGCATGTTCTCACACATTTATTGAAGCTTGGTGCTGACATAGCTCTCCTACAAGAGACTCACCTCAATGAAAAAGAGTCTTTGAAACTGAAACAAGATTAGTTGGGCTCTGTTTTCTTCTCCCTGGGTGATGCTAAAAGCGATGGAGTTGCTACACTGTGTCGTAAATCTTTAAGCCTCAAATTACTCTCTTAAACTCATGATGACACAGGTTGTTGGCTGTTTACAGATTTGATGATTGAGAAAACTCCCATTTCTCTTCGTAATCTTTACACTCCAACTTCTGGTGACTCCCTATATTGGTCTAACTTTGCCAAAACCCTTTCACATCATCCTCAGGAAAATGTTATCCTGGCAGGGGATTGTAACCAAATTTTGGACCTTTTTCTTGACCGCAGCTCCCTGATTTCCTTTACATAACACAAAGCTCACAAACTTTTTGTGCACATTATCCAACAACGTAAATTATTAGATGACTGGAGACATTGCAACCCTGTCACACGAGAGTACACATATCTCTCACCTATGCACCAGACCTAGTCACATATAGATCATTTTTTAATTTCCCATAATCTCTTATAACCCTTACAGTCCGCTGAAATTGGTTCTATTTTAATTTCTGACCATGCCCAAGTTTTTATTTCACTAGACATTCTTAACAAACCTCCTCTACCCAACCGCTGGCATTTTAACAATTCCTTTCTTCTTGATCCCACATTTATCTTCTCCTTTACTTCCTTTCTGAACAAATGTTTTATTTTAAATAAATCAGGTACTTTACCCTTTCATTCCATCTGGGACGCTCTTAAGGCAACAGCAAAATATTTTATCCTAATTATGTCTCCAAAAAGAGACAAATGGTTCAGAAACAATCTGCCAATCTTTTTGCCAAAATTAAAAGCTTAGAACATTCATATTTGCCTAACAAATCTGCAGACTGTCTCCCCAAACTAATTGACACTAAACTCAGATTTAATAAAGAGTCTACAGATAATGCTTCATTATATCTTTTAAAATCCAACGCTTAATTTTACGGGAGTCAAAATAAATCCGGTAAACTCCTAGCTAATTACCTCAAAATCAAACATTATAAACTTAACATTGAATCAATCTTTGACTCTCAGCATTCTCTTAAATTCAAAGACACTGAGATTTTACACAAATTTTATCAGTTTTATACTTTTTTATACACACCGGACAATTCTCCTTCAGAATCTCAAATATAAGACCATGGGGCATATTACCAAGCAATAGCGATAATTATCGCTATTGCTTGGTTAGAGGCAAAAAATTACAGATGAGCTGCGGCGATTTTTATCGCAGATAAACCTTGGTATTACCAAGGTTTATCGCAAATGCGATAAAAATCGGCCGCAATGCATGAATATCGCTGAAAAGTTCGCGATATTTATGCATTACCGAGCTAATGCTCTTAGCCATGTTATCCACCTCCCATTGGATAACATGGCTAAGAACTGTTCAGGGCAGGTGTTAGCTTTTGGAGATATTCGCGCTTAGCGCGAATATCTCCAAAAGTTGGTAATAGGAGATAGCGAAGTTAGCGACTGTTTCCAGTCGCTAACATCTTGGCACGCCCACTTTGCATGTCATTAGTGATAAATATCACTGACATGCAAAGTGGGGCCCAAGATGGTCGCTATGTCCTACTAGCTGCCGCTAACTGGTGTTAGCGACAGCTAGGTAATAGGGAGATAATTTTATCTCCGCTTTCTTGGCTTTTAAAGCCAAAAAAGCGGAGATAAACCCCCTTGATAATATGCCCCTATTTTTCCAATATCACTAACACTTTTGACACACAATTAAATCTGGCCCCTTCAGAAGTGGACATCTCAGAAGCTGAATTACAAAAAGCACTTTGCACACTCAAAAAAGATAAAGGTCCAGGACACAATGGATTTACTGTGGAATTCTATCTTCATTTTTATCCCATACTTCTCCCACACTTTTGGACTCTCATTTCTTCTTTTCTACATAAGAGGGAGGCTTCTGGTTCCTTCCTTGGTGCTCTGATCTGTCTCATCCCCAAGGAAAACAAGGATCTACATTATTGTAAGAACTATGGACCCATCTCCTTGGTGAACATAGATTATAAAATCTTTTCTAGGGCCTTGTCTTTGAGACTAGAATCTTACCTTCTGGATCTTCTTGGTAGGGAACAGTCCGGCTCTGTTAGAGGAAGATATATTACAGATAATACCCGATTATTTTTTGACATTTTATCCAAATCATATCATTTCTCTGAGTCCCTTGCTGCAATAGCCTTAGATGCTGAGAAGGACTTTGATAGAGTTCATTGGCCAATTTTCTTTCATTCACTCAAATGTTTTGGATTTGGTCCTAAGATTATTTCTTTCATCTCCCTTCTCGATTCTCATCCCACAGCGGCAGTCTTTGTTCATAACTTCTCTTTCCCTTCTTTCACTTTAGGCAGAGGGGTTCGGCAGGGCTGTCCCCTCTCTCCTTTCTATTTAATTTAGCCCTAGAACACTTCCTTTCTAAAATACATCGGAACCAGGAAATACATGGCTTCAAGTCCAACTCCTTACAAGTAGAATTTGCTGCATATGCTGATGATATCCTAATTTTTCTTTCGGATCCTCAATCGTCCCTTCCTGCTTTCACAGAAGAAGTTTCCTCAATATTCTCTTGTCTCTGGCTACAAATTAAATAATGATAAAAGGGAAATTCTGCCCTTTATCAAATTCACCTTTAATGAAGATTTTTCTCGCTCTAATTTTTCTTGGCAGTCCAGCCGCATCAAATATTAAGGACTGCACTTCACGTCATCAGTTAAAACCTCTATCTCTACAAATCAAGAGAACTGCCTTTCGAAATTGACTGACTTGACTAGTAGGTGGCACCCTCTCTATCTGTCATGGTGGGGACGCCTGGATAGTATTAAAATTATGTTATTGCCTATTATTCTTTATATTATTACTAACATCCCTTTGGCTTTATCTTCTCAATATTTCAAGAAGTTCAATTTCATACTCTCTTCTTTTCTTTGGAATCACAAGAAGGCCCGTTTATCGTTATCAAAACTTATGCGTCCCAAAGACGAGGGAGGCATCAATTTTCCCATACTTACTTGAACAGTGTTATCTATCCCCATTTTCCTTCCAAGAAAACATATCATTTACACCCAAACCCCAACATTTATCCACCCCCATCCTTAAACACTCATGTCACTTAATAGATTCGGTCTTTTCACATGTCCTTAACAGTCGCAAAATGTTTCTTTAATCTCGTATATGGCACAATAAATTAATATTGATTAAAAGTAAACCCTTTTGCTGGAAAGTATGGGGACAAAAGGCTTACTTTGGGTAAGTCAATTATTGAGGCTTTCGTTTGTTTGTGTTTAGTTGTAGGCAGCTGTTTTTCATACATTTGGCGACAGCTTCCATGCCTTCTCAAAAGTTGTGTCTGGCGGTGTTGGGTTCGTTGAATAGGGAGAGGATGAGTTGGGTGTTGTCTGCGTATGACACAATGTTGAGTCCGTAGGTTCTGACGATGGGGGTGAGCGGAGCCATGTAGACATTAAAGAGTGTAGAGCTGAGGGAGGACCCCTCGGGGACCCTGCAGGTGGTAGGTGTAGGGTCTGAGAGGAAAGGGGGGAGTCTGACCCGCTGCGTTCTGCCGGAGAGGAAGGAGCGGATCCAGTCGAGGGCCTTGTCTTGGATCCCTGAATCGTGGAGTCTGTGTATTAGGATGTGAGACTGTGTCGAACGCCGCTGAATGGTCAAGGAGGATGAGGGCTGCTGTTTTTCCTTCGTCCAGTAAGGTAATGATGTCGTCTGTTGCAGCAAGGAGGGCGGTCTCCGTACTGTGGTTTTTTCTGAAACCGGATTGGGAGGAGTCAAGGATGTTGTGCTCTTTGATGAATGTGGCGAGTAGGCTGTTGATGGCTTTCTCAATGACTTTCACTGGGAACGGGAGCAGGGAGATGGGTCTGTAGTTTTTGAGGTCGGTGGGGTCCGCCAAGGGTTTCTTCAGGAGGGGGTTGATCCCAGCGTGTTTCCAGTCGTCAGGGAACGAGGCAATTGCCAGGGAGTGGTTGATGGTGTGGCAGAGCATGGGTGCGATGGTGTTGGTGGCTCTGTTGAAAATGTGGTGGGGGCAGGGGTCGGTGGGGACCCCAAAGTGGATTGACTTAATCGTTTTCATTGTGTCTTTGGTGGTGAGGGCTGTCCAGTTGTCGATCGCTGGCTTCAGGGCGTCGGGGTGGTTGGTGAGGGTTCAGTGTGTTGGTTGTCTTCGTTGAAGTTGTCATAGATGCTCTTGATTTTGTGGTGGAAAAAGGTGCTGAGTTTGTCGCAGAGGTCTTGTGAGGGAGGGATGTTGGTGGACTCACTGGTGGGTTGGGCGAACTCCTTGATGATGATGATGAAGAGTTCTTTGCTGTTGTGTGCATGAGTGGAGATTCTGTCTTCAATCACTTTTTTCCTTGTTTTTCTGATGAGTTGGTAGTGGGCGTTGGAGGTGGCTCTGAAGTTGTTGTGGGTTTCTGTGGATTTAGTGTTCCTTCAGGCCTTTTCGAGGCAGCAGCAAGTGGGCGTATGGACTTTTGTCGGTGATTCTGGTCCAGTTTCTTTGTGGGAGCAGGTGCTGGTGTCTGTGGATGGTATGTGTTCCGAAGGTGAAGTGGACGCATCGATGGTCAGTCCATGGGACTTCGGTGGTGTGACTGAAGGTGATGGAGTTTCCTGTTGTGAATAAGGGGTTGAGGGTGTGTCCTGCTGAGTGCGTGGGTTTGGTCACGATCTGGCGGAGTCCAATGTTGTGGAGGTTGTCCAGGAGGGATGTGGTGCTACGGTCCAGTTGGTTGTTGAGGTTGAAGTTGAGGTCTCCCAGTAGGGTGTAGTTGGTGGACGCAATGGCATGCGGGGAGATGATGTCCGTGATGGAGTTGGTGAAAAGTCCGCGGGGTCCGGGGAGTCGGTAGATGGAGAGTGGAGGTAGGGCTGGCCAGTATCTTGAAGTGAAGGTGTTCCATCAGGTCTGTGGGCTCGTCGGGGAGTGTGCCCAGGCGGAGGGTGGATTTGTGGACAATGGTGATTCCTCCTCCAGGGCGGTGGGGCTTTCCTTCCTGGAGATCTTATATCCTGGTGGAATGGCGATGGCGATGTCCGGTCCCGAGGTGGTGTTGGTCCAGGTTTCAGTAAAGAATGCTATGTCCGGGGTAGTGCTGTCGAGGAGCTCCCAGATTTCGATGGCGTGTTTGTGAAGGGATTGGATGTTGAGGAGGATGCATTGCAGGGTCTTCAGTTTGGTTGTGTTCTTGCAGGTGGATTGCGCTGGGTCAGTGGTCTTGGCGGTGCTGCAGGTGTGCCGGCAGCGGAGATAGCTGAAGTGTCCATGGGTGTGGGCTGGTGATGCTAGCTTGCAGCTGTTGTTGCGGCCTGGGTTGAGAGCATGGAGTGTCGCTGGGTCATAGTGTTGGCGGTGCAGAGATCCAGGGTTTCTGGCGCTGGTCGCAGTCGGGTCGCAGTCGGGTCGCAGACGGGCATAGACAGGTTGCCTTTGCCGCCCCGCAGTTTCCGTCATTAAGTAGGGGTTGGGGAGGGATGAACAGCTGGGAGGCGGGGCGGGGAGGGAAGCTGGATTGGGCCAGTCGCACTGGTAGTGCTTGGGGGAGGGGCCACTAGAGCAGCAGCAGCGGGGAAAAATGGGCTAAAAAAGGTAAAAGGAAAAAGGCAACAAGAGAGAGGAAAGTGCAAATAAGGCAGCAAAAGTGCAAGAAAGAGTGGAGGAAAGACACAGAGGACACAGGAGAGTGAAAGGGGGTGATTGAGATGAGGGGACAAAACGAGTGAATAACGAAGGAAAGACAATGGAGAGTGAAGGGGGGGAATTTGAAATGAGGGGAAAACAACAGAAAATGGAGGTTAAGACCCAAAAGGAGAGGGAAGGGGGAGATAGAAGTGAGGGAAAAAATGAGTAAAAAAGAAGAGAAAAAGCGGAGCAAGAGAATGGAGACAGAGGTCCATTGGACCACCAGGGATAAGGCGCAGGTGAAACCTGCGGGTGGAGGAAGAAGCTCTCTACACCGCCTTTAATTATTTTCCATCATCTTCCCCGAATACCCCGCATTGCAATACTCATGTTTATAATCTCGTCTCCACAAAACCTAGAGCTTCCATCATTTACTCTTCTTTACACAAATACCCTAACTCTAGAGATAAAACAAATGTAGGATTAGCCTGGGAGCGGGACCTATCAATGGTTTGGTTCCTACCTACCTGGTCTAGAATTTGGTCTAAACTTAGGAAAACCTTGAGAGCTGCTAACACCACCCAAACACTTTTCATTGTTTATAATAGACTCCTCATCTCTCTCACAACCCTACACAAAATGAACAAGGATTTACCAGACACTTGCTGGTCCTGCTTCCAAGAATGAGCCGATTTAAGGCATCTACTTTTGTCCGGTCCTTTTGTTCACGATTGTTGCGAAAAAGTTTGGAAACAACTACTTAAGATTTCTGACCGTGTAGTTCCCTTCACCCTTGTTAACATCTTTTTAGATTCCATATCAGATGACTGGGATAGTTGTTCTTTAAACATGTGTATTTTAGACCTGCTCTTAGCAGTTGCTTTTCAGCAAATCACAAAACGTTGGAAAGACTTTTATATTTTGTCCTTTCAGGCTTGGTGGCATGCAGTCTGTCATAATCATCGATTAGATAAATCCTTTGTATACCCCCTTCTCTCCCTCTGAAAAGACTCTTGTTATGGTCCCTTGTCACTCAATGTATTGATAGGATGATTAATGTTCTACTGTGAGATCAACTGCTGCACAAGAAGTTTTGAAGCCTCCTTAACATTCCTCTTTTTTCTCTTTTTTCCCCTTTTTATATGATTGATTGTTAATATTGTAATACACCTACCAAACATGTTTAATTCCAAATCTTATAGCACTGACTCTTAATTTTACTTAATTCTGATGTAATTTCTTTTATCTCTTTTATCTTTGCTTAATTTGTATGACCTTTTCAACATTGTGTACCTTTTATTCTAATAAAGTCTCTTTTAAAACTGGGAAAGGTTGGCTCCCTCAGCAAAAACTGTCTTAAAAGGTCCTTCCTCAATAGATTTAGTCATTCTTTTATCCCGTCGCTAGTGTAAAAGCATAGCTTCCCTCAGTGAATAAGGCTCCTGAACCAATGTACATTTCCTTGATGTTTGTTAATGAAAAGGAAGTCTTCCAAGAACCATCCTAGCCTCCACCTTCAGACTGCTCCACCTGTCTCTCATTTCAAAAGATCACATTCCAACTAAAACAGTGAAGGCTGGTGAAAACATCAGGTTCCATGACCTAATATAATTCTACTTAAGCAGATATCACATTCCTCCCTGCATTCAACACTAGTTTCTTAGCTCAAATGCACACATACATCAAAAATGAAGGCAATGATCAATTTTGCGCTAGGAAAAAGCGCTAAATGAAATAGAACACAAACAGCAGCACAAGCAGCCACTTGTGCTGCTACAAGAGCTCTTACAGTTTTGCTGTAGCATTTTTTTTACCCCAAACTACTCTTAATTATGCAAGCTGGCATAAACTGGTTATTGATAAGTCCCCATCAAAGAGTAACTCAGAATTTCTGAAATTACCTTGATTACTCAGCCATACTTACAATTACTCCCAGGCTTAGGATTTATCATGAGTGCACTTGGGGATAAGTTAATAATATGCATTGTTAGCAAAGAAGGAAGCTTTGATTTTTTGTCCATCGAGGGATAGGAGCCAATAAGCCTCAGAGACAGTTTCACATTTCTTCAGAATACACATCAATCTGAGAGCTCCATTTTGGGTGTGCAGGAGTTTCTGAATAGAACCAGCCGGAAGACCAAATTAGCAAGCAATGACATAATTATTACTTGTCAAATTTCTGTCTCACATAACTTGTGCCCTCAGATGTTTGGGAGCTAATAGCTGTATTTACCTAAATCACCAAATGTAACACTAACGTTCAGACACCACTGCAATGACCTGCTCCTTGAGACCTGGGTCTTTATCCAGATAGAAACTAAGGAAGACCCCTACACCTGAATGCCTGAAAAAAGGTAATCTGGCCAAGATCAGAATCTTCTTTGGGCTGGGGATTTCCACATAGTAAAGAACAGAGACATTTCTGTATACTTTCCCATAGGAATAGCTCCACCTTTGGGATATATATCTCCACATGGTAACATATAGAGAAAAGTAGAAACTTTTTTCAACTTGGAATAAGTTTGCTAAAATATTTTTTATATGAAATAATAATTTAAATATTTGTATACATTTATTTTAAATGTGGATCTAAATAAAAAAATGCTACAGCACTATTAACTCAATTTTTAATCAAATATTAAATTATTTAAAACATATTAAATTAGATGTAATATATATTTCTTGAAGTAAAATTAAAAAATAAATTACCCTGAAATCAAAACAGTAAATGTTATTATTATTATGAATGACTAATTATCAAAGTGATGTAAAGAGTTAATTATAAGGAATTTGATTTTATTTTAATAACATTCATTATTACATTAAACTGTAAATGAAAAAAAAATAATTAAAATAGTTTACATTTAAATTAATACATGTATTATATTTTATATGTTTACAAAGTTCAATTATATATATTTATATCTATTTTATATAATTACATTTAATTATATTGGACATTATTTTATATGGGGTTTACTTTTACATCATGTCCTCCATTATTTGCCGAAGGAAGGTGTTACAGTGCCAAGGGCGGGCCATGTATTATTCGAGAGCTAATACTGTGTTTTTATAAAGTAGTAACTTACACTTGTAAGTTAGGTTTCACAACCTTTTTTTTAGGGCTTTGAGACGTGAAAGTGTAGACTTTTGAGTACATTTACACTCCGATTTTGGAAATAGCCAAAAAAAGTAAAGTGACTCAAAAGTTGAAGGGTAAATTTCCATGTGTAAATCACCATGAAGTTCACAATTCATGCAGGACAATCCAGCATCAGGATAATACGGAAGCACCTTCGATTATTTAGGTTCCCTGATGTATACTCAGCTAGATTTTTTTGGGCCCTTGGAACTGTTGTTTACCTAGCAGACATATTTTCAGAGCCGGGAAATCTGAAAGGGGCCTCACCAACCATTTCAGTGGCATACTGTAGTTCACAAGGTGGAACTAGTACAGATACTAACTCAGACATGACAGAGACCCCGTAGGGTTCATTAATATGTGCATGATTGCCCGCTTTCCTAAAAGAAGTAAAAAAAAATCACAGTAGTATTTTTAAAATCTCTCAGATACTAATCTAGAGCATAGAAAATAAAAACAATTATTGCAAATGAGAGTAAAACATAAGCTTAGACGAGTATTCGGAAACAGTAGGAGATAACCTATGTTTTATTCTAGGATAAAAAGAGCCTGCATGGCTAGTTGTGCCTATCTGACAGAAATGTGTTCAGTTATGTCCCCTTATACCTGTCGCAGCTCAGTGAAATGGGGCTGGAGTTCAAGGACCTTACCCCCAAGGTGTACAACGACACATTGGAAATCCAAAAGTCCTTCCTAATTTCCTAAAACTAAAGGTTTGTGTTATGGTTTTACTGGGCATACCTGTGAAGGTTCCATCCACTGTCCCTTGCTTCCCAGGTAGAGCATGAGGTGTTATTGATCTAAGGAGAAGGTAGTTGTATGCAAATGCACTATGTTGCTTAAAGTGTACATCTGATAAGGCACCATCACAGGCTTTCACGTATGCAAAGTATGGCAAAACTTCATATTGTTAGCTTATTTTCATATATCGTGTGTACAACCAAACAAAGCTCATCAGGTATTCAACCAGAGCTTACAATAAATTCAGTAGAACATGACTGTTCCATGTCATCCCAATTAAATGTACAAATCACAGGCGACGGTAATTAACAGTGAAGGGTTAATAATAAATGATGATCTTTCTTGACATCTGCATTGCACTGGTGGTGCAACCCAGCCGTGTTCATTAAAAGACAAAACAGCAAAATAATTGACAATGGCTGTAATTGGATCTCTTATTGACTGAATAGAGAATTACCACATGCTTAGAAGACATCAACATGTAGAAATCCATACTGCAAACGAGGGAGAGTAATAAACATGAAGTTGCGAACATATGTAGAGGATAGAGACAGATAGCATAATGAACAAACTGATGGACAAATTGCAAAAAAGGAAATCTGTCATATATATTGGACAGACATCGTCAGTGATGAAAGTAAAACTGTAGTTCGCAGCATTGTTTTAAAGCTGTCCCAGTCTTAAACCACTCTGACAACTGTGAATGCCATCTCGTAGACATATTCTCACTCATCCTAGAGCAGAATCTTTAGTCAGAAGCTGAATCTTGACCCGGTAGCTTGTACTACTTCTCAATAGAGGCTGCATGGGTAGGGTGCATTATTTTGCAGAATGAGTTCCGTTCTGAGTGTCTGTAAGTCAAATGACTCCACATTCAGAACTCTCTTATCTTCTGGTTGCCAGGTGGTCTGGGGTTGTTTGATCTTTTGCTCGATGCTACCACGTGCTTGGCTCTGTGGTTTCTGGACCTTCAATGAGCTGGGCCGGACAGGGTTTTTGTTCCACTGGGCATTTCCCCAGTGGGCTGAAGCCCTTGGAGGCCGGTTTTGGAAGCCCAGGGGCGCGCCTGGTGCTTCTGTCACTTTCCTCAGCTACAGGGCAGAGAGCAAGTAAGGCCACAAGGGACAAAAAAGGGAGGGAAGCGGAAGGTAGCGAGAAAGTGATTTGAGAGAGAAGAGAGAGAGAGAATGGATGACTGCAAAGATAGAGAGATTGCACAAGCAGAGAAAAGGATCCCGGCAGGTTTGTACCTTTATGCAAGGACTGGATTTGGATCCCCAGTCTGGCCGGCGTGGCAGGCCTGGCAGGGCGCCCCTCGGAGAGTTTACTGAAAACAAGGTTGCCATGACTTTCTCAAACACCCAATGGGTTCATAAAACGCATTCATTTGCCTCGTTGGCTACTTGCATTTAGTCGGTTTACTCTGTTTTCGCAGACACAAAAGTTAATTATTTCTACCTTGATCTGGGTTTTTTTATCCACAACCCTCAATAGGCCAGCATTTTAGTCTCTACCTCTAATGTATTAAGTTATTGTCTTTCAGACACCTGTAAACGCGCTGCCTCCTGTCCACTGTGTTATGAAACAACAGAAGGCCAGATGACAGAATGTCCCAAGCTTCAATGTATTCATCCGAATCCTAAAGTGTATCCAAACTAAATGCATTGTGATTTCTTTGTTGTTAGTACATTTAGCTGTTCATCTTGGTCCTCTTTGTTTGTGTTAAATATGTGTTTGTTTTTTGCTAACTTTGACTTTGCCATCTGCCAGTTTGTTTTAAGAGCCATATTTTGTGCATTGTCTGCTATCATTTCTCTGAAGATCTCCGGGCTTGGTTTGGGATACGTTGTTTCAGAATAGAGCTTTTCTTCCTTGCATGCTATCAGCTCAACCCTAATGCCTACTCTAGAGCTTTTGCAGGTAATGGTTCTGTGGGTTATGCATATAAACAGGAGGCATTTAAGCTGAACATGGCAGCTGGATAAAGGCAGATCACTAAATCATATCCCTTGCAAGCTAAAATGCAAAGCTAGTTCTAAGAGGGAAAACCTTGATTATCATCAACAATGGCACAGTAGATAATGAAGGGAAAGCAACAGTACTACAATTCTGGCCGATGTCAGTCGAGGCAACCTTTACAGTACTGTAGCAAGTTAAACTGAAGCATTTTCATGGGGTAGAAGCTTGCCATCAGAGGATGCTTCGTCCTTCGCATGGTCTGCCTAAGCCCTCACTCTGAGTAGCAATGGGAAAGGAGTTATCAGTCACATCTATACTTTAAGAGGCAGTATTTAACATGGAGGATGCATATGCTGAAAGCAGGCAAGATCCATGATTGAAATACCAGGCGAAAAGATACAGGAATCTTACAAAAAAAATCCCCCTGTGATACGGGACACTCCAGGGAGTAGCTGCGCGCTCTATAAATATGCGCTAACAGAAGATAACATAACATAACATAACATATTCAACAAAATGTTATAATCGGGGTGCTGCTGCCATTCCAGAGTTATTCATCTCCGCGATCAGAGGTAGCGAGCATGTACTAGGCAGTTTTGGGTTACCTCTGGTCCGCTGCATTCAAGTTAGCTTCGATCTCCAACCTAGCTACAGGCGGTCGGTCTCTGCATATTGGTTTGCATCAGAAGAAGTCTAATCCAAGGCTGGTGAAGCAGATAGATATCCCACATGCTTTTATTATTTTCCTAACGGCCATCTTACTGTTAAAATTCAACACTGTGCTGCCAGAAGATTCAGAAGTTTCCCCAACTTCTCACTTTCAGAACCATTGAGAGTAATGACTAAGAGGAATGAACAAGCAAATCAATGACTTCTAGTCTGACTACATGGTCTAGTAGAAGCCAGAGAGGCTGAAAGGGCTGCTAGGGCCCCCATGCCTCTTCGGGAAGATCCATAAATGATGGAGACCTGGCTGCTCTATGTGTGTTACTGATTGGCCCAGGTACCTGGCAGGCTATTAATAGGAATGAAAGTCAAGGCCTACAATGTCAATTGTATGTTCCTTTTCAGAACCTAACTAATTCTATACCAGTTTATTGATTTGCATTAGCTTGCGGCCCCATCTTCTGGGTTGTATAAAGCGCACCACAATCGTCTTTAGTACAAGTGGACTGGAATTGTTTAAGGTATTCATCACATGTAGTAAATACCAATTAATAAATACTAAAACTCTGTGGTGTGCTATTCACCAAGTACAAACTGTGGTTTTGAGTTTTCCCAATCATAGGTGGAATTGCATGTGGAATTGTTGGTTTCTGCACCACATTTTGCACACCTCAATATTTCATGGACAATTGTTCCCAGGTACATTTCCGTAGGTATGAGCTGCCAAAAGTTAATTGGTATTATTGCAGGGGAGAGGTTAGAGTAGTTGATGTTTATTTACCACACAACACATGATTCTAATGTATGTACAAATAGTGGTTTGTGTATGGATCGGAATGTTCTGCCCCATTTGTAATTGTGAGCAGAGAATGGCGTTTCACTGGTTTCTGGGCATCCAGCATTAAGTCATTAGATTTAAAAAGTAACCCCGTTCCGAGCCTCGGTACTTTTTGTCTTCCACGCGAAGTAATGGCTAAGCCTGCCACAGAAAAAATAGAAAGAAGTTTTGATTTACTCATCAACAAAGAATAAATAATAACAACATAATTCTGAGCGTGGCACATTTTATTTTATCTCGGTTATGAGTACATCATTCTAATCCGAGACCCTCTATCAATATACATCTGATTACTTAAGTGATTCACTCTCAAAGCCATTACCCATTCTGTTTGGTCATAGTTTTTTGGAAATAATGAGCAACCTTGTGTAAATCGTGCCCACCTGATAATATCTGCAATTTAATTGGTTGCTAAGGACAACACACGTGCTGCATCTGGTGCTGTAATTATAGTGACATTCAAAAGTGGCATTTCTATTTTCCAATTTTCAATTAATTTCATCACGTCCAACATCACAAAACATTCTAGTCGTAATTGATCAAGAACAAGTAGAGTTTTTTTTAAATGAAATTGTCATGAACCAGTTATAAATCTTATAGCTAAGACTCCGATATCTCTTGGTGATTAGTTTGTATTTTATTATATAGGGGATTAAAAAAAATCTTTCTGTTTGCCGCAACCTTGTCGCTATTGTGATTTTGATGTGTTATTGTTTTCTGTTCAAGGGTCCCAAACCTCCTGTTGTGTGGCCCTCCGGATGGTGTGCTACCTAAGCGAATATAGATCATCACTTCTCCTTTCACAGGATTAATTTTTTGCCCATTTTGGTGGATGTTTGTTGCTTCAGGTGAAACCTTAGTGTAATTTTTATGGCACACTAACGAAACGCATCAAGTCGCTTTGCTGCGCTGTTTTGCAGGGAATGGGCAGGAATGTGTCATATTTGAAACAATACAACGCCTTCCTGTCCTTGTCCCTGTTGGCTGCCTGGCTCCAACACAGGCACCCTTGCACCATGGTGAAGAATGCAGGAAGAGCCACCTTCCTGCACAAAAAAAATCATGAGAGGCAAATAATTCAGTCTATGGGTGCTGCAGAATGCAGCGTATATAGAAAGAGGAAGGAACGAGGAGCAATAAAGATATTTCTCCTCATTGCGCATCACCGAGGCAGGTGTATCTTTTTAGCGCATTCCCAGGGTTATCAGTTCTGGTAAATCTGGGAGTGCATCAAAAACCATGGGAGTTGCATGGGAAGACCCATGCAATGCTTATGGAATACCTCCCTTGTGCAGAGGAAGGCAACACATCGATTTGGGCTGCATTGCTTCACCTGAGATTTATGAAGCCACTCAGAGTGACGTGCAAAACAAAGGGGCTGGAAAAAAAACCACATAGTTAATAATTTGAAGCACATCTACACTAAGAAGCTAGTGAATAACAGAACATATACCCCTGAATCCTACATAAAAGCTAAAGAAATGGAAAATCAATGAAAGTATGAAAAGGAAGAAAAATCCCTTTTAATATGAGAAAGGAATGACAGTTAATATTTTGCTCCATTAATAATGTATTGACCACCATGAAGTTGTATTGTAAACGGGGAAACAACCTTTACAACGCAACTTTTACAATGCACTACCATTACAACTAAACTTTTACAACGCAATATCCATTACGACGCATGCCATTACAACGCAACCATTACAACGCATGACACTACAACGCATAACACTACAACGCATGTCATTACAACGCAGTCATTACAACGCATACCATTACAACGCATACCATCACAGCGCATAGTACCCTTACACTATCCAACACTTACCCTACTGTTGCACCCCTTGGAGTTAGAATAGTAATTTTTACCCCTACACTATCCAACACTTACCCTACTGTTGCACCCCCTGGAGTTAGAATAGTAATTTTTACCCCTACACTATTCAATACTTACCATACATGCAATGTAATGGTATGTGTTGTAATGGTATGCATTGTAAAGGTAGTATGCGTTGTAATGGAATGCGTTGTAATGGATGTTGCATTGTAAAAAATGTGTTGTAAAGGTATGTGTTGTAAAAGTATGCGTTGTAACATCATACAACCAGGGGCCTTGTTGATAAAAACGGCTAACTAGGTGACAGCATAAAAGCATGATGAGGTAATAAGATCAATTAATTGCAAATGATGTGTTTGAATTTGTGTTGTAGGAGAATTAACAGACAGGCTATGTTGCATTGTAACCACAGTCTCTTACGAAAGGGCGAGGTCCACTCCTCCTAAACAGAAGTGCAGAGAGACAAAAGGGTTCGTGGATTGGGTGGCTCCTGCACTGGAGTTTAGTTGCTAAAATCTTTATGATACAAGTAGAATCAGATGCAAGCATTAGCAATGCCAATCGGTATTACATATCTCAAAGTTGAAAAGTGATTTTTCTGTCACTGATGGGAGTACACCCTCAGGGGCATATTTACTGAAATTGTGTCCCAGTGCAGTAAGTTACCTTACTCTGTGTCAAAGGAAAAGGGCAGGAAAGTACTGTATTGATCCAATACGGTTCATTCCTGTTACTTCCTCATGTGCTGGCTTTGTTTTGTCAACAAGGGGTGGTGATGGACAGAGTTTCTGAATTAAGCAGAATACTCTCACCCAGTCAAGAAATCAGGGCTAGATCCAACACCGTTTTCTAGCTCACTGCACCATCCCAGCTAGAGAACCTGGCTATATGCAAATTAGTCTGTTCCTGTCCCAGTGCATGATGGGAACAGGGCAACCAAGCCAATTCTTACACTGGGAAGGAAACAAGCTTCCGGGGACCGGTTTCTGGCATTTCAGCCGTCGTCGGCCCGGCTTGCTTGAATCCTGATGGTGCAATGAGCAAGGGACTCACATCTGAGTATACCCTTCCACGCTTAGGGTGGACAAAATATTAAACAACAAGGGGTGGTGATGGACAGAGTTTCTGAATTAAGCAGAATACTCTCACCCAGTCAAGAGATCAGGGCTAGATCCAACAACGTTTTTTAGCTCACTGCACCATCCCAGAACCTGGCTATATGCAAATTAGTCTGTTCCAGTCCCAGTGCATGATGGGAACAGGGCAAACCAAACTACAAAGCCAATTCTTACACTGGGAAGGAAACAAGCTTCTGGGGACCGGTTTCTGGCATTTTAGCCGTTGTCGGCCCGGCTTGCTTGAATCCTGATGGTGCAATGAGCAAGGGACTCACATCTGAGTATACCCTTCCACGCTTAGGGTGGACAAAATATTTAACAACCAGAGGTGGTGATGGACAGAGTTTCTGAATTAAGCAGAATACTCTCACCCAGTCAAGAGATCAGGGCTAGATCCAATGCCGTTTTTTAGCTCACTGCACCATCCCAGCGCAGAACCTGGCTATATGCAAATTAGCCTGTTACTGTCCCAGTGCATGATGGGAACAGGGCAAACCAAACTACCAAGCCAATTCTTACACTGGGAAGGAAACAAGCTTCCGGGGACCGGTTTCTGGCATTTCAGCCGTCGTCGGCCTGGCTTGCTTGAATCCTGATGGTGCAATGAGCAAGGGACTCACATCTGAGTATCCCCTTCCACGCTTAGGGTGGACAAAATATTTAACAACAAGGGGTGTTGATGGACAGAGTTTCTGAATTAAGCAGAATACTCTCACCCAGTCAAGAGATCAGGGCTAGATCCAACACCGTTTTCTAGCTCACTGCACCATCCAAGCTAAGAACCTGGCTATATGCAAATTAGTCTGTTCCTGTCCCAGTGCATGATGGGAACAGGGCAACCAAGCCAATTCTTACACTGGGAAGGAAACAAGCTTCCGGGGACCGGTTTCTGGCATTTCAGCCGTCGTCGGCCCGGCTTGCTTGAATCCTGATGGTGCAATGAGCAAGGGACTCACATCTGAGTATACCCTTCCACGCTTAGGGTGGACAAAATATTAAACAACAAGGGGTGGTGATGGACAGAGTTTCTGAATTAAGCAGAATACTCTCACCCAGTCAAGAGATCAGGGCTAGATCCAACAACGTTTTTTAGCTCACTGCACCATCCCAGAACCTGGCTATATGCAAATTAGTCTGTTCCAGTCCCAGTGCATGATGGGAACAGGGCAAACCAAACTACAAAGCCAATTCTTACACTGGGAAGGAAACAAGCTTCTGGGGACCGGTTTCTGGCATTTTAGCCGTTGTCGGCCCGGCTTGCTTGAATCCTGATGGTGCAATGAGCAAGGGACTCACATCTGAGTATACCCTTCCACGCTTAGGGTGGACAAAATATTTAACAACCAGAGGTGGTGATGGACAGAGTTTCTGAATTAAGCAGAATACTCTCACCCAGTCAAGAGATCAGGGCTAGATCCAACGCCGTTTTTTAGCTCACTGCACCATCCCAGCTCAGAACCTGGCTATATGCAAATTAGCCTGTTACTGTCCTAGTGCATGATGGGAACAGGGCAAACCAAACTACCAAGCCAATTCTTACACTGGGAAGGAAACAAGCTTCTGGGGACCGGTTTCTGGCATTTTAGCCGTTGTCGGCCCGGCTTGCTTGAATCCTGATGGTGCAATGAGCAAGGGACTCACATCTGAGTATACCCTTCCACGCTTAGGGTGGACAAAATATTTAACAACAAGAGATGGTGATGGACAGAGTTTCTGAATTAAGCAGAATACTCTCACCCAGTCAAGAGATCAGGGCTAGATCCAACGCCGTTTTTTAGCTCACTGCACCATCCCAGCTCAGAACCTGGCTATATGCAAATTAGCCTGTTACTGTCCCAGTGCATGATGGGAACAGGGCAAACCAAACTACCAAGCCAATTCTTACACTGGGAAGGAAACAAGCTTCCGGGGAACGGTTTCTGGCATTTCAGCCGTCGTCGATTCAAACAAGCCGGGCCGACGACGGCTGAAATGCCAGAAACCGGTCCCCGGAAGCTTGTCTCCTTTCTGGTGAAGAATTGGCTTGGTAGTTTGGTCTGCCCTGTTCCCATGATGCACTGGGCCAGGGACAGACTAATTTGCATATAGCCAGGTACTGAGCTGGGATGGTGCAGTGAGCTAAATAACGGTGATGGATCAAGCCCTGATCTTTGGACTGGGTAAGAGTGGTCTGCTTAATTCAGACACTCTGTTCATCACCACCCCCTTTTCTGAATCGTTTTTGGCCACTATAGGTGTGGCAGGGTATGCTCAGACATGAGTCCCTTGCTCACTGCACCATCAGGATTCAAACAAGCCAGGCCGACGACGGCTGAAATGCCAGAAACCGGTCCCCGGAAGCTTGTATCCTTTCTGGTGAAGAATTGGCTTGGTAGTTTGGTCTGCCCTGTTCCCATGATGCACTGGGCCAGGGACAGAATAATTTGCATATAGCCAGGTTCTGAGCTGGGATGGTGCAGTGAGCTAAATAACGGTGATGGATCAAGCCCTGATCTTTGGACTGGGTAAGAGTGGTCTGCTTAATTCAGACACTCTGTTCATCACCACCCCCTTTTCTGAATCGTTTTTGGCCACTATAGGTGTGGCAGGGTATACTCAGACATGAGTCCCTTGCTCACTGCACCATCAGGATTCAAAGAAGCCGGGCCGACGACGGCTGAAATGCCAGAAACCGGTCCCTGGAAGCTTGTCTCCTTTCTGGTGAAGAATTGGCTTGGTAGTTTCGTCTGCCCTGTTCCCATGATGCACTGGGCCAGGGACAGACTAATTTGCATATAGCTAGGTTCTGAGCTGGGATGGTGCAGTGAGCTAAATAACGGTGATGGATCAAGCCCTGATCTTGGACTGGGTAAGAGTGGTCTGCTTAATTCAGACACTCTGTTCATCACCACCCCCTTTTCTGAATCGTTTTTGGCCACTATAGGTGTGGCAGGGTATACTCAGACATGAGTCCCTTGCTCACTGCACCATCAGGATTCAAACAAGCCGGGCCGACGACGGCTGAAATGCCAGAAACCGGTCCCCGGAAGCTTGTCTCCTTTCTGGTGAAGAATTGGCTTGGTAGTTTGGTCTGCCCTGTTCCCATGATGCACTGGGCCAGGGACAGACTAATTTGCATATAGCCAGGTTCTCAGCTGGGATGGTGCAGTGAGCTAAATAACGGTGATGGATCAAGCCCTGATCTTTGGACTGGGTAAGAGTGGTCTGCTTAATTCAGCCACTCTGTTCATCACCACCCCCTTTTCTGAATTGTTTTTGGCCACTATAGGTGTGGCAGGGTATACTCAGACATGAGTCCCTTGCTCACTGCACCATCAGGATTCAAACAAGCCGGGCAGACGACGGCTGAAATGCCAGAAACCGGTCCCCGGAAGCTTGTCTCCTTTCTGGTGAAGAATTGGCTTGGTAGTTTGGTCTGCCCTGTTCCCATGATGCACTGGGCCAGGGACAGACTAATTTGCATATAGCCAGGTTCTGAGCTGGGATGGTGCAGTGAGCTAAATAACGGTGATGGATCAAGCCCTGATCTTTGGACTGGGTAAGAGTGGTCAGCTTAATTCGGACACTCTGTTCATCACCACCCCCTTTTCTGAATCGTTTTTGGCCACTATAGGTGTGGCAGGGTATACTCAGACATGAGTCCCTTGCTCACTGCACCATCAGGATTCAAACAAGCCGGGCCGACGACGGCTGAAATGCCAGAAACCGTTCCCCGGAAGCTTGTCTCCTTTCTGGTGAAGAATTGGCTTGGTAGTTTGGTCTGCCCTGTTCCCTTGATGCACTGGGCCAGGGACAGACTAATTTGCATATAGCCAGGTTCTGAGCTGGGATGGTGCAGTGAGCTAAATAACGGTGATGGATCAAGCCCTGATCTTTGGACTGGGTAAGAGTGGTCTGCTTAATTCATACACTCTGTTCATCACCACCCCCTTTTCTGAATCGTTTTTGGCCACAATAGGTGTGGCAGGGTATACTCAGACATGAGTCCCTTGCTCACTGCACCATCAGGATGCAAACAAGCTGGGCCGACGACGGCTGAAATGCCAGAAACCGGTCCCCGGAAGCTTGTCTCCTTTCTGGTGAAGAATTGGCTTGGTAGTTTGGTCTGCCCTGTTCCCATGATACACTGGGCCAGGGACAGACTAATTTGCATATAGCCAGGTTCTGAGCTGGGATGGTGCAGTGAGCTAAATAACGGTGATGGATCAAGCCCTGATCCTTGGACTGGGTAAGAGTGGTCTGCTTAATTCAGACACTCTGTTCATCACCACCCCCTTTTCTGAATCGTTTTTGGCCACTATAGGTGTGGCAGGGTATACTCAGACATGAGTCCCTTGCTCACTGCACCATCAGGATTCAAACAAGCCGGGCCGACGACGGCTGAAATGCCAGAAACCAGTCCCCGGAAGCTTGTCTCCTTTCTGGTGAAGAATTGGCTTGGTAGTTTGGTCTGCCCTGTTCCCATGATACACTGGGCCAGGGACAGACTAATTTGCATATAGCCAGGTTCTGAGCTGGGATGGTGCGGTGAGCTAAATAACGGTGATGGATCAAGCCCTGATCTTTGGACTGGGTAAGAGTGGTCTGCTTAATTTAGACACTCTGTTCATCACCACCCACTTTTCTGAATCGGCTTTGTTTTGTCAGCCTAATATCAACACAGGTACCCTTGTACCATGGCACAAGGGTGTCTGTGTAACAGACAGAATTGTTTTTGTGTGGGAAGGTTCCCCTTCCTACACAAAAACAATCTTTAGAGGTTTTTTCCTCTTTCTATGTGTGCTACAGAATGTAAAACGCATAGAAAGAAGAAAATATTTGTAGAAATAAAGATATTTCTGGGGCAGCATAAGATTTTGATCCATTCCCTGGTTTATAAGTCCTTGCACTAGGGGAATGCATCAAAACCCAGGGGAGTGGCACGGGAATACCAACCAAAATGCCCATGAAACGCCTCCCTTGAACAGAGCGATTCAAAGCCATGCAAAGGATTTTTGTGTAGCTACATAAATATGACTGAAAGGTTTCCGCCATGCATGTACCCTCTTGTGTGGTGCAAGCATGACACAAAGACCATATAAATATGCCAACTAATACATTATAACTGCACTCTGTCGCTCATTCTAACACTGATGCATCTATTTATCCTCTCACAGGCCTATTCTTGTATTTATCCACTCACCTGTCCACAGTAGAACACACCCACAAGTGCAACAAGCATATTTAAGAAAATGAAGGAATTAAAGCAGAAAAAAGAAAACATTTGCCATCCAAACGAGGTGTTATAAAAAACAATGATTCTCATAGGTCTTATTTAAAAAAATTGTAAATTGGGTCTTGAAGTCACTGTATGTAATAAATGTTCAATCATATGTTATGACCAACACAGTTCTAAATATTTGAAAATGTTTAATGCATCATATAACAAAGAAAACCAACAAATACTCTATCACAAACGTGGTGGACATTCCATTTACCATTTTACAAGGGCATTATAATATATGACATTTGTAATTCGGCAGACACGGCATCTGCCACGTTTGTAACGGAGTATCCTATCTGTCAAAATCTAAATAGGGCCCTTTGTGTCTATCAGTTGTAAAATGTGAACAAGGAAGTCATTCACACAAAGATTTTGGTTTCCATATCAAACTGAAACTGTGACTGCAAAAGTAAAACAAACATTAGTCTCACATTGTGTCATATAATTTAAAACTTTATTGTGATATTCCCCTCCAAAGTATATATAGATTAAAGAAGTAAGTCACATACCATTGATGGAGGAAACAAAAGAAACTTCTAACATCATAATGAGAGACTGTAGTTGTGATGTCACTCTAAGGCATACACATGATTCCTACTTCTTTCTTGTGCTTCCTATTTTTGGAATTTTCTACTGGAAAAAACTGTTTCTTTTACGATTGCTGTGGTGATAATTTTGCCAGGAGCTAGATGGAATGTTAGACATTTTATAGTGTAGTACAGGGTTTCTAAAATTGAGTAAGGGTTGTAAGGGGAATTTGGGGTTCAGAGAGGGTAGGGTTATGGTGTAGTAAGCAGTTTTTTGGGATAAGGGATGGCTCGTGTTAAAGGGTCACTAGGAATTTTAGGGTTTTAGGGATAAGTAGTATTAATGGGTGGTAATGGTTTTATAGGTTCAGCAAAGGTTAGAATTAAGGGGTAATACACTGTAGTAAGATTCAGGGAAGTGTAGCCCTAACAGGTAGTAAGGGGGTTCTAGGGTTCAGGAATACATATCATCAAGGGGTTGTAAAATGTTTGTACAGTTCAGGGAAGGATAAAATAAGTGGAAGTAAGAGTTACAATAGTTCACGGAAAGGTATGATTAATCTGTAGTAAGGGGTATTAGGCTTCAAGAAAGGGTGACATTGAGGGGTAATACGTCTTTTTGTGGTCTAGGGAAGAGTAATGAACAATTACAGTATATTACTTAACTACATTAACTTTATATTTTAAAACATAATACATTTGTAGTATATCTAATATAATATTATTTTTATAATTTTAAAATGTATATATTCAATAACAAATATCAATTAAAGTGACCTCTTAAAATGTATATATTATGTGTATGGCTGGAAATAATACTTACAAATTTGAAGCTGTGAATTAAAGCACCCCAGATGTCAAAATGCTGTGATGTAAATATACTGCTGATTAATCTACCTCAATGTAATCATTTCCAGTGTAAAGAATGACAAAGTAATGACTCATACTCCACCAGACATTTGAAATCCATAGCAATTTCTGGGTTCTGCTAATCGTAAAGTGCCATTGTTTCATACCATTCTGTTGCTTCATTTTTGTCGCATTCACACAATTACAAACATAAAATCAATGAGTATTTCAACTATCAAATACCTAATCCCAATTTTCTTGTATAATGCCTTCATGTCATTCTATGTTGGATTTATATCAGGTTTGCTCTAGCATTGAATATTAGTTATTACATCATAAACAAACTGTATTAAAACAACTGTTTTTATTCATATCATGCCTAGAAAATATCACCTGTTAAATCTTTCAATCAGCAGCTTCCGAGTTTTGTAAGTAAGGATAATCATACATCTGCTAATGTGAAGAGTAACACTTCCATGGAGGTAGATGTATGATCTCCTTTGTGAATCAGACCTTTAATTCTGAAGGGAAAAAGAGAATAATGTGTTCCAACATATTATTGATTTTCTTTTTCATGTATAGTACGCAAACTATGATACAGAAAGTACAGACAATATAGTCAGTACCTAAAGAGTAACAGAAGTTCACACTAAAGAGGGGCATCCTGAGCACAATAATGTTTAAAGTATTCACAAATGCAAACTGTATTTCTTTTGGTAAATAAAAACATTGCCGAAGAGACTGGATGTGACTACCAGATGGGGAATTAGCAGATGACCAATAACCTGAGGTGTATTACACATCATCCGTCAACATTTGTTATTTTTCTGTTAATCAACAAATTTGCTTTAAGAAGAAAGTAACATAGGAACGAGCACCCCAGTGGATGTATACACCCTGGAAAAGGTAATCCAAGATATGTTCTTGTCCTCAAAGAGGGTTCTTCCGAGCACCTCAAATAATTTTCCAAGAACAACAGTTCTCCAGTCTTTATATTACAGTTGGCAATCAATGTCCAAGTTTAATTTTCTTCAGTAAATCAATATCCAGTTCACATCGAAAGCGCAGCCAACACGTGTTTCGTCTAGTCAGTACATTGACTTTAAGACTTCTTCAGGGCTGCAACCCAAATAACAGAAATTAAAATAGAGTACAACCTTCATAGATCTCTGTATTCCCCAAAATTTGTATGTACACTAATTCTTATTCAATAACTAAGCCACGTGTTCGTGTTCTGAAAGTAAATAAAGTTGCACGTAAGCAACATGACTAATATCAATGTATACCCCATTTAGGCACCCTCTGGTCCCGAAGCTCACCTAGTTATCCCTCTATCGATCCACGGTAAATTCCGGCGTTCAGCACGGTCGCCATATTGAAGTGGCATTTTATACTAACAAAACATGAGCGCCTTCTTGTATTATTAGATTGCGGCGTTCAGTATAGTCACCATATTGGAATGGTATTTAGCCAACAAATCTTGGACGCCATCTTATAGTAATAAGATTCAGCGTCCAAAAGATCTCTATATTAAACTAAATAATAACAAGTATAGTTTGAACGTAACAAAGTATGGCACCATCTTATAATAGATAAAGCGCAAAACTCACGAACCAATATTAAATAGGGTCGTAATGTTCTTGTCCTCAGATAGTTATCATCCCCTTTGTAAAAACAATTCCTACAAATTAAAATGCCTAACCCCTTCTTCCACCTCACTTTCTTCCCTAGCATTCTTTCGCTTATATAAATAACCACTTGGAACAATCTTAATGCTATAAAAATCTTCTAGCAGCTCTAATATATCAACACCCAACAGTATGTTATTTTTTTTCCTGTAAAGCATTAGTTCCCTTTCATCCCTACTCACTAATCCCCAGTCGTGGATGTCTGTCCAACTGAAACTTCCCCAAAAAGTTCTTCTGACCTCTATCTTAGTGCCAATGACAGTGTAAGCGGGGATCAATTTACTCTGCATGCTTGACTGCAAGCCCTCCATTATTGAGTTTGTAAAATCCATGGGACTTATAATAAGCAAAATTCTGAAATATCCATTGATAATATTATTACTTTTCTATTCCGTTCTTAATGATGACTTTAAACAGTGGAGAATCCTTAGCAGGATATAGGGTAATTTATTGGAAGAATTTGCTGACAGGCATTATCCTGCCCTTAATATTCTGAAGAGGCTACACATACGGCCGGACATATATTGGATCCGGTCTTTTCCAACATTCCAGCCTGTAGTATAGCTATGTTTAAGCCCATAGGATGGACTGACCATTTTTTGATAGAAATAAGGTTTCCTATTGTTGATCCCTTTACTCCAGATATGGACAGTCGGGCCTTTAGACGTCCATGGCATACATTTAAATTTGAAGAATTTCATGCCTTCCTTATGACACATTCCTTAGGAGATGTGATGGCAAAACTCAGTAACTGGGCTGAAAAGTATCCATGTTAAAAGTTAGGCAAGAGCCAAGTAAATCAATGCTTGTTTGATGCAGTAAAAAAAAGCCTATTTCTCCTCCACAAACATGTGCTTGGAAAGAGCTATGCTGCATAAATCCTGATGCAGATACTCAACTTAGATTTGCATTGTATTTCATAATAATTTGTTGTTTAAGATTGAACCTTTTCTGCCTTTAATGTAGCAACTATAAACTTGATTGGCCACATAATATGTCCAGTAAAGGTGTGAACAGGAGTAAGTGTGTGGCAGGTCTGAAGTACTCCAAGGCAAGAGTCTACATGGGCTTCATATTTATGTTTTGAGACAACTCTATATCATTTATTTATTTAATTTATTTAAAAGGTTTTATATAGCGCTGGCTACACCCGGAGGTATCAGAGAGCTTTACATGAGTAACAGATCATAATTGCAGGTTACATTGTTACAAAGGTTATACAGTTGTTTGAGCCTGGCAACATAGTGACAAATAAAGTCAAGACAGACTAAAAGGACATATACGTAAGGGAAACAGCGAGCCAGGGAAGAGATTCAGGGGAGTGGGGAGGTGAGACAGGGAATTGAGAAGGGAAAGAGGAGGGGAGGGTGAGAGACATAGCATGAAAAGAGGAGGGGGAGGGTGACATGGACACACACCGGTAGACGAGTCAGAGCTGCGTCCAAAGTCCAGTAAGCTGTGATCCTAGGGGAAGTGGTATCATTTCCCCATCTCTGTTGCTAGAGGCTCCCTAAACTCAGTGGACTCTCTCAGAGAGGTCTCTGAGACTCCAAGGCCTGCATACTGGATCCTTCCCCACAAAGGGGAGAGGGAGTGCTTTGGCAAGGGATGCCATACCATACCTCAACTGTGAGTGGCTCCCAAGGCGCTATGGACTCTCTCAGCGGGTTCGCTGAGACTCCACAGTGTAAATATTGGATCTTTCCCCAACAAGGGGAGAATGAGTGCTTAGTTAAAGGGCACAAAGGGATAGGGGTGTTAGGCGGTCTAGCGGACAAGGGGAAAGATTCAGGTGAGAGGGGACAGGAGCAAAGGAAGTAAGACAAAAGAAATAAAGAGTGTTAAGTAGGAACAGATAGATTGATAGGAGACATGGAAAAAGCAGAATTATAGAAATTTGATGAGGCAAGGAAAAGGCAGAATTACAGAAATATGATGAGGGGGTGGGCGAGACAGGAAGACGTGGAGAGAAAGTCCTGCTGGGTAGGTGACAGTCAGGGGAAGAACCATAGCTGATCTCCTCAATAGCAGAACAAAGCAGCTCCCCCGGGTGTCAGACATAGTGCTCAGACTCGGCTGTCAAAGGCTGTTCAGCAATTGTTATATAGTAAACCATGATATAGCTAATAACAATACCCCCCATGTTCATCAGAAGCATGAACCTGGTTTAGAATATAGCCCCTCTCTTATTGGACTGGCTGCTCCAGGAAAAGATCAAGCACCATTCTATTTCCAATTGCTGGTTCAGAATTACAAGCAATAAACCCACCAGCTGTTATATCACATCGTAATGTACATAAATGATGGGCTAGACTCTCAAGAATGTACCATATCCAGAACAGGCAATAGATAGCCTTGCTTTAGTGAAAGCTGCTGGACTACGCCCCCTGGAAGCAATCCAGAAACAAGAGATCAGCGCTCCAAATCAGCACGCCATGCCCATTTAATTTATTAGCAATAATTTTGGGCTCTGCAATTAGCAGTTATTATGTCCAGTGCCTCAATGCACAGTCCCTACTCCTCCTTGACTTCCCGCCGGCACCACTCAGTCTCGTAATCACACACTTGCCTGCACTTCACCTGAAGCTCCTCGCTGGTGTCGGGGGAACGATCAAGCCACCGTCTCAACAGGAAGCAATCACAAAAGGCTGAGGATGGGGTCGGGCAGAAAATAAATGCACTTTGGTAGCCGAAACACCATCATCCCGTTCCCGCTACACTGCTATATTGCTCCGTTCGGCCCTCCATTGCTGGGGAACAAATCCTATCACTGGGTACGAAAAGCCGCCATTTTTAAATCAGGCTGGGTAACGCGTACAATCGTAATTAACCCTTTGGCATGAAAACAAATAGTGGGTATTTCCATGGGACCTCACCTAAAGTTGTGGCAAAGTAAAGCCGATCATCTGTCTGATGCAGCTTATCCTGCTCAAAGATATGCTTGAACAAAGGACTGGCAGTTTGGCACTTCTTTCTGACTTGAAAACTACTGGATATTGAAAACATGACACCCTTAAAAATTCTGGTCTCAGAAAAAGCATGTTCCCTCCTCTAAGTAACTGCAAGTGACAAAGCATTCTCCCACTGGATCCCTTTGAAGCTACAGGGTCCCATAGACAACCAGAGGCTGTGCTCCACAGGACCAATAGGATGGGACATCTAAAAAAAAAAAATGATCCCGATCCGATTCAGATGGAGCAAATGCCATTAGGAGGTCTTCTTAACTGTATCGGAATCAGACCCTTAGATGGAATGTACATGTGGGAAAATACATATTTAAAACTGTTTTGAAATTGCATATGGGTGTGGTGATTATGTGTATAAATGATATGAGTTTAACTACAAACTGGTTGGGTTTTCTGTAAGATGGAATCTTATTATTATGTGCCATTTCAACCCAGTAATCAAAATTACTAATCCTACCTCAAACAAGATGGATGTAAAAATGTGTATAATTTGAAGCAATGACAGATGCATGCTCACACAGTTTTATGCTTTTTATGCAAATTGCAAAATCTCAAGAACCTTAAGAAAATCGGGCTCTGAATATTTCAAATCATGTTTATGCTTTATGAAAAACCATAAAATGAAGGTATAATTAGGATTGTCTGAACAATGCATCCGGGGTAAAATAAGGTTATTTAGTTTAAGGTAGAGCAATTTATTTGATTACTGCATGCAGCTTCTAAAAGCACATCTCCATCACTGTTGTATGGCGCTTTAGGATCCGAGCAAAATTTACCGATTCCTTCCCCCTATAGAGGTACAGTTCACATTGCCCTTATATAGGCATAGAAATCATAATCATATTCAGACATAAGTCCATGCAGTTCAAATAAAGGCATGGCTACTTCCACTCGTTCCAAAAAGTCACAACGATTTCTGTGAAAACTCGTCTTAAGCAGTCAGGGACATCCCCTTGCTTGAATATTGATTTGTCCAAGAATTCATGTAGTTTTCAAAGAACTACCATTCCATTGGGGTTCTTTGATGACGTTATTATGCCTGATTTTATACGTTAAACTAGGCACCTTCAAGGTATAAATATGCCTACACTTGCCCTAGCAAACACACATTGGTTCGGAGCAGCTCGACTATCTACTTGCCAGATGCAGCTCATTACAGCAAGTGCCGAAGGAAGCCGACCCTCCAGCTGACGCACTGATCGAGACCTTTTACTCGCTGAGAATCCAGCTCCAGTGTTTTCAAGCTCCCCTTGCGGGGTGTTGGGAAATCAAGTCCCGAGACAGAGATACCGGACCTCCTTCATTCTAAAACCAAGGTACGGAACTGATTAGACCCTAAGAGAAAATTTGAATAGATTCTTGGCAAAGAAACTAAACCTATGCTCCACCACACTTACTTCTTCCCTCGTACTAGACTTAGGTTTGGTACATTGGGGTAGGCGTATTTTAGAAGCACCAGTTGAGGACTTTTAGCCTTTGTTATTTATGTATGTATTTATCTATGGTTTAAGAAACGATACAATGCTTTTATAGTATTATTTCAGAATACTCTCCCTGCTGTACGCATTATACTTTGCAACCAGTATTACGATTGTAGCAGTTCACTTTACTTGCATGAGAAAGAAGACTGTTCAATAAATCCTTTTATTGAAAATGCCCGTCTCTCTATTTCTCTGCACCTCTGATGAAATGAAGCATACATGATTGACTGAGTAAAATATCTATCTATTGTTTCCACGACCTTGAATATACGTGTATTCTTGGGGAAATAAAGTTGTCATGTTTATGCGGTTGTCAGAAACTAATCCCTTCTTGTGAATTTAAGAAAGTTTCTAGTGACCTCTGAGCTAGCTGGCACTCTCAATTAAGTCTAATATATTCGATAGAGACCTAGTCAACCCAAGTCCTACGTAAAATCTATAGGATATATTATTCCAATACGCAGAGCCTATTGGGAATATAGGAACTACAGTACACCATCTTGTAAATGAATGAACGAAAGGTGTATTGCGTAACAATTTTGCTAGGATGGTACCTTGGATACACCTATATTATACAGAGCCAAACATATATTCATTTTATATCTTGAATTAACTGGGAGAGGGCCTGAAGAGGGCGCTTCAAGGTGCATACTAATTATTTGTCCAATCAATTTTAAAAATGATGATGTACGAAATGGTTTATTAGCTGGGAAGGGTGTGAATCCTTCTCAAGTAATCCTTCTACAGCATTCTGCCTATTGTGAACAACATATCCCACTACTGCACTTGGTTGCCTCTTGGAAGCAAATCACAGCAGTGCAAGGCCTTCTTAAGAGAAGGGGTGTTGGTTAGTACTCTAGTCACAAGACATGCAGCAAACTGCACCTAGTAAATCACTATCCAGACAGTGATTTTAATATACTTTACTAAAAGGAAAAGTGCTTCATTTTGCACACACTTACTACACAATAATTTACAAATATATACACAATGGCATGTGGAAGTACCCACTGTGATACTTTCATAATAGTTTGCACCTTTAGCGAGCTATGAACCCTATAACATCATTGTCCACCACATAAGCCACAATCTCTGAGGGTGTAGTGATACAAAATAGAGGCCTACTGAGTCTTTCAGGTGGTCAACACGTAAAGCAGACATATGGGAACAAAAGGCCCTGGGCGCAAAAAGGAATTAAAAGATGAGAGGAGTCATATGCTCTCCCTCTCATCGGTCCCCGGGTGAGAAAAGTTAGCATCACTTTCAGTAGCTGCTATTATCGCAGCCCACTGACCTCGGCACCCGAAAGGCAGGACATCATGAAGAGTTGCAATGACAAAAGGTTTCTGTTGCTCTGTTCTGCGAAATCTGATAACATAAACTGCATTTTGCTTCTAGTGGCATGCTCCAGCTGTCAAGAAAGTTTATGTTCTACCTTTTGGCATCCAATTTTTTGAACTCTTGTTCATCATGATTTGTTTGTTACTGATTTCCCTCCTCAATTGTCTTTTGTCCAGTGCATGGTGTGCTCTTCAGCATAGGGGCACTTCCAGTGGATCCACATAGCCCTTAAGGCAGATACCTTTTATAAACTGATTGTTGAGATAACAATGGGTCAGAAAAATGAAACTATCTCGAAAAACTGTGTGATCTAAAGGGTACAGTCAAGAAGTCCATACAGAATAATTTGTGGTGACAACCAATGATTCCCATCAGATACCCGTCCTGTACCGCCCTACATCATTTGGGATCCTTCACCCAAAGGAAGTGATGTTCATCCACTATGGATTAGGTAAACTGTAGCCTAATCTGGTGGAAGGAAACTCAGGTGTAGTAGCGCAATTGAATGGCATCAGGGGGTAAGCTGACTAGCAGTGCAAAAAATGTGGTAAAGTAACTGTGCTAAGTGCAAAATGATTGGTTAAGATTGGGTTGTGGAAGTGGAAAAAACAATTTTAATAGTATCCTATCCACACCCAAAGCTAAAAACAGTGCAAAGTAGTGTTAAACAAATAACTACTGAGATGGATTGTAGGTCGACATGTTTCTGCAGTGGATATAGAGTCAAACGATCTCCTCCTGCTTCATCAGGACCTTAATAGTAATGCTACTGCGTAATGTAAACAAATGAGGTAAAATAAATTATATCACCTGGAATTCGCCTGTTCAGATGATCCATATGGTCACGAAATGACAGTGGACGAACAAACAATAAAGAAAACACACAGTTATTGGTGATACTTTACAAAACACACACTTTATGTGATAAATTATATTTGCCAATTGTCTTATTGGTCACTGGATTCTATTTAGTAAGCCATTCTGTAATTATCTTCATGTTTGAGACAGAAAATAACGGATATAATTATATCCACTCACCCAATTTAAGGGGAATACACGCCCCACATCACCTGGCTACAGCCAGGTAAAATGGAGCACCGCTCTAAAGGAAGAGAAGAGGAAAGAAAAATAAAGGAGGGACTAGAGAGCTGTATCGATTGCATAAGTGGAGGTACCAAGTTAAACAACAGTTATTTTGTGTATATGCACAATTTTAGCTGATGTGCATGTAACCGCCTGCGATGGGGTGACAAACATTCACACATTCAAACATTTCTACCCGACACCTACAAGAGCCAGCCTTGTTTAATCAAACGCTGCTCTATGCTCGCTCGTCATCGGGAACACTGACATGAGCCAACCGATAGTTCGTATGAGGCATTTAAGGTTAGTTCTTTCTCTAACGCAAAACTTGTCTAGAAGCCTAAGGATCAAATAAGAGTGCACAAAAACCGCCTAAGGCTGTTGCAAGGTCCGGCTACTCTCGTCTCTTCGCGAAAACAGGCTACGAGGCAAGGGGCGGGACGCTATCGAGCGCCTGTTAACAAAGGTACATTCGTCAAGAAGCAAACTAAGTTGTGCCCCCCGGCTCGCTTACCTATCCGTCGGTACTCCGGACATCCATCTGGGCTGTCGTGGAGGGAGGTACCTAGACGGACAGGAAGTGGCCAATTAAGCTCCGTAATGACGTGCAATGGGGTCACGCGATGACATGTATTGGTGTCACGTGATTATACGTGAAAACGTCAAAGTGTGATGGGATATGTAGTTTTGTGCGGGGAACCACGGCATTCGATTAGTGAACAGTAGATACCTCTTGTGCTAAAAGCCTTCATAGTCCCTCCTTTATTTTTCTTTTCTTTCCTCTTCTCTTCCTTTAGAGCGGTGCTCCGCTTTGGGTGTGGATAGGATACTATTAAAATTGTTTTTCCTACTTCCACAACCCAATCTTAACCAATCATTTTGCACTTAGCGCTGTTACTTTACAACATTTTTTGCACTGCTAGTCAGCTTACCCCCTGATGCCATTCAATTGCGCTACTACACCTGAGTTTCCTTCCACCAGATTAGGCTACAGTTTACCTAATCCATTGTGGATGAACATCACTTCCTTCGGGTGAAGGATCCCAAATGATGTAGGGCGGTACAGGACAGGTATCTGATGGGAATCATTGGTTGTCACCACGAATTATTCTCTATGGACTTCGTGACTGTACCCTTTAGATCACACAGTTTTTCTAGATAGTTTCATTTTTCTGACCCATTGTTATCTCAACAATCAGTTTGTAAACCATAAGGGATGATAGCAATGCCCGGTCAATAAATATTCCCTTCTGACCCTACCTGTGTATTTAGATACCTTTTATGCCTCCACTCTTCAGGTCCCATAATTTCCTTGGCAACTTAAAGAGCACTCATGTGATAGCAAAAGCCAGAGGTTAGCCTTCTGATGAGGGCTGCCCCTATGCAGGCCCAGTCCGTAAAAGATCCAAGGGAACCCTTCTAGCCCAAGGTCTCCCCTTCTAGCCCAAGGTCTCCCCAGTAGGGGCTGTCCTTCAGAAAGGGCCGGTGTCACTGTCACTGGCCCTGGAGAGGTGAATCTACAAAGTCCAATCCAGCCTTAGCCCAGGGTAGTCCACCACGTCAGACAAGGGTCCTGTCTTCTTCAGAGGTGTGGGAAGTCTATCTACTGTATCCCACTCTCTCCCTTATGCAGAGGAAAGCCCTAAAAGTTAGGTACTTCTGTCCAATCTTAGGATGCCACACCATCATCCCTCTCCTATCCCAAATCTCTCGCACAGCATTTTGGGACATTTCAGGGTAATGTCTTGAAATGGTCTGTTGAATGGGTTCTCTGAGAGTCTGAAAGTACTCCCCTAACTTTCACAGCTGCCTTGTCCCATCCCTAACCCTTAAATGGAGACCTTCTAGTGATTGGCTCCTGAGGTCTGACTTTCACTACTTTGTTTTCCTTGAGTCTTCCGAGGCCTGGTACAATGTAAAAGTAATTTTCACATGCAGACTCTGACCCAACCCTTTCCTGTCAAGGAACATGCACACTTTTTGGCAAATGGCCTTATTGGTGGGGGAGCCTTTGATCATCCAGTAGGCCAGCAGACTAACTTGACCCAGCAGGGGGAATAAAGTCATGAATCTATTTAGGAGTTTAGTCTGAGAAATATGAAAAATCCTTAGGTGCCATAAGGAGGGCTGATAATACAAAAGTCACATTGAATCTGCACTCACTCCATGTATACTACAGGATCAGTGTGTCATGCGTGTCTCTAGCCTGTCTATGGACAAACTATTTTGTTGCGAATTTCAACCATAAAATATAATAAAGTAAAGCGCACACCCTTTTCAGTTTAGCAATATAGACTTACGCTATTAATTCCAACTCATAATTTAAGGCCTACACCAGGTCATCACCCGTTCCTGAAAGTCCCTTTCAGTGAAAGGCTACCTGTGACCACATAACATACTGAGCTTGATGGTAATCCTACTCGCTCAGCCCCCACAAGTATGTACACAACTTATAACATCTTACCCAAGCTGCACAGCAGCCAACCTAGTTTTTAAAAGCAGAGCCTGGTGGTTAACATTCCCAATCCATTTTCACAGAGTTGACATTGAGTGAGACTCATTAAGACTCACGGTAAAAGTACATACACGGGATAGTCCAAAATAAAAAAACCCAGGATATCAAATGAGTCGGATCCCATCTTCTGACAGATAAATACAATACTGTTCTACATGTTACCTATGTTTTTTGTAATAATATACAGGTGCACATTGCTTGAGTTAATAATATTCAGGCTGAAAATGTAAAAAAAAAGGATGCAGTCCTAATTCCTTAATATAACTGGTTGCCTTGAATGCAACCCTCATCGGTCCCACAAGTGGGGGCCGTGTTGGACAATAGCTGGGTAAGAAGTCTCACGAATAATCAATTTCTGTTGTGTTATTAGAGAGTCTCATTTTGGTATAAATGAATCATGAGCATGAAGATGAACATTTGCATCTTATCACATGTGAGCATGCATGCAGTGTCCACTTGTCACTTCACAAAGGACCCTTGAATTGAAGCGGGCAGAATAAATATGTGCATAACTCTTGATGTTTTTTTCTCCATCATAAGATCCTACAAAATCTTTTTTAAGGCTACACTATAGTTCTTCCTTTTGTCCTACTTTAAGGATACCCATTGTTGTTGAAAACTTTGATGAGGGGTACATGCCCTAAAAACTACAGTGCTTTTCTCTCCCTCTCCAGTGCTAACTTATATCTCCTTATATCTACAGAGCTGAATGGAGTGGACAAATAACCTTTCTTTTGGTGGAAATTTGTGAAGCTGTGAACTGCTGTCACCAATGAAGGATAACACATTTGCTTTGTTGTCATGACTTGACTTGCTTGGAAAATAAAGGGGAAGAGTGGGATTATTCCAAGAAAGAAATCAAAAAGCATAGTTATAAGAATATGATGAAGCTGCATGTGAGCTACCTTTCTGTGAATGACCTTGAATCATATTACTGACTTTAATCCTTTCTCAAACATCCCCGAGTGCTGTTGCATTCTGTAAGTATCATTACGTCACAGAGAGTTTGGACTGTAAGTCTGTGGATTTGCGGAGCAAGTGGTACAACCTTTGTTGGAGTATCCATCACCAGTGGAAAATCTTCTGGTGTAATTCTTTCATCATGGGGATAAAGTGGTGGAGGAAATTTCATCAGTTGACTCTCTATTTCCAACATTAATTTATCACCCAACTCCAATCACCACCTAAGAATACCTTTATGAAACATTCAAATCAAAGTACTCCTGCTGGAGTTAATTTGAAATTTTTTGAAAGATCAACCAACTACCTGCTTAAAATAGTCTTTTTATAGGTGGTCCCTTTTCTAAGATTCTTGACAGTACCATCACGGTCTTTGCTTAAGAATTCCCTGTTATTTTTAGTGAGTTTATCCCAGTTTGCGTTAGTAAGAATGAATCATAAAGATTTTGCTATGAGTAGGCCTGGCTAGCACATGTACTCATTATTTACTTACTACAAGCTAAATATTTATTCCTTATTTCTCAGTCATTCTTTGTGCTATCCTTATTTAACCCCTTTAGTGCGTGTGTCAGCCAATGCCCAACACATGCATTCTCTCCCTGCTGCATCTGTCAGCCATTGAGGAGGGCTAGAATCAATTCTGAGTGTGTGTCAGCCAATGGCCAACACAAGCATTCTTTCCCCGGTGCATCTGTCGGCCATTGGGGAGGGCTAGAAAGAATCCTCTAGTTTTTTGCCCTGGAGTATTCTTTTCTTTTTAAGCTGGGGCAGAAGCGTTATCACTTCTTCCTCTCTCTCCACCCTCACTCCTACCCATCTGTGACATCAGCGCACTGTGAGGAAAACTGATGTCACCGTTTTTCCCATTGGAGCCAAGGAAAGAGCAGGTAAGCCCTCTCTACTCCTTTGAGTAAAAGAGGTCCAAAAAAGGTCTTCCCACATTTCAGAGAGGTATTATTTGAAAGATTCCAACGAACTGATTGCAGTCAAGCTCTCTGATAGGCATGATATGAACGTGCTCACTGCAATTCATGGTGAAAGTCAGTGGGTTGGGATCAGATGGCTGAAGCTCACAAGTCCAGCTGTATAGTTAATAACAAGTACACAGGCAGAGTGGATAAGAACGACCACGTTCTTCAGCCATGCGATGCAAGTTGTAAATCTCGCACTTGGTACAAGAATTTTTTTTACTCACCTGATCAAGATGGCAACATATGTTGTTTTTTATCAGACAACCACAGGAACACTCCCATCTTTGCTTGACTTTCTGTTGCCCATCACTCTACGGAAGCAACAGTCTCCTCTTTATATGCTCTGGAGGATGTGACAAGGCTGCAGGAGCAACACTTTGCTAATTGCATTCCTGCAACAGCTTAAAAGACTCAACCATGTCCTCGCTGTAAGCATGGTAAGAGGTAGGAGAGTCGTTTTTTAGGTCTCGCACTGGCAAAAGCGTGCGAAGCGCGTTCTCCCCGCGAGACCTATAGCCGTCAGCTCTGCTTACAAGGAGGCAAAAGGGAGACAAGAGATGGGCATGCGCAGCCTGCGGGAATCAGATCAGGGTTAGCGTGCGTTCACCATCTCCTGTCTCCCTTGAAAGCCTCCAAGACACACAGCCACACCCCCCTGCTTTTGCAAACGCATGCGCACACACACACACACAGAGACACACACAGACGCACCCACACAAGCGCACCTCCACGCATGCACACACACGAGCGCACACATACAGAGACACACACCACACCTCCCCCCGCCACCGCTGCCCCCACCCCCACACACACACGAGCGCACACACACACACACAAGCGCACACATACAGACACACCCCCCCGCCACCCCCTGTACAACTAACCCCACTCACCGCATCGGCGCCACTCCAGACTTCTGCAGCCTCCGCGGGGCTCTCCCTCGGGCATGGGAGCCCAGCGTCACCACTGTTCTTCTCAGGCCAGCCACCTTGTGGGCGCGGGCTTCTCGCAGAAGACGGAAGTTCCGCCCCACAACAGGTTTCCGTTTCGCTCACGTCTTGTTTAACAGCTTTCTTCAATGCTTGTTAAACTTTGCAGTTGCCGTATTGAACATAAAATCGGGGGGAAATGTTGACGGCCGTCAGGTTCAAAAAGGACAAAGAGATCATAGCGGAGTACAAGACTCAAGTGAAAGGTAAATTGCATGTGAGTGTGTGTGTGATGCTTCCCAGCCTGTCCCTTTCCTCCAAGGATGCGAGGTCTGGGCACCAGCTGAAATAATATCTACCTCACTGCCTGTTCTACATATGCTGATGAAAGCCGGGCTCCTGGGCAGGCAGCCATGGGGGCGGGGTGAGCGGCACATCATACCCTCTCAGCTGCTGAGCTTTCATTTCTCAGGTATGGGAAACAGAGGTGTGTTTGTTGATTGTATCATTTGCTTCATAAAAAAAACCTACAGATTTCATCTGCTTGAGCATCATTGAGATGAACGACGAAAGCCATTACGATGCATGGGCATCTCCCAGGGTTTATTTGTATTGAATTCTGCATCCAGTTTCTGTGCCCAATTATGCAGAGCACAGTTTAACTCGCATTGATTAACGCCACACTTGTTCTCAGGGTGACGGGAGCTACCACTAAAAGGTTTCTCATTTCTGACTCGGCTCTTTATGTTAATGAGCACTATAATGTAAATACAAAATGGAGAGCTATCTGCCTTAATGTAAGCAGATGCAATACCTCACAAGGAGGATTGGTCAGCAAGCCCGAAAGTGCTATATGTTTTGATGTCGCTTGATGATTGTTTTTTTTCTACTAGGAGTGGTTCGTGAACATATGTTTTGATGATTCTGTGTTGCAAAGGTGGGGATTGCCACATGAGTCGCCTCTTGTTGAGTTTTAAAGTTCACCCCAGAGGCTTTGAAGCCCCCAAGTGTAGTCTGGCAGAGGTGTGCACAGTTTTTTTGTCTCCACTTCATAACGTGCTCTGGCTTGTGCTTGCTTGTTCTGCTGTTTGAATAACCACCAGACCAGGTCTCATTGTGTGCTCTTGCGCATGTTCCTCTGAGATTAATGCACCCATGTGTTCTATCACCACTGGATGTGAAGTTGTCATAATAGAATAATGCATAGCTTTAGAAAACAACACTTAAAATTCCACCGTTATACGATATGTGTATATCATTAGTTACCTGACCTTTTGGAAAGCTGTCTGCACCAGATGATAGGCTTAAAAATGGCATTCTCTTTAAAGAATATATATATATATATATATATATATATATATATATATATATATATATATATATATATATATATATATATATATATATATATATATATATACAGTCATGTGACCAAGACCTCTGTGTAGGGCGAAACGTTATCCTGGCGTGGTGTGCAATAAAATAAAAAAACTCACCTGCACTCTGGGTCTTCCGTGTCCTTGTTGGAGTTGGCTGAATATTGATAGCTGGCGCAGCAGCAGGCACACAAGTGGCGATATATATATATATATATATATATATATATATATATATATATATATATATATATAAAAACAAGAGTTGCCTCAAATTGAAGGAGTCTCACCCAGCGAGTTTTCACCATTTATTCAAGGAGTAGCGTGAGCCTTCTGTCAGTTAAAAACATCAGTATCTGCGCCAGACGCGTTTCGAGCATGTCCTGCTCTTGATCACTGGCATACGCAGAAGGCAGCAACAGGAAAGCGCGCCACACCTCAAGGTTGATTTTATCCCCGCCCCGATGGGCGTATACACAAGTGCACCTTGGGCGGCGTAGTTTGCTCAATATTCATACCCCAGTGGGTCCCGTGCTGCCAATGTTTTTACCCAAGTGGGGATGTCTGCAACAGTCAGGTAGGTGCTCCGCAAAATACAGCATCCATGAACAAAGACTCGTTGTTCCCTGTGCATCTCATGTCCTGATGCACCGGACCTGCTTGATGGGCAGTGGGACTCCTTCGCGACTCGGGCAAGCCGCTATACAAAAAAAAACAAGAGTTGCCTCAAATTGAAGGAGTCTCACCCAGCGAGTTTTCACCATTTATTCAAGGAGTAGCGTGAGCCTTCCGTCAGTTAAAAACATCAGTATCTGCACCAGACGCGTTTCGAGCATGTCCTGCTCTTGATCACTGGCATACGCAGAAGGCAGCAACAGGAAAGCGCGCCACACCTCAAGGTTGATTTTATCCCCGCCCCGATGGGCGTATACACAAGTGCACCTTGGGCGGCGTAGTTTGCTCAATATTCATACCCCAGTGGGTCCCGTGCTGCCAATGTTTTTACCCAAGTGGGGATGTCTGCAACAGTCAGGTAGGTGCTCCGCAAAATACAGCATCCATGAACAAAGACTCGTTGTTCCCTGTGCATCTCATGTCCTGATGCACCGGACCTGCTTGATGGGCAGTGGGACTCCTTCGCGACTCGGGCAAGCCGCTATACACAAAAAAACAAGAGTTGCCTCAAATTGAAGGAGTCTCACCCAGCGAGTTTTCACCATTTATTCAAGGAGTAGCGTGAGCCTTCCGTCAGGTAAAAACATCAGTATCTGCGCCAGACGCGTTTCGAGCATGTCCTGCTCTTGATCACTGGCATACGCAGAAGGCAGCAACAGGAAAGCGCGCCACACCTCAAGGTTGATTTTATCCCCGCCCCGATGGGCGTATACACAAGTGCACCTTGGGCGGCGTAGTTTGCTCAATATTCATACCCCAGTGGGTCCCGTGCTGCCAATGTTTTTACCCAAGTGGGGATGTCTGCAACAGTCAGGTAGGTGCTCCGCAAAATACAGCATCCATGAACAAAGACTCGTTGTTCCCTGTGCATCTCATGTCCTGATGCACCGGACCTGCTTGATGGGCAGTGGGACTCCTTCGCGACTCGGGCAAGCCGCTATACACAAAAAAACAAGAGTTGCCTCAAATTGAAGGAGTCTCACCCAGCAAGTTTTCACCATTTATTCAAGGAGTAGCGTGAGCCTTCCGTCAGTTAAAAACATCGGGGCGGGGATAAAATCAACCTTGAGGTGTGGCGCGCTTTCCTGTTGCTGCCTTCTGCGTATGCCAGTGATCAAGAGCAAGACATGCTCGAAACGCTTCTGGCGCAGATACTGATGTTTTTAACTGACGGAAGGCTCACGCTACTCCTTGATTAAACAGCAGGGATTTAAGACGGAACCCCCTGCCTGAGTCCATATCCGCATCCATAAGAACTACCGCTCCCACAATGCTCAGCCAACATCATCATCCTATTGGAGGGCGTGCATTGTTGAAATTGGGAGCGCAAATCTCCGTGAAAGCCTCTGAAGAGAAAGCTGAGGAGCTTTCGAAACGCGTCAGGCACACCTGCACGGAGTGATTCAAGCGGCAACCGCCTGTACCTTAAAGAGAGTCCAACTCTCTGCTGCTGTTGGTCGAGTGCAAACCCAAACTGATGGACACATCCTGGAGCTTACATATATATATATATATTTATTTATTTACATGCTGTGCTATTGATCCTCTGCAGTCTAGCTAAGGTTCACAATATAAAATATTGTTTTAACTAGCATTTTCCTACCTCTTCTGATTCCCAAAATATTCTACTACCACGACATACAAAGATACAGGATGCTTTAATCCAACCTTACACTGGGATTTTTCGATCGATTGCTTCCTCTCGTGTAGTGTTTTTCCCCAATAGATCTAATGTTTTGTTGACTTCCGAACTGCAGTCTTTTTTGCTTTTTGTGTTCTCATTTAAAATACGCTGCCTGAAATTGCTGCTAGCAGAGAATCATCAGTACCTTGGATCAGCACTGTATGAATTTCACATTGAAGGCCACAGCAGTGTTTCTGACACACAGTCGCAGGAGAGACAGACATTATTATTCACTCAGGCCCACAAACAATGTTTATACACCAATTGCAAATTAAAGAAAAAAATGAATGCAAAGCATTGTCATTTACAATGCCAGTAACTCAAACTTTAATGCTGCGAGACCTATTGCATTGCAAATGCTTGTACTGTACACAGTGTTCATCTCATCAAGGCCTGTGCTTTCCTGGTTGCCTTTTATTGTACCATAGAAAATTGAGGTATTGGGAAATTGACTGAGGTGGAGAAGCCAATCCATAAACCTTTCAATGGCTGTGTATGGATACCTACGTTTCATGGGCCGATACTTCCCTAGGCATGCAGCTGTAGAATTTTTTTTACTGTACTTGAGGAAATTATGAAGTTACTTATGGCCTGCTTGACACCTTTATACACCATCAGAAGGTGGTTGGTTTTCTGTACGCAGATTGACGAATGCATTATAGTCCCCACACTTCACAGAACGGTGGACAGAATATGAGTAGCAGGGAGGAGCAGTGGTGCACACTGCTGCAAGAGTTCATGTCAGTTTGGCTGGCCTTCTTAGGACAGCCAGACTGACATGTGTCTTTAGATCTCTCCACAGGAGCCGTGTTGCACAGCCAGGCTGAGAACAGGCACAAGCTCCCAGGGCTTGACTGAGTCTCAAACCAGGCAACTCAGACCAATCCTGACGTTTCTCTCATACTGGGTATTACCAGCATGAGAGCAGCGTCTGGATTGTCATAGGGAAGTCTGTAAGCTTGTTCATTGACTGTTGGGAGTAGAGAGGAGCAGAAGAGTACTGAGGTGATGGCCGGTAGGTAAAAAAATAAATCTTATTTGCACTGCCCCCTAGCTGCCCCTTTGCTGCCCCAACACTTTTATTTCATAGCAGGCGCAACTTGAGTCTGGCTAAAAGAACCTGGTGAGAGCTATACAAGTCATCTCATCCTGGATACCGTCTACTTTTCAAAAAAATGCAGACTGGCTAGGTTTCCATAAGTGCTGGCTAAGCTAGGGTCCAAAATCTACAGCTACCCCATCAGAAAAACTATCCGTTTTCAGTGGAAAACTGTGATGCATCCAAGTCGCGTTTTGGGCCATGTCCTGTTCCGGGAAGCAGGCCTAGCCCCACAAGTGAGGAACCATTTTTATCGGGAGACTTGTGGGAAGGCTGGGTGGATGAAAGTGTTTGGCTTCCCACAGATTCCAGTACTTTACATCAGAGAAATATGAGACACATTTTTTTTGTCAAAGTTTGAAGTTTGCAATGGATTCTGGGTAAAAAACCTGGTGCGAGCCACACAAGTTAGCGCATCCTGCATACCCCTAGGTGTTTTTTAATTCACAGATTTGCTAGGTTTCCCTAGGTGCCAGCTGAGCTAGGGTCCAGAACCTAGAACTACCCACATTGGAAATAAAAGGGTCAGTGTTCGGTGGAAGAATGCCAGGTGGATGGATGGAAGTTTCTGGCTCCCCACAGATCCCATATCTTTCCATAACAAAAATATGAGGAAAATGTGGTTTTTTTTAGAAAGATTAAAGTTTGCAAGGGATTCTTGATAAAAAAAGAGCTGGTGAGAGCTACGCATGCCAGCTAAACTTGTATACCCTGAGGTTTCTAGTTTTAAAAAATGTACAGGTTTATTAGTCTCCCTAGGTTCTGGTTGAGTTTGTGTTCAAAATCTACAGCTATTGTCTTTGCAAAAAAGGGGCCAGTTTTGAGTGGAAAAGTGTGATGTGTCCATGTTGCTTTTTGGCCTTTTCCTGTTGCGGGCACTAGACCTACCCACACAAGTGAGGCATAATTTATATAAGGAGACTTGGGGGGATGATGGGTGAGAGGAAGTGTGTGGCTCCCATCAGTTTCCAGAACTTTCCAACATAGAAATGTTAGTATAATGAGCTTTAAGTCAAAGTATGAGGTTTGCAAGGGAATCTAGGTAAAAAAAACCTGGAGAGAACCAGGCAAGTCACCTACCCTGGGTACATCTAGATGTCTACGTTTCAAAAATGCACAGGTTTGCTACATTTCTCTAGGTGCTGGCTGAGCTATTGTGTGAAATCTTATGCCACGTGAATTGGAAAAAAAGTATAATTTTTCATCGGAAAAATGTGATGAGCTCATGTTGTGTTTTGGCCCATTTCCTGTTGCAGGCACCAAGCTTGCCTACACAAGTAAGACACTTTTTATATTGGAAGACTTGTGAGAGCATAGAATAGTAGAACATTTGTTATTACCAATTGGGTGTTGCTGCATTTGTGCTTTTCAAATATAAAACAGTGTATAAGAAAGAAGACATTTTGAAAAATATCCTCTAAATCATGCACTAGTATGGGTACTCATGAATTCAGAGATGTACAGGTAAACACTTCTCCTAAACCCTAAGTGCCTCATTTATGAGGCCGGTCATCACTTTTACGCCGCTGGTGCGTTACTTTATGTGACGCACCAGTGGTGTAAAAAATGCGCCTTGTGGCTCCATATTTACGAAGTGACGCATCTAGGTAGATGCGTCACTTTGTAAACACCTGAGCCACATTATACCTGTGCCAGGTATAATGTATGCAAGGGGGCGTATTGACACAAGGAAGGGTCGTAGAAGTGACGCAGTGAAATTTATGAGATTTGACTGCGTCACTTTTAGGACGCCGTTGCGTCAAAATCTTGCGCCTGCCTCACAGCAGGCGTAAGACTGATGCCAGCCCTTTCACATGGGGCTTGCCCCATGTGAAAGGAAGCATTGCTGGAGTTGCGTCACTTTTGTGACACACTCCAGCAATGCGTCACTTTTGCACCAAATAGATACGTCCGAAATACGGATGTATCTGTAGCTCCTTGCGACATGATGCGTCATACAATAAATATGATGCATCAGGAATGTCGCATGGAGTGCGCCCTGAGAAGTAACGCATTGCTGATTCCACGCAGCGATGTGTCATTTCTCATAAATGAGGCCCTATATTTTTTGCCCATTTCAGAAATACATAGGTTTCCTTGATGACCATTATTCAGCCAACCTGTTTCACTATGTGAATTAGTCTATACTAAGTCCTGAATGAAAAAAAACATTGTATAGTGCAACTCAGTTGTTGGCTCTGGGTACCTTTGGTTCTTGGAGAACCTACAAACTCTATAATGTTCACAACCAAAAGGGTGTAATGGACGTAATGGTATATTACTTTTGTGAGCATCGTGATAAAAAGTTAGATTTAAAAATGTCACAAAGGCCCTTTTTCCCTACTCATTTTCAATATTTCTTTATTTCAACAGTTATTTTCTTTGACAAAACCTTGAGGGATCTACACAAATGACCTATTTCTAAATTCATAATTTTGTCTACCTTTCAGAAATGTATAGCTTTCCTACATCACCCATTGATTTCACAGTGGTTTCCCAAAAAAACGGAAGTTGGTTGAGAGCACAAACATCAGGAAAAGTGGGCTACATCTTTGATATATGCCAACACTGTAGTACAAAATGTGTTTTTTTATTCAGCTCTGCATGCTATTGAAACATGGGAAGACAGTGAGTTTAGTACATCACACTGCTCTTTGATGGCATCTTAAAGAAAAAAACTGACTTTTATCTGGAGGACATTTTCCCAATTTTTCTCCAAAACTCAAAATGCTGCTATATTTTGCCTAATTTCTCGGTTTGCTGCTGGGGAATCCACAAACACTGGGTACATTTAGCATCCCCATCATTTTGGAAAAAAAGGACACCAATTTGGCATGGATACCTCATGTGGAAAAAAGGTTATTGAGCCCTAAGCGCAAATTATCTCAAATAGCCAAAAAAGGGCTCAGCATTGGAAGGGAAAACGCCCAGGAGCTAAGGAGTTAACATACTTTTGAAGCAATTGCTTCACTATATCTTGCAAAGACAGAACAGCACAATGTTTTCTCCAGTACTTGGATCCTTGTTAAATGCTATGCTTGGCACTCATTTGACATGTAGATAAACAAATTGCGTCAAGTGATTAATTGGCCTATTAACATGTCTACAGAAAAAAGATGATTTCTTGTCGCTGCCTTTGACAAGCCTGTGGCAACGCACTGTCTTTTAGTAAAGTCGTGCTTTAATGTGTGCCACTTTTGAGTCTTGAAAATAGTTTTTCCCAGACTTTTCTTTGCTATGCTTTAAATCCACCTTTGAAATTGTTAATTTGTTCACTGATACCCCACCGTCCTTAACAGCATCATCCCTAATGGTTCAACAGCAGTTCCTTGGAGACAAGGTAAAAATGAAATGTGAGTATGGCATATAATGTATTCATTTATTCAAATAGGTAGCTGTTTAATACAGCACCAGTGGAGATCTTACATGTCGTCAGAGCGCCATACTCCCTCCAGATGTTAATCATGTTGCTTCTCATTGGTAATTACAACACTTAACATCTTGCTTGATAACTTTAATATTATGGCCCCGGTTGTGCTCGGCCCGCAAATATGTGAGATATTTATCGTATTATGGGATATTGTTACACTGCTAAATTATGGGGGCTTTTACATCCCAGAATTTGTTCAGAGGGTGTGGGGTTTATCACACAGATTGTAATTGCGATGTTTGTGGGAACTATCAGCCTGATTCATCAACGACCCGTTTTGTGAGTCTATAATAGCGATTCATAAGGAATCGCTATTACAGGCTCGCAAAACGGGATTCATGTAGGAATCGCAAAAAAAAAATGCGATTCCTACATATTCCTTATTTGCAATTAGCAAATTGCTAATCGCAAATAAGGAATACTCCCCATTCATTCCTATGGGCCAAGGCCCATGGAATGAATGGGGAGTATTCCTTATTTGCGATTAGCAATTTGCTAATCGCAAATAAGATAGCGATTTAAAGGGTGCCAGGGGTGTCCAAAGGACACCCTGTAGCACCCCTTAAATGCAAATTTAAACAGGTGTTGCGCACACATGTCCAAAGGACTTGTGTGTGTGCAACATGCAACTTAGAAAAATGCTTTTACAAGCATTTTTCTAAGTTTTCGCTATTTACCACGAGGTTTGACCTCGCGGTAATTAGCGGGCCGAAATTGCGAATTCGCTATTTAAAAATGGATGATGAATTGCATTTAAGGAATCTCAAATACAGATTCCTTAAATGTAATTCCTCGCAAAATAGTGAATTCGCTATTACTGATTTTTGCATTTGGGATGATGAATCCCAAATGCAAAAATCGCACTCGCAAAGGGCCAGATTCTTAGAATCTGGCCCTTTGCGAGCGCAATTCTGCATGATGAATCAGGCTGAATGTAACCGGACCTTTTTTTGCAGATTTGTATAGCTCGAACTCAACCCGAAGGTATTGGAGCGCTTTACATTAGCACCAGTTACATTGCACAAGGACACGGTAATGTTTTTGGTAGACGCTAGGAGATGAAACGATTTACCCAGAATCACAGGATGCTGAGCAGACGCAGAGGCTCGAACCGTGGGGCATATTAGCAAGCTGAAGTATCGCCGCTTTTTCGGCGAATTGTGCCGAGAAAGCGACGATACTTCCAGCGCCCTATTAACAAGGGCATGCTAACGCCTGCCTCAAGCCCACTTTGCATGTCAGCGAGAAACATCGCTAATGACATGCAAAGTGGGCGTTCCCGAGTCCAACCACATGTAAAATGTGGTTGGAGGTGGGAACACCCTATTACCAAGGCAGGCGTTGGGAGAAGAAGACCTGCTATAAACTCGTTTATTGCAGGTCTCCCAACGCCTGCTCTGACCAGGTGTTAAGGCATTGATAACATGGGGGTGTGGATCATAACGCTGAATCCACCCCCCCTAAATTATCAAGGCACACATTAGCGCGTGAAAACAACGTTTGTTTTCATGCGCTAATGTTCCATATCGCCGACTATCGCCAGATTTAATTTTGCCTACGTGTTGCACATTGATAATTACGCGCTAACACGGCAAAAAAATCCGGCGATAGCCGGCGATATGGAAATGTGCGATGTGCGGTATATAACGCACATCTAGATAATATGCCCCCCTGTTCCCTATCTCCACTTCGGTTACTCGATCAGTAGGGCTGCATCCTCTCCCCAATCCAGGTCCTTGATTGACAAAAGCCTCGTGAATATCCTTCTGTTCATGTAAGATAACAAATTTTGGGGCATATTATCAAGAACGGCGATAAAATTTTCGCCGATTTAGCGACAGGAAACTGCTGCTAAAGCGGCGATAATGGGCTTGATAATATGCCCTTGTGAATTCACATAGCAGCCCAGGTTAACACCAGAACCTGAGCTGCTATGGGAATTCACAAGAGCATATTATCAAGCCCATTATCGCCGTTCTTGATAATATACCCCTGAAATCCTATAATCATAAGGTTAGCATCTAAACCGCCCGTTTCTAGACTGACTACGGCGTGATGAACATAATGAGATGTTTCAGGACTGAGAGATGAAGTGCAACGTGCGATGGCCTGGCCCACCAGATTTATGATCATCTCCTGTGTCATGCTCTCAGAAGAGTAAACATACCAAATGTGGATTGTGTACATCAAATGCATGTATTGTTCTCTTTGAATTGAATTTGATTCAGGGCCTCATCTCAGCCAGAGGGGAACCATCAGCAAATTAGTGGTTGTCAAAAAATCATAATGAAATTAATGACATAATGTCACGCACTTTTCAAGGACATGGGATATTTAATGTTCAGTGGGCAATATATCTTCCATTGGTTCCCCCAGAAACTTGGCTACTGTTGTTCTGCAAGAGCATAGCCAATGCTTCGGTACCAGGTTTAAAAAAGCCACAATTGTTAGTGGTAATAAGAGCTTTGGTGCCAAGTTCTCTTGTTTTGCACATATTCCAAAGGGACTGGAATTTGCTTTGAGAATTTGCTTGCATGTTTATCTTTGAATAAACACTCACAACTAATAACAGGGCGTCACTTGAACAAACACTCGTTATGGGGGCAAAACAGATTTCACCAAAGAGGAATCATATGTGGAAACGTTATAATCACCTGATCATAAGACTACTGCCACTGTCAGTCTTCCCATAACGTGGAAAGGAGTGGTCTCTCTCCTGATTGAAGGGTGATTGTGCCATTTTGTTGTTGCACAGTTGCAACGTAGCTGAGTGCTCGACAAGGGAGCAGTGCGGAACTCTGTAGTTAGAATACCAGTGGTCTCGGAGAAGCAAGCTTCCGTGGGGAGGATGGGGGGGGGCAAACATAGGGGAACTGTGTGTGCCAATATCAACTGGGATCACTGTGGCCTTTTCCTGGCGAACTGCAGGCTAGTGAACTGCGTTCTCAGCTGGATGGGCTGTAGCTCTGCCAAGTACCACACATCTCAGGTCAGACTAACGATTGTGCGTCACTTCTCCGCATCACAGCAAACAGCAAATAATGTCACCCAATCTGCAGAGAGTGTGTTCTCATTTTCCAATAGGCACCAACGCATTTCTGGTTCCAGTTGTCAGCAGCCAATCGGGAAGTTAGATAATCAGTGCATACACTGATTGGAAGATGCTAATATTGGCCAGGCCTTTGTTGGCTGGCTCTTACTTGATTAATCACAATGATGTAGTAATCTATGGCCCGCCCACACAGAGCGCCTTGGGTCTGCATGAGGATTCAAGCATGAACTTGGCCATCTGCAGTGCTTAGGTCAGGAAATGAAGCACTTCTGCACCAGCAATGAGTGAGACAGTCCTGCGGACGTGATTCTAACATTTCAAATCCTTTCACAAAGACAGCAGGACTGAGAGTATGTTTGAGTCAAGCCTGCAGTGCCTATTTTACGGTCTGGCCAGGCAGTCTTTTCTACACTCTATTTCATCCTAGCCTGGTCTTGCCTAAAGACAATCCCTCTTCCATGCCTGCAGCACTGAGACGAGTTCTCTCTTTGATGAGTGCAGCTGACAGCCACAGACGATGCTCACAGTTTCTTCTATTTAGATTTTCTCCCAAAAGTCCGTATGCAGCGCACAATTGATGCAGAGTTTGGGCCAACTCTCTTACCATTTATCCTCCGATGGAACTTTCTTCCCGACTGAGAGGCGATGGGAGTTAATATTCATCAATCATATTTCAATTAGCAGTGTAACCCATTTGGCTCCACAATAGGGACCAGGAATCAGTAACTGCAGTTAAGAAAGTTTATTACAAGTTAGCAATCAAGTTTAGGTACACAACTCTCATCACCATGCTATAAAGATACAGAATATCAAACGGGAAACACAACCTCCTAAAGAAGTTTAGGGGTACCAGTATTAAACAAACAAGAAATTCAGACAGAGCAATACAAAAGATTACCAGTAGTGTCTGATGCACAGGGAAGAGTCTCTGATTTTCTTGTCTATACAAAGGTAAATCTAGAATCGCCTGAAGGGGATGGCTTTGAAACCAAAAGGATCTCAAAACGTCAGAGAACTACAGCAAATCCGGAAAAATCGAAAAATCTAAAAGAAGACAGTAAGGATGTAATGGATGGTGTCAGCATTGCAGAAGTTTAGTCAAGGGTCATCTTGAATCAGAGAAGTAAGTGTTAACCTAAACCACACTCAGCCAGAATTAAAGGGAATAAGCATGGAGGTCTAAACCTCTTAATGTCTAAGGAGAAATGTTCTTAAAGGCCTGCAACGGTTCTGAAAGCGTTCTGAAGAGATCTGATCTCTAATGGTGTGAACACTAAGTTTTAACACAAGAGTCTCTTTAGCAACACCCCTCTGTATGCATCATAAGGGGTTCCAATGTCCTTTTCAATTCTCACGTTGAAGACTGCTACTTAAGCAAAATGTCCCACACTGAACATGGGAATGACATTGTCCTTTGGCAACCAGGCCAGGTTACAAAAGATGTTAAATTGGCCTTTTTCAATTATGCTGTGGCTCTCCATTTTCTTTCATCAAGGTTCTCAGGCTCTCTCCTTCTATCGTGAGTACAGTAATGTATCTATCTTCAAACTAGCAATGCATGTGAATACCTGCAAGAAAATAATGATAGCAGAAAACGGAGAACAGTATTTTATCCAGCATGAATATGTAGGCCTAAAATTTAAACTTAGGGAATTAAAGCAAGAGTGCACATTTAATATGCATGTGCACTTTCAAACACAAGTAAACATTAGTACATGCATTAGAAAAATCAAATTTGCTTCTGTTATAAATGAAATTTCATAAAATGTGGAGGGTTACTACTCGCAAAAAGAACAATTGATGGACAGAATGTTGAACAATGTCAAAAATTCACCCCAGTACAGAAATCTGGGCCTAAGTCCATAACTTATTTGCTCCCCCTGCCATTCCAGTTTAAACCCAGCCATGTGCAAATCCTTCTTGTCCCTGGGTAGCAGCCTTTCCCAAACTGCTAGTCCAGGTTCTCCCTGGATTGAAAACAAGCATCCTGTGGTTTCACCCCCCTCATCAGCCAGGCTAGCTTGACTCCAATGGCATGGAGGGGGCCCAGGTCTGGGGATTCCCGCCACACTCAGGGTGGCAAATGTAAAAATTGATGGGCAGAATGTTGAGCAATCTCAAACATTCACCCCAGTACAGAGATCTGGGCCTGAATCCATCAGACAGTAGAAACAGTCCAGCCCAAACTGCCAGGCCAGGTCTTCCATGGACTGAAAACAAGCATCCTGGGACCGGTTGTGGAGTTTCATTCCTAATCAGTTAGGCTAGCTTTGACCCAGCGGCATGGAGAGAACGGAACCAACATCTGGGCATATCCGTCCCACTCGTGGTGACAAATGCAAAAAGAACAATTGATGGATAGAATGTTGAACAATGTCAAACATTTACCCCAGTACAGAGATCTGGGCATCTATCGCCCTAAGTGGGAAGGGTTTGCCCAGACGTGGATCCCATGCTCACTGTGTCACTGGATTCCAGATAGCCTGTCTGATGACGGGTGAGACCCCGAAACCAGTCCCCGGATGCTCGTTTTCGGTCCAGGGAGGACAAGGCTTGGAAGTTCATGCTAAACTCTTCCCACGAGAAACAGGGTCAGGACTGAGGTGGCGTGGTGAGCAAATGAACGATGTGACGCACAAAAGTGACACAACTCCAGCAATGGGTCAATACACATGGGCAAGTCCCAAGTTAAATGTGCTTGCATCAGTCTTACGCCTGCTGTGAGGCAGGCATAAGATTTTGACGCAATGGTGTACTAGAAGTGGCGCACTGGCATCTGATAGATTTCAATGCGCCACTTCTACAAGGCTTTTTGCGGTGGAACACCCCCACATACATTATACCGGACACAGGGGGCACAGGCACAGGGGTTTACAAAATAACGCATCCCCTTAGATGCATCACTTTGTAAATACGGTGCGGCAGGGGACATGTTTTACACTGCTGATGCATCACAAACGTGACGCAAAAGCGGCGCAAAACTGACAATAGGGCTCAGAATTAAGGCCCTGAGAATGCAAAGAGGAGACTGCCTGCGTTTCTTTTTTCCACACGGAGGTAGCATTGGCAGTCATGCCTTTAAATCTAGCTTTTCAGAAAAAACGGTTATGCTGTTCCCCAATGATTAATTATCAGAGTCAGGGTAACACTAGCAACATGACCTTGGGGGTTCTAAGTTGGGAGTCCATATATTAGATTGTAATGCCCTCACACACCATTTCAGGTGTCATGCTTCATCATGTGGGCTGGTCCTCGTCGGCTCGGCGGTGCAATACCCAACGGGCTCCCTATAGTAGGGGCATTTTTGCAGAGATCTTTTTCCAATTACCGTTTGGTGAAGTGGGGGTGAGGGGTCAGAACTGTGTAGATGTATATGATGTGTGAGTGAATTAAAATAGGGCTGGGAGTACCTTTGAGATCAATCTTTTATTCTCTGGTCTCCTACCCTAGGTAAAAGAAAAACAATAGGGCGCTCCCCTAAGTTTATGTCTTAGTTTAATCATCACTGTTGGTGAAAGAAGGTCAACATGTTTCTCGCTCAGTGTCTATTCTACGTGCGACTCTTCAGGACCAAAAAATCGATGACTATCTACACTTTACAGTTGGTGACATTGAAACATACTCACATCAACCTTGTATCTACCTATTTAGTGTGCCTGTCAGGCCTGGAAGAACCTGTTTAGGAAGCCAAAACAATGACAAGGTTCAACTTGGTATGATATGCATATATGAACGATTCCCTCGTGACTCTGATTTCTTCATTAATCTTTACCAGTGAATGCTGACTGCAATTGCAATGAGGACACTAAAACTATTTTATAACAGATTAAAAAACAGTGCCACACAGTGAGTGCCCACAGTGATCTAGTGTGAACTACAGCTGTAGTGGCCGCTGTAATGCGCAGCAGAGGTACATCCATTCGAACTCACCCTATTCAGTAGACTAACCAAGCTTCAACAGTACCTAGTAGGTCAGACATGAGAATTTCTCATGCACTAAGCTAGATTAGAGGATACAAAAAACAAGAGAACCACAAAACAGTAGGGAATTGGTACCCAAAGTCTGTGGTTGCATCAATATCTCAGTTGTCATTGTGATTGCCCCTACATCTGGTCATTTGTCAGTGACAGCACCCAACCACCCATGTAGCGCTTCCATTTATCTGTTCGCTATGGTGGGCTCATGTCGTGTAATGTTCACTGATATAGTGGATTGTTTGTTAGTTTTTTCAGCCATTGTGGGTGGCTTTGTGTATTCACTAGCAATATTACAGTTTATTGTCCTATCACCAGTGGAAACTAGTAGGGGAGGCTCTCCCAGGATGGTATGCTTTGTTTCTTCCATATGGACCCTGTCCCTATGTTAATCAGAAAAACGATGGTGTATGGCAGGCTGTCATTTGATAGATCCTATTTTAAGTATCATGGGTGTTTCTTCTGCTGTTATAACAAGTGGAAATCAATCACGGCTTGTTAGTACCGGTCACATATTATTATCACCATGCCCTGTGCGTAGTCAAAACCCTTCTCATGTGGGCAAGAAGTAAATAGCTGGTTTTGTTGTCACACAGTATTTTACATTACCAAAGTGCATCAAGGATAGTAGCGCTCTGGTCATATATCGGCAGATGATACCGGGATCATAAAATCTTGCCATTCGGTCTGAGGCCAACTAAGTTTCATTGATGCGGGTGTCAGCATGATCTTATTGATTTGGCTTAGCCCCCTTTAAGATAACCCATGGATTTAAGAATTAAAGTCGACTTTGTGTAAAAAACGCAAGGTCACAGTATAAAGCCTCAGCTAGGGAGCCAGTGGAACATCCTGAAGATTCAATGGATAACTGTGAAAATTGTACACAATGTTGTCAATATTATTTGCTAATATGGGTGGGAAATAAAGCATGGGAGAACAAATTAATGGGAACTTGAAACAATAAACTGTATGAAATGATTGAAAACTTACCATGGTGTGATGATCATCCCCTTAGCTGGTCCAATCAGAAACAGGCGTTTCATAAAGCTGAAACATTTAGGGGTGGTGCATGCCATTAAGAAAGTATAACTGGGGTAGTTTAGTTAGAATAGTGGAGGTGTCTCATCCAAAACGCTGAGAGACTGAGATGCTGTCCGAATGCTGATCGAATGCCCAAAGAAGCAGACTTAGAATTTCATGAGCAAATAGAATTAGAAGAAGATCACGGAAGAATCGAGGAGGTAATAGAATTAGAAGAAGATCGCGGAAGAACCGAGGAGGAAATAGTGTCAGAGAGGGGTGAGACACAGGCGTCGAATCCAGAAGAGGTCATCTATCCTGTCCTGTCCTGTAGGTCCCGTCAACAGAACTTTAAGCGGCCCATAGACTCTTGATCAGAGGGGTCTGATTCTGGCACCATCCTAGGTGTAAGAATCATCACTAACACAACACCAATCAACACCATACATAACTACATCCCATTCAGACACACTCTCCCTCCTGTAATTACACCTAACAGACCACCTTTTATCACTAACAAACGTATAATCATCCTTCCATCAGTTGTCCAACAAACACCCTTCTCTCCCTTCTACCATAATAACACTAATGGACAACACACACACTGCACACACCCACACTTTGTAACTCTTGCAACAAACCAGTCTAAGATAAATACTCTCACCTCTACTTCATTCCCTCCTACACACAACATACACTCTACTCATAAACACATCACCACCCCCTCTACGTCACATTCTCCTCTCACAAACAATACTACACAACCAAATCCATTGCATGAAACATATACATCAGCACCCTTTTTCACTACTCCTCAAAAGCAAAAAATATCACACACACCAGCACAACAAGATCTTCAAAGCGCAACACCTCATAATACTTACCATCACAAAATACAAACATATACCCACCTTTCAAATTACACAAAGGAACAAACTCCAATGCCAAGCTTTCACTCTTCCACCACACCTAACACAGATAAAGCAGAACAGCACCTCTCTTCTAACCGCCTCTCATCCATTGGACAATTTGGAACATTACATGACCCACATGCTGCATCACCTCCCCTGACTCATACACCTTCGGCCTTAAACACACACAAAAAATATAAGCAACATGCCACAGGTCACAACTTTGCTTCCCCATGACTACTTCACAACAATGTTACACCACAAAAGCAACACAGCACTCCAACTCACTCTCAAACCCTATCTTCAACACATAGACATGCAGACCCATCAAAATGCCTTCTTAGCATTGTGGAGTGGTGGGCTCACTGGTTAGAGGCGGCAGACCCGGAAGCAGAGGACGGCCCGGGACCAGGGTTCAATTCCCGATGCGGCAGGGTCATGGACCAGGGTCAGCGGACTCGATAATTCTCGCCTCGGTGCCTACTCTAACCAGGGATCACACTCGGCAACTCTGGGCATTAGCTTGCCTCATCTCCACAACGGCCCCCTACATACGCCGGGGATGCCTGGTTTCACCTTGGAAATACCCAGTAGGGACCATCTCACAGGGAAAGCCAGGACGGGTTCCCCAGCGGTCTACAGCGCGGAGATACCCCATGTGGGGGGATTCATGCGCTTTACAAGACATCATTACATTAGCATGCTGGATGAGGAACACAAAACAGAACAGCTATACGATTGCTATCCTAATACAGCTAATACCAGCACTAAAAATACACCTGCTACAAACCCACACAATAATGATCACTCTTCTACCAAACAAAGTCCCACTGTAACCAAAGACCACTCACTAAACTGTCTACTAATAAATGCTTGATCCCTCTCTAAAAACAAGCATCACATCTATGACCTTCTCACCGATGCAAAACCAGACATACTATTCATAACCGAATCATGGATGGGAGAAGATATGGCTCCAGTCCTGCATGAAGCCATTCCTCCAGGTTATCAAATAATCACCCAAAATCGTATAGCCAAAAAAGGAGGTGGTCTAACTGTTGTATTCAGGCAAACAATACATATCACCAAAATTGAGAACATCTCCATAAAGAATTATGAGGTTCTTCTAACAAGATGCAATCCTACACCGTCTTCCTCCTGTAACTTCCTGCTCCTTTACAGACCTCCACCTGGCAAGGCAACATTCCCAGACGCACTTCTAGACACAGTTTCAAGCCTGATAACAATACACTCCAACGACCTTAACATTTGGTTTGATAAACCCAATATGACCCATCCAAAAACTATAATCACCGGCCCAGACTCATTGAGCCTGTATCAGATTTTCCACAATCCGACACACACCGCTGGACATATCCTAGATGTCTTTTTTGCTAATACTGAACTAGTTACCTTTCAAACTATAACTCCAGTCACATGGTCAGACCACCACTTGCTTGCCTTCCAACATAAAACAACGCTAAGCGACTCACCTAAAACTACCTTACATCCATCCACCTATCGGCCGTGGAACAAACTCAATTTGGAACACTTGGAAATACAACCAACATCCAGTACAAATCTGGAAAGCATAAATTCTGTTCAAAATCTAAATGAGTGGTTAGAGGAAGCTTTTGACATCCTGATACCACTCAAAACCACACAACAGAACAAAAGAAAAAAAGCACCTTGGAGAAACAAAGAAATAAAAGACATAAAAAACAAAGTAGAAAGCAGTAACGTACCTGGCTCAAAACAAATGCCAAACAAGACAAACTTAACCTACAGAAAATTAACAGATTATACAAGTCTGCTATCAAAAAAGCTAAGAAAAGGAACTATTCAGACAGAATTCAAAACGCTAAATGTGCAAACAAAGAATTCTATAAAATACTTAAGGAATTTCGCAAACCAAATTGCCTAGAAGGAACTCATCCTGTTACTCAAGATTTCACAGACAAACTGGCAAATCATTACACGGACAAAGAAGACACATTGTAATCATCCTTAAAACAGAAACAAAGGACCAGCACTAACCCTTGTACAAAACAACAATCCAAGAATGCTCTAATCAAGCCTCTCCATTCCTTCCTACACATCTCACAAGATGAATTTATGGACCTGGTCAAAGCAAGCAGGCATGCCGGCAGCCCTTCTGACCCTGTCCACCACAAACTTTCAAAACAATTCTTTTAATAACCTCTGCTGCCATTCCAGAACGAAGAATCATCAACGATTCCTTAACTACTGGAATATTTCCAGAAGAACTCAAAAAGTAATACATACGCCCTTTACTGAAGAAAACAAACTTGGACCCGCTGAACCCTGACAACTACAGACCCATTACAAATGGATCGTTCCTGGGCCAACTGATAGAAAGAGCAGCGTTCGCCCAGATATCACAATTCATTGAAGAGAATGACATACTTTCAGGCTTCCAAAAAGGATTGCGTCTGGGAAGAGGCAATGAATCTGCCCTCCTTGCCATCTGGGATGACCTAAAGAATACAGTTGATCGCAACAGGGTTGCTGAGGTACTCCTCCTGGACTTCTCAGCTGCCTTTGACACGGTTGACCATGACACTCTGAAACAAAGACTCTATGAAGTCGGCATAGAGGGAACTGCTTTAGACTGGATAGCGTCCTACCTTTGAAACAGAACTAATGTCATCCATACCCCACCTTTCTCGTCCAAACCATACTCCAAAAAAGCAGGGCCCCTCAAGGTTCTATCATCTCACCCATGCTTTTCAACATCTACATGAAGTTATTAACAGTACTGATCAATAAATTTCACTTCACATGCTATAACTATGCAGATGACACGCAAATACTCCTTCAACTGGAATGCCCCAAAGACATTGGAAAATCACCAATTTTCTGCTGTCTCAGAGCTGTGGATCAGTGGATGACCTGGAGCCATCTTAAATTGAATGCTTCAAAAACTAAAATACTCAAGTGTGGCGATTGGAAACATTACAACCCGCTTGTCGCATGGCCTGATAAACTGGGATCACTGCCTAAAGTATTGAAGGAAGTAAGAAACCTCAGAATGACCATGGACTCCAAGCTGTCGATGAATGCCCAAGTGGATAAACTAGCAAGATCAAGCTTTGCTACTATAAAAACGCTGCGAGAACTTTTCCCTCATTTGGGATTTCCACACAAGGTCCAAGAGACCATTTCCCTTGTTCTGTCTAAACACAATTACGCCAAAAGCCTCTACCACGGATCACCTTTAACGACCAAGAAGAGACTACAACGGATTCAGAAATCGGCTACCAGACTACTCTTGCATATCAAACCGCGAGACCACATCTCCCCTGCCTTGAAAGCCCTGCATTAGTTACTGGTTGCCAGAAGATCCACGTTCAAGCTGCTTTGTATTACCCACAAAGCAATACATGGAATGGGACCGCTCTTCATCAGGAATAAAATCACCAAACACATTCAGCAAAGGAACCTCCGCTCTAAAGGAGCATCTCGCCTCAAAATCCCACCACACAAGAAAAAAAACATTGGGTGGCACATCCTTCTCTGTTCAAGCAGCCAAACTATGGAATTCCTTACCCCCCAACATTAGGTCCACCGACAACCACCTTATCTTCAGAAAACTACTCAAGATTTGGCTCTTCCTCACATAAGCACCATACGTAAACAGAAATTTACAGCATATCCCTCTGTATACAAGCATTTTTTTTCACTATAGAAATGTACCTATCTTTGTGTATTATTTTGTATAAACATGTAAAATAATTATGTTGTTGAGAAAAAAAAAAAATCATCTTTGGTCTACATGTACATACTTCCATTGTGCATCTATGTACCTTCCATTACTTGGATCTGTGTGTCTGTTACTTTTCTCCTGAAAAAGCATATCTAATGCACTACCCTAGTTTTCATCCTGTGCCTCTATCAATATCTTTAATCTACATATACTTACCAGCACAGGGGGGGAATAACCCCCCGCAGCGAAGGGGTTAATTCACCACTAATCATTTGTAGGCTTCCTGGATAGCCTGCGTCAACAAGCGCTATATAAATACAAACCTTTGTCCTCCTCTATCCTTCTGCTGTCATTCCAAATCCAATTAACTGACTAACCTATCCACCACTTAAAATGTACTTGCATGTTTCACTATACTAAATCAACACTAATCCTCTATGGGTCCCGGAGTAAGCGCTATATAAAAGCAATTACAATACAATTACAATAAGAATACTGAAAATGTAATTAAATGATCTTGCTTCCTCGGGATCTGATGCAGTTGACACTGTAATTTGTTTTGCTCATATGATTAATTAGATAAACAAATTTAAACTTTCTCGAGCCTGTTGTTATTTAAGAAGCTACAGGGTAAAAGCAGTTCCTATCATCAATTACTCTTCAACCAAAATTAGGATCCATTGGTAATGAGCGGGGTTCGTATCAATAAAAGAATAGGGATCAGATAAAGCCCTTGAATCAAACTGAAACCACACCTTGTTCCCCCCCCCCCACCAGCGATGTTGACCAGCCTATGTGAGTGAGTGTGTTTTGTGCGCCCAAAGGAATGCATTGGTGTTAGGTTTCCGCAGGTTGGTTACTCCCACTGGATCAGTACTAATGCTGAAAGGTGGGAGATACTTTTCCAAAATTAGATCTCAAGAACGTATGCCATCAGATCAAGCCCCACCCAGACTTAAAGCCCCTCACTGCTTTTATCACCTTTGAGGGAACTATTCAGTTTAAACGCATGCCGTTTGATCACTCTTCAGGCGCAAGCATGTTCCAAAGTATGATGTTAGAGTTGTTCAGAGGAATGGATCACATTCTCTACTTTTAGGACGACATATTGATTTTTGGGAAAACAGCATAACAAGGTTTTGAAGCAGGCCTTACAAAGAACTGCAGACGTTGGAATCACATTGCGTAAAGAAAAATACTTGGAAGACACTTTATCTGCAGATGGGGTCAGGCCTAGTAAAAAGTTATTGAAATTACACCAAAGCCCACAGAAAAAAATCAATTGAGATCCTTCATGGGTCTGATAGAAATCTATGCTACGTTTGTACAGAGATTTGCAGACAGAACAGAAGTGCTCAAGGCATAGTTGAGAAAGGATCAGAACTTTGTTTTGGGGTCTGAACAACAGGAATGTTTTGATACCATTAAGAATGAAATTTGTCGTGCAGCTATTTTGGTTCCTTTTGATGTTCAGCTCATGTCCAGAATAACTGGGGATGCAAGTGCTACTGGAATTGGAGCTCTTCTTGTTCACAAACATGGAGGTGGGGAAAAACGGTTGCTTTCACAACTAGGACATTGACGAGTGCTGAAAGGAACTACTAATTGAGAGTGAGGCATTGGCTTCTGCATTGCGCGTAGAATATTACCAAACCTATGTGTGGAGTACGGAGTTTGTATTGGAGAACAACCTTCACAACGCGGTTGTTTCACCACAGTTTGTTTACATCGCGGGCATTACAACGCAAATCGTTACAACAACTTGTGCCTGTTTGCGCTTTAAGCTAAGGAATAGTATGATTTACTATTCCAACACCTTCCCTACTGTAACGTAGGCTGGAGTTGGAATAGTAAATCATACTATTCCTAAGTCCAGCACCCTCCAGCGCAAGTTGTTGTATGGACTTGCGTTGTAACGAACGCGATGTAAAATTTTGCATTGTGAATGTATGCATTGTAATGTCATACATTCGTTTGTGTTACATTCTGATCACAAAACTCTGGTTAACATTCTTTCACCTGGTGGAGCTGCAAGGGGCCTGCATTATTAGCCAAATTGGCAGCCAGACTTCAGGAAATTCGTTTTGTGTTAGAATACATTCCAGGTTCGTAAAATGTGCAGGCAGATTGCTTACACTGGGTATTCATGGATTGTAAAGTGGTACGTGGTCCTGGTGAGTCTTGCAGACATGATGAAACAGTTGCCAAGGTTGAGGATGTTGTGAGAGAGGGTGCTTATGCTTTTTCCATGGAAGAGTGGTGTGTGGAAATGGAGGAGGACAGTACTCGCATTGAGGAGATGTGAATGGAGGCTGCTGGGAGCAGGAGGTAGAGTTGGGTAGCTGCGTCTGTGTGACCTTTTCTCAAGATTTTAGATGAGCTGTCTGCCAGTGGTGGGAAAGTGTTAACGAGGGGTGACAGGTTTGTACCTCCATCAGAATTGAGAGTGAAGATTATTAGAATGGCACACAAAGGTCACCTAGATCAAGGCTTGACACAATATTGTATTGAAGCTCAATTTTGGTGGTCAGATATCGATAATCAAGTTTCAGCGTAGGTGGTAGGATGTAGTGTTTGCAAAGAGGGAGAGAAAAGGCTTAAGGTGGGTAAGCAGGCAATTATGGGGCACATCTTCAGCTCAGGCAAGGCTTGGGACAGTGTTTGCATTGCCTTTATCCGGTCCATGTCGGAATTAAATGGGGAGTGCAAGTTTGCCTTGGTAGCTGTTGATGTGTTTTCTGGTGGTTGACTGTGTTATTTATGAAGGATATCCACTATAGTGACGCTTCAGAAGATTTCCTGAAAAAAGGTCCCCCTCTATACTTATCACTGATAATGGGACATAATCAGTTTCTCAAGACACGGAAAAGTTTCTCAAAGTGAATGGTATTACTTATCATTGCACTGCATTTACAACCCACAAGGCAATGGCATTGTGGAAAGGGCTAGCAGGAATTCGAAAGGAGTGAGTCAAATGGCTGTTGTTGCAGGTCTAGATACAAATAAGGCATTGCAAGATTTGTTTTGAGCCTATTTGCACTACTAAACAGGAGACTACATCCAAATCTCCTTTTCAAACCATGAGGGGAAGATTCTCAGGAAGCAAGATGGTACCCTCATAGATGAGAGAGTGGGTGGCTTGAGGGGGTATCCAATTTACAAGAGGTGATGAACAATTTGGATTCCAGATGAGCGGTCTTTGAAGGAGACTGGATGAAGATTAGGACTAAATGTATTGTGAAAGGTCTATCGTACTGTAAAGGTCCTTATAAAGTGATACGCAAGCATGAGTTTTATGTAAGTTTGGAGAATGAGGAACGTTGAAATCGCCCCAGAGTGGCTCTGTATCAAAGGGAGGAGAATGTGTTGTGAAGAAGGAGGAGAAGTGCAGTGGGTTCATGTTAATGAAAGATGGGGAGTTTGGTTTGAGTGCCCTGAGTCTCATGATGGGTAGTAGTGAAGGTGGTGAAACTCCTGTACCGCCCATGGAGAGTACCACTGTCAGGGATCCCAATAGAAGGTTACGTGTGAGAGATGTAAGAGTTCGCAGACCACCTGTGCATTTAAAAGATTTTGTCTGTTAAGCTGGTCTACTTTCACCAAGTTGTAATGTACTGTTTTTGCATTTCACTGATGTTTGATTAGTGTACATTTGATTGTGCTTAATCTTATTCAGTGTTTAGTTGTTTTCATCTTGTTGTCTATCCTACATGTTTTTAGGTCGAGCAGACCTACCCTCAATGCGTGAGCATTGAAGGTGTCTGCTTCAGACCTATTGTGGCCCGTTAGTGAGAATGCTGGGGAATGAGGACACCAATCTGTTACGAGCTCGCAGTTTTCCCCGCGGGAGCGCGCGTCTGACCCGCGCTTGCGCAGATCAACTCACAGCCCCTGCTCGCACACAGCCAGCCCCCACCCCTCTGCATGCACGCATACACAGGCGCGCGTGCGCACACACACACACACACACAGGCGCGCGCATGCACACGCAGGCATACGAAACACATACAGGCTCAATCACACACAGTCACGCACGCGCGCACACACACACTCCCCCCCTCCCCTCCCAGGCATACACACAGGCACGCACGCACTTCACTTCAGCCCTGGGCCCCACTCACCGACTGCGCTCTTCCGGCGGGCTCCTCACGGCGCGGCGCGGCTCGTCTCCTCTTCTCAATCGGGCTCGCGGACCTCGGGAGGCGGGACTTCCGGTCGGCCGCGACCTGATTCGCCGGCCGGCCAAGAGCTTCCGGGTCGCCGCGGGCAGCGCGGCGGCACTCCGTAATATGAACTTGTTAATATTTGTAATTGTTCTAAAAGGAGTTTATTATTGTTTTATTAATAAAATGTAACATTTTCACATATAATTGGGCTCAGTCGTTCAGTCTGTGCACGACTGAGGTTTGAATAAGAGTGTTTATTGCGCCAGGTATTTCAAGTGTCACGGGGAGACAACACTGATTTTTTTTGCAATTAACCCTGTCCCCTTCGTTTGTAAGGATACCCCTCACATTTTGTGAACAGTACCTGGGAGAAATAAAACATTTGCTGGTGAAACAGCAGGAACCGAGCAGCACCAGCTCACTTTTAATGGTCCTGCATGCAATTGGAAGGAAGTTTAGGCAGCGACCCCCTCCCCCCCCCCCCCCCCCCCCCCCCAAAAAAGGGTTCAATCAAGATCCTGCAGACAATGAACAAACAATAGAATAGAAGATTCCAAGAAGGGGGCACAAAGTACACAAGCTTACATACATTCTCTCAACAAAATAATTGACTTGGTGGGAAAGGAGTAATAGAGAACTAATAACAAGCATTAGCATAGCCGATAGGTCTCACCTTTAGGACCTTATAAGTGTTTACCCATGAAGCACATAATCCTGGTTGGTTCCATTTTAGCTTAATTTCTGAGTATGTGTAAGGTTTTATCAGGTCGAAATTGGAACGTGTGGAAGCTCGCCGCATTAGGAGCAGTGTCGGGTAGCTTGCAGTGGTGTAGGGGCAGCTAAGGGAAGATTGAAGAAGTGAGTCCCCGTAAGCAAAAATACAAAATCATTCCCAAAACGAAAATACAGATTCCTTGTAGAGTCCGAGGTACAGTCCCCCTTGTGTTCTTCTGATTAAGTGTTTTCCTCTCGTGTTTCCAAGTCAGAGGTGGGCACAAAATAGCTGCCTTCTCCCACCAGGGAGCTAGATTGACATCTCCTAGAGATTAGATCACTTGCAGGCAAGCCTATCCTCCCTGCTATTGGTCTCAGGCGGCACCTGAAAGAGAACAAAGGCAGCAGCCAGTGCCACATTTAACTTCACGTTGCGCCAGGCTGGAGCAGCAGAGAGCACCAGGGGCAGGCAGCCTCGAAGTGTTCGGAGAGCTGCCCCAGAAAAAACATGCGGAAAAAGGCATTTTTAGGGCTGTATGGATCCTCGGCTAGGGAATCCTGTAGTCCGCATAAGACCACCCCCCCCCCCCCCCCCCCCCACCACAGACTTATTTCGTTATGCGGACTTGGAGGAGAAAGGGGGGCTGGAGTAAAGTAAATAATTTTTTTATTCTATGTGCCCAAACCTAAACTTAAAGACTCAATCAACTTAAAATAAGTCTGGGGTCTTCGACCACAAAAATGTTTTTTTAAAGAAGGCTTACTGATTGCAAAAATCTGCAGAGCGAGGTTCATGGTTTTGCCCAGGGTCACGGGGGAAGCGGCAGTCAGCGCCGTGCTTGCTCAGGCGATAACATCAGTCTGGGTGATAAAGAAGCCATCTTTACCTAAATTGAAGGCGCACTCGGCCTTTGCAGCGTTCCTGACCTTGAATGCCTGGGATTGTTTGGTCATCCAGTGTGCCCTCTATTGCTGGAGCAAACGTTTATTTTTCTTGCTAATCTTAAAATGTTATCTGCAGCCTCGGAGACCCTGGTGTCACCGGGGTTCTCTGGAGAACATTCCTTTCCAGAAAAATGCTCATCTGTCCGTGTCTTGTGATCTTTACAAAAATGTGGAAACGCCCTTGCCATAAATGTCACTTCGGTAACCACCTAACTTTTGCAAGACTACAGAACAAAACAAGCATTGGCAAAGCCAACAGGGTGTGCCTTTGAGACCTACCAATGCTTTTGTTAATGCTTTACAGAATGGGCATTGCAGACTTGCCATAAACTTGTAGTCATTCTGTATAGTGTGGCAAAAAATAATTTTTAAAAAGTGCTAATACACATTTTCAATTGTGCTTTAAAAAAAATATATTTAGCCATGCAATCCCCATCCTCTCTCGAATCCCAGCCCCCCCCCCCCCCATGCTCCATCCTCACACCCACTACCCAAACATACAGTTCAGTGAGTTGGGGGGGAACAAGGCAAAGCAGATGGAACAATTGCCACAAGAAAGAGGGGGAAGATAAGAGCATAGACACAGCAGTTCATGGCTTGTCCCGCGGCTCTTGAGTATTTACAATGTGAGGACCCCTGGGCTGACGCATTGGTTCTATGCTACCCTCTAGTGCTCACAAAATACAAAACATGTTGCATTACAAATGCTATAGGTGTCACATTTGCAAACGGTAAAAGTATTGGCATTGTAAATGACAAAGCTAATTATTTGGCTATTTTCAAAACAAACACATAAATAAAAAAAATGTCATTTACAATACCAATAGCTCAAACTTTCCTAATGCGAGACCTATTGCATTGCAAATGCTTGTTTTTTGTCTTTCCCATTTTCTTTCCTTCTTCTGTCTTTGCAAAAAACATGTTTGCAACTTTGTTCAGGTATCTTTTTTTTATTGAACGGAAGAAGATGTTTTATGTATTGTTCGTTCCCTGCACACCTCTTGTGTGTTGGGCTCGCGCCCTTCACGCCTTGGGCAGCATGGGACATTTGCATTGTTGTGGGGTTCTAGAGTGGTGGAAACAGTTGGTGACAGAAACTAGCAGTTGACTGCCAGTCAGCCATGGATGTAGTCTGCTCCTACCAGTGGACAGTATTAAACCTCTTCCCAACGTTCATCAAAGTATTTGTGTCTTCATTGCATTCCTGATCAGAGTCTCAGGGACAGAACAAGCTCCAACAACTGGGAATCCAGCACCTGGATTCTGTCAGTGGTGTTTCCTGCCCACCCCCAAGTGGTGCCACCCTATTCCTGGACCCTTAGAAGTGGGCCTAAATGTCCTATGTCTGTCCATCTGTGGTCCAAAGAAAACTGGCACAGGGCAATGCCTCACCTTGTAAGATTTCGCATCATAACTGTTGCTTGAGTGTTAGAAATTGGATTTCTGGTTGGCAGAGGTATGCACCCTATCAAAGCAGGAACCACAGTCATGTCAGGGTAAGCCAGATACACACCATAAGTTTTCCTGTGATCAACCTCTGGTAGCTTCTTGGTACAGAGCAATCAGGTTTAACTTAAAAGGCAATGTGTAAGGTATTTGTGCAATGCTTCAAACAGTAACACAGTGAACACAGCATCAAATGACTCCTCAACAGTTTTTTAAAAAAGCTTCTATTTTTATGAACAAAACAAAACCAAAACTACAAAAATCCAAAAGGAATACCCGGGGTTAATATTGTTTTCGAAATAAACAGAATTGTGGTGTTTAAAAGCATATAGCCCCCACCGGGGCTATCTGGTCGCTCTAGACAGAGTCACATCGGAAAGTTCCAACCAAATGAAATGGAGTGTGGAACAGATACAGGTACCAGCCTTGACCCGCTGAAGAAATATCTTGAATACATAGAAGACAATGGAGCGAAAAAAAGAGCAGATGCATTGTCATTGAACCTTACAATAGAGGCGATGAGTCGGTTCTGAGTTGCACAAAGTCAAGAATGCGTTGGGATTGTGAGGCGATGCATCGAGCAGTCGGCAATCAATTTCCTCGGAGCGATTCAGTGTCATTTATGGAAGTGTGCCAGTTCAGAGCGGCGCAACAGCTTCGAGTGGTCATCTCAGTGATGTACTTGATCCTCAAAACTGCCAAGATGCCAGAGCATCGATGGAGATGCATCTGATCTGATCAATGCAACCGCCAAGGTCTATTGTTTTTCATAGAAGCAGCACTTTATACCTACTTCCATGGGCCCAGGACTGGGTTGGCATCACTTGGCAGGGCAACACTTTCAGCAAGGAAAGTCCAGGTGCTGCTTTAGCAGGGTGAGTTGAAGTCTTTGATGTCCCTTAGACTTAGAACAGAGGACAAGCCAGCATGCCCTTGGAGTCACTCTGGATTCAAATGAGATTAGTCCAGTCCTTCTATGTAAGGGCAAAGGGTAGCAGACAGCAGGGCAGCACCACAGAAAAGCCATTCTTCCAGAGCAGCAGTGCAGCAGAGTGGCAGTTTTTCCTCCTGGCATAGTTCTTCACAGGTCAAGTAGTGTTCTGAAGTCATAGAGTCAGAGACCAGTTCTTATACCCAGTGGTGCCTTAGAATTAGGGGTGACTTCAGAGAAGGGCTTTGAAGTACACAGAGGTCTTTGCTCCCAGCTCTGACTTCAGACTCACACCAGGAGGTATTCAGCACTTTGTGTGGGGCAGCACACAGCCTATTCAAGTGTAAGTGTCAGCTCTTCCAATCCCATACTGCCCTGGATGACCCATCAGGAAGTGGTATTTTTTAAAGGGTAATGATAAATTTGACTTTACCAGTAAAGAGGATTTATCATTACCATTCCACTAACATTCAGGAATCACAGCTTAAAAGTGCAATAAGGTATTCCCAATTTTAACCTATAAGAGGGGTAGGCCTCACAGCAGTGAAAACACTTTTGTGTGTTTTTTACTAATAGGACAAGCAAATTTAAATGTCTATGCCCTACCTTTTTTTTTTTTCTTTCTTTTTTTTTTTTTTGGTAAACCTTTATTGGTACATTAATCAGTTACCTTCAGAGTCTATCAACCATCACGGTCGACCATAAGTACAGAGGTGGTCGAAATAAACAATATAAAACAGGAGCAATGCAAAAGTACGCCTCCCAAAATCTAAGTTATAACTCAGGAAAGCTTAGTACCACCTTGGCGACAGGATTAAAGAAGGTTTGTTTTTTTGGGGTTTTTTTTGTAAATAAAGGAAAGAGCAGGATCTGATGCCGCACAATTAGACCATACCAAAGCAAGGGTTACACATAAAACAGGATATTCACAGTCAGGACCACCGTAGGCAGGATATTGGTGCCAGTGCGTAGAATCAGGATACACAATAAACATTACATTTCCCCACCTAAACAGTGTCTGCCCGCCGTATCGTAAAGCATTGAAAAACATACACCCTTATTATTGAACTAGTAAAACGCACGGAGAGTTACCTCTAATCAGCTCCCGCAAAGAGAGAAGAAAAGGAAGAAAGTAAAGAGAAGCCAAAATTTAACAGGAAAAGGGACGGCCATAGAACAGAAAAGGAAAAAACAAAAATACCCTTTCCCCATCCCCCCGACCTGCACCCCTGCATACGGCTACGGCCTACCCCTCTAGCAGCGTGCCTGTCGCCCAGTGTCTAAACCCAAAATATAGAAGGAAGAGAAATAAAAAGGAGAAAGAGACATTAATCCACACAATAATAGAAGAAAGGGAAAAGGAAAGAAGTGAAGTAGAACCCCACGGTAGGAGAAGAAGAAAACATGGAGGGTCCCCAGTACAGGCCCCCCCCCCCCCCGCCGCCTCGTGCCACTGCAATGATACCGGAGTTGACAATAAAGCATCAAAGACACCAACATAATCAGATCACAATTACAGCCCAGCTCCTCAAAGTACCCGAGCAAGATGGAAGTCCCTTCGTGTTGCTACAAAGGAACCAAAGTACCATTGATTCACGTAGACTCAAGCCTTAATCAGAAACACGTCCCAGACATTGTGAAGCGGGATCAGGCAATCAGAATACCATAGTGAACAGGCAGGCCAGATCGGAAAGGAATAGGAAACCTTGCAATGTCTCAGGAAACTGCACAATCAAAAGTCATCCGCCGCCATTTTGGCCGTCCAAGGTCCGGAGAACAATGTGTAGCGCAACAAGAACAGCCATTTCGAAGTTTCCGGATCCCATATCGAGATACGCCACCAGGAGAGGCGCGCGAGAGGGAGAATGGTAAAACACAGCTGGTAGTTTCTGCAAATAAGCGATGTACCCCTGAAATCATCTGTCCATGAAGCAATCCATTAGGAACAGACAAGGAGTCCCTCATGTGCAAACTTTGCTCTCTTGCCGCCGATAGAGTCAAATCAAGTTCCCACCGCAGCGCCTGTACAGCAAGGCATAGCAGGGGCCACATAAACAAAGTCTCGCAAAGAGGATACCGGCGTCGAGTTGTCTTTTCATTCCAAGAGCACCGGGTTCACCCTCGTAGCAATCCATATCCAATTCCGCCCTTTCAGCGCACGGGGGGTATCCGATCCTCTCCCCTCGATCTACAGTGCGCACTGTCAACGCCATTTGCAGGTATACCTTACTAAAGCGCCGCTCACAGGAGGGACCCCCAGCGTGAACGCTGCGTCGACAAATACCAGGGCCGCCAGCCCTAGGTTTGGAAAGAGGGGCATGGTGTCATCAGTTCCCCCACGTTGGTACACAGTAGGAATGCCATCCCCACTTTTCGGCGGATGAGCACATACGAGCCCCCGTAGTCCAGAAAGGTGCCACATTGGTGTTACGCCGCAACCGACTCCGATCAAATGAGGTGCGGAGTGTAGGAAGCGCAGTGCGAGCCAAACAAAGTTCCAACAGGGGAACAAAGAGCAACTGTTAGGGGGAGGGGGGGGGCACACCAAATCAGCGTTTAAGGACGGCATATTTCTCGTCCTCAAGTTCCATGGGTCGAGCGCAGGGGGCAAGCTCTTGGGGGCGGGCTGACCTTCATAGCAGTGGACCGGCACCTTCCGGGCTCGTGCAGCCGTTGTTGTTGTACTCTCGGGCAGCGGTGGAATCACGCGGGGTCCCGGCTTCAAGTCTCGTGCAGGCCAGAATCACGAAGGTCCGTATCTCCGCCTTCGGGACACGAAAATCTCTCGGAGTCGGACGCATCTACTCAGCGCCCCTTCCGACACACGGGAGCACCGGAGCTGTGCGGATAGTCGATGGGATCAGGCGGCGGGGGAGGAGGGCCGGCGGAGCCGGGAGCCCGGGCGACCATCTTGGCCGCCAGTCTGGCTCCGCCCCCTATGCCCTACCTTTTGATTACATAGCACCCTGCCTTATGAGCTACCTAGAGCCAACCTTAGGAGTGGCTTATATTTAATAAAAGGGGTGTTTAAGTCTTGGCAAGTAGACATGGCATGGCATGGCATGAGCGAATACACGCTCTCTAATGGAAGGCCTGAGACATGTTCAAAGTGCTACTTATGTGGGTGGCACAATTGGTGCTGCAGGCCCAGTAGTGACATTTAAGGTACAGGCCTTGGGTGCAGGTAGTGCACTCTACTAGGGACGTAGAGGTAAATTAAATATGTCAAATGTGGATAAGTCAATCAAACATGTTCAGGGGTGAGAATACATGCAGTCTAACAATGGTTGGCAGTGGTAAAGTGCTCATAGTCTAAAAAACCATTAAAAACGAATTCAGCAAAATTGGAGGCAAGCAGACAAAAAGGTGGGAAAGACCACCCTAAGGCTGACAAGTCTAACATGTGTCCTGTACAGCTGAAAGTAGGGAAATGTCCAAACCTCCTGGGAGTTCTCATCACTAAGTCAGGAGAACCTGGAGAGGCCATCAGCACTGGAGTGGTCTGACTCAGGTCTATGTTACACCATAACGTCCATTCCATGTAGGGAAATGGACCACCTCAACAATTATGGGCTCTCACACCTCATTTGCATTAGCCACCTGAGGGGCCTGTGGTCTGTCTGAACCTGCAAGTGAGTCCCAAATAAAGTATGGTCTCCACGTGTTCAGTGCCCAGACCACAGGAAAGACTTCTGTTTCAATAGCACTCCACCTCTTTCTGCTGGGAAATAACCTCCTAGTGATGAAAGCTATAAGTTCATGTAGGCCCTCTTCATTGAGGTATGACAGGAGTGCCCCTAAACATGCTCTGAGGTATAAATTCCTTTAAAAAGTCAGGGACCTTGAGCACAGGGGCTGTGCATATGGCCTGTTTAGGTGGATTAAGGCTTCAGGAAAGCATCTGTCCATACTACCTTCATTGGCTTCCTCCTGGAAGTCAGCTCAGTCAAGGGGGCAACAATTGTGCCATACACACTGACACACCTCCTGTAATATCCTGTGAAGTCCAGGAAAGCCCTGAAGTCAGTCTGAGCTTTTGGAGGATCCCAGGTCAGAATGTTCTCTATCTGGCCTAGAGTGGCTATACCTTGCTCCTGCCCACAAGGTATCCTAAGTACAACACATGCCCTTGCCCTATCTGGCACTTACTGGCTTTGATAGTCAGGCCTTCCTATCGCAGGGCTTGAAGCACTTACTGCAGTAGAAAGGTAGTCTTTCCAGCTGTTACTGTAGACAGATATGTCATCCAAACAAGCATCCCTGAAGGCCTCCATTCCAGTCCAACCCTACTTCACTATCCTCTAGAAGGTAGAAGGGACATTCTTTGATCCAAAGAGCATCACTGTGAATTGGTAGTGGACCTCTGGAGTGGAGAAAGCTGACTTCTCTTTGGCTCCTTGAGTTAGGGCAATCTACCAGCACCATGAAGTAAGATCAAAGATAATCAGGAACTGTGCAGCCCCTAACCTATCAATCAGCCCATTAGCCCGGGGATGGGATGAGCATTGGTCTTGGTGATTGAATTGAGCCCCGTTTAATTTACACAGAACCTGAGTTCTGACGTAGTGCCCATTGGGGTAGCTTTTGTTACCAGCACCACAGGGCTGGACAAGTGGCTACTGGAGGCTTTAATCACCCCAACTTCAGCATCTTAGAAACCACATCTTAGATGCTGGCTCTCACCTTTTCAGACATCTCATACATTTTTCTTTTTCGCAGGGAGGCTATCTCCTGTATCCACATAATGGGTGCACAGGTGGGTAATCCCAGGAGTGAGGGAAAACAGAGAGAACTGTCCCAGTAACCAGAGACAGTCCCTCTGCTGTTCAAAAGTCAGGATAGAGTAGAGGTTCACACCTTTCGCTGACCCATCCTTCTCTTTGGAGGCTAAGAGGTCAGGCAGAGATCACTCTTTCTTCCTCCCCTCCATCTGTTTCTGCAACATGGTGACCTCAGACCTCTCAAAGTGGGGTTTGAGATGGTTGATATGGAGCACCCAGTGGGGGTGCTTGGAAGTCTTGAGATTCCACAGGTAGGTGACCTCCCCTTCCTCTCAACAATCTCATAGGGCCCAGTCTACTGTCTTGGAGGGCCCTGGGCTCCACAGGTTTTGTCACCCACCCTTTTTGTCCAAGCAGCAAATCCACAGGGGTAGCCGTTTCATCATACCACTGTTTCATTACCTCCTCGCTGGCCTCTAGGTTGTCAGACGCTTGCTTCCACAACTTGGCCATCTGGCTAAGGAAGGTCAGTATGTTGCTAACTACATCCTGTGGAGGTTTCCTGGGAGCTTGCTCCCACCCTCCTTTACCAGACTGAAAGGTCCCTTTACAGGGTGATCATACAGACGCTCATTGGGGCCAAATCAAACCCCCTTCTGTGGTACCTCTCTATAAGCAAAGAGAAGTCATGGTAAGAGGATCTCCCACTTACACCTCAGGCAGGCCCTTGATTATGCCTTTGAGGGACTTGTTGAATATCTCAAGAAGCCCATTAGTTTGTAGATGGTAGGGGGTGGAGTACTTGTAAGTGACTCCACACTACTTCCACATTGACTGCATCTACATCTGACAGGAGCACCAGCCGCATCTAAGCAGATATGTAGTTGATGCTCCTGTCAGACACCACTTTCTTTGGGAATCCCACTCTAGGAAACATTCCTATTAGTGCCTTAGCCACTGCAGGTAAAGTTGCAGTCCACAGAGGTATGGCTTTTGGGTATCTTACTGCATGATCCACCAGTATCAGGATAAAACTGTTGCCAGAGCCTGTCTGAGGATTCATAGGCCCTACATTGTTGATGCCCACCATATCACAGGAGGTGCCAATTAAAGGCAAGGGGTTTAAGGGAGATTTCAACTTCTGCCTAGTCTTTACGCTTGCCTGGCAGTTAAAGCAAGTCTTACAGATTGCGTCTAAGAAAATCCTCATCCAGGGTTAATATAAGTGGAAAAGAAGCCTGGCAAGGGTCTTGTCTTGGCCCAGATGTACTGCAAGTGGAATCTCATGAGTCATCTCTAGTAGGAAGGCTCTATAGCATTGGGTATTGACCAGTGCCCTTCTTGCCCCATGCAGCGGTAACTTAGGCTCACTATACAGGAGGTTTCCCTCCCAGTAAATGTGGTGATCCCCAAAGGCATCACCTGCTGCCTGTTTTTTGGCCTCTTGCCTCATGCCCTCCTGGGTTGGGCCTTCCTTCTGTGCCTTACAGAACTCTTCTCTGGTGCATCCCCCCCTCCTCTTGCCATCCAGCAATTTCAAGGATGTCCTACTCCATGGATGTCTTACTCAGTGGCCTCCAGGGCAAAACCTTCTGGCACCCCTTCCACCTCGGCTGGGAGACATTTTGGTATGACATGCCCCTTACCCTTGCTTCATTTGGCAGCTGTCTGGGATTCCTGGGGCAGAGCAATGCCTTCCTGGGGCAGAGCAACGCAAGCCCGTGAATTGAGCTGCCATGCAGTACTCTGAGTGGCCTTGTGTGGCCTTCTAAATGTCATTATAGGTTTTGCATCGCTTTGTATGGCACAAGGGTGGCACAAAACCATGATAAATATGCCCCCAGATTATTATCAGAACATGGTAAATTATTTTAAAATAGTGTAGCAACCTTGAAAGAAACAAAAAAAGAGAACCATTTTAGGCATTAAAATGACAAGAGCAACTCATTAAAACAAGTTCACTTGCAATTTGCAAATTTTTATAAACGAGGGTAAAATGATGTATGAAAAATAATCTGTAAGTGATAAAAAAGGGAGTGGGGAACCAACCACCTCAGTCACATTGGTGAAAAATAATAACTCAATTAAGTGCGCCAGATGAGCAGCACCAAGGAAAAAGTGGTAGCATTCGCAAAGCACTCGCAGGAGAGAATAGGACCCTATTGTGGGCTCAAAATAAATGCCTTAAACCTTTGAAGAAAAGGAAGAAAGATGCACTAAAGCAATCAATGCTACTAAGGATTTTGGCTGCTATGCCCAGAAACTTCTTACAGTTTAGATAGCAGGGTAGCTGAAAAGCAGCACAGGCCATCACTATAAAAAAACAGGCTATGGCGAGGAAACAGAGAAGCAGTGCTGTGAAATCTATGTCCTCAGGAATAAGACACAAGCATTTCCACTTAATCAGGATAATAGCAATGATTTATGCAAGTGTTTCTGCTCAGTTTACTGATTCGAAATCCGAGTAGGTGGGCATTTAATTGCGGAGGCAGCAGGGGTGCTTATTTTCTCCATGATTGTCTGTATTGTTTGTCAATCATTTCATGGCTTTGGTAGGAAAGACAGGGAAAAGCTGCACACATTTCTGAATATCAACCCTCCTAAGTATAAAGACTATTCAAAGATGATGTGTCACTTTATTCCGCACTGATTTCCTCTAATTTGTAAAGGTTTTTAAAGCACATTGTAGAATTCAGTACTCTGCCTGACTGTTAGAAACCCCGCTATGAAAAATGTATACTGGTCAATGTTGAGGAAATGGTAATTTCTCTGTGTTAGATGTATGAGCTTTAGGGTGGTCTTCTTCCAAACCTTTTGCCCACTTACCTCCAATTTTTACTGAAATTACTTTTTGTTGTCCTTAGGACTATGTGCACTTTACCACTGCAAACTGGTGCTGAAGTGCTTGTGCGCATTCCCCTAAACATGGTTTGATTGTCATATACCTAATTGGCATATTTAATTTACTTCCAAGTCCCTTGTATAGTAGTATTACATATACCTAGAGCTTGTAAATTAAATGCTACCAGTGGCACACTGTTTGTGCCACCCACTTAAGTGGCCCTCTAAACCATGTCCCAGGCCTCCCATTGTAGGCTGAATGCAGTGTTACACTGCCATGTCGACCCCCCCCCCTTGCTAAGCCTTAAACTCCCCTTTTATTACATATGAGTCACTTCTAAGTGCCGCCGTAGGTAGCCCATAGGGCAGGGTGAATTGTAATAAAAAGTAGGACATGCACTTTTAAGTTTAACATGTCCTGGTAGAGAAAAACTCCTACATTTGTTTTTCACTACTGTGAGGCCTACTCCTTCAATAAGATAACATTGGGGATTACTTATTACATTTAATAAGCTGCAAATACTAACTGGGAGCAGGTAGATGTGCCATGTTTGGGACCTATGAAATTGTAATGGAAGGATCAAGTTTTTCAGTCACATGACTGAGTGTAGCTGACAGTTAGACTTGGTGAATTCCTCCCAGACAGTCACACAATAGAGGAATCAGGTGTGCCTCAATGGGCCACCTGCAGGCAGAATAGGGGAGAGCTAAGCACAGTCCCATTTACACCTGAATAGCCTGTGCCCTGCCTCCCCACAAAGGACCTAACAACAGTGTATTGTCCCTGCAGCCAGTTTGGATCCTGGGCAGGGTAGTCAGGAAATTCCTTGCTCCTCAATTAATCTTTCCAGAAGCTTCTCCTATCTCCCAAAAGAAGGGCACAGGGTATAACAATATAACACCCAGCCCACTCTTCAGTTCACTACTGTACCTGCAGAAGGATTCTCTGAGGACTGCCTGCTGATGAGACCTGCTGTGCACTCTGCCAGACTGCTGATGTACCTGGAAGAACCTTTCCTGCCTGGAGTCTCCTTCGAATCCACAGAGATCAACCCTGCTGTTGATCCCTGCATATTCACCTGCACCCAGGATTGCCAGAAGTGACTCAAGGGCTATTTTGTTTTCCTCCTCTTCAGAGCCACAAAGACATAAAAGGCTCCCACAATCTTGAAACCACATCGAGACCGAGCCTGAGTGAGTCCTGAACCCCCAAGTGGTGTCCAATAAGTCCTCTACTGTACCCTTGAAATGTCCATCCTGATGCCTAAAGGCATCAAGATTAGCATTTCCCAAAACTGAGGACTTGAACAAAATTTGGCCACAAAGTGCTCAGAGAACGAGGAGGAGTACGAGACCAACCTGCTCGCCTATTCGCCCGACGTGCATCACCTTCCTGGATTGACTTTGTGGCTTCTCTGCTACTTTCTTCTCCGCAGCAGCAAATCAGTTTAAGAGGTCCTTCACCAAAGAGGCATCTGTCCTCATAGTACTGTCTTCAGTTATAGCCCTCTGCTTCGTCCCGCTGGAATTTTTCAACTTTCATTTTGGGGACTAGGTCTGAACATAGAAATCTTCAAGGTGACATTGATCCAAGGCCGTGCATGACAATGCTCTGTCCTTGGATACCTCATGTAGCCTTGTTGAAATTCACCTTCTCAGACAGTTTTCTTCAAGAATCTTTCTAAGCCCGAAGGTAAGTGCTGACCAGGCTAAAACCACTTCTTGTATCTTGTGTATTGTGACTGCATCTCATGTGACTAGTTGTCCATGGTTGGCACTTTGATCTTTTATCCTACCTCATCCTACTTCTCAACTAAACTTAAAAAAGCTGACTATGCCCGAACACTAAGAAGTACCAACACTCTTCTTCTCATACCCCCCTACTCAAAAAAGCTGCTACGAAATCCTGCTCCTTCTAGGGTAAGGCCCCAACCATTTGGAATGCCCTACCCAAAGACCTTCGTTCCAACCCCTCCTACTCCAGATTCAAAAACGACCTTAAAGTTCATTTGTTTACTAAATTTTGGGGAAACTAAATGCCAGACTTCCTTTCTGACTACCTCTTCTTCTCCCTCCTTAGACTTCTCTCCTTCCCACATTCCTCCCTCTTTCTTTTTCTCTTGTCTCCTCACTCTCCCCCTCCCCCTCTCTATACCACCCGCTACCTATTATGTCCTTTGAATCCTCCTTGACATACTGTTAAATATACTATTTTCAATAACATCCTGGTTTCGGCAACTTGCTTTTCTATCACTATCTCTATCTATATGTACCTCTAATCACTATGGGGTATATCATCAAGAGGGGGTGATAATTATCGTTAAGCCCACTTAGCACTAGGATCATTATCGCCACCCAACTCTGAATGTTATTGCAGAGATAGCGTGCTATCAGCAACGCTTATCTCCACAGTGATAAAATTCAGAGTGCAAGCTGCCTAACTGTGTGATTTTCGCAGGAAATCCAGCTATAATCACACAACGTCTGGCGATAGCTTGCTGATAGGGCCTCACATACCTAGCCACGATACCCACCTTCCATAGGATATCATGGCTAAGTCAGTTTTAAAGCAGGCGTAAGGAAAGTAGCGATAACAGAGGTTATCACTACTTTTCTTGTTGCTATGCTGCTTTGCCTGAGGCTTGATAAAAGGAGAAATGTCGCTTAGCGACATTTCTCCCATTATCCTGGGGAGGAACGCCCACTTTGCAAAAGCATCGATAATTTTTTAACGCCCCCTTGTTGATACGCCCCTATGTTCCCTAAATTAATCCCTGTATTTTTTATTGGTTTGAGCACCTGTATAACTTGTTTCGTTCAACTGCCATGATTGTTTTTATTGTGTACTTTCATTGCTGATGTAAAGCGCTCTGATACCCTCGGGTGGAGCTAGAGCTATATAAAACCTTCAAAATAAAAATAAAATAAAACTGATACACAGATATTCAACAAATGACGTGCTGGACAGGCAGAATTTTTGTCATATATTTATTCATACATATGAATGCTCAGTACTTTTTCCCCAGTGAGCAATGAAGTGGACAAACTCATTAATAGACACTAGCTGTTATAAGTGACATTTGTGAGGAACTCCCCCTTTTTCATATCAAGAGAATCAGAAAAGATGATGTGGTAAGGCTTACAGGGAACTCACCAACAAGAGTGACATTAGATCATTGTGGGGTCTCCCAGGTGTACTAGGTCACTATAGATGCACGACTGTTCAATGTGTAAGTTTACTGGTGACACCAAATGTTGGTCGGCGAAGAGTAAGGTTTTCAACCTGAGATCGTTTTCTAATTGTAATACATGTAATGTTATTAACTATGCCCCTGTATGCAAGTTTATGTGGGTCAAAAGACATAACTGGTCAGACGACACGTTGCATAACACAGACACCAGATAAGATGTGAGAATAAAGGTGCCCCTTAGATGAAACATTTCATGGAACAAGGTCTCACAGTGGATGATATCTAAAGGCAGTTTGTGCAGGCGATCGCCCTGTTATGGAGGGGAGGGTACATTGCTAATCAATAGAACGGATCACTGACAAGATATCGAGTAAAAAATATAGACTTCCTAAAATATCCATTCCAAAATATCAAATGCAAAAATATCGAATTCCTATCTACAAACAGGTAAGTACAAAAATATTAAATCAAAAATATCTTTGTAAAAAATATAGTTAGTCAAAATATCGAATTTTTTAAAAAGTCTTAAAAGTAATTTAAAATGAATAAAATAATAAATATAATTAATTAAAACATACTTAAAAATACTTAAATAAACTTAAGAGTATTAAAAAATGAATGTAAGGTATAAATTAAACATACAATTTTATTTTTTAATACATATATATACATATATACATATATATATATATATATATATATATATATATATATATATATATATATATATATATATATATATATATATATATATATATATATATATATATGTATATATATATATATATATATATATATATATATATATTAACATAATATTAATAACAAAAAAACAATATTTTCACCGTAGGATAGCGGAGCGGGAATTTAAAATTTACTATTCCCACTCCAGTGAGTGCAACAGTAGGGAAAGCGTTGGATGGCGTAGTGGTAAAAATTACTATTCCCACTCCATAGAGTGCAACAGTAAGGAAAGCGTTGGATAGCGTAGGGGTAAAAATTACTATTCCCACTCCAGAGAGTGCAACAGTAGGAAAGCGTTGGATAGCGTAGGGATAAAAATGACTATTCCCACTCCGGAGAGTGCAACAGTAGGTAAAGCGTTGGATAGCATAGGGGAAAAATTACTATTCCCACTCCAGAGAGTGTAACAGTAGGGAAAGCGTTGGATAGCGTAGGGGTAAAAATTACTATTCCTACTCCAGAGAGTGCAACAGTAGGAAAAGCGTTGGATAGCATAGGGGAAAAATTACTATTCCCACTCCAGAGTGTGTAACAGTAGGGAAAGAGTTGGATAGCATAAGGGTAAAAATTACTATTCCCACTCCAGAGAGTGCAACAGTAGGGAAAGCGTTGGATAGCGTAGGGGTAAAAATTACTATTCCCACTCCAGAGAGTGCAACAGTAGGGAAAGCGTTGGATAGCGCAGGGGTAAAAATTACTATTCCCACTCCAGCGAGTGCAACAGTAGGGAAAGCGTTGGATAGCGTAGGGGTAAAAATTACTATTCCCACTCCAGAGAGTGCAACAGTAGGGAAAGCGTTTGATAGCGTAGGGGTAAAAATTACTATTCCCACTCCATAGAGTGCAACAGTAAGGAAAGCGTTGGATAGCGTAGGGGTAAAAATTACTATTCCCACTCCAGAGAGTGCAACAGTAGGTAAGCGTTGGATAGCGTAGGGATAAAAATGACTATTCCCACTCCAGAGAGTGCAACAGTAGGGAAAGCGTTGGATAGCGTAGGGGTAAAAATTACTATTACCACTCCAGAGAGTGCAACAGTAGGGAAAGTAATGATTTGTGCATTGTATAAATATGGGTATGAGAACACAACTCATTAAGTATTTTGCAGCTGTAAAGATAACTAATGTTGAGTAATATAACTCGATATAAGAGTTATGGGCGTTATTTTATAACTTATAAACTACATTGACAATGGGTATATAATATGCACATACAACGCGCAATTGTTCAAATGCGCGTCATTGTCGATAAAGTTTTCAACAAGGGAGTTGAAAGTTATAAATACTCGCACCTAGCACTTTATTAAAAACACAAGGTTGTTCATGAATTGATTTAACTGGTAATCGCAATGCATTTTTGAATAAATGTAATAAATTATGTTGAAGCAAATGTGTCAAAAAAATGAGCATACAACGGAGCGTGAATTTTAAGTCTGTCTTTCCTGTCGGTTGACAGGTAGTGCCAATGACGTAATGTGAATACTTTTTTTCTTTAAAAATGGCCGCGCGCTCACTTAACCGTAACCAGTGATCAAGGCTACTGCGTAGTCGAAACGCGTTTGGCGGCGGCAGAAATAAAGACATTTTGAAATCTCACATGGCGTGGTCGTTTGAATAATGGAGTAAAGAGACTCAATCCAAGGAGTCTTATGGTGATGACGCAACTCTCGGTATGGTGGAGGCGGTTAATGCTTGGATAATTGCAGCATACGTTTGAACTGCCACCCCCCCCCCACAACGCGGGAAAAAGACAAACGGCTGGATCTGCAGGAGGCAGCCCCGACACCACGGATTTGCTTGGAGTTCCTTTGGCAGCTCTGTGGCATAACCAAGGTGGGCGGGTAAGACTGACCCTGTGACTGCCTGCGGGGGAGAGAGTGAAGCCTTTACGAACTCGTGATTTAACACGGTGAACGTTAGGCGGTTGAGATTGCAGCGATAACGCTGATACATTTCTGGATATGGATGCCGCTGAGGTTAACGAGCGCGAGCAAGCAGCGCTACAAGTGTTTACCGATGAGAGTGGTCCCTTGAGTGACAGCGGAGTACCAGGCACAAGCGGGAACGTACAAAATTATCTCATGGTACGACTAAGAAGGCTGGAAAAGCTCCAAAGATCCGAGGTCTCAAAATGGTGGGAATCAAAGTCACTGCAAAGATATCTAGAAGTACAACGTATACCCCGAGGACTCCGGGTAATGGTTGCGCCGAGTTACGAAGACCCAAACCCGGAAATGCTGAAGGAATGGGCAGCAAACAACAATGACTCTTCACGGAGAATGTTAGGCATTCTCATAAAATATGCCGATATCGATAGGAAGAAAATTTTGGAGGAAATAGAAAAAATCTTGAATGATTTAAGCAAAGAAGAAGATCAAGCTACCATCTCCAAATTTAAAGCCGAAAGTAAAGAAAGAATAAAAAAATTGGAAATATCAATTAAAGACCGTAAAACACATAAATTTCAGCGTGATAAACAAGATTACGAACGAGGGCAAATATACACCTTTGCCAAGAAGTTTGACGCCATTAGATAACAAAAACAGGCGAAATCGGCCAACCTATCGAAAACAGGAACGGAACCTGCATCTGATCTAAGCAGTGTCACAAGTTCTGACTATGACACGGAAGGAGAAACTAATAGACCCACACCGGGCGCAATACCATCCGTGATAGATGAATTGGGCTATTTAAACGTGGAGCGACGCTACAATTTGCGTCAAAGACCACCAACACAGAGTGCAAACTCAGAACCGCCAGGAGGAAAAGGCAGAGAGCAAACCGGCGGAAGGGGTCGAAGCGCCGGGCGAGGATATTAAAAGCAGAAGAAGAAACTAACGAAGCAATAAAGAACCCCACCAAAGATATGACTATCATTAACCTAACAAACATCCAATTGACCGAAGGAGAACAGAGGATTTTGGAACTAGGCTTATCATTTTGCCCAGAGGCTGACATGGATTTTGTACAAACTCGCATCGACCTTTTTAAGTTTATAAGACTACTTAAACTCAAAAAACATTTCCTTGTAAACCCGAGGCGCAAGACATCTGAGGCCCCCCTAGCTGGCGCTGCCATTGAGGACAACCTAATGGTGGAAGATATGGGTTTAATGATGGTATTAAGAGCAACAAATATGGAAGCACAAAATTTGGAACCAGAGGATTTTGCGGACAATATTGCCCAAGAAGAAGACATCAACATAAATCAAGATGCCCCAACACCTTTTAGACCAAGGTCACGTTTTACACCATCATCAGCCAAAGACACTGTTGATGTTTACAATGAACTGGTCTTAAATGAACTAAAGAAGTTGGGTAAGGACATAAATCCTAATAAAGTGAATAACGAGCAGCAAAAAGAATATTATGCTTTAATTAAAAAACTGTTAGAGTGTAATAACTGCATAGTGCACAATGCTGACAAGGGGGGCAATGTAGTCCTTTGGGACAGAACGAAGTATTTATCTGGGGCATACAGGCAACTTAATGATAAACATTGTTATGCACGCGTTGATGAAAAAATAATGATAGAAAGTCATGAATCCTTCAACACTGAACTAAAACATTGGTATGATTCATCTCTTTTGACACACGATGAATATATGTACTTGAAGATCGATTTGCCAACCACACCTGTATTTTATTTAATTCCAAAGGTGCACAAAGATTTATCAAACCCCCCAGGACGCCCTATTATTTCAGCAATAGGTAGCGCACTAGAACATACTTCCAAATTTGTTGACTCTTTTTTGAATCCTTTGGCGAAGACATTACCTTCGTTTTTGTTAGACACTGGAGATTTTCTGAAAAAAATATACGACACACCATGGGAAGATGACTATTTGTTAATTACTATTGATGTGGCCAGCTTGTACACAAGTATTAGGCATAAGGATGGAATCCGTGCCGTCAAACATTTTCTGGGTACAAGGGACATTAGTTTGTGGTCACACACACAAATGCTCCTGAGAATGGAGGAAAAATGTTTGAAAAGTAATTACTTCCTGTTCTATGGTCAACTTTTCCATCAGACGTGTGGTACTGCCATGGGCACCTGCTTCGCCCCCAGCTATGCGAATTTGCATATGGGCTGGTGGGAGGAGCAGGTGGTCCGGACGCAGTATCACAAGGAGTGGGATGAAAATATCATCCATTGGAGTCGTTTTATCGACGATTTATTTTTGGTCTGGAAGGGCTCTGAACTGGAGGCTAAGGCTTTTATATCAAACCTTATGAAGAACGAGCTAAATTTATCCTTTACCAGTACCATAAGTAATGACAGTGTCAACTTCTTAGATTTAACAGTGTATGTCGAACATGGTAAAATTCATACTAAACTTTACAGAAAACCTACCAGTGGCAACACTTTGTTGCACGCAAAAAGTTTTCACCCTATGGCCCTCAAGAGCAGCATACCGTATGGGGAGAGCCTCAGAGTCATGCGCAACTGTAGTACTCCTGTGGAAACTGAGAAAGAACTAGAAACCTTGAGTACAAGATTTAAAGAACGGGGCTATCCCACTACTTGGATAGCAGAGGGAATACGAAAAGCCTCAAAGTTGAAGAGAGAGCAAATCCTCTTTGGCAATACAAAAGAGAGCAACAATGATAACCAATGCAGATTTATAACAGGGTTTTGTAACCAACATGTTGAGGTGAGAAGAATACTCAACAAGCATTGGCATATCATTAAAAACGACCCAGTGCTTGGGAAAGAAGTCCCCAAGAGACCACAAATTACTTTCAAGAAAGCAAAATCCTTCAAAGACTGTTTGGTAAGCAACATGCTTAAAAAACCCCAACCGAAAAAAACCTGGCTAGACAAAAATGGCTTCGTGAAATGCACAAAGTGCAAGGCATGTAATCATGGCGTGAACTGTAGTAAATACAGATTGGGCCTTTCCAATAGAATGGAAAAGATTAACAACAAATATACATGTAAAACTGATTATGCCATCTACATTCTCGAGTGCCCTTGCGGGCTCCGGTATGTGGGCAGCACAATCAACGAAGTCTACAAAAGGATTTTACAGCACCTGCGAGCAATTAAAAATGCCGACAGGGCCTATCCTGTAGACAGGCATTTTGAATTGATGCACAATAAGGATGTCAAAGGACAAACATATTGTGTAATTGACTCAATTCCAGCTAGTCAAAGAGGGGGCAATAGATTGAATAAATTAAGGAAACTTGAATCAAGATACATAATCAAGTTGAACACCAAGCAGCCAAACGGTCTTAATATTGAAGAAGATTTACATAGACATCTATGATATTAATTTTCGGTAATTAACAAGTGGTTTCTGCTATAAACACATATGACAACTTATTTTGATCATGATTAACATTTTGTGGACAGTACTTTGTAATGATGGTTTTACACTTGGCAGTTAACATGAATTATAATGATTGGGTATATTATCTGTTTATTTCCATGAAGGGTGCAACCTGTGTGTTTGCTCACTTGAGCTTTATTTTGTGCATTGTATAAATATGGGTATGAGAACACAACTCATTAAGTATTTTGCAGCTGTAAAGATAACTAATGTTGAGTAATATAACTCGATATAAGAGTAGGCAAAGCCCACATGGGCGTTATTTTATAACTTATAAACTACATTGACAATGGGTATATAAAATGCACATACAACGCACAATTGTTCAAATGCGCGTCATTGTCGATAAAGTTTTCAACAAGGGAGTTGAAAGTTATAAATACTCGCACCTAGCACTTTATTAAAAACACAAGGTTGTTCATGAATTGATTTAACTGGTAATCGCAATGCATTTTTAAATAAATGTAATAAATTATGTTGAAGCAAATGTGTAAAAAAAATGAGCATACAACGGAGCGTGAATTTTAAGTCTGTCTTTCCTGTCGGTTGACAGGTAGTGCCAATGACGTAATGTGAATACTTTTTTTCTTTAAAAATGGCCGCGTGCTCACTTAACCGTAACCAGTGATCAAGGCTACAGCGTAGTCGAAACGCGTTTGGCGGCGGCAGAAATAAAGAAATTTTGAAATCTCACATGGCGTGGTCGTTTGAATAATGGAGTAAAGAGACTCAATCCAAGGAGTCTTATGGTGACGACGCAACTCTCGGTATGGTGGAGGCGGTTAATGCTTGGATAATTGCAGCATATATATATATATATATATTAACATAATATTAATAACCAAAAAACAATATTTTTACCGTAGGATAGCGGAGCGAGAATTTAAAATTTACTATTCCCACTCAGGTGAGTGCAACAGGAGGGAAAGCGTTGGATGGCGTAGTGGTAAAAATTACTATTCCCACTCCATAGAGTGCAACAGTAAGGAAAGCGTTGGATAGCGTAGGGGTAAAAATTACTATTCCCACTCCAGAGAGTGCAACAGTAGGAAAGCGTTGGATAGCGTAGGGATAAAAATGACTATTCCCACTCCGGAGAGTGCAACAGTAGGGAAAGCGTTGGATAGCATAGGGGAAAAATTACTATTCCCACTCCAGAGAGTGTAACAGTAGGGAAAGAGTTGGATAGCATAAGGGTAAAAATTACTATTCCCACTCCAGAGAGTGCAACAGTAGGGAAAGCGTTGGATAGCGTAGGGGTAAAAATTACTATTCCTACTCCAGAGAGTGCAACAGTAGGGAAAGCGTTGGATAGCATAGGGGAAAAATTACTATTCCCACTCCAGAGTGTGTAACAGTAGGGAAAGAGTTGGATAGCATAAGGGTAAAAATTACTATTCCCACTCCAGAGAGTGCAACAGTAGGGAAAGCGTTGGATAGCTTAGGGGTAAAAATTACTATTCCCACTCCAGAGGGTGCAACAGTAGGGAAAGCGTTGGATAGCGCAGGGGTAAAAATTACTATTCCCACTCCAGCGAGTGCAACAGTAGGGAAAGCGTTGGATAGCGTGGGGGTAAAAATTACTATTCCCACTCCAGAGAGTGCAACAGTAGGGAAAGCGTTGGATAGCGTAGGGGTAAAAATTACTATTCCAACTCCAGAGAGTGCAACAGTAGGGAAAGCGTCGGATAGCGTAGGGGTAAAAATTACTATTACCACTCCAGAGAGTGCAACAGTAGGGAAAGTAATGATTTAATATATTAATAAAAATACATTAAATATCAATACCAATAAAAAATTAATTAAAATGAATTACCAATGTAATATTATATAATAATTAATCAATTAAAAATACAAATACGTTTTAGTTATTAAATTGACCTATTCAAAATTAATTTTCAATTAATTAATTTTTAATAACAAAAACTAATTCATAATAAAAATTAATACAATTTAATAATTAATTTACAGTAAATTAAGTAGCAATACACAAAAAATATTTTTAATATGTAAATAATTACAAATAAATTACTTCCCACCCTATTCCCCTACAAACTCCCAACCCGCTACACAAAATAAATGTATAAAATTAACATAATTATCAATTAATCAATTAATAAGAAATAATTACCAATTAAAAATTAATTTACCAATTAATTCAAACTTAATACCAATAAATACATAAAAATATTTAATTACAAATAAATTGCTTCCCACCCTATTCCCCAATAAACCCACAACCCGCTACAGAAAATACATTAATGAAATTAACATAATTACCAATTAAAAAATAATTACTAATTAGTTCAAAATAAATACCGATAATTACATAAAATTATATAATTAATTACAATTAAATTACTTCCCACCCTATTACCCTATAAACCCACAACCCGCTACAGAATTAAATTACGCAAAAATAAATAACATAAAATGTATTACTTAAAATAAATTACAAAAATAATACAGACTTTTCACACATACAAACACTTGAAAAAATTCGACATAATTAAAAATGTATTTGTGAACACGTGAGCCAAATGGTGTGGCTTTACTATGGTTGCTCACATTTTTGCGTGACATTAAGACGTGTTATGTAACAGATCGATGCTTGCTCACATTTTAAGTGATAACAATGATTTACATGGGGTCTGGAAGGTGCATAGGCTTGCATGTCGCGGAAACCGCAGACCTTGGTTTGTTTCACTGAAGATGTGAGTTCTAAGCTGATAGTGAGGGAGCCTAACTCGGTCACCCTGGTGACACAGATGCATCCTGGATGAAGTTTGAGGGAGTTTTATGATTGGTATAAGTACCACATTAGACCCAGTGTGGTAATTATGGAAATCAATTTGATTTTATCCTTTATTGGATGTAGGATACTTCAACACTGTGGTGGTGAGTTGGGGTGTGTAACCACTACTGCCTTGGCCATTGTTGCTCATATGTGATTTAATTAAATGGTGAGTGGATTAAGTCATTCTGCTTTTCACTTCATAGATGTGAGAGTTGGATCATGACGTTCTGAGAAGACTCCTCAAAGATATTGGGGACGAAACATCGACAAAACCCCATAAATAGTTGAGAGCTGTAATAAACAGAAGGGGCTGGCTCATTTTATAAAAGCTACCTGAGATACGTTAAGCTCTTGGAAGTGCATATAACCATTGAAAATTGTACAATGTGAATGGTCCCCAACATGCATCTGCTTAGCTAGCACCTCTATATGGCCATCTACCATGTTATTTGTGAGAGTCAGCCTGCATACAGGACGTTTACCAGTAATTAGATGGACAATGAGTGGGAACTGGGTTGTAGGCCTGAGTCACGGCTGCTTAACAGGTCTGTTTATGATAATTGTTTCAGCTCGCTAATCTTAGATCTCATAGACCTGATTAAACCACAAGCATCCACACAATTAGAAGACAGATGTTGCTGAAATGGACTGTCTGTTTGAAACTCTATGGACACATTACTGACCATGTAGCAACAGAGTAAAATGCAGCCATACCACGAAACTCACCTGAACTGACAACTCCATCTTCCGCTTCACCATTGAAGCACCACCCCAGCACCTCCTTGCACAGCTGGAGCAAAGTGACACAGAATCAGTGGATGGACACCTTTAACAGTGCCCAGCCCTCCTACGCATTCAGGCTGAAAAAGGCAGTCGAGAACTTCAACATCTGGATCACCAATGCTGCCGATCGAGTTGTCCCCATCAAACCAGCTAAAACTTGCAGATCCACCAAACAAGTCAGCTGATACACTCCAGAAGTCAGTGCAATAAAAAGCAGCTGTAAACACCTAGAAAGAAGATGGCGCACCAGCAGAGACGACACAGACTGAGCCATCTTCGACTCAGTCCTCAGCAGTTACCACCATCGTCTCAAAGACCCTTAAAATGGGGCCCTTCAGACCACATAGAGGCTAGGCCCACCCACACCATGGAACTCTTCGGTGAACAACCTTTACAACAAAACTTTTACAACGCACTACCATTACAACGCGACCATTACAACGCAAACCATTACAACGCATTGCGGTGGGAGGCGCTCTGGGATAGGGAATACGTTTAATTTACTATCCAACACCTTCCCTAGTGTCTACGGGGACTGGAGTTGGAATAGTAAATTAAAGTTTTCAATATCCAGGGCCCCAAAGCGATATGCGTTGTAAAGGTTTGCGATGTAAAAACCGCATTGTAAAGGCATGCGTGGTAAAAGTATGCGTTGTAACGTCATAAATCCAAATCTTCACCATCATCAGAAAGTTCTCCTGCCCAGAAGCCACCAAAAACTTGATCCCTTACTCACAGGAACTCTGCAATGCTCTAGAGAATCACTTCCACAACAAGATATCCGCCATCTGTAGGAACTTTAATGCCCATACCACTGACCTCCTTAGCCTTCCAAATCCTACAGAAACTGCCCCTAACACCAACTCATTGCATGACAAGAGCTCAATGCTCAGCTATAATGAACACCATCCACTCAGGAGCACCCTCTGACCCATGCCCCCACCATCTGTTCACCCTTGAAAGTGATGAGATCAGCCACCAACTCACCAACATCCTCAACACATCCATTGCCAGAGCCACCTTTTCCGACACTTGGAAACTCCCTGAGGGTAGACCGCTTCTCGAGAAACCCTCTGCAGACCCCAGCAACCTCCAGAACTACCACAACATCTTGTTGCTCGCATTTCCCACCAAAGTCCTGGAGAAGACCATCAAACTTCAGCTCACCAAACACTTAGAGAGAAACAACCTGCTAGTCCCCTCCCAATCTGGTTTCAGAGCCAAACAAGGCACAGAGATGACCCTGATCGTGGCAACAGGCGATATCTACACCATACTTGACAGAGGAGAATCAGCTGCCCTGATCTTTCCTGACCTCTCTGCAGCCTTTGACACAGTTTCCAACCACACACTCATTAGGAGACTGCACCAGATCAGAATGAAAGAAGATGCACTCAGATGAATGGCGTCATTCCCAACGGGTCGCATGAAGAGAGTCTGTCTCCCCTCCTTCACCTCGCAAACCAAGAGCACTATCTGCGGCTTCCCTCAAGGTTCATCTCTCAATCCCATCTTCTACAACATCTACATACCACCTCTAGTTGACATCATCAGAACCCACAACAACAACATCATATCCTATGCTGGCAACATCCAACTCGTCCTCTCACTCTCAGCTGACCCCCTCACAACAAAGACCAACTTTTACAACTGAATGAAGAACGTTGCAGCGTGGACAAAGGACAACTGCCTGAAGCTCAACACAGACAAGACCGAAGTGCTGATATTTGGCAACCTTGCCCCCCTCAGGAAAGACACCTGGTGACCTGCAGAGCTCAGACCTACCCCTACACCTAAAGACAACACTTGCAATGTGGCATCATCTTGGACAAAAAACTCAACATGAAATGACAGGTCAACACTGTCTCCGTGGCCTACTCAAACTCTCTCATCATGCTCCAAAGAATCTTCAAATCTCCTCAGAAGCACCAGAAAATCAGTCACACACGCTCTAGTCACCAGCTGTCTGGACTATGCCAATGCACTAAATGCAGGTACCACCAGCAAGCTCTTGAGAAAACTCCAGACAATACAGAACTTAGTGGCTATACTGATCCTCAACTTTCCCAAAATGACCCATATCACTAAGCACCTGAAAGACCCCTACTGGCTCCCCATCCAGAAAAGATGCCACACACACCGACAAAGCCCTCCCCGACCAACGACCCGCATAAATGAACCACCATCTGAACTTTCACCAACCATCCAGAAACCTTCACTTCACCTCCCTTGCTCTGGCACAGACACCACACATCTACCGTAGCCAGAGCAGAGGATGCTCCTTCTACCACTTCACTGCCAGGTCCTGGAATGCTCTCCACCTCCAAATATCTTCCTCATGGATGGACTACAGCAAGACACTCAAGCACCTGATACCCTCACAGGTGATAGGTCGGGCTTTACAAGTACCTACTGAGTGATTGATTGACCATACACCTCTCAGACAGTCAAACTGTTTGTCCAACCTCAAGTAAGCAGACAATATTTATTATTATGATTATTATTATTATAATAATACATGGTATTCCTAAATCCCTGTATAAACGGAAATCACAAATTTCTTCATTATCGGCTACTTGTGATGCATCAAGTTGATTATTTAGGAAAATACATCAGAGCTCAACTATTATAAGTTATTACAGTTGAGTTCTGACATCACAGTCCCTACTGCCAGAGCCAACAGGTGAGATGAAAGGCAGGTCAGGTCACGGAGCATAATTGAATCTGCTGTTTAAAGCAACAAGCAGAACATTGTTTTTCGTTCCTCTGCTCTATTTTAATAGCTGAAAGTGACAAGCGGAGAGAATATATGTTTATTTTTTTTGCTCCTTAGATAGAGAAAATATTAAGGGCCATATGTATGAAGGCAATTGTGCGATCGCAAACGCCGAAATTCACCGAATTTCAGCGTTTGCGATCGCAAATCAGCAAGTCCAAAGTATGTCACAAAACACCCCTCACAAAATAAGGAATTGCAAATTTAGCGATTCCCTATTTTGCAATTGCATTTAAGGAATCCCAAATTGTGATTCCTTAAATGCAATGTAAGAAGCACAGAAATAGTGTAATTTTGACTTTAGGAATCACAAATTACCACCAACTTCAAGTTGGTGGTAATTTGCGATTTCTTTGAAAAATTCCCTTTTTTGCATTTTTAAAAGTGCCATGTGACTCACATACATGCCATTAGGGCATGTACGTGCACCACATCTGCACCCATGCTCATTTCAGGGGTGCAACAGGGTGTCCTTTTGACACCCTGGCACCCTTGAAATTGCATTCTCAATTTGCGATTCTCGAATTGGGAATCGCAAATTGAGAATGTCTTCCCATTCATTCTTAGGGCCTCTAGGCCCATAGGAATGAATGGGGAGGTATTCCTTATTGCGATTCGCAATTTGCAACTCACAATTAAGGAATATGTAGGATTCACAAGATTTATTGTGAATCCTACATACATAGCGTTTTGCGATTCTCAAATAGCGATTCGCAAAAATCTGCTTTTTGAGAATCGCAAATGGACATTTTCATACATATGGCCCAAAGTCTTTCTTTATATTTCTACACATTCCAAGCTACGTCAGCTTTTTTAAAAAAAATGACTTGTATTGAACATTTTCTACTATCTGTTTGCAACAAATTTCTGACAGGTTTTTGATGTGTTAAATTTTGCACAAGAGTTATTATTTTTATTCTTCATGTTTGCAAACATGCTCACTCTTTCATATGAAAGAGCTACAAACCCAGGTTGTGAGTGGTTTATTGGAAAGGTGATGGTGTGATCATGTATTCAATGGTATAGAGTACCCCCTGGCATACATGGTAAGGATATTGCAGGTAACCTTGGGGCTTCCAGAACCTTATATGGTTATGGAACTCCTTTGTGACTAACAATATCCTTATAACGTATGGCAGGGGGTACTTTATCCCTTATACAATTCTTCTTATTATTATTGGAATTACTATTCTTTATCATTTTATTGTTCTTCTTATTTTATTCATTATTTTTGTTATTAGAGAAGCTGTAGTAGCAGTTATAGTAGCAGTAGTAATAGAAGTAGTAGTGGTGGTACTAGTGATACTGTTAGTAGCAGTAACAGTAGTAGTAGTAGTAGTTGTAGAGGTAGCAGTAGTAACAGTAGTAGCAGTGGCAGTACTAATAGTAGTACTAGTAGAAGTGGTAAAAAATAAGAACTGTCACAGTGTAGCAGGGGTCTGTGCATTATAATGGTGAGGACATTTTCTCCTCAGTGCCTACTAGTTTTTTTTAGTGGCCAATGATATGAGCACCATGCAGATGATTTTACGTATCTTCACATGTGTGCATGATGAGGAAGGGCATACACTAATGGTAATGTGTACATTGAATGAGTGACTAAAGATTTGAGTCAGATTTTTAATATTTTGTGCCGGTTTGTGTCAGAAAAGTAATGCAATCTGCCACCAAATGTTAGTTTAGGATTACATTTCCAGCGCAGTATTGAAAAGGTGCCTGAAAATTCCTGAAACCACTGCTCTACGCTTCTTTGAGTTGCTTCACATTAAGGCTGGGTTCCATGGGTGGAACGCACCCATGGAACGATCTCTCCCCAACCATGCACAGTGTTGTTATCAATGATATCATTTTAGATACCATCAGTGATGTTATCAATAATTTCATAGAACATGTCATTAGGGATGGAATAGTTGAGTTTATAAACAGTTCATGGTGAGGGTGAGAGTTATAGTTAGCTCAGTTAGCTATAACTAGTGAATGTCAGTGTTTTTCCATTTTAACTGACATTGTCACCTAACTATAACAAAGCGACGGACTAGTCAGGTTGCACCTCATTTGGTTACTGAAATTAAGTGTTAAAACTTGTGCACAAATCATCCGGCACTTGTAGTCCTTTAGTGCCACTGTAAACAGATTCCAAACTTGATGAAAAGCAAGAAGGTGCACCTGGAAAGCAGATTCAGTCCAATGTAATTCTTAAGAAATCCGTTATTCAAAGTTCGTGCACATTAAATGAACAACCAGCCAACGTGTTTCATAACCAAAATAAATTCATGGAACTTCATCAGGGATGTAACGAATAACATAGAAAACATAAAATGACTGACAAACACACAAAGACTGTTGGCAAAATAATTCAACATTGTCATCCTGGCATAATTACAAAATATGACTGAAATACCAAAATTAAAAGGCACATAGTACACATAATCAACATGGAGAGTTATCTTTGTCTCCACTCCTTTGACACCTTTTGTTATAATAAGCACATTACCGGAACTTAAATCAGATGATTTCTTTATTCTTACACCAGATGTCAGACAGTATGCCTGGGATTTCCCTTTTATCATAAGGTGACAACAGATTCAAGATGAATGTATATGGCGTACTAGCTTTTTCCATTATAGAGGTGAGAGTTCAGAACATTATCTGATTAATCATTACCACGCATTTTTTCAACCTTTTTATCACATTACTTAAGCTATATAACAGTGCTCATGCTGCACCTGTCTATTTTTCAGTTTTTCTCTTCCCCCCATTCTGAGCTTGTTTCTTCACCCGGTAATTCAACTATGATTCACCAAAGCAACATTTTTACCAACTTGATTAATTTTAACTTTTTGCTAGTGGTCGAGCCATTGCTATCATCATGATATAGTGAAATGTCGAATCTCATTGACTCTGAGAATGGATGAAATAAGCATGTCGGTCTAGGTGGGATTTATCTCATAATTAGCCATGCATTAGATATCACTACAAGTTAAATGATTCAATTTGTAAGCCGTTGTTCCTACAAATGTTTGAAAACTGTGTTTCTAGTAAGTCTGTTTTTGTGCGGTTTTCACTGTGGCGTTCATTGTGTGTCTCATCTTGTTTTTTTATAAACGTTGTGTTTAATAAGTTATTCTGTCAGTGTTCAAATAGTTTATGTTTTCATATGTTGTTATTATGCCAGGATGACAATGTTGAATTATTCTGTCGTCAGGCAAGTTTTTTAGTCATTTTATGTTTTCTATGTTATTCTTTGCCGCTCTGACGAAGTTCCATGAATTTATTTTGGGAACAAAACACATTGGCTGGTTGTTCATTTAATGTGGACGAACTTTGAATAAAGGATTTCTTCAAGAATTACATTGGACTGAATCTGCTTTCTTGGGTCACCTCCTTGCGTTTCACCTAATTATAGCATCGCTTTCAACTTTGTTGTTTTTAGTGAATTCTTTGAGTTTTTTCACTATGCCTAATTATAACGTCACTTTAACTTTTGTTTTTTTTAGTAACATTTTAGAGTTTTTTATTTTAAAGTAACACCCCTGCTGGAACAGCATGTTATTATATAAAAGACCTGCCTATTGACTATGTCAAGGGGTAAAGAAAACAATCTTTATCAAAAAATCACTACTATAATAAAACAATATTAACATTTTAGGATTCATTTTTAAAACTAAATGAAAGTGTAGCAATATTCAAAGATATTTCTCATTAAAATCAAGTATTGTAATGTAAATGAATAAAGCATTTACATTACAAATTGCATCAAGCATGTGTCAGAGTCTTTCCTTTACACGCCTTAGGCCACACAATCCATGCAACCATGAGACTAATCATAATTGATACCTGCAATCCAGAGTTGAAGAGCAAAAACTACAGATCTGGGAAAGCTTGAAATCAGCATAAACTTTGGTTTGGGTACATGTGAGAAATTGGATCGTTGGTTGAGGGGGTGGGGTTGTGTGAGCTCCTCTCAAGCAACAGCCACAATGCTTGTCAATGGGAACCACAAAAAGTCAGTAACTGAACCTGAGCTTAACCATCTGGTAGTTTGGTACAAAATCATTAGGCTAACTTATAGGCAATGTGTAAAGTAATTATGCAGCACCAAACAGTAATAAAGTGAAAACACATAAAATACTCCACACCAATTTAGCAAAAGTAGAGTAAAATGTAATAAATTATTTCACACCAAAATGACAAACAACCCATCAGCAGAACCAGAGTCATGCAATTTTAGAGATTTAAGGGAAGAATAGCACCTGAAAGCACAAATGGTTTCTCGGGACCAGGTGAAAGTCACAAGTTCAGACCAAACACGAGAAAGCATAGGCCAGATACATGGACTAGGTTAATCTCACGAAAAAGTTACCTTCTAAAGTTTAGCATGAAGAGTCCAGTTCATGGTGGAGGAGGCCATAAAGAGCAGGGAGAGCATCCCAGATGGTTGTCACTGTAGCGCAAAGAGCAGGCCGGGCATCACAGATTCTCATCGCTGTAGCACTAAGATCCTGTCGGGCAATCGCAGATGGTCTTTTCAGGAGCTTCCCTGTCTATGCTGTAGCACAAAGTGCAGTTTTGTGTTCCCAGTTGTTGCTGGCTATCGATTTAGCACAAAGAATCCAGTTCACCGGAGCTTCGCGTTGGTCTTTGGTGCAGACGGCAGGATCTTGGTGCAAATGGGCTCGTCTGAGGACACAAAGATCCCAATACTTCAGTATTTCTGCTTTTCTTCAAGGAGGAACAAAATAGATGCCACTCCAGGACCTTGCGGGCACCTCCTGGAGATCAGGAAATCAATCCAGCAGAAACCAGCAGGGCACAGGCAGTTCCAATTGCAGGTTCATGCAGGTCCTGTTACAGCAGGTTAGCTGGGCAGTTGCATAGAGCCATCTGGACCTTTATTTTACCCTGTAGTTCAGAACAGGAGGTCAGTCAGATGCCCTTTGGAATCACTTTAGACTGGGATGAAGTGAGATGGTCCAGTCTTCCTTCTCAACAAGCAAGGCAGGCCTCAAGCAGCAGGGCAGCAGAGGATAATCCAACTGTATTGTCCACAGGTCCAGGAGTGTCCTGAGGAGTGGGTTTGAGGGTCCAATATTTATCGCTGGGATCCACTTTGAAGTGGAAGAAGCTTTTGGAGTTTCCTCCCACAGAGGTGTTTAGAATTTCCTGCCACACTGCCTTGGTTCCAGTCTGTCTGGGGGCACAATACGTTAGTGTGAAGTCCTTTATGTGTGAGCTGAGCCAGTGCCTTTGAAGTGTAACTGTAGTAGGTAACAGCTCCGCCCCTCTATCAAGTCAGAGATTGCCCATCCATCCAACACACATACCCTCTTTTGTGATTCTGTCTGGGAGGAATACATAAAGGCCAACTGCCAAATGCACCTAGTCATGTGACCCTGGAACAGGTTGCATGCAACAAATGGTTAGGACAAGAAATAACCAGCTTTCTGAAACTCGCATTTTCAGAATTGTGACTTAAAATATGGCTTTACCATTAAAGAGGATTTTACATTACAATTCCTCAGACACCAAACTTGACGTTCCTCTATCTATTCCCAATCAAAAGCACTTTTTATATGGAATAAGGTAACCCAATGTTGTCGTAAGGGAGAGGTGGCCTCACAGTAGTGACAAATAAATAAGAGAATATTTTGATGCCAGTACTTGTAAAACTTACAAATATATGTCCAACTTTTTTGTTGCAATGCACCCTCTCCATGGCAGTTTAGGGACGACCTTAAGGGTGACTTATATGTACTAAGAAGGGACTTTTAGACTTGCCAAGGGAGCTATATTGCCAAGTCCATCGAGATTAGACACTTCGATTCTGTTGGTTTCAGAATCGGTCCAATAGAGTTTTGTTCCAAGCCAGTCACAAGCCAACCCATCCGGTGAAACAAGTCCAGAAATAACCACACTCTGCAAAGCACCAGTCTTGTTGAATTCAATACGTTTAATAGCTTCTTCACTTACATCGCTCCAGTATATCAATCCCTGTAAAAACACAAAGTCCACAGCAGCCGCATCCTCCAAACCGCTGACCACCACTGTGGCATTCCCTTTACCACCAGAGGCATCCACCAATTGAAGGTCACGCCGATTAGCATATAACAGCAATGGTGACGCTCATAGCAGGCAGCAGAGGTTGCACACCAGCAGGCTCCTCAGCAAGGCGCCCATGGCTCCCCGCGTTCTCTAGCGGCCCCGTGACATGGCCACAATGCTCCGAATGCTCTAGGCGCTGCTCTCCCAGCGAAGCGCTGGTCCGGTGGTGGTGGTGGTTGTTTTTGTTGTCGTTGGGGCCCGATCCCGCTGCCTAAGAAGGGACTTTTAGACTTGCCAAGGGAGCTATATTGCCAAGTCAATTTGAACACTCAAAACTGTTGACAGGCTGCAATGGCAGGTCTGAAACAAGTTTTATAGGGCTAATTAAATGAGTGGCACAATGAGTGCTGCAAGCCCAGACGTAACATGTGATTTACAGGCCCTGCATATATGGTATACCATTTTACTATGGACTTATAAGTAGATGAAATATCCCAATCAGTTGGAATTCAGATTTGCCATCTTTTAGGGAACGAGCACAAACACTTTAGCACTGGCTAGCAATGGTAAAGTGAACAGAGTCCTAAGACCAACAAAAAAAAAATTCAGAGAAATAGGAGGATGAAGGCAAATTGTTTGGGAAAGACCACCCTAAGGATGACAGGTCTAATAGTACAGTGCTGTTTCAAACTGGATTTTAGTGTTAGATGCAGGAGGAAACTAAGAATACCATAGTAAACTCACCAGAGAATGGTTTAATACATAACAAAAGACCAAAACATCAAAAATCCAATCAAGAAAACCGGAGATATTGAATTTTAAAGATTAAGGGTAAAATTGCTTCAAAAATCACAACACTCCAATAGGGGATAGCTGGTTGCGCTTGACTGGGACCAGTTCAGGCCAACTCTGATGAACCGCGGTCCGGCTGCAGGGAACAGGCTTGGCCCATTGAACCAAAGTACCTTAAATCATGGTTGCGGACCATTGCATAGATCTTGGGCAAATAGCGCTGGGCAGTCAAAGCGATGTGCAGGTTCCCGAGATGCAGCAAGGCAGTGGTGTGAGGTCCTGTACATCATCACGAGGATCCAATGGTCGGAGCTATAGATGCAAAGTCCAGGCATCGAGGATGCAATGGGCAGCTGAGGCAATCTGTTGGTTCCAAGGAGCTCTGAGCCTGCGAAGCGGAGACCGGCATCAGCATGAAGCTGCTGTTGACGAGGGATGTGAGAATCTGAGTTGGAGATGTTCCTCGCCTACGTTGAAGCTTTGGTTCTGAAGACTATAAGGACAATGCGGACCTTCTACGCTGGCTGCACTCCATGCAGCAGCAGCAGCGATGAACCAGTTCTGCTTGAAGAAGCACTGCACAGCCAAGGAGGTGCATTGGTTCAGCTCAAGGATGCATTGGTTCAAGGTGAGAATGCTTCACTCAGCATGTAAGATGCATGGGTTCCACTGGTAAGCACCCTAGGCCCACTTACAAGGGTCCAGGACTAGGTTGCTATCACTTGGCAGGGAAGGCTCAGAGATGGCAGAGATCAGGTACAGGTCCAAATTTGGGTGGACGTATTTTATGTCCCTAAGACTTCAGATCAGGAGTCCAGCCAACTAGACCTTGAAGTTACTCTCGGTTCTGGGGGCAGTCATGCAGGTCCAGCCCTTCTCACCAAGTCAAGGGGGCAGCAGGCAGCAGGTCAGCACAGCAAAGCAGAAGTCCAGCAGAATGGCAGTCCTTACTCCTGACAGAGTATCTACAGGTCCAGAAGTGTGCTGAAGTGGTGGTGTCTGAGGTCTACTACTTATACCGAGTGGTGCCTTGAAGTGGGGAAACTTTAAAGGGATGCCTTTGAATTGCACAGATGGCCTATCTTCCTGTACTAGCTCTAGACTCACTACAAAGGTTTATGAAGTCCTTTTATGTGTGGACAGGACACAGCCTATTCAGGTGTAAGTGAGGCTGTGCCCAGCTCCTCCTTCCCAACCTGTCAGGATGGCCAATCAGGTCACACCTAACCTCCCATTGTGTGTGGATCTCAAGGAGGAATACACAAAGCCTAGCAGTCACCCATTCCAGGCATGTGATCAGAGACAGAATGCAGGCACCAAATGGCTAAGTCAAGAAAATGGTCACTTTCCAAAAATGGCATTTTAAGAATTGTAATTTGAAATCCAACTTCCTTCTTAAGTTCAGATTTTGAATTTGGATTCCAGAGACATCAAACTTAGTCCAGTGATATCTTCCCATTTGGAAATTACTCTTAGAAAATGTAATCCCATTGTTAACTTATGGGAGAAATAGGCCTGGCAGTAGTGAAAAACTAATTTAAGAGTTTTTCACTACTAGGACATTTAAAACAAAAAATACCATGCCCTGCTTTTCCATTTGGGCTATCCAGGGCCTCCCCTGGAGTGACTTGCCAGATCAACATGGCAGTTTAAAACTGCAAACACATGCATACAATGGAAGGCCTGGGACATGTTTCAAAGTCCACTTAAGTGCTGCAGGTCCATTAACAGCATTTAATTTACAGCACCTTGGCACATGAAGTGCACTTTAATAGGTACCAATAAGTGAATTAAATTTGCCAATCATGGATAAGCCAGTGCTACCTAATTTTAGGGAACAAGCACAAGCACTTTAGCACTGGTCAGCAGTTGTAATGTGTGCAGAATCCTAAGGCCAACAAAGTGAAGTCAGCAAAAACAGGAGGTCTCAAGGTAAGAAGTTAGGGAAACCACGCCTAGGATGCCAGGTCTAACATCCACCTCAATTAATATTTCACTTTGCCTGCTGTCATTGAACATAAATAAGCCAGTCTACTGTGCCAGGTTTTGCACACAGTCAAGCATACAACACGTGCATTGTGTATTTTTGGGATCCAAGACTTAGACAGCCTGTTGAATACACATCCATGTTAATATGTCTGCCAGAAATGGCAATAATACGTGGAGTTATCTCCTCCCACTATTATGTCTTCACAACAGTTGGCGATTGGCAGTTAAGTAGCACAAGTAGTGCTATGGCCTGCTCAGAAGCCTGATTGCGAGGGATGTAGCAGGCCATTTACTTCCATATACGACGTAAGCTCTTTATTCACGTTTTTATCCAGAACTCTGGCCAGAGTAGGCAAAAGAGAGATTGACCTATAATATTATCAGGTGAGAGGGTCGAGATTCAGCTTTTTCAGGAGGGGCATGATTATTGCATGTTTCGAGGATTTTGAGGCAATGCCTTCTGAGTGTGATGCATTCAAAAGCTGAGTAAGCCGATCCAGAGATTATTGGGTGAGCTTGCAAAACACCAAAGGTGCACATGGGTCCAAAGGTGGGCATGATTTGGTGGCAGCAAGAAGCAATGAGAAAGTCGGGTTGTCCAGGGGCTGAAAAGAGCTCAACGAACAAGGAATTGTGGGTTGCACCTGTTGGCAGTTAAGGTCAAGTGTATAGAAGAAAGAGACCTCAGTTCAGTTTATAAACTTTATTCGATTGTTTAAAAAAACATCATAAAAGTATACAGTTAAAACGATGCACATTCAAGAATACATTTAAAAAATACAACACCAAGGGGGAATACATATCAAAGTGTTGAGCGAAAAAACTTTTTGCATAAAATGGAGGAATGACAGTACATAAATTTATGGGAAAACCATACTTAGTCTTACTGTAATAGATTTCAAAATAAACGTAGCGGTAAAGAAACATAAATCTGGGCTCGCAAGTGAGAATAATAGCCTCATTGCGTTTCTTGTAGTATACGTGGAGTATTTCAAAAACATGGGTTTAAGGTAGCAAATACGCTGAGCTTTGTACAAAGGACAGAGTAGGAGAAAGTGCGGTGTGCTTTGTTTGGTTAAGCCGTCACACGGACAAGGGGTAACCGAGTGACGTTTCATTATGGGGAAGGCAACCAGGTTATGCACTATGCCCAGTCTCAGTCTTGAAAGTACAAATTGATGGGACTGTCTATGGATAACATTAAGGTACATGGGTATACCAGGTCTGTCTTCTTTCAAGGAATAATGGAAAACATGGGTAGAATAGTCTTTGGTTGCATTTTTCCGCAGATCAGATTTAACCCTCAAAAATTCATTTTTAACTTCCTGTTTAGTCAGAGAATTCATACAAGTAGGGTCATTGCATACATCCATATCAAACAGATCCTTAACACTTGAAATCACATATTTTAACCAAGGAATATTTGAAACTTTTTCCAGTAGTAGGCAGTCCTTAATAATGTCTTTGGTAAAGGCAGTTTCCGTCTTGGTAAAAATGGATTTCCAGACCAACAGTGGCCTTAGTCCGGTTAGATCAGATAAGTAGTCCAGATCTAGTTCCATGTGTGTTAAAACGTTGGATGCCGAAGATGGAAGGCAAAGCAACCGTTTGAGAAAAATGTTTTCCATAGTTTGCAGAGCCCTTACATTGCAATGTCCCCAAACCCCAGAACCGTACAATGCTACCGATGTACATCTGTGCTTGTAAATATTCAGCATATCTACAATACGGCGGCTTCCCACTTTAGAGGCAAAGCGGAAGACGCCTAGGGATGCTTTCCCCATTCTAGCTTTAACATTTGTCTGCTTTGGAGCCCAGGAACCTCTGTTATTAAAAGTAACGCCCAGATAACAGAAATTGACAACAGTCTCAATATGGTTTTCCTTAAAACAAAAGGGTTTAAGAAGTTTTAACTTTTTACCACACACCATAACAAAGGTTTTAGAGTTATTGATTTTAAGTTTCTTCCTCTGAATAAAATCATAAAACCCATTCATCAATTTTTGAAGGCCTAAAGGGGTCCTGGAAAGTAAAACAGTGTCATCGGCATAAAGTAATACCGGTATGGGAAGACCTCCTACTTGGGGGCATCGGCTTGGATTTGCTTTAAATCTTGCTCAACTGTATTAATAAAGAGCGAGAAAAGCAACGGGGCCAAAACACATCCCTGTCGGATGCCAGATCTTACTTTGATCTTTCGTGTACACTCCCCCGATGGTCCATAACGGATTTGGGCCGATAGGTTGGAATAAAGTCTGGCTAGAAAGTGTATAATATCAGGGGGGCCCCCATGCCCAATAAAGTTGACCATAACAAAGCATGGTCAACCAAATCGAAGGCGCTAGAAAGATCCGCAAAACACAGGTATAGTGATCCCGGTTTGGCCTTGGTGTATTTACCAATTAGAAGGTTCAGATTAATACATTGTTCAATAGTACCAAGGCCCTTTCTAAAGCCATATTGTGATGGGGCTAGGATATGATTATCTATGGCCCAGTCTTCCAATCGTGTCAACAAGACCCTACTCAAGATTTTTAATAAGGAATCCAGAAGGGAGATAGGGCGGTAGTTCTTAGCCTCTCCTCTATCTCCCTTCTTGTAGATTGGAATTATAATGGATTCACCCCAGCTTGAGGGAGTCTTGTTATCCACGGCGGCATTAAATGCTATGGTTAATAATGGACTCCAAAGTGCCAGATCATATTTATAAAGATCAATTGGCACCCCATCTGGGCCAGGTGCCTTTCCCCCTTTACTATTCTTTATTGCCATATCCACCTCATGGATCGTGATTCTCTGGGTTTCAACTGGGGTAATAAGATTGTGGCAAAAGTTATCGTTAGACTCTCCAGTTGGGTCAAAAATCCCTGAAAAGTGAGAAATCCAGCTGTCTTCGCTTACTTGGGCTGTAAGGACTGGGAATTCTTCCTTTTGGAGGAATGGGCTGTTGATGGTGCTCCAGAACAGCGTGCTGTCCCAGAGGGCTGCAGCTTTATTCAGGTCTTCCCAGGCTAGTTCTCTTAGCTCTTGTTTCCTGAGTTTCAATTCGTTTTTATAATTGACCCTCAAGAGTTTAACTGCTTCCCTATCTCTAGGGTTGATGGAAAGGGCAAGCTTAAGGGCTTTTAACGCCTTAGTGCACGCCTGATTGAACCAACCCGGTGTTTCCCGTTTAATTGGGGCCTAAATGTCTGCTGGATATGACATTCTCACTACTTGAAAAAGGGCACTTTTGAGCCGAAGTTCTTTTTTCAGAATAGAAAGAGGCTCTGGTTGTGTGTCAAATTTTATGACAGTCCGTGAAGTGTGGCAGGGTATGCTCAGACGTGAGTCCCTTGCTCACTTTGCCACTGGATTCAAGCAAGCTGGGCTGAAGACGGCTTGAATGCCAGAAACCGGTCCTCGGAAGCTTGTTTCCGGTCCAGGGAAGACATGGCTTGGCAGTTCGGGCTGGACTGTTCCCATGAGGCACAGGGTCAGACTGATTTGCATATAGCCATGTCTGAACTGGGGTGGCAGAGTGGGCTAAAGAACGGTGATGGATTAAACCTAGATCTTTTGACTGGGTGTGAGTGTTTGATTGATTCCGATGCTCCGTCCATCACCACCCCCTTTTGTACCAGTAAATCATAGAAGTAGTTCCTCAGAACAGTCAGACAAGGCAGAGTGGCAAGCCTTACAGTTCAGCAGTCTTTACTCCAGCAGAGTTCTTCCCAGGTCCAGTTGTGTACTGATTTGGTAGGGTCAGAGCCCCAGTACTTATACCCAAGAGTGCAGATGATGTAGGGGTGACTTCAAACCAACTCTCTGAAGTTCACAAGGATCCCTTTCAACCTAGCCCTGTTTGTCAGGCTATCTGGGGGGTGAATTAGTGCTTTGTGTGAGGACAGGACACTTCCTACAGTGGAGAAGCGTGGCTCAATGGTTAGAGCGGCAGACCCTGATGCAGAGGTCTGGCCCGGGACCAGGATTCAATCCTCGCCTTGGCGGCTCTTGGACTCAATCTGCCCGGACCTGATCATTCTCGCCTCGGTGCCTAGTCTAATCATGGGTCCCACTCTGTGACTCTGGGCAATAGCTTGCTTAATCTCCACAACGGCCCCAGCAGCCCTTGGATGCCTGGCTTCACCTTGGGGGTGCCCAGGAGTGGACATTTCACAGGAAAGCCAGGAAGGGTTTCACAGCCGTATGAATACAGCGCTACGAGACCTCAGGGTAGAAGTGCGCTATATAAAATACAAACACACCCACACACACACCTATTGAAGACTAAGCACCCGCTCCCTTCCGAGGAAGACCCATCAGAATACAGATTGCAGGTAAGTGCCCATCATGCAGATGAGCCTCACCTTCCTGTATTTGTGGCTGTCTACAGGGAATACACAAAGTGTAACTGTCACCCAGCCCAACGTGTATTGGAAACAGGTTGCAGGCACACAGAGCAAAGTTTAGAACACAGAAATGACCCCTTTCTAAAAGTGGCATTTCTAAAATAGTGATGTCAAATCCAACTTTACCATTCAAGAGCATTTATAATATAATATATAAAACATGATTTAGCTACTCCTTTCTGATAAGGGACTACTGCTTAAAATGGCTTTAAGGAATTTCCAATGCAAACCTATGAGAGGAGTAGGCCTCACAGTAGTGAAAAATGTATTAACTGTTTGTCACTACCCGGACATGTAAAACTTGAAAGAGTACATGTCCTACCTTTTACTAACACAGAACCCTTCCCTTAGGGCTAACTAGGGCCTACCTTAGGGGTGACCATTGTGTAATAAAAGGGGAATTTAAGGCTTGGTAAGTGGTTTTAAATGCCAAGTCAATGTGGCAGTAAACTGAAACACACAGGCTTTGCAATGGCATGCTGGGACAGGTTTGAAAAGCTACTTTTGCGGGTAGCACAATCAGTAGCATTTAGTTACAGTCCTTGTGAATATGGTATACCACTTTGTAAGGGAGTATTAAGACTTATAAGCAAACTACATATGCCAATCAGGTATATACCAATGTCACCATGTTTATGGGAGAAACACATGCAGTTTAGCAGTGGTCAGCAGTGGTAAAGTGCTCAGAGTCCTAAAGCCAACAGAAAGATACAGCAGAAAATGTAAATACGCAGGCAAAACGTTTGGGGAAGACCACCCAAAGCATGACAAGTCTAACAGATCCCAAGACCAGGCCTCTAGACATTAGGTCTTGGGGCCAGCTCCTAGAACAATGTGGAGGTTGCAACAACAGAGGAGCTGGGGGCATTTCTTTTATCTGTCCTCCTCAAACAGACAGTGCTTTCTGCCAGGATAAGCAACTATTGAGTAAGAGCTTTGCCAGTAGCATCCCTGAGCCCTTATGTTTGTCCTCTCCCGATCTTCTTCATATACGTTTCAAAAAGACTTCAAGAACTCACATGACATCCTCTAAACCACCAGTGGTTGACCTCATTTTGGTATTTTTCTATACTGCCACCTTGCCCACCCCTGACAACCCACCTCCTTCCCACCCATTATTACTGTCAGGTCCAGCTATTCCGGTGCCTTCATTCCTTTGTCACACTCAGTATGCCCATTCTGAAGGTGATATCTGGTCCTGCCGACCATCATGATTGTGGCTGAGAAGTGGATATAGCACATTCATAAATTATGGCAACCTAATAATTGGACAGAAATTTGTTTTGATGACAAAGGGGGTTTAGGGAGTTGTAAATGGATGTGTATTGTAGAAGATGGAGTGGTGACAAATACTTAACATGAATAATCAATGGTTGAGAGCCAAATAATTTACCTGGTTGAATAATGTCCCATGATGTCGGCTGATGTTGGCAGACTGTTGGTTACTGTGAATTGCAGTGTAAAGCTTTGACTTTTTCTTCAGTATCCCAAAACTGCCAAGATTTCCATATATAGTTTGTTTTATGAGTTCTAAAAGCCAACCTCTACCAAAATAAAATGCAAAAAATGTCATGATTTGTAATATGTGTTGGTGTCATGTATAGCTGGTAAATATAATTTTTTCATTTCAATCAAATTCTGAAGACAATGAGTTTGTGCACTCAAAATAATGGGCCGCTCCTATAGAATGTGACGAGGAGGCCCTCAAGACTCTCCTATTTTCCAGATATTCATTGGTCTTGGCCTGAATTTGGAGTTCTACAAAAGGGTTCGAAGTTCCCCTAATTTGCAGGTGCTACAGGGCCTGTATTAAGCAGCTGATTATTGTAGATGCAACCAGTGGACTTGATTTATAATATAGGAAAGCAACTAGAAAGAGAGGTTTTGCGAGAGGAGTTCCGGTCCTGGTTTTGCGAGAGCGAGTAGTGAGGAGGAGGAAGCAAGGAGGCAGGCAGGCAGGAGAGCAGCGGCAGCGGCGTTTGTTATTAGACCCCGAGGACCGCGAGGGCTGAGAGAAGCCGTGAAAGAATCCTGCACCTGGAGCGCAGTTAAGCGCTGTGAAGCTACGGTCCCGAGCCGCATTGGTGTAGCGTTGGTGAAGCGGCGTGCGGGGCGTGCACCGGACGTACACTGGAGCACCGGAGCAAAGTTTTGACGCCTCGCTGGTTTTTGCGGTATTGGAGGCAAGCGGTGCAGTGGGGCCACGGAGGCTGTATGAACGCTCGGAGACTCCTGGTCTGACTCTCCAGGCTGAGCCGGATGGAGCCCCTGGTTTATATGGTCTGTACCTGAATTGAATTTGCAGTCCATAAGGTGGCAAGAAAGGTACTCATACAGGCTCTAGGTGACCAGGCTGCAGGCGACCGGGAACAAGAAAGAGCAAGGAAGAGTGAAGGATGAAGGCGAGGCTGTAAGCTGCCAGTGGTGTCCACGTGATGGAAGAAGAGCTGACACAAAACTACCCATGAATGGGGCAGAAGCTGAGATCCCAAAGACAACTCGCCGGCTAATTGACAACAGTACAAACAAGTCAAGCTACTTTCTCATCTGTATAGATATATCACAGAGGCAACAAAAGTATTTCTGTGGTTAAGAATCTATGAATCCAGTGTGAGCCACTGACCTTGTAGAGGAAGCGCTCGATCCTGTGGGGGTCCTACTCATTTGCCGCCACCGCTAGGAGTCAAGAAACACTGCAGTAGCGTCGCCGCCGCCCCGGGAACTACATCACCCGGCAGCCTCAGCGGCGGCGCGCCCAAACCACGCCGCTAACGCACCAGGAGGCGCCAGGAGGCGTACTTAGCGGGGACAGACCACCGCGTCGCGGGACCAAGGCCGGGGCTAAGCCCGGGCAAAGGGCGGTTCCTCTAAGGCCCTCAGAGGCAAGAAGAGGCTAGGCTAGGCCACCCCTATAACATCTGTTAAGGAGTATCAAGTAATATCACCTGCGAAACAAGATAATAATGTATGTGCTGTTGACCTCTAGTGACCACCTCCCAAGCCCTGGTTACCAGACGGGGGTCGGTAGGCAGCTAGTTAGAGCTGCCACCGAATCGCCCAGGAGCCTGGAAAGAGGAGGGGATTTGCTTTGAGAAGTCTTTAACAACCCTTTCACCACCACTAAACAGGAAGAGGAAATAGCAGGAAAATATACCAATTGTATCTGGCGCTGAAGTAAGATCATTTTTTATTCAATTTTCCCTTCTTTTTATCTATTTGTGGGTACAAGACTAACTCTAACTGTAGCACAAACATGCCTAAAAGAAATATTCCTGTGGCACCTGAAACACCAAATAACACTATGGACAATTACCTCGTTGAGGTGGTCAATAAGATAAATAGTGAACGAAGACAGTCGTTGGGTCTGAGTCAGTCACCTATCCTCCCCTCTACGAGTCCTCCTCTTAACTCACAAATAACCAATGCAACACAACAAGATCCTAGCAGCGTTTCCCCTGAAACCAACTCCCTAGTCAATGTCAGTATGGATATAAGTGGACTAAATGTGGCTGACATGGAGATACATATGGATACTGATCCGGACACACATATTGACATTGTGGTAGAGGAAGTATCGCCTGCAAAGCAGGCGACCAGGGCAGTTAGAGCGTGTCGCAAGACGCGAAACAAACGTGGGGGGGCACGGTCAGGGAAGAATAAAGCTACTCCACCGCAAAAAACTAAAGGCAAATGTCGGGAGTATGAGGAGGAAAATACTAGGGAGTTATTGGATAAAATTTTATTGTCTAAAATATCAGATTTGTTAGAGTTAAAAATTCAGACACTTATTAAGCCACTTATCAGTAAAATTGACAAACTCTCTGCGGACATAAAGAAATTGGGAGGTACTCAAGACATATTAGTTGATGCGATAGGCACTGTTTCAAATAGTGTTACTAAGCAGCATAAATGTCAGAAGATACCTAGTGTGGGTGGGACAGCATTAGATGCGATTCCACTAGAGGCCACCCCACCGGAGAACCCACAAACTGGCCCCATCACCCATGAATTATCGAAAGAGGTCCCAATAGACCCACTGCTTGTACCAGCACCCTATAGCTTCGAGAAAGACTTGTCACAATTTGTAGTAGAAGCTTCACCGTTGGTATTAGTATGAGCAAATGTACCTACCCTACCACCTGGCCAAACAGAGTCAACATCATCACTAACAAGTAAGGCATTACACTGGCTGTCAAATAACATGAGGATGGCGCAGTGGGGAGAACAGCAGTTAGCTGATGAAATTAAAACGGCAAGGAGGGTGACATGGATCGGGAATAAGCTTAAAAAATGGAAGGGTGACTGTGTCGTGTTAAATCTCTCAAACCCAGTCGCACTTCCGAATATTTTGTCCAATATTCTTCCCCCGCAACGAAGAAGTGGCACCATAATCCCCCTTACATTGGAATTTTTCTATGATGAGTTGCAAAAAGAACCCAAACAAAATGCCTTGAAGTCAGCTTGGATGGTAAGAAATAATAGATGGGGTGGGGGACCCATGGCAACTGATACTAATATTGTCCCAGGTAATAGGGTTGGGGCATGGCTAGGTGACCACCAAAATGTGCCCTGTTTTACTACCCCAGGCCAAATTGGAATCTAGTGAGTAGACGGGGGCCGTGTAATCATGTCAATGAGTGTGGGGCGACACATAATGGTAATTACTTTGGAGGATGGTTAGGTGACCAGCAGAACTTGCCATACCCAAACACCCCAGTGCCTAGATGGAATACAGATATAAACGGATGGGGTTTTGGGGCTCCGTCCTATAATTGGGGAATTAGCACTGCCAATAGGTTTAGGGCTTTGGCTGGTCTTAATGACTGTGATTGACTCAAGGGGGGGGGAGTTTTCCAATGAAGTAAGGGATGTCATTCCCAGGGATAACCCCGAAGCTGAGTTCAATCAAAATGCACTGGACTGTAGGTTAGAACTGCTGCACTACCATTCCAATAGACAAAATACAGTGGCTCAAACATTGAATACAGATGTCTCCGGGACTACTAGACAACCCCAGGCACAGGTAAATCAAGAAACGTTAGAAATAGATAAAATATGTTGCTGGAACATTGCAGGGTTGAGAAAAAATCTATCTGATCCAGCTTGGCACCAATATCTTGCCAGTGGGGACCTTATCCTGTTCCAGGAAACTTGGGGGTTGGAGAATTACTTCAAGGTTGATTACAGATCATTTTTTATTCCCGCAATAAATACAAATGGGGGTAGACCTTCTGGTGGTTTAACAGTATGGGTCAAAATTACAGGGGGGGTAAGCTTAAAGCAAATAGATACAAACAATCCCGACCTTCTGATGATTGAACTAAAAAAAACCAAGGGACAGACCATTTATGTGATCAATGTCTATAACAGACCACATCAAGCGTGCAAAGAGTCGCCAGTCATAACCCACTTAGGTAACATTATGGCAGGGTTATATCAGAATGCAACGGTAATTATAGGTGGCGACTTTAATAGAAGTTTTGAGCCCATACTGGGTCTTGAAGACATCTATAAAGACGAGGGTAGTGTCAACAATATACCCCTGGTTGACACGACTTACAAAGTAGCCTGTACTGCGAGTGCCCTACAATTACTGAGCTTAACGTTTGAGCATGGGTTACGTGCATGTAATGGGCGCTTGCCTTCAGATTGCCCCAGTAAGCCAACATTCATTAGAGGTGTTTGTTCTAGCCATGTAAATTATTTTATAGCTTCCTCACATTTATGGCCTATGGTAGTTGATTTAAAAGTGGATGACCGCATGGAGAGCGATCATTATCCTCTGATCTTATCTATCCAAAATTTGATCTCTAATCCTATCAACAAGAGTGCCAGACAAAATATTTACCAATTACAAGACCCCTTAGAAGCAAACAATCGTAGGTCCTTAAAGTGGCCAGCAGTCTTAGGAAATACAAACACTATTAGCCAGATCTACCACGTCTTCGTTAGACATATGTCCCCCTTGGTTGAGAATAGTACTGCTAACCATCACTCTTGTCTGATAGAATCCCATGACCATTTAATTGGCCAGCTCAGTGAGATCTTGACTAGAGTGGTAAAAAGACCAAATGCCGCCCACAAGTGTAAAAAAATGGGTAATTCTTGGTACAATCAGGAATGCCGGAGAGCCAAATCAGATTTAATTATTGCAGTTCGGGAAAATTCATCAGACATTGTTAAAATCAAAAGAGCTCAGTACAAAAGAAGCTTACTTTCGGCTAAAAAAGAATGGGACGAGAGGGTATGGTCTGACCTGCTAGATGCTTGTAAGCGCAAAGATCAGACTTCCTTCTGGAGCCTTATTGCTAGAGGCACCAAAGGGGTCGCTGAAACCAAAGATAGATTTCTTGAGGAAAGGACTTGGGTTAGGCATTTCTCTTTACTATATGCTTGTGCCGACCCAGGTGATAATGAAGACCGGGTTAATATGTATCTTGACTTGGCATTGCATGAAACCCCTCTTGTATTTAGCTTGAATGAAACAATTTTAGCAATTAAATCAGTTAAGCCAGGAAAAGCCCCAGGCCCGGACAGAATACCTGGGGACCTCTGGAAACATGAGAATTACATTTGGGCTCCCTACATTCATTTATTATCTAATGAAATTGCTAGTGGAGCTTCTGTCCCCGAAACTTGGAAGGGGGCGGAGATTGTAACATTATTCAAAAAAGGTGATAGGTCGAATACCTCGCATTACCGTCCTATCAGTTTGATTGGTGTGTTGCAAAAAATTTTTGCCCGCCAACTTCTTAGTCGTCTTGCCTTATGGATCGAAGACCAATCTATTTTTACGAAGTACCAGGCTGGTTTTAGACCAAAAATAAGCACAGTGGACAAGGTTTTTAGATTTTTATGTTTAGTCTGGAAATATACTATTATAAGGAGCTCCCATATATATGTGGCTTTCGTCGACTTGAAAGCAGCCTTTGATATGGTTCCAAGGGCAGACCTATGAAAGACACTAAATAATATGGGCGTGCCCGGAAACATTCTACAGTTACTAATTAGACTGCATGAGAATAATTATGCACGAGTCAGATGGGGACCAAATGGGGAGCTAAGTGAAAAAATAAAAATATCCAAAGGGGTTAGGCAAGGGTGTGCAATGGCACCTACCCTATTCTCCCTTTATGTCAACGATATTCCCGACACCCTTTTGGGCTGCGAGCATGACTCTCCCAAATTGTGTGGTGAAGCCGTTCCGGCATTGTTATTTGCAGACAACACCATTTTAATCTCTCAGACACCCAGAGGACTCCAGAACCTTTTAAATAAATTTAGTTTGTATTGTCATGACAGGAAATTGGAAATTAATTCCTCAAAAACAAAGGTCATGACAATCAACCCTCATAAAGGTTTTAACAAAGTTTTTAAAATAAATGATGAAATTATTGAAGAAGTCCCTAATTTTAAATACCTTGGTATTATTTTAGATAGCAAAATATCATGGAAAACTCAACTAGAAAATGCAAAACCAGTTCCTGATTTTAAAAAAGCACAAGAATAGTCATTTTAAATCAGTTTTACCGGCCATTGAATTATTTAAGTGTAAAGCACAATCATCCTCCCTCTATGGAGCAGACCTTTGGGGTTATGCACTGAAGGATACCTTTCTAGTACGCGAGAATTCCTTCATCAGACAGCTCCTAGGTGTACCTGGTTCCACACCATTGACCCCCGTACTGTGGGACCTCAATTTTCGACGCACAGATGATTATGCTTCTCTTCGCCCGTTGCTTTACTGAGTCCGTCTGTGGTCTACAGAGGAGCTGGTAGACTACAGAGAAGCACTGAAAGAGATAATGGCGATAAAAAATATCACTTATCTGCCATGGTTAGCGTACGTCGAAAAATGGTTTGGAAAACTGGGGCTGAGTAACTTTTGGTCAGACCCAGATTCGCTCACTAATAGCTCAAAAAAGCTTCTGAAACAAAGGTACTGGGAGTTTATTAGTGATTCAGTGTTAGCCAACCCCAATATAGGGACTCTGACTTCGAAATTTTTTGAAGTAAAAATGAATATGCAACTAGAGCCCCTTATGGATGAATCTACCCCCCGTTGGCTAAAAGTCTATATCTAAAATTCCGGTACAGCATTTTGCAAACGAGGGACAGGACAATCAAATGGCACTGTAATAAGGGTGCAAATAGGAATACTGATTCAGTTTTATGTGAGCTCTGTGAAATGGGGTTGAAAGAGGATGAGTCTCATGTTTTATTTATATGTCCTGCATATCTTAACGCAAGGAAAAAATGGTTAAAGCCCATATGCAAAATGTTAGGCCTTCGCCATATTGGGGTTGGGCTTAGAATTTTTAAGGGAGACACCTCTCAACCGATAGTGTTCAGTCTGAGCCGTTTCCTCTTATGTGTAGCTTTGATCAGAAAGAGGAAAGGTTTTAAAATCTAATTTTATCTACCTTTGTACTGCACTATCGCTGGTTAGAATTGAATGTATAAGTTAAGTGCAGAGGTATAATGAACTGGTTAGTTTAACATGATATTGTTAGCTAAATGGCAAAGTGTTGTTTGTTTTTAGTGATCCTGGTGCTTGTTTTATATAGAAAATATTTATTGTTTTATTCTGTATACTTATCAAGTGTTCTCGTTAGATGAGGCAAGCTGACTATGATGAATTGTCTTCCAACTAAAAAACCCTCAGGGAAATGGCGACGGCCCCTTCAAAGGACGCGTACCGCACCAAACAAACTCCCGGGTCAATCGCATCGTTCACCGAAAGACCCCTGGGAGCTGACAAGTTGTGTATTAACCTGAACTCCCCCGGGTCCTTTTTTGGGACCACTCCCAAAGGTGAGCAAACAAAATCGGCAACTGGTGGCTTGTCGTACGGTCCAGCAACCCGACCTCGGGCCAACTCCTTCCCAATCTTTGCCTGCACAACCACCGAATTCTGTTGAACCGATAGTTGGTTCTTACATTGTGCAACCCCCCGAAAATCCCCCGCCGGGATGCGGAAACCATATGAGAATCCGTCCCGCAACACCCCAGCGGAGACATAATCAGGGTATTCGTTCAGCCAAGGGATCAGTGCCATAACATCGACAGGGGTAGGTAATGGTGCCCCTCGGTCTATTTCAGACCTGTTTGGCGCCTCCTCTACCTCCCGTATCACCAGTCTTGGCTCTGCACGAACTCTCGGGGTGCGAGGACTGCCCGCACCCTGTACACTCATGCTTGAACTTGCATGACCCCTGTGGCCTAGAACACTTGCCTCTGTTGAAGCTCCAACAGACCCCTTTCCTACCCGAGTTGCCATTATTCTTCGTGTTCTGATCACTGCTTGTACCCGCCCGAAAGGGCGCCCCCAAAGAATGACGGGAAGGCTCGGCCCCGTTCCCGCCTAAAGATGGCGACTTCGCCGTGTTTGACCTCTCTATTTTCTGCCAGGAAATGGAGTCAAAACAATCCCACGTCAGGGATGAGTCGTGCTCCTTGGACTTACGAAATATGTTGTCATAACAATACCACTGATTAACCCCGTACAATTCATAGTATTCCATAATGCGTGTCTGATAAACGGCTAATTCCACCACTAACTCGGGCCTACGTTCCCCCATGATTGCAGTGAACATTCCAAATGCTCTGGCCCAATTGGCGATCGTTTCATCAACCCTGAAACCTGCCATCTTTGAGCGCCATACACTAGGATGCAACAACTCTTTCTGGTTTCTCACATGCTCAATCTCATAGTAATCGGTCAGTAAGGAAAACATGCTCACATATTTATCTGCCCAAATCCTCTCTTTTACATCAATCGGGATATGTTGTACGATTTTTTCCCTTCTTGAGGGTAACGATCCCTCCCCCGCCATTGGCAATGGCTGTTTACCTGAAGTGGTAGCTGTTACTGTTGTCGCTGCCGAACCCGCACCCGATACCGGTTGTTCCACGGGGACCTGCGGGGACAAGAGGACACGGTGCCTTTGCTGCATCTTTCGATTGCCGCAACTGCTTCATTATCGACCTGGCTTCTTCAGCTGTGGCCCCCTCGTTCTCTCTGCCCAACCATGCCGCCAACTGGGCGGCCAGCTCCGGAGGCATCTCCTCCTCGTTCACGGGAGTGACCACCACAGGGATCGGTTGTCCCGCGTCCGGGACCGGAACCGGGGGCTCGATCGGAGTGACCGGGTTCACTGGAGGGACTTCGGGGACCGGAGCCACCCCACCCGATGGCCCCCTCTTGGGCCTTCTACCTCTCCCGTTAGGGACCACTCCCGGCAATGCTGGTCCGACGACTCTCTTTGGTCCACGATTCATTGCCGCCATCTGCTTCTTCATGTCCGCCATGTCCTTCACCAGCATACGAAGCATCTGCTCGGTTCCGACCCTCTTTCCGACCTTCTTGCCAGGCATCGTCCACGGATATTCGGAAATCCCAGGTCAACCAGCTTCGACGGCGCTGAAAGAAGAAACACAAAATTACAAGTTCTCAAAAATGGCTCTTGTTCTGTCAAGGGCTCACGTGCAACGAGGAGGTGCAGCTTCCAAGCACGGGAACAAGAGGATGCTTCCTTGGATTGCTGCTCCATTTATTCTTCTCCGGGAGGGCGTGGACCCTCCTCCGACCGCCTACAGGGCGTGGCCAACGGTGTAGGTGTCTAGGACAACCCCTCTTGGGCGGGAAAAGGCGCGCCCCGGCTACGCCGCTTCGGGCATACCAGCCGAGACACGCCCCCCGCCCAAAATGGCTTCCCGGGGGGATCGGGGCACCCGACCATACGTTCGGGGGGACCGAGTGGTCGCCCCTTTCCAAATGAACTGGTTAGTTTAACATGATATTGTTTGCTAAATGGCAAAGTGTTGTTTGTTTTTAGTGATCCTGGTGCTTGTTTTATATAGAAAATATTTATTGCTTTATTCTGTATACTTATCAAGTGTTCTCGTTAGATGAGGCAAGCTGACTATGATGAATTGTCTTCCAACTAAAAAACCCTCAGGGAAATGTAATTACATACTTTGTATTATTTGCTATAAAAAAAAACGTGCTGCTAATTGTACCCAAATTTTACCGTGACTTTGTATCCGTTTGTATTTTATTAATTATATGTATTGTATCTTACAAGGTTTTTTTAACCGAATAAAGATTGAATTGAATATAGGAAAGCTTAAGAGTATTTCTCAAAGGAGTAATGAGGCAATTTTTCATTTAGTTTTATATGCCATAACATGACTCATAAATACATTTTCAAAACCAAGGACATACATTTTTAAACATACCCGTGTTGTGTTCAGCAGAATAGGAAGAACAAGGCTGAATGCCCTTCAGTGCTGCAAGAACATCTCAGCTGCGTCAGACAAACTTTAATTACAGACATGGTAGAATGACTGAGACCTTTGAAAATTATGTGTTAAATGTTAGAGAGTCTCTTAATCCTATATAGTTGACACAGGCCATGGAAAAATATTAGAACATGCAGCTGAGCATTGTGAGAAAAGGTACATGCAAATAACAATTTAGGGATTATAAATCACTATAGCTTGCCATGAAAGAATTCTAACTGAGACATCAGCAAGCATTGGCAAAGTCAACAGGTCTGGAGCGGGCTGCCAGCCTTTTGGCAATTCTTGTTTTGTAATAGTTTTTGCAAAATGTTATTGTTCGTAAATAAAAACATTGTCTAAAGGCAAAAATGCTGTTTTGGTCATAAAAAGCACACATTTTCATGGTTTTTCAGGGCACTGAAGGGAGCTACTTTGTGTGTGGATGTGCTCCTTGTGAAAGGTCAGCAAGCCTTAATTAATAGTGAGATTAGTCAATGACTAAAGTGGATTGACACAACGACCCCTGATGCATGCTGGAGTGGGTGGAAGGAAAATATGAATGACAGTGTCACAGACTTGTCTACAAAGTTTGGCTGAAAACCCCTAAAGTATTAATGTTATACATATAATTTCAGTAAAATCTAAAGGTATGAGCTAACAACGGCCTCAAAAAAGTAAATCATTCTTTCATTGGCAGGCACCCTTTTGCATATATGAAAGAAGGCGAGAAAGATTGAAAACAGAAAGGAAGAGAGAAAGAGAGTAAGAAGGGAAAAAGAAAGAAAAAAGTGGATGGCAAAATGAAAGAAAGAAAGAAAGAAAGAAAGAAAGAAAGAAAGAAAGAAAGAAAGAAAGAAAGAAAGAAAGAAAGAAAGAAAGAAAAAGCAATCAAGGAAACAAAGAAGAAAAGCAGGAAATAAAAAGGAACAAAAGTAAGATGAGAGAAAGAAAAAGGAAATAAAGAAAGAGGAAAGAAGGAAGGAAGTAAAAAAAGAATGAATGAAAGAAAAAGGAAGGAAAGAATTAAAAGACAGAAACAGGAATGATGTAAAAACAGAATGAAGCAAGGAAGAAAAGAAAGGAGGAAAGAAGGGAGGAAGAAAGAAAGAAAGAAAGAAAGAAAGAAAGAAAGAAAGAATGACAGGCAGACGGTTAGGGTGGCAAAGATAGAGCAGTCTCAAGAGTCTAAATTCAGAACTTAAGAAAGTTGGTGTGAAAAAAATAAGTCATATAAAGAAAGAGCATCTCAAAAGGAATTTACAAAAGCATTGGTAGGAGATAGGAACTGATAAAACTGAAATGCACTCTGTGCTCTCATCTGGTTGAAACCTCTTGCTATCACATCAAGTTCTACAAACAAAGGCAATCCTAAAAGTGGTACTGAATGGAACTACTTTGTGTGTGTATGTGCTCCTTGTGAAAGTGGTAAATATAGTCACTCAAAGTGAATTTAGCCAATGGCTGAAGTAGGCTGACCCATTGCTAAGGGTGACTCCTCCATGTGAGCGGTAGAACTTCACCTCACAAAGAAAAGCCAAGGGAAAGTGCTGGAAAATAGAATGGTAATAAAGTATATTTACCATTTTATTTTTTAAAAATTAACCTGTCCTGAATTGAGTGTCAGGGAGGGATGGGGCCATTGCTGCTGAGTGGCAGAAGGGTGCTGTGGACATAACTTTAAAATGTGCATGGCACCAGACATGTGCATCTTAAACCTCTCTAACCCCGATGTCTAAGACAGCTGGGTTAGAGAATGCGCAAGCCTCCATTACTCTTAAGAGCGCTGAGAGAGGCCGCTCCTTCCAACCTTGCACTTATCTCATGCTGGTTACCAGCATGAGAACAGCACCAGGAGTGGTTAGGGGAGTTGACTGGGTTCTACTTTGGATCCTGTCTCTATGAGAGAAAACTGATCAAGGAGGACTTTACGCTGTATTTTATTTTATTTATAATTATCATTACATGCCAGCCGCCTCTGGCCATTGCCCCATGATGTATGCTGTAGTGGATGGAAGTAAAATGTAATGGCATAGGAACAGGCCAATGGATGAAGAGAGGTGCCTGCAAGCCCCTTTATGTAAGTACACTACATAAATAATTTTAGGAAAATCAAAAGTTAAATATTCAGTCAAATTCACCTCTGGTAGTCAAGAAGTTAACTACCCTCAGAGACTTATAACCAATCTCCCCATCTTTGTTTTTTCCATCAGAAGTGACTGCATCAAGATTATTTTCGCATTTTGTAAAGACAATTGTATCAATATTTGCTCCCACATCCAGCTTACATTTTACTTGGAAATTTAAAAAACGTCTATTGAAGTAGCCCAAACTGAATCCTTGCCAGGCTGCAGTTCCCAAACACCAGCACATCTCTAACATCTTTAGAATTGTGTTACACCTTGGTTAAAGGACTTAATTTAATCGCTGATTAAGCTAACACTACATAGGCATGAATTTGGTTTGCAGAGAAGTTGGGGTAGGTCTTTGTTTTAGTCACAGCCGACATTCACCAAGTGATCATCAGTGGAGGCATTATAAAAATTGCCTTGTGCTAGAAATATCATTGTTTTTTGTCACTAGAAACCAAACCATTTTTTTGACTGCCTGGCCAAATGTGCTCTGAGGGTCCCCATTGTAAATGAGATTAAGGGGTCATTTTGCCTTTTTTAGATGTGGGGAAACACTCATCTTCTGACATCAGAATTTCAGTTGGCTGTACTGGTAGCCCGCAGATAGCCTGGCAAACAGGGCTGGGTTGAAAGGGATCATTGTGCACTTCAGAAAGTTGGTTTGAAGTCACCCCTACATCATCAGCAATTTTGGGTATAAGTACAGGGGCTCTGACCCTACCAAATCAGTACACTACGGGACCTGGGAAGAACTCTGCTGGAGTAAAGACTGATGAGCTGTAAAGCTTGCCACTCTGCCCTGACTGACTGTTCTGAGGAACTGCTTCTATGCTTTACTGAGCTGCCCTGCTGAGCTTTGCCCTGCTGAGGACAAAGAAGCGTCACATTGGTGGTTTGGCTTTTCATGCAATTTTTTCCTGTTCCTGTTCAAGACAGTTATGAAAGCAAATGAAGTTCTGAGCAAAAAATGTATAAACACTGAAGGCTACCTGCCTGAAGCAAATTCCCATTTCATCAGGACCATTGTTTTTTTGGTTTTACAGAATCAAACCTCTACTTTGCGGGCTGTCTCTCCATGCAAAAAGATGTGTTCTGGGCCACAGATTAATGAGGGCCATGCTTTCATTAAATTGTTGTTGAAATTACTCCCATTCTGTTTCAGTAAGTAAAGTAAGTAAAAAATGTATTTGCACAATTAATTCAAATCATTGCAATATACACATTCAGAATTGACCGTTGTAAAAAGAGAATATTCAAGTCTATTAAAGAGACAGTGGGTTTGTTGGTTAAAAGAACAAGAGGAATGTCACTTAGAGGGGATAAAGCTCAGACTTGATCAGATGGTAAGATCAAGGAGTTAATTTCTGTAATAAACTTTACAAACGTGTCGCCATCTGAGGTGAGTCTCCCCTCATGCAAGCATCGAGTGCTTCTTGGCATGTCCTGATATTCAGAAGAAGCCCAATTGGTCTCAGCCAGAAAATTCTTTGGGCTCGTAGGCGTTGACAGATACACAAGATATGAATGAGGTTTTCCTCTTCATGGTTGCAAAAACGGCATTGGGAGGAGGCTTGTTTCTTATATCCTTGGTCAAACTTATATGCCTTCAGTGGAATTAAGCCGAAGCGGAATCTCATTAGTTGAAGTTTTGTATGTGATTTCATGGAGGATGCAAGATAAGACAATAGAGTTTTTGGGGCATATAGTTTGGAGGCCCAAGAGCCATGTTGTGCGTCAAGGTCATTTGATAGAATTTTTGCTTGCTTGGTTAAAAGCTTTGATTTCACCTTGATGGGCAAGGGAGATGACCATATGTCCTTTGCTTTGATGGATTCGAGGCAGAATGTCATATATTTATTCCACAATGTTTTGGGGTTGCTAAGCAGTGACCATATGCAGCTCTTTAAAGAATGAGGGCTAACTTGTTTCGTTTTTAGGCAATAGGTGATATATCTTGCGCTCATAATCCAACGCATGGAGGATAGAGAAAATTCATGAGAGGTCGAGTTTGGCAATCGAAATACCCTGCGGTAGCATGACGATTGCGCTCTGTCTAACCAGTTATTCATTTTGTCTTTAAAGATTATTGCACCAAAAGAGACTGTAGGAAGGAATTTTGCAGTAATCAATTTTATTAATGGGATTAAGTCCTGGGAGTGCAAAGCGTTCTTCGTTCTTATGAAGGCCCCCTCCAGGCTATGAACAACTGCCTGCATCTCAGTTGTATGCACAGAGGGCCTCCCTTTGTGATCGATCCAAACGCCCAGATACTTATATGCGGTGACAGTTTCCAGTGTCTTCCCTTCAATAAACCACGTGGTCTTTTTTATTTTCGTGGAAGATATTGCCATTGCTTTGGTTTTAGTAACATTTATCTCTAGCATATTTATGTTGCAGTACTGGACGAGGGAATCAAGCAGTCTGTGAACGCCCACCTGAGTTTGGTCTAGGAGAATGGTATCGTCTGCGTATTGCAGATTTTGGATTTTTCTTTGATCAATTCCTGGAGGAAAGGCTGTGGAGCTGGTCAGCCATTCAGGGAGATCTGCGAGGTACAGATTGAAGAGTAATGGTGCAAGGGTGCACCCTTGTTTTAGGCCTCTGCTAGTATAGATTTTTTTAGAAGTAGACCATCTCGATGTAACTCTTACTTTACCCAAGTGTCTGTGTGTAGGGCTATTAGTGCTTTCAATAGCGACCAAGGGATGCCCCATCTTGCCAATTTTTCCCACAGTTTAGGCCGGCTCACGCTGTCAAAGGCATTGCGAAAGTCGATGAATCCCGGGCACATCGATTTACCTTTTGTGTATTGGGTGGTTTCCATCAAGTGGGTCATACAGATCAGATTGTCTTTGATATCGCTGCCTCTTTGGAAGCCAGTTTGGGTGAAAGGGATTATGTTGTTATTTTCCACCCATTTTGTAAGTGCCGTTAAAAGGACGCTAGTGTATGCCTTCCCGTCCACATCGAGTAGGGCTATCATCCGATAATTATCGGGATTAGAGCGCGAGACTTTCTTATGGAAGGGGAAGAGAAGTGATGCTTGCCAAGAGGCCAGGATGGGGCCTCCCAATTTTGCGGCCTCAAAGAGGGGGGAAAGTATTAAGGCCCATTTCTGGGCGGAGGCTTTGAATACTTGAGGAGAAATTCCATTGGGTCCGGGGGCGCCACCTGAGCGCATTTTCTTTATTTTTCCTGTTATTTCGTCTGTTGTTATCTTGACGGGGGAGATTGTGTCATCCTGGGGGATTAATTGATCGGGAGAGGACAGGCTACTGCCATTTAAAGTGTGCAGTGCTGAATAAAGTATTTTGACGTAAGTCTCCCAATCGGCAGGAGAGATATTAGTTGCGGTGGGCGTTTTAATGGCTTTGGTGGCCTTGTTTACCCAGTTCCAAAATTTTCTTTGGTCTTTAGTTTTTATGATCTCAAAAACTATCTCCCAGTGGTGCACTTCTTCCCGTTTCTTTAGGATGAACCTGGCCTTCCTGTAATCTTTAGTAGTGGCTGATATGTCGCTCTTCAGGGATTTGTATTCTCTTTCGTTGTTCGCGTTGGTACGTTGCAACTTATTTAATTTACTTTTTGTAGTGAATATAAGTTGTTTTTGCTCTAACAGAGTAGTCGAAGCCGGAAGGTCCTTCGAAAGGCTATTTGTTGATTTTAATGCTAATTAATCTCTGAAGTTGGTCAGTGTAATTTCCCAAGAGGATGCTGACAAGTGACTAATGCCGGCCAAAGTCCATTTGGTCAGAAGATTGTCCACTTCCGCTTCTATTACTTCCCGGTTTCCTTCAGACCATCTCAGTTTTCTTACACTCTGTAGATTCGATTTCATTCCAATCCGGGGGATATTAGGTCGGTGTAGCTGCCTAAGGGCAATCTTGCACATTAGAATGGCATGATCGCTATCTGAGGATGGTATTACCGAGAGCTGGCGTACCAGGTGGAAGGCAGTAAGTGATACCCATATATAGTATAAGGTAGCCATTTGGGAGGGGGATATGTGGGTATATGCAGCTAGTTGGCCCGGGGCAATCCTTCCATTGAGGAGGCGCAAGCCGAATCGATTTAGTATTGTTGCTAGTTTTATTCCATTGGCTTCCTTTCGTTGATACTGAGATTTTATCTCCGGGATTGCCCACATTTCATTAACTGATACTAATTGAGAGGATTGGGTGGGATCGATGTCCATTAAGTTGGAGTTAAAGTCACCTGTTATCAGCCACAGATCGTTTGGAAATAGTGCTTCAAGATTGTTTATTATAGGTAGCATATTACTCAAAGTAGACTCTCATCTTGTTTTTGTGGAGTGTACGTAAACACAGCCGAGGATGATTTTTTGCTATGTTTTTCCCTTTTCGTGGCTCTTAATCTCAATGCTGATGAAGATGTAATCGCCCTCACCATTGTAGAGTGTTTCTAATTTTGCAACCAATGTGTTCTTCACAGCAATCAGCACACCCCCGGATGCATGGCCACCTGCTGTGGATGGAATAGCGAAGGATTCAATTACAATGAAATCTTCCCAGATAGTGTTCTCCAGGGCCCAGGTCTCTTGAATAGCGAAGATATCGTGGGTCTTCCGGAGGTCAGTGGTTAGTCGTCCGATTTTCTCCTTTGTTAGACCCCGGATGTTCCAGGAGCATATATTCAGATAGTGGGCTATGTCATGATTTGGTTTGTTTTCATGCGAGGTTGTCTGTACACTACCCTAGGGCCTGGGAGAGCCAGGACCAATCTTGGGATTTATTCGGCTTGAGTACGCATTTGCATGGTCCTCCTGCTGATGTGGCTATTACTTGAAGCGTGTTCTCAATCCAGGGTGCTGTTTTTGATTCCTGATTGAGACCGCGTAGCATCAAGGGTAACTGCTGATTATTCCTTTCCTGGTTTAAGTCTGATCTGTTATTGTCAGTCGTTAAGGATTTGGAAGTGTTTTTTAGAAAGGTCGGGTAGTTGGTGATGGTGTAAAGGCTGGCCTGGATGCCCCATTTACTCAATTGTTTTGCGTTCTTCATTAATGTTATAACCCGGTCTGGATTGAAAAAAGTTACCACAGTTGACTCATTTTTCTGTCCCATTGCGGGGTCTATAAAAGCCACTGTTTCAATGTCCACTGAATTAACGCTTTCTAAACCTGGAAGGTGCAAGCATACCTTTGGGATATATCCTCTGTTTAAAATATCCCATTGTCCCTGGGATTCATATTCCGGGTACAGTAATATTTTTTTATGTTGTTGCTGCGCGGGTCGAAACTCTTGATTGTTTGAATTCAGTTTGTGTGGTAGTATCTGGTTGGGGCTGCGGGTTAGAGGATCTATCAGAGGCTTTTCATTGCGTGGATACTCCGAAATGTCTTGAGTAATTGGTTTTAGAATCGAAGAGCAGATACTTGTGGGCAGGACGCTTCTAATAGCTGGTTCTTGGAAGGAGGGCGTCTTGTTGTCAGGTCTAACCTCCTCTATAATGGCCTCGATGTAGGTCTGTTCTTCTTCGATTCTTGGCTGTGGAAGTTCTGCAATGTAAGTTCTTGTTTTTTGTCCTACATCCTGGATAGTAGGTTTATTTTTTTCACCAAAGGAGGGAGAGGAGCTTTTATTAATAAATTTGATAGGATTATCGTTTTGGCTGAGATGATTACTATGAGATTTTATATTATTACTCCTATTTTTAGTTGTTTTGTTTTCCTTTATGTCTGGTAATTTATGTGCATGATTTAAAGACGTTTTCGAGTTTTCAGTTTTTTCTTTTCGTAAGTCGGCTGGTTTTCTAACTGCTTAGTCAAATTTGTAGGTGGATCATTCATATTTGTTCCAAGCCATTGTAGTAATGCATTACCCTTTTTTTTGCTTTGTTTAATTTCTTCAATTTCTTCTTGTTCATTCTGGACAAGGAAGTTCCTTCCTTCAGGTTTTGTTTGGTCTTAAATAAAGACGTAGGAAGACTTAGGGCCAGATGTAGGTATCCAAATACCGGTCGGAAACGAACGAAAATACAGATTTTCAACCGTTTCCGACCGGTATTTGGATATTGAGATGTAGGGGCATGTTAAATTACAGAATCGGTAATTTTACCAAATTTGTAATTTTTCCCATTCAATAAAATACCGAATTGGTAAAATTACCGATTCTGTAATTCAACATGTAGGTAGCACTGTAATCATTGCTACAATGGTTTAAGAATTCGTTATTTATCACCAACTAGAAGTTGGTGGTCAATAATGAAAACCCTTCAAAAAGCATTTTTTTTTGCTTTAAAAAACGCCCAAAGGCATGTATGTCAGCAACATGTGCACCCATGCTCAATTGAGGGGTGCAACAGGGTGTCAAAGTGACACCCTGTCCCCCTTGCAAATTCGGTCATTTTACCGAATCTGTATTTACCGATTCGGTAATTGGCATTGATTCCTATGGGCCTCAAGGCCTGTAGGAATCAATGGCAATTACAGAATCGGTAAATACTGATTCATTAATTACCGAATCATACCGATTCTGTAATTAATTCGGTAAAATTACCTACATCCCGATTGCCAGTTCTTAAATACCGAATCTGTATGATTCTGTATTTAAGAATCAGTAATCTGAGATTACCTACATCGGGCCCCAAATGTGGTAAGTGGTGTTTCCTCAGTGTTAGGTTGCTTAGTAGTTTCTTCAGCGTTCAGTTATTGTAAAGAAAAAATGGTAATGTTGTCAGGATAGAAGACATTTCCTTGGGTGCCTAACGTAGAATCTTGAGCTACGGGGAAAGGCTGTTTGTAATGAATATTTGTTGTGGCATTGAGTGGTAGTTGATCCAGTTTTGAGCTATTGTTGTTGTTGTTAGGACAATCTGGGTTATTGGAACTTAATTTTGGTATTCTGGGAATTTCATGGGTTTGAAGCTGAGTAAGGGTACTTGATTTCTGTAGTCTGATCTGAGATTTTGTCCTCAAATCTTCTATTAAAGTGGACATTATTTCGGGCAGAGACTCAAGTTTTTTTATTAGAGGCTCACAGTTGCAGCTGATTTGTGTATGGTTTGGATATGAGTTCGAATTTGCAATTGGTTCCTGGCTTGGATTCGCTGTGGGAATGTGTTTCAGCTTGAGGATTTTTTGTAAAAATTCATCCGCACAACAGGGCTGAACTTTAAATATGGTGGAACCACACCAATGTGTTGGTGAAATTATCTGGTAGCTTGATAGTCACCCCACTCTGAGTAAACAAACTCTAATATCTTCCAGTCAGTCTATGCCAAGGCAGTTTTCTCCTTTTGCATTTGGGTCAACCTATCAACTGTGGTATTGTTTAGGACTCTTCTCTGCATATTTTTAACCTCCAGTTAATTTTTTTGGTCCTCAGGCTCTCAGTTCCATACAGTTGCTGAAAACCCAAATGCTGATAAGGAAGGCAAACATTTTACTGGGCTGTATTCATAGTTTAGTAGGTGTATGTCTGAAATTGAAGACTGCGTTTACTCCTCTGCCCGCATTTGCTAAAGTTTGAGAGGGCACTTGTGCGATGCAACTCATTTTCATGCTGTTCACAGAGGCTTGGGAAATGGTAAGTGTAGGAAGGTGGATATCTGACTATGGTTGCCCCCAACTTTTAGCCTGGTGTTTTTCTGGTTTTCCGACTTAGTTGACCTGGGACCCTGCTATTCATGGCCCCAGGCCTACTGCTCTCTCTGTAAAATGGATTCCATGTACCTTATGTGCATACCCAATTGGATACTGAGTCACCTTATCAGTCCCTGTACAGTGTACCTTAGATACTCAGGGCCTAGGTGTACCCAGGGCCTACCAGGGGCTGCAGCATGTATAATGCCACCCCTGGCTGGCCATCCAAATCTGACACAACTGGCTGCACGACAGATGGGGCAAGGTGGCGTAATCACCCTTTGCTTTAGATATAGTATTCCTATATCTAACCCTAAAATGGACACATGTATTCCTATCAGTCACTCCTATGGCAGGCCTTAACAATCTTGATGGCAAAGTGCTTGGAATTAGGTGAGATGGTGCTCTGGCATGAGCTGAGCCCATCTGCAGCTTGCGGAACCAAGTCCCAATAGCTGTTCCATGATAACACGTACCATATACTCTTAAGTGCATTATAATCCTCGCGGTTATTTGCTATCTTTGGTATCGCGTTATCAAAACATGTCGAGTAAGGTGTCATACGAATTGAAATACTAACCCCTCGCCAATTCTGGCGACGGGGTTAGCATTCCACCCTTCTAGAGGGACACGACATGTATGTAACTGTGAACCCCGGTTAAAGCTAACTCGAGCCTCAGCATCACAAAATGGATGCTGCCACCACAGACACAAGTCTGACCTCCTGCTGCTGGGAGTCCTTCCAGCGAGGAGAGCTCGGACAAAGGGTTTCCTGTCAGGGGCGGTGCTAGCACCATCCCAGACGGGGAAAGTCCGGACAAGGGAGAGGGGTGTAACCACCCCCCTCCTGGTCCCACCCATGGGCAGGACCTAGTCGCGTGCCTGCCCCTTTCTTTAGAATAAAGGTAGGAGCGGGACCCCCTTCTCAGATTAGATAATTCTGAATCTTGACTACTTTCCACGAAAGGACTCTTGACTTTTTCTGAAGACTCTCCCCTGTGGCTAAGGAGTAGCCACCCTGCACCCGCAGGCACCATCTAAGCATCGCGGTTTGCTGTAAGTCCATCCTCCGGATCAAGACTGCCCAGCTCGACGAGACCTGGATTCCCTGGCATCTCTGACCTCTACCTACATCATCAGCCCAGCTGAGCTTCGTGGGTGTGACGAGACCTGAAGGGACCGGCCATCTTCAAAACTGCACGACGCTTAACCAGCACGACCGCCGAGGGATCCTCGAGTGAGTGCTTTGGGGTTTGAGAAGCCCTACCCCTGAGCAGCTCCAGCACCGAAGTCCAGCCCCCCAGCATCCACGATATCTGCGTGGGGCCCTTCTGCTCTTTGCTGGTCACCGCGTTGTCCGGTCACTTGCCTGCTGGCTAGTGGCCCTCCTGACGACGTACCACGACGATTGCATCGCTGGTCTGGTTGCTCCAGACTGGCCCTTGCTCCCTCCCAAAAGAGGAGCACCCCGGACCCTCCTGGTCCACTCCAGATGCCATCTTGACTCGACCGCGTGGGCTTGACTTTGCCAAGGTTTGTTGCCCCAATCCTGGGTCCAGCATCGCCGACAGCAGATACCTTCGTGAGACAGCTCGCACCTCCAGCCTGGTTGCCGACAACGCCTCCTAGCCCGTGTGACTGCAGAGTCCAGCGTCGCCCACTCACCTGGTCGAGGTGACTTCAGCCGGTGCCATCCTGGTGCCCACCTAATCACTGGCTAGTGATTAAGAACTGAGTCCCCTCTGCTTTCAGGTCATCTCCATCATCGATCCAGGCTTGGATCACTCCGAATATCTTCACTGGTCGCCTGCCAGCAACTTCTTTTTTCAGGCTCCATAGACTTCAACGAGGATTCCTGACATCTTTTGAACCCTATGCAGCCGCAGCCCCTGGGCTAGGTAACCCGAGCATTTCGGTGCTCCAACGTAGGTTCACTATCTAAGTGTCCAGATCCTTTTTCGTTTTCAGTCTATCTAGTCGGATTCGTCCGATAACACTAACTTTACGAATACTAGCATCCATAGACTTTGTCCCGCATCCCGCGTGAGAGTGCACACTCTGCACCCGATCTCCCTAGGCCTCCTGCTCCTAACCTTAGGGTTCAGTAGTGTAGTCCTAGCGATCCTGAAGCCTCTGGATCCTGTTACTTACCTGCTAGTATTTCGCATTCCACTTTTAGTGTATATGGTTTTTCGTGCCCCTCGGGCATTTGTGTAAATTGTGCGACTTAAAGTATTTTCGTAAGAGTTTTGTTGTGTGCTTAGCTCCCTGACTCATAAAGAGTTCAGGGTAGACTTGTTATAAATAAATATCCTTTTATTTTCATAACAACTTGTGTGGTGTCCTTTCACTTGGTGTTCAAGGGGTATATGTGATGGTATAACAGCACGCCCTCTAGAGTTTAGCCTAAAGACTGCTCTTGTCCATGCTACTAGGATAGCTGGTCTATAAGGTTGACTTACAACCAATCATCAATAAGGGTCGTTTGGTATGATACACAGTGATCACTAGAATAGTGAGCACTATATATCAGGCCAACTTCTCACAGTAAGTAAATTGATGCTATTTGCATTGATTGCATTTCATGAAATCCCACACAAGCTTTAATCCCTCTAGTGTAAATCTGATCTTGCAATATACTAAGGGCCGGATATATCAAGGTATTGCGTTGCCCTTGCATTTCGCCTGGTATCGTAAGGGCTAAACAATACCTAAGTTTGATTTACCAAGCAATGCAATCCCACGTCACGTGGTCCTGCATAACTCTGCTGTGGAAAGGCGTTCAATGTGTGGTGCGTGGGAGATCCCTGACCACTGATTTTGGCACAATTCCAGATTTACCAATACTGGTAAAACTGGGAAGGCATGAAAATACTACACCTTTGCAGGGGAGGTGCAATGAGAAAGAATAGAAAGAGGAAAAAGCCTCAGCGGATTGTCTTTGTGCAAGAAGGTGTCCCTTCCTGCACAAAAACAATTCTGCCAGCAATCCTGGCACCCTTGCACCATGGTGCAAAGGGCCTGCATTGTTACCAGGCAGCAGATTGTATGCCAGTACAGGCAGAGATTAGGAATGCACCATTTCTTGCCTCTCCCTTTAATGCAGCGCAGCAAGTTGTCTTCCTGAGTTGATTTGTATGAAAGAAAAACAAATCTGCCACTTAGTTGAAAGCGATCAAAGGCAAAACAAGGCACTGAAACACCTTTTTGTCCATTTGTAAATTGGCACCAGTCCATCACATCAACGACCTCTCCTTATTAGCCTGGAGTTTATGGCACATGACGTGTGGTACCTCTATATGCAGGTGAAATTCGTTTTGCCTCCCTGTCTCCATCTCTAACAGGAAGCAGTTGTGTAAAGGGAACAGAAGCCAATGGGAAAAAAAATACAGCACACAAACAGATCATACATATTTAGAAATCAAAAAGGCACCTCTGCAACTTTCTTTATTGATAGTGACAATTTACATCAAAGGAGCTATACAACTCAGTGCATCTAGATTCAGCCTGAGACTACTCCACTGAACTTGAATGTATACAAGCAAACTGGCAAACAGAAGCCTAAATGGTGCAGCAGTGTGGGCTCCAGTTTGCATTTTGCAAGCGGTACATTCAAGTGCACATAAGAAAGGAATTAAATAAAGCAGCATCAATGCAGACCTGTGAGATAAAACTGAATGGTTGACCTTTGCTCATTTTTATAAAATACTTTTATATACTAAAACCGTTATCTTGTTTGTCGATAAATTATAAACATTTTGGGCCAGATGTAGGTGGCCCATTACCTGTCGGTAAACCCGAAATTTGGTAAATTTCAGACTTACCGACCGGTATTTGGCCATTTCCTATGTAGGGGATGATTCGGTAAATACTGATTTGGTATTCACCGATTCGGATTTTACAAAATAATTATTTACCGATTCGGTATTTACCAAATCAGTAAATGGCATGCACGAAGCACTTTAAAGAATGCTCATGTGCTTTAAGGATTCGTTATTTACCACCAACTATTAGTTGGTGGTAAATAACGAATACCTTTGAAAATGCAAATCTGTGCATTTTCAACAGTGCTATGTGGCAGACACAAGTTGCACAAAAGCACTATTCAGGGGTGCAACAGGGTGCCAATGTGACACCATGCCACCCTTGAATGTTTCCCTATTTTACCAAATCGTTATTTACCGATTCAGTAATTCACATTCATTCCTATGAGCCTCCTGGGCCATAGGAATGAACGGGAATTACCAAATCGGTAAATACTGATTCGGTAAATACCGAACAAATTTTTTCCTACATTGCATTTACTGATTGTAAAATACCGAATCGGTATTTTAGAATCGGTAAATTTACTTTACCTACATCTAGCCCTTTGTCTCTTGTAAACTGGAAGCCGGGGAAAGAATGCAATGTAAACAGAGACTCATTCTGTTGAAGAGGTGCTCCAAATGAAGTTAATAGACATGGGTTAGTTACCATGGTAGAACTTGCCACTTACAACAGTACCGTGGACAAACCTGATGTGAGGAAACATATTGCTTGCATGTGCTGTCAGATGTGAGTATTGAGTTACCCATATAATTTATGCAACTCCATAGGAGTTGTGGTGTTTGGAGTTATTGATGATCGATCACTGTGGCTGAGGAAAGGGGAGATCATAACCTCAATCTCCATGCATTTTGAAGTTCATTTTTGCAGGGGTTGTCACTACTACATGTATCCAAGAGATATTAGGACGCCTGTCTGCAGTGTGCTGTGGTATTCTATGGTGTGGGAGGATCTGAGGAGTCAGGAACCTTCAAAAACAACATTCTTTTCATGACAGATTAATATAATTCCTTTTATTTGTACTTTTCAAGTGTTGTTTACTCATCAATATGTTGCCTTGGAGATCTTATATTTTTATTTTACTCTTCTTTTTTTGCCCACTCACCGTGCGCTAATATGTTTTGTTCATTTTCTCGCTCCTTTTTATTTCATATTGACTCAAAACTCTTTCATTTGATGTCTTTTATGTGCTCATAAAGAAAGAAGTTGTTTAAATACATTATTTTAAAGAAACATTCATATCATACCACCTGTCAGGGAAGCCATTGGCTGCCTAAAGGAAGAGAAGCTACAAACCTGAAGTAGGATGTGGTGGACAAGCTGAAGATACAAAACGTGGAATACGGTTTCATTAATTATGGTGCTGGATTAACCTGGAATGACTTTGCAAAGGTAGAAAGGCAATCTAAGAAGAACACGTGTGAGTGTTTGTGTGTAATTAGGATCGGATCCAAGCTAAAATGGAACATTCACATTTGATTTCGGCCATGATATTTCATGCCATAATTACTGACACATTATTGTTTACGATAATCACTAGAGCCATTTCTGAGATCCACCCTGAAAAGTCATTCTGAGATATATGTTACATCGACATGCAACATCCTCATCATCCCTACTTCTCTGCATCTGTTCTAATGCTTCATGATGTAAATACATTGAAATGCATGTATTGCATTATACTTTCACCTTTGAATGCTAGTTACAGCTTCTTTCCTAAGATAACTAAGGATTTATACCTGCATGAAGCCTCACCCACCACACTATAAGCTGTTGTTACTGCCTGGTCCTCTGCCAAGATCTACGGGAATTCTCTAAAAAGTGGTTCTTTACTATGGTCCTGAACCCTCATCCTCTACATTTTCATTGCATCTGTGGTAGTCATACAAAACAGGATAGCCAGGCAAATCTCCATCAAAAAATGTTTATGGTAACTGATAAAACAATTATAATAGAAAAGTGCAATAAATAACCCTCAGCAAGGATGGTATGACTATAGTAAAATGTTTGTTGTTTTCTAGTTATTAAAAACACACATATGAACACCCATTCACTGTCAGGCTGTGGGTGACTCTTGTCGTGAGCTATCACTCAGCAACCAAATGCAAGGCCATACTGGCTGTAGCGGGCACAGAGCATTTCCCCGATGGGGCCAGGGTTGGGGCCAGTTTTTTACCAGGAGCCGGCAATATCAGCTCCTTGTAACAAAATCTGCTGAAACGGGCCCTAGCAAACAGCTCGTCTGCCCCAACGCCCCCCCCCCCCTCCCTCCTGGAGGGGGAGACGGCCAAGCCGAGCCGTTGGCCAGGGCCGGTTTCAGTTACCAGTCCGTCCTGCCCATATGTCTCAAACAGAAGATCCAACATACACAGATAACTTCAAACATTTTCTTATTTTATGTTGCTTGGGTTGGATAGCGAAGTATCCTCTGAGAGGGTATGTTAAATCTTGTGTGCAACAAGCAAATGGACAACACAATTGTTCTAAAAGATGCACTTATTTGGTCTGATTTCACTAAAAAATTCTGGACATGTGAAACATCCTGCAACAAAGAATGTACTCCTTCTCCCATAAATCATATTGTTCCTGTCACAACCTAAGGCTTTATAAGACTCCAAGTTTAAGTAAAAAGGGAAAAAAGTATAAAGAAAAATTAATAAAAAATGGAAAAAAACAGATTTGTATTTCATGTTATGCCAAAAGCAAGCACGTGCCTCTGAAGAATTTATGAGAAAAGGATTTTGTGTTGAAAGGGAAAGGACTTTTGAAAAAGTGTACAGCATTGTAAAGTGCCCTCCTAATACTCAAACATAAACTGAACACCTCCTGTGGCTGACCAGAACGTGCTCCAAATTTGATTGAAAATTATGTTTAGGTGCAAAGAGATTTTCTACCTTCATTCCTGAAAATACTTCAGGACAAGAGAATGATGGAGGATACAAAACATAGGACCCCTGAGTGAACTCTTCATTGAGTAGAAAGGCTTTGAGACATGGGAATTAGGGGGCATATTATCAACAAATAGTGATATTTATCGCTAAGTAGGGTTAGCGGCAATTTTTTTATTGCAGCGTATCACCTGGCCCCAAACCGCTCGCTATCGCCTACAAGCTGTCACTAACTCTTGTTACTGACAGCTTGCTAATAGGGCGATAGTATTATCGCCGCTTAGCGACCAAAAGCGGCCGCTAAAGAGGCGATAATTACCTATCGCCCCCCTTGATAATATGCCCCCAAGTTCTTTCAACTGACAAGCACTCAAGGTCAAATTTGGAGGTGCAGCTTAACGTTTTTGACTTAATCACATATTTAAAGCTTGGAGACGTACTGGCGGATGGGGGTTTTGCTTTATATAGAAAGGGTTGTAAATGGTCAACCTGTTGCAAGACCCCAGCGAAAAGGATTTACATGAAAAGAAAGTACTAGTGAGATGAGGCTGTGTCATCAGATTAAGTTGTACCATGGACACATGTATGCTACTGAAAAATAACAAACCTTTTCACACAAATTATGAGGAAGTTCTTCAGAATAAAGTGTTGAAAGGAAACTAAGGGACATATTTACAAGCCCCTATCGCCACAACAATGTCATTTTCAGTGATGTTGTGATAACCATAGGGGCCTCGCCTTATTAACAAGGCAGTGTTAAGCCACATAACTTGCCTTGAAAATAAGGCACCCTTTAACGCTGTATTTAGCGTGAAAGGGGAGGGTAATGGTTATTGCGGTGGGCGTTCTACCACAACACCCATTGATTTTGACGCTGCCCCCTGTTTACAAGGGCAGCATAAATTGGAGGCAGCTGCATAATCGAGACCAGGGAAAACCTGATCTTAAGTAGGGCGAAACAAGGAAAAATTCTTTATGGTGCAAGGGTGCCTGTGTTGGCACTAGGAAGCTAAAGATAGAGCCAGTGCAGGGGGAAATGCAGGGCTGCCCCATATTCTAGTAAATATGGTGGAGCCCTGCGTTTCTAAGCGTCGTTAGCCTTCCTGACTTAATGACACCCTTTACATTTTATTGTAAATATGCCCACAAGTTTCTTGAAGTTTTCAAATTTGCGCTTTTGTTGACTGGCCTCTAGAGCTCAGCCCTTATTTAAGCTAGATGTAGGGACCTCCACCAAGGGTGAGTCTCCATTTTAGCTTTACATTTTAGCTTGACATCTTTTTCTAATGGTGATTTTGCACATGTTTTGCACTTACACGATAAAGTACTTAGATGCTATTCTGCATGCAACTCATTTCTTAGTAAGTATTATTATCATGTGGCTTGTACACTCTATCCAAGGCTTGGTACATGGAGCCCAATACCTTGTATTTAGGTGTCCAGTTGAAGATTACCCTTCAGCAACAGACAAACCATTGCATCAATTCTTCACCTTTGACACAATGCAATTGGAACAAAGATTTTATTATATAAACAGCCTCTGCATTACATTTGGCAGAGGAGCACTTCTGCTGGTATTGTCCTGGAACGCGATGCACTGTGGCTGAGATGAAGTCCTGCTGACTCTGCCCTCTATCCTGCAAAGGTCGACAGCCTATTCTAGCCAGGCAGGCTTCCTGACATAACATATTCAGGTATGGGGGTGGGGCTATCCCAAGGGATCTGGGAGAAGGTGCTCCCACTATGCTATTGATAGTATAGGTTGGGTTAGGTTGGAGTATGATAGTATAATCATATCATCACAAAGTAATGTTATAATGGTTGAACTGTTTGGGCCCGATTCACAGAACTAGCTTAAGACAAAATCCTAAACTTACTACCATTTTGGTATTCACAGAAGGCACTTACTCATTTCAGTATTCACGGAAGTTAGGAGTCCTAACTTTAGGACTCCTAAATGCCTTCTGTGAATACCAAAAGTCTTAAAATTAGGATTTTTCTCAGTTTAGGAGTAGTAAAGTTAGGACTTCTTACTTTACTCAACTGTTTACAATCTTATAGCACTGTTGGAGAATAAAGCCAAATACTGTGTATGGTCACTACTGGCTTTCCTGACAGTACGGTCAAGAGCTGCGTCTGTATGCCCCTGGACCGCCCTCAGCACAAAGGACCATTCCTCTCAGACTCTCCACCCCTACAGAGCCAGCACCCACCTACCCACCTACCCATCAATCCTGGATCAAACATCGCCTGCCAGGACCAACATCTGCTCTGGACCAGACATCGCCATCGCCATCACTGACGGCTACTAAATCACCCTCAAGGACCACCCCGACCATCCAGGAGGAGGCATTGCCATTGCCTACAAAAGCAAACTCCGACTGACCACACACTCTAATGAACCAATGGTGACCATGGAACGCTTCAACTTCCAGAACTGGACCAACCCCAATGCCATCCTCTGCAGCACACTCATCTGCAGGCCCCCTCTCCGATACCATTGTAGACCTCGTTGCACACCAGGCTCTCCCATGCACCGGAGACATTCTGCTCAGTGAACTCAAGTTCCACCTGGACAACCCCATTGACCAGGATAATACCCCCTCCTGGGGTAGTTCCCCAGTATCGGACTCAAGCAGCTAGTCACAGCAGCAAGTCAGATAGCAGGACACAACGACGAGCACGTCTCCTCCACCATCAGGACCTTCAACTACAGCCACACCACAGGACTCTCCTGGACCGACCATCATAGTACATCACGGCTTCACCATGCCCACCGTACACAACCGCCATCATTGCCCCCTCACAGCTGGATCAAGGCCAGCGAAGTATGTCTCGTCAACTCCCTCAGCAACACCACTCCGCCCACGCTTATAGAATATGACACCGCAGCGCGCAACTGCCACCGATGAATTTCCAACTGCGGCAACATCCGTACACCCCTCAAGAACGGTACTGCGTCAGTACCTTACGACTGCATGATGGCAGGCATAAGTGTGACACAGTGCATTGATAGAGTTGCGTCACGGTTGTGAGGCAACTGCAGCAATGGGTGACTTTAGAGCAGACAGATACGTCAGGATTCCAGACGTATCTGTCATTACTTGCATCATGGTGCACTGTCCAGTAAATACAGAGCATCCATGGTGTCACAAGAAGGGGGTAGTGAAAAGTGTTACAACACTGACTTGTCACAGCGCTCCTACACTTTTGATGTGTGCGGCCCAGGAATGTGCACTATATTATTGATGGTGTGAAGTCTTGCCCTGTAGTTTTGTCGTTGGGCAGCAGCGCGGTCCAGCAACAACACCTGCTGAAATGAGGCCCCAAGGGTTATCTCCATTTTTAAGACCATCTTTTTTCTGGTCTTCTAAAACTGCCTCTAACTGCAGTTAGAGGCAGTTTTCTTGGTCCTCCAAACTTAAGGAATCTTGTAAGAGGGGTTAGCGGCCGTTTTTGAATGGGAACTACTCCATTGCATGTCATTAACACTAATAGAAGTAGCGATCTTTATAATAGACGTTTTCGCAGCAAAACTGTCAATAACAAAGGTTAGCAGCAGCTTGTACATAAGGCGATAATAATCTTGCTGCAAAACCATCAGAAAAGTGCCCCTAATGCATCGTTAACTCCTTGTATATAAGCCCCAGCGTGTTTAAAAGATACTGGCACTCTTACAAACATTTTGGCTCTATTACCTATCACCGACAAATAGAATTTTTTTTAAATACCAGCCCATTTATAGTTTGTTGATTTTAAATCGTCTTTCGACTGTGTGGATCGAGGGAAATTATGAATAATGCTTGTAAAATGGGGTATGACATTGCTCCTCCTGAGAGGTAGCCAACTGCTCTACACAAACACCTGAATAAGAATAAAAATTGTCAATGGGACCTGCTTTTTCAGGAAAATAATGACCACCCAGGGTCTCAAGCAAGAGTGTATGTTTGCACTGGCTCTCTTCGTCATTTCTTATCAGACCTGATGCACGTACTTGATTCGATAAACACTCTTTCTCCACTGCTGGGATCCTTTTGATTAAATCACCTTGTGTATAAAGGCAATGTTTTCCTCTGTAGTTCTCCAAGAGTCAGTTTACAACAACTGATAGATGCACTATTCAAGCACTCTTATGAAAACACAGTGGAAATGAACAGTAACAAGACAAAAGTAGGCATGGGTAGAGTTTGCATAGTTCCACTATGCGCAATTCTGCTAAGTGACCCAAAAAACTCCACAGCATGGCGCGGTGTTCCGCAAGCAGTGGAGTGTGTTAGGTCATGCAGTTAGCACTGATTTTTTGCACAGGATGTTTGTCCCGCACTGGAAAATCACAGCGAACTGAACAATGCACAGTGCAAGAGGGCACTGCTTCTTTCTGCCGCTCAAGTAGATTTTCTACTCAAGCGACTGCTTCCTCAACGTGAACGGATGGATTGTCAACGTGAGCGGTCGTGACCATTTGCAACCGCTCGTGTTGAGAAATCTTGCTGACAGGTGGTCTAGTGTCTGATTTTCCTTGCTCGAGTACGAGTGAGGAAAAAACTCTGTTCCACAAGTGTTTCGTAACTAGGCATGCTCCACGGGGTGTGGAAAACTGCACCAACTCTGCGGATGGAGCCAAGTTCACCACCCAGGTCTAGACAAAAGTCATGTCCATTGCAAGGTGAACACAACATAGTTATTGAACAAGCAGCCCCTGGATAATATGGATACATATAAATACCTGGGCGTCCTAATAGATGACAAAGGCACCTTTCTTTCTCAAAGACACCTACAAATAAAAGCAGGTAACATTCTTATTGCAGCCTTCTGCGCCCTTTTAAACAATCTTAAAGGCCCGACTTACCAGCTGTTGCTAACCGTCATTGCAGCAAAACTTTTCACAACACTCACGGTGAAGAGGTCCTCTTAGATCGAGATTCTGCCTTCTATGATGGTTTAGTTGTTAATGCGGATATAGTGGCGTATAGAAATTTTAACCCCCCCTCTGCAATGTACATGAATCAGACCTTAGTACTGTGCTGAAAGAGGCCCCCCTGCAGCTGGGGATGCAGGGGCCTGTGTTATGTCCCTGTCCGAATAGAACAGTCTTTAGATTACAAAAACGCGTCACAGGCACAGATTTGTCTAGAATTTGCCTTTTACAGCAAACAATTGCCAGGCAGTGTGCTTTTGTTTGGTGTTGCTATAGGTTGAAGTACTCTCTAAACAAAATCCTCAGGTCATCAATGATTAGCTCCTCTGTGTCACCATTCAAGTCTTTCCTTGAAGGTGCTATAGCAGCAGCACATCAAGTGAAAGCCCTCTGGGATCAGTCCTTTGTGACCTTTAAAAGGCATTTAAATAAAGGCATGAAGAGTAAATAGCTCTGACAAAAAGGTAACATGCATGAATAGAGGGCAATAGCTACAAGTGGGTCTTATTTTAGTCAAACGTATCATTCTTCTTTAAATAATGTTGCCGCTGGCTTTGGGTGCGATAAGCGCAATCCTGAAGGCGCCTGCACTCCCGGGCACTGAGACTATAAGGGAGTCACCCCTACTGACCTCCCCAATAATAACTAAAGCAGAGCTTTGTACAAATCATGTGTGCCATATATGGTCCTTCCTCAAGGGCCAAGAGCCAAGTGGTGTTTTTCCATCTATGGTGTTTCATACCCTATGCCGAAAGTATATATGTGTTGTTTTGAATGTAGGCCAGCCGTCTTCTCCACGCACCTAGATGGGTGAAGATAGGAGAGGCTCCTCTATAGAGTATTCTGTATAATAAACGATTGAACTTTTCTTCACTGCCAACTGACTGGTTATTGCGTAATTTTATATAGGGGCTATTGTTAAGTATAGCTCCTTATGTTATTTTCTATGGTACGTCAAAGTCTCTTTCTTAAATGTCTGCCATTCCGTCACAAGTATCAATATATGCATTCACATATGAAGAATCAGGCGCACAATATTCCACATCTCACAAGTACCAAAAATAAAAGTGGCAACATAAATGTAATTGCAGAGTTGATCTTCTCAAGACAAATTATATAAGGTTTTAATAACAGTCAGAATACCTAACTGAGATCCAGTATGTGTGTGGCTTTCTGTTAATTGTAAGGAGATTATCTTGTTTGACATTTCCCTAACTGACCCATGTGCACTGGCCTATACCTTCATGCTCCCCCCATAAACAATGGTGTAGATGATAATATCACAGTATTTCATATTGTCAGTTTGCGATCTTGACAGGAGCTCAGACCAGTCCCTCAGTAGCAGTGCCGCACTGGAAGAACCGATAATCCCTGGGGGAAGAGCTGTGTTTTATATGGTGAGGTGATGTGACCTCACAGTGTGATACAATCCCAATTCCATCGTGGGTCCACTCAGGCTTGTTTTTAAACCTTAGCTCAACCCTGGATAGCGGTGGCTTCAAGCAGACAAGATTAAACAACGGAACAACTACAAACCATTTAGATGTACTAAAACAACAAAATAAGAAAGTCATACAATACAAAGGAAATGTGACACCAATTTATAAAAATAGATCTCATGTTTATGAGTTTTTAGTCACTAGAATGAACAAAATCGACAGGAGGTTTCAGGAGATATAGGTTTTTAAATACAACATAAATCACAGCTTTTCTTTCAAAATGCAAACCAGCATTGGCAATTCCTGCGGTTAGCTAATACTTTAGAAACTTTGGAAAACTATTGAAGTGTTGTGTCCAGGTACCCCAGCTCACTTTGGGCACCCAACTCCATCAGGGAGCAGTTCAAGGAGGCTAGTAAGAAGATGTCGGACAGTTTCGTTGTCATCAAAGCTGTCTCTAGTCCAGTTGCATGCTCTATGGGCAAACCAAAATAGACTTTAATGGAGTGGTCCTATCGCAAGGTATAAAGATGCTGAAGATGCTGTAAGATGTGAGTAATCCTGTGCGGTCAACGGGGGGCTTTCTTGGGCTACTCCTCAGACCACGGTCTTGGTGGGGGGACTTATCCGAAGGATGTTGATGTCCCTGTAAGTCCTGGTGGATCCCTCAAATGCCCACTTGTCACTTGTCTACTGGTGTCCGGTCACAGCAAAATCAGTGGTTCCCTTGGGTGGAGGCTAGAGTCCTTCTTGGGTGATCAATTCAAACTGCACTCAGATGACTTTCCTAAATCCAGCGGACTCTGTGCAACTTTTGAATGTTGAGACTTGGTCTCCCAGGCTGCATGTCATTGGTCAGAGTGGGGGGGTCAAATAATTGTGGCTACTGACTTGCCAAGGTGGACTTCCTGTGATGTGTGCAATCTAGCTCTCCCTGAGTGCAATATTCTATCCACTCTCAAGACGACAGGACCCCTCTCTTAGTGTGTGGAGCTTGGAATCCCGCCCTAGATGTGTGTTTTCTTGAGGGCTATACACCCACAGAAAAGCTGTTTTGGCAAATGTTTTCCCCTTTCTGTCCCAGACATTAAACTGTCCACCAGAATAAAAGACCAGCCACTCCCATGTGTGTTTACCCTTTCCTTTCACATGCAGTTTTCCCATTGAAACATACTTTTGGGCTCACACCATTTGTGGCTTTGTGCCAGGGAGAGGTAATGCCTCTTTGAATGGCAGGGGTCTTTTGTTTTCCTTCCTGGGAGTTGTTCATACATCTCCCCAGGAGGGCAGATGCCTGTCTTGTGCCGGCATCTGAGAATGGCCACTGGAAAGCTAGGTCAACAGAGTAGCAACTTTCTAAAGTTGTCTTCCACTTTAAAAGTTACATTGCAATGGATTGAGTCAGGTTCAATATAATGATTCTTTTGAAACCATGCTGTACCAGCCTGAGTTGCCCCATTCGGGAGTTAGCACAACTGAGTTGTCAACGTGTAACCCAGTACTCGCCAATGAGCCTACTAGCCCTTTCACAGTAAAAACAACAATTTGGGGTTATTACTGTTAGAACATATAAAAATTACATGTCCTGCTTTTTCATTTACAGCACCCTGCCTCAAGACTCTATAGGCCTGCTGTAGGGGTAACTTATGTTAAAAAGGGTGGTCTGGGCTTTGCCATTATTTTAAATGGCAAAGTCGGGTTAGCAGGTTAAATCTTCTCTACCAGTCTGCAGTGGGAAGCTGGGAGCCATGTTTTGCTTTGTCAAACTCAGGTTGGCTCCATATGTGCTGCAGCCATGAGTGACAACTTAACATACAGGATCTGGTTGCCCCTGGTAACATATACTAGGGACCTATACGTAAGTTAAGTTATGGAAATTGGGTATAGTCAATTAGACATTGCACTTTCAAGGGTCAGAGCACTTTAAGGGAGGTCTGGTTGGCAGATCTCAGTGCACTCTCAGAGTCGAAAAAATTAGGAGCATCAGTACAAAACTATCGGGTTGAGCATGCAAAAAGAGGCATTTTCTTACATTGATCCCTCCAGACGAAAGGTGATAATTATAGTTAGGCTCACATTTCACTCATACAAAACCAGAGAAATTCAGCAGTTATAGTTAGGTGAGGTAACTTTAACTTATGCCCCCACAATGCACTGCTTGTGACCTCACATATTACCTCACTCAGGACACGGTCAGTAACATCATGGATGACATCACTGATGACATCTCAAATGGCGTAACTGATAACATCACTGATAACATCTCAAATGACATCACTAATGACATCACTGATGACATAAAAGTCGCTAAGTGCTAGACATATACACATATTCTAAGGTAAGTGGCTGTAGGAGGGCCTGTATGGGTAAATGACAGGGTGTGTAAGTGATGTATAGGAGAGTGAGTGGGTATGTGAGCGAAGGTATACATGAGTGACTGGGTGTGTGAGTATTTGTATGAGTGAGTGAGTGTGTGTATGTGTAAGTTATTGGCTGTGTGATTACAGGTATGGGTGAGTGAGTGAGTGGGTTTATACATGACTGCAATGGTGAATGAGAGGGTGAATTAGTGGCTTATGGGTGAGTGTGTGGGTGTTTCAGTGGTTTTAAGTGATTAATGAGAGGGTGCATGAGTGGCTGCATGGGTGACTGAGCAGGTACATAAGTGCCTTTGTGGGTGAGTGACAGGGCACATGAGTGGCTGTATAGGTGCATGAATGGATGTGTGTAAGTGGGTGTATGGTTGAGTGAGTGGGTGTGAGAGTGACTGTATGGGTGTGTGAGTGGCTGTATGGGTGAGTAAGTGGGTGTGAGAGTGCTTGTATGTGAGAGTATGTGCTTGTCTCAGTGACTGTATAGGTGAGTGAGTACATGTTGTTATATGTATGAGTAAGTGAGTGGGCAGTGTCAGCAACTCTATGGGTGAGTGAGTGGCTGTGTGTGTGACTGTATGGTTGAGTAAGTATGTGTGTGAGTAGCTGTATGGGTGACTGATTCAGTGTGTGAATGGTTGTATGGGTGTATGAGTGGGTAGGTAAGTGTCTCTATGTCTTTATGACTAGATGTGTGAGCGGCTGTAGTGATCAGTAAGTTGGTGTATGGGTGGCTGTATATGTGAGTTAGTGGTTGCGTAAGTGACAGTATGATTGAGTTTATGTGTGAGTGGCTCTATGGCTCAGAACGAAGCTATGTGAGTGTTTGTATGGGTCTGTGAATGGCTATGTCAGTGGTTGTATGGGTGTGGGTGTATAAGATGTTGTGTGGGGTGTGATTCTGTCATCTGTGATGTAATTTGAGATGTCATCAGTGCTGTCATTTGAGATGCCATCAGTGATATCATCAGTGTTGTCACTGACCATGTAATGAGTGATGTGATATGATATGGAAGGTCATAAGTAGTGAGCCTAACTATAACATCCCTGTAACCTTTGCTTTAGTCAGTGAATTTCTAAGTTTTTTTAAATTCTGGTTAATAACAATGAGGTCCCTGTAACCTTTACTTCTTTCAGTCCATTTCTAAATGTTTTTGAAATTCTGTTTCCTAACTATAACGTCCCTGTAACCTTTGTTTTTGTCAATGAATTTCTAAGGTTTTATAAATCATTGATTCTAAGTATAATGTCACTGTCACCTTTGTTTTTCTCAGTGAATTTCAACATTTATTGACATTTTATATCCTAACTGTAACCTGTTCAGGTTTAATTTTTGTGAAATGAGCATCATGCCAGAATGAATCCTCCCCTGCTATTTATCCAACAAGAGGCCACCAGTGTGCCCATCACCTATGCTTTGCATTGGCCATGCCCACAAATTTAGGATGTTTATTACTTTACAGAAGTGGAGCTTCAATGTGGACACCTGCTTTGTTTGTATCTGTAAGTGCTTTTTGTTGAGGTTTCATTACTGTGGCATGAGCATGATGCCACAATGAATCCTCCCCAGCGTATTTATCCAAGAAGACGCCATCGTTTTTTACAATCCCTCTACTCAACTGCTACCTTGTTGGAAAAATGTATAGTGCATCTCCTACACTACAGCTGTGTAAAGGAAGCCAAGGAAATGTTTACAGTTACCTTGTGTGTCTGTAACTTTAGCAATGTGATTGTTCCTCGAGTGTCTTCACCAGAATATTATTATTTTTTTTTATAAAGTTTTATATAGTGAGAACATGATCCAGAGGAATATCAGAGTGCTTTACAATTGGAAAGATAGGAAGGTAACAGTTGCATTACATTTGTCAAATAGGAATACCAAACAGAACACATATCAAATAGGACTCACAAAACAAGAACCGTTACAAATACAAAGGTTCAACAAAGAATAAGATAAAAACTGGTACACAGCAAAATAGGAGGGGACCAAATGATTCAAACCAACAAGAATAGCATCCAGCGCAGGGCTTAAAGGTGTAACTCCAATGCATTAGAGCAGACGATCCATCACCCTATTAAGGTAAGAACATGTTCATAAGGAATCTTTTTACTTCCAGTTTGAAAGAAACCTTGGAGGAAATTCTACGTATTTCCGGTGGGAGAGAGTTCCAGATCTTCTTTGCAAAGCCGGAAAGAACTCTGTGACATATTCTCATTTTGCGAATGATCTGAGGTTTCAGGAGGGGAGAGTTAGCACTCCTAGAAGGTCTATCCCCTCCAGATAGTTCCAGCTTTGGCGCTAGATAACTGAGGGTTTTGAAACGGAGGGCTTTGTGGGATAGACAGGCAATCTTTTGTTGTATTCTTGCTTCGTAGGGTAGACAATTTAGGGATTTTAAATCTGGGGAGATGTGCACATTTCTTTTGGTACCTGTAACCTATCTGGCCACCGCATTCAATGAGGCCCTTTTGGGGCCAAGGTATATTTGAGAAGACCACAGAGCGTAGCACTGCCATAGTGTAGCCTCGGCAAAACAAGCAATTGGACCACTTCCTTGAAGTCAGCTTGTGGGAGCAAAGGTTTGAAATTCCCGAGTATCCTCATCAGGTGGTTAGCTCCCTTGCACACATTGCTAATATGAGTCTTCATGTTCAAGTGCCTGTCCAGGGTGATTCAGAGAGATTTAGCTGAGTCAATAACGAGGGAGGAGCAGTTGAAGGTGGTGAGGTGGGTTATCCAGAGGTCTAATTTAGGAGTGTGATTCAGAGGAGAAATGAGAAGGAATTCTGTTTTAGAGGTGTTGAGCAGGAGGTGGTTCTCAGTTAACCAGTTTTGAGTAGACAATAGGGTAGTGTTGAGTGAAATTATGTTATCCGGCTAGGAGGAAATTTTCAGATAAAGTTGGGTGTCATCCGCATACATATGGAAGAGAATGTCCATGGACTTTAGTGCATTAACAAATGGTTCCAAGAACAAGTTGAAGGGTATGGGGAATAGGGCGGACCTTTGGGGGACCGTATGGATACTGGTGATGGCTGCGAGAGAGAGTGTTGCCTTCACTCTTTGGGATCTGTGATGGAGGAAGGACGAGAACCATTGTATAACATAAATGCGTCACTGCACTGGGAAGTATTTTGTTAAAAGTGATAGTGTTTAGACATAAACCGTTAGTGATCTAAGAGGCAAGACCATTGTCATGTAAACCCTTTACGTAGCCCAGAATATTAAAGAGCAACATTATAGTGTACTAAATGAAACTCTATTGGTTTTGTGTAACAGATATTCTGAACTCACACGTTTGAAAGTGCTTTCATATGCGAAAATGAAGAAAAAGAGTTTTGGTGAAATAAAATATTTACCTAAGATCACACAACTTAAGGTGGGAAGCCGTGATTTATCTCGGTGTTACGTTGTACTCATCAGCAAGCAAATGGTTATCTATTTGTCTTTCCTCATGTTAAGACTTTGTTTTAACCTCTTTGTGCATTTTTTGCAGTTTTTATATAGCGCAAACTCGACCAGTAGATATTAGTGGGCTTTACATGAGCATCAATTAAATTACACAAGCTCACCATGTATTGTTGAAAGGGATGGGGGAGATTAAATGGTTTGCCCAGAATCACAGCTAGTACAGAAGCTGAAAAATAGTGAATGTGCACAAACAAATATGAATTAAAGTATCTCACAGAGGTGTTTATAAGGCAATAGTCAGGAAAACATACATGGAATAAAAATAATGGACAGCCACCTTGAATTCTGAGGAAGGCTAAACACTTGACAGTTCGGAATCACAAGATACGAGACAGACTATGTCAAAAATAAAAAGAAACATTCACTATGTACTGTCTTGCACAGCAATGCCTATTATTGTACTTTTCTACACCATAGTGTGCTTAAGCACAGCTGGAAGTTCACTGCCACATATTTGGAGCATGTCTCAAACCACATGCCATAATGCCATTTGCTCCAACAAAGGCAGCAAATGTAATTTTCCTTTAGCCGATGCTGCACAGCATTAGCAACCAAAAAACACTGGCAAAACTAATAGGTTAATACAGCAAGCCTAAAGGTTAATAAGACAAAATAATATTGACTATAGTGTTACTAAGGGAAGGAATATTGGCTTTGTCAATACTTGCTAAGGAAGTTGTTTAATTTGCTGCACAATCCTGGGAAGATGGAAGCTTGGAAGCCTTGATCAATCTGCAACGTATGTCAACCACATCCAATGCAAGATAATCTGCAAATGATTCACAGGCATCCAACTATACAAAATTGAGAGATAAATAAGTCCATGTTAGCGACAAAGTATAACTCGCTATGAAAATGGCTTGGCTGTAGGTTCTTCCATGTACCCAGGTGAGGTTTGGGCGCCTCGGAAACGCGCTTTCCATTTTGAGAAGCCAGTGTGTCTTCTCAAATGAAACCTTTAAAGAACCATTTGAAACTACGGAAATGTTTTAAGGTATATATTGATCGAGATTATTTCCCTTTTGGATTGGCTTTATTCCGACAAGCAAAACAAGTGGCCAAGCCTACAGGTCAGGCTTTCAATTGACAATAGATGTAAACAGGGCCGGACTGGGACCCAAAACCGGCCCTGTCAAAGTGCTCGCCCCCTCCCCCCGGGGTGTTGGGGGTGCCACCGAGCTCTTTGCCAGGGCCTCATGGGAAAAGTCCAGACCGAACTGCCATGCCATGTCTTCCCTGGACTGGAATCAAGCATCCTAGGACCAGTTTCTGGCTTTCAGCCGTCTTCAGCCAGGATAGCTTGACTCCAGTGGCGTGGAGAGCACAGGACTCACGTCTGAGCATACCCGTCCCACTCGGGGTGACAAATGCAAAAACAACAGTTGATGGACAGAATGCAAAACAATGTCATACATTCACCCCAGTACAGAGATCTGGACCTAAATCCATTGTTTATTTTGCTCGCCACACCACCCCAGTTCAGACATGGCCATATGCAAATCAGCCTGACCCTGTGCCTCATGGGAAAAGTCCAGACCGAACTGCCAAGCCATGTCTTCCCTGGACCGGAAACAAGCATCCAAGGACTAGTTTCTGGCTATCAGCCGTCTTCAGCCAGGATAGCTTGACTCCAATGGCGTGGAGAGCACGGGACTCACGTCTGAGCATACCCATCGCAATTGGGGCTAAAAAAGCTTCTTCTTTTTTTAATCGTGGGATGCAGATGGTGAACCTATTCCTCTTCAATACTGGGGGTGCCTGGGGGCCAACTAGTCTGCCAGGAACCTCCAGTATGCACCAGGGAGATGCGTTGCAGAGAGGTGTTCAGAGGCCATACCCCTTTTTACACCTCTCTGCAATGCAGCTCTGTGGAGCTTGATGGAGGTACCTGATGGGCTAGTTGCACCCCGGGGACCCTCAGGATTCAAGGGGAATTAATCCCCCAACTTAAAATGCACCAGGGTGCGAGTTTGCACAGTGGTGAAGGGAGCGGGCGATGCCTGAGGTGACATGTGTGCAAACACGCCCTGTGAAGTGTTTTGAGTTGGGGAATTAATTCCTCTTCAATCCTGAGGTCGCATGGTGGCCAACTAGCTCATCAGGTACCTCCATTAAGTGCCACAGAGCTGCATTGCAGAGTGTTGTAAAAAGGGGCATGGCCTCTGAACACCTCTCTTCAATGCAGCCCCCTGGCGCATATTGGAGGTACCTGGTGGGCTAGTGGGCTCCCAGGGACCCTCAGGATTGAAGAGGAATTAATTCCCCAACTTAAAACGCCCCACAGGGCGTGTTTGCAGACATGTCACCTCAGGCCCCACCCACTTCCTTCAACATTGTGCAAATGCGCCCCCTAGCGAGATGTAAGTTGGGTACTTAATTCACAGGGGTACCCCAACGCATAGTGTTCCCTAGGGGAAACAACAGTTACAACACAACTTTTACAACGCATTCTGTTACAACGCACACCATTACAACGCAGGATCCTTTACAACGAATGCCTTTACAACGCATGATATTACATAGCAGATGCTTTTACAACGCATGCCATTACAAGTATTGGTAAGTATGTCATTTTATTTAATCATTTATTTTTAAATTTAAATTAAATAAATGTATTAAAGTAATAGTATATATTTAGTTTTGGGTTATGGGGTACAGGGGTATTTTTAGGGTTCAGGGCTGGGTTTGGGTTATGGGGTACAGGGGTATTTTTAGGGTTCAGGGCTAGGTTTGGCTTATGGGGTACAGGGGTATTTTTAGGGTTCAGGACTGGGTTTGGGTTATGGGGTACAGGGGTATTTTTAGGGTTCAGGGCTGGGTTTGGGTTATGGGGTACAGGGGTATTTTTAGGGTTCAGGGCTGGGTTTGGGTTTTACACTAACTGGATTTTAAATATTATTTTTATACACCTACACTATTTTAAAAAAATATTTAAATATATTTACAAATATATTAATATAAATATATTAATAAAAAATGTATTTAATAAATTAAATTAAGTCAATATTTATTAATTACATTTGTTAAAAAATAATATACTTACCTAGACTTACGTTGTAATGGCATGCGCTGTAATAGCATCTGCTATGTAATGTCATGCATTGTAAAGGCTTCCGTTGTAAAGGATCCTACGTTGTCAAAATTGCGTTGTAATGGTGTGCGTTGTAAAAGTTTGCGATGTAACGTCATACATCCGTTCCCTAGTGTATGTAGGTGTTTCTACTGTCTTCTAAGTGTCTTTTAGCATAGCACTGGCTCTAGGCCTGGTTAGTCAGATTCAGTTACCACCAGTATCCGTCTGAAAAGTTGTGGGCACAGGAGGACTTTCCCCTCTCTCTGTTGGTTCTTTCTGTACATCTCTTCTTCTTCCTGCGCTTTTCTTCATCTTTGTGGACTTCTGTTGCTTCTTTCTGCATTTCTTTTGCTTCTTTCTATGCGTTGTTTCTTCTTTCATCACATGTCCTACCTTTGAAATTCACTGAAAAAACCATAGGTTTCAGGCATGTTATAGTTATAAATTAACATTAAAAAAACCTTAGAAATTCACTGAAAAAATCATAGGTTTCAGGGGCGTTATAGTTAGTTGGACATTTCACTCGTATAAAACTATAGAAATTCCCCCATTATAGTTAGTTCAGCTAACCATAACTCGTGCGCCCGCAATGCACTGCTGATGACGTCACATATTACATCACTCATGACATGGTCAGTGACATTGCTCAGGACAGCACTGATGACATCTCAAATGACATCACTCATGACATCATCCAGTGAATGTGTGCTTTTCTGAAAATTAAATATGTTTTATATATGTACATCTCTGGTCAATGGAAGAATAAATATGTATACAAGTGTCTGAATAGATGATTCTTTTTTGTAAAATTGATTGTATAACTGACTGATTAAGTGTATCTAAGTGAATACATGAGTTAGTGAGTAATGTGTAAATATGTAAATATCTATATTAGTGTCTCACTTTGTGTATAAGTGGCTGCATGGGTTGGTGAGTAGCTACACAAATGTCTATATGCGTTATTAGTTGGTTTTTTGAGTATCAGTATGAGTGTCTGTATGGTTCGGTGGGGGGTATTACTTAGTGCATAGATGCATGAATGAGGGACTCATTGTTTTTATGTGTTGAAGGCCACATGTATTCAGGACTGTATGGGTGGATGAGTGTGTGTATGGGTGTGTTAGTGAGTGAATGACTGTCTCAATAGTATCTTTATGAGTAACTACATATGTTTTAAACTAGTATATGTGAGTATCAGTGAATGTGAGAGATTGGAAGAGTTCCTGTATAAATAAGTATGCGTTTCTATAAGTGATTGTTTAGGAGAGTAAGTATCTGTAAGTTTCTGTAGAAATAAGTGGAGTGGAGTGTGTATAACTGTATATGGAAGTAAATGGATGTTTGATACTATGTTTGCATGTGTGACTATGTGTGTGAATTACTCTATGGATGAGTGTCGGTGTGTAACAGTATATATAGGTCTATGAGTACATATGATAAGTGAGTACAAGTATGAGTTACTGTATAGGACTGTTGGTGAATGAGTGGATGTGTGTTTTAGATCTTGGAATTATTGAATAGGTTGTTGTAACTAGTATTGGTATGTCCATTGTTTTGAAAGTGGTAATTTCTACTTTTGAGTGTGTGTATCAAATGTTATATTAGGGTGAGAGGAGGTCTGCCACTCTATCACAAGGATGATGTCATCAGTGATGTCATTTGAGATGTCATCAGTGATGTCATGAGTGATGTCATTGACCATGTCATGAGTGAGTGACTAGATTTTGTAAATGTCTCTATAAATCTGTCAGTTGGTGTCAAAGTGGCTGTGCATATTGGTGAGTGGATGCATGAGTGGCTGTATGGGTGATTGATTGGTTGTCGAGGACCAAAACAAATATTGGCAGCTAAGAGGCTCAGTCACCACATCACCTAGTATAATCACAGATGTCTACTGATGCCTAGGCAGGTCCTTTCTCTAACGCTCCATCTCCCTTCTTCATTATACTACTTATAAATCTGCCCTTACTGCCATATTTCATCCAAATATTCATTTGCCTTTATTTTAGATGTAAAGACTCTCACTTTGTTGATGAAGATTATTTTCAGACGGGCTGGATTTAACAAATACGCCTCTGCCCCTTGCGCTTGACAGGATTGAATCAGTTGTCTCAAGCGCCAGAGCCTTTTCACAGTCACATGGCAGAAATCAGGTCACGTGAAAAAGGACTGTCCTTCATATGATCGTTTAGAGTCCGGGCAAGCTTTGAGGAATACCACTTCACGCAATAGATCATTCCCAAAATATACTATGATAACTCTTGGTAGCTGTGGATCTCCTGGGTGATTCTGCCTGGGGTTTTTTAGCATGAGGGGATGGTGGTGGACCAGTTGGACCTCTGTGTCCCAGTTCCACTGTTGGAGCTCCAAAAAAGCCCCCTTCAACAGTTTTAGGACATAGGCTCTGATGTCTTCCCCCTCTATGCCTTCTTCTATGCCCAAGATCCTAAATTATTGTGTCTTAAACGATGTTCACAATCTTCATGCTTCCATTGCATATCCATTATTTGTGCTCTCTGTGCTCCTGTTTGGTCTTCTCCTTTTGCCGCTTTGCTTTTTAAGCCGGCTGTACAATCCTCTATTGCTGTAATCCTTTTGTTAATTTAGGTGCAGGCTTTAACGATCTTCCTGACTGCCCCTGTAGTTTTTTGTGGCCAGGCGTTTTTTTTTTGCCATCTCGTTGTGTCTCTTCCTGATGTTGTTTGATTGAGTCATATATCTGTCTCAGGGTCAGCTCCTCAGGATATTGGCTGCTTTGTGCTTTTGTGTCCACAATATAAGGCTCCTTATATAATTTTTGCGTGGCAGAATAGTCCCACTTTACGACACAATTTCCTTGTTTACTCGGGCCCTCCTTGCCATGGTCATGAGACCTCTGCTCCTTATTCCGCCTCAGATTTTTCTTCCTGTGGACTACTACCTTCCAACTGGCTACTAGGGTCGGAGCTGGATGATATGGACATGCTCTCCCCCTCAAATATTGCTGTGCTTTTATCCAAGCCATTCGTCAAGGAAAATAACTTGTCCCTTAAGTCCAGGGATTCATCGAGGGATCTGCAGCTGCAGCCCCCTTTATTAACGCCTGTGTCTCTGGTCCTGCTTTGCTGCAAAATGGAGGGCAGGAAAGCTCTGGCATGACCTCAAGACACTCTACGAGCTGGGTCACTTCTTCTGGTTGAATGTAATTTTGCCCTTCCAATAACCCTGGATCTTGGGGAATTAATGTCATTGAGGGGGTCTCTTGCCCTGGATTTTTTGCCAATTGTTCTGGCCTGAGCCCATCCCTCTTATTATTAGCACTATCATCACAGTTCAGCTCTTCCCAATAGGTTGTGGGTTGCCTCCTACCTCACTGGTGACGTTGTGTCGCCCCCCGGAACCACCTTCGTGGGAGTGAAGATTTCAGTGATCGGCTGCTGCAGGGGACAGTCCCCTTTTGTCTCACCAACCATCTTGTCTGCAATGTATTTATTATTTATTTATGTATTTATTTATGAAGCTTATAAAGCGTGCAGCAACCCCGACGGGGGTGTCCTGGCACTACGGGCTAAAGAGCAACATGAATGTCTAGCATGGCTAGAGGTTGGAAATCAGCCAGGTCTTTAAGTTTTTCCGGAACAAGGATTCAGATTTTTTCAGCCGCAGACATAATGGTAGGCTATTCCAGAGTTTGGCGGTGACAACAGCAAATGCTCTGCCCCCATTCTGGAACGGCGGAAATGGGGAGAGAGAAGAAGACGGAGGTGATTGGATCGGAGAGCTCGGGCAGACTGAACAGGCTTTAGCCTACGTCTGAGATACACCGGCCCCTGGCCATTTAGAGCCCTGAAAGCTAGGACCAAGGCTTTAAACTGGATGCGATAGGGCACAGGCAACCAGTGAAGGTTTATCAGATGAGGGGTTATTGAGTGGCGGTAAGGGATGTTGCATATCAGCCTTGCTGCGGCATTCTGCACAATCTGCAACCGATTAATCAGATAGGCTGGAGCTCCCACATAAAGGCTATTGGAATAATCCAGGTGAGAAGTAATAAGGGCATGGATGACAGTCCTACGTGAATCCAGAGGGAGAAAAGGGAGAATTTTGCTAATCATGCAAAGTTTGCCAAATATGCGGAGGTGACCTTATTGATTTGAGTCTTACTTGACAGTTCATTGTCGAATTGGAAACCCAGATTTTGGGCTGATTTTACAGGTACCAGGGAGGGTTGAGCTCAGATGGCCACCACAGTAGAGAAGTAAGAGGGGCACAGTGATTGATAACAGCACTTTGGTTTTATCTGTATTGAGCTTGAGGGTATTAAGGGTCATCCAAGATGAGATATTGGAGAGGCAGGGTCTAAAGTTGGCAAGGCAGCTGTCAGAGTGATCTCTAAATGAAAACACAAGCTGAGTGTCATCAGCATAGGAGATCACTCTGACCCCCCAATATTCAACTACCTCAGCCAGAGGTGAAAGATAGACATTAAAGAAGAGGGGGTTCAGTGCAGAGCCCTGAGGCACTCCGCAGCTGAGTGGTTTTTCCTTCGAGGCAAAAGGCCGGAGAAAGACCTGCTGAGTTCTGCCACTCAGAACCAATCTTATCCATGCCAAGAGAGTATCCCGTATACCAAGACTATGTAGTCTATCTAACAGAATGGTGTGTGAGACAGTATCAAAAGCCGCGGACAGGTCGAGGAGCACCAACATGGCCTCCTCGCCTGCATCCACGCATTTGCGAATGGTCTCAGTTACCTCCAGCAACGTGGTCTCTTACTGTAGCCGGATCTAAATCCTGATTGTGAGTCGTAAAATAGTTGTCTGGACTCCAAATAGTCAGGCAGTTGTTCTTGCATGACTTTTTCCAGTACCTTGTCTGGTTTGGGGAGGAGCGAAATTGGACTATAGTTGCTGAGCACAGAAGGATCGGCGTCAGCTTTTTTTAAAATGGGGATTAACATGGCCTGCTTTCATGATATGGGGAACTGACCTGAGAGTAAAAAAGAGTTCCAGATTGAAATTAATTGGGCAGAGATGAGGGGGCGAGAGTGCTAAGCACCTGGGCAGGAACCAGGTCTAATGGCACTAATCTTGTTAGGGTTAATCTTTGATCCCTTGCTTCCTGTAGGTGTGTTCTTAGTGCCACAGGGGAGAGTTGTTTTTAATCCCTTGAGGAGTGGAGGGGGCATGCTGCTGCAGGAGTGGTGGTAGTGGTTGTAGGAACCTGCTGCCCATCCTCTCCACTCTGATCCCTGGCTGAGCGGATATATTTGGGAGGTATTCCAACTTTGGCTCTTCTCTGTGCTGAGAGCCACCCGGGCCATACTGCGAGCAAAGCCAGGAACTCACAGCTGCTCAGGCAGAGAAAGTCATCCGTTTGAGGGAGCCCCCCTACGCTTTCCGGACAGCTCTAGTCTTGGCAGCCACGCGCACCATGGAGCCGCTTCCTAGTCCCAAGTAAGGGCTCCACACGTTATGTTCCCTCCATGGGGCAGTTGTGAATTTTCCAAGGCCCTGTACCGCTACAGACGGGAGCATCGAGTAGCGAGGGTTCAGGTGACCCCAGCGGTCTTCTTACGCAGACGCCATCTTAGTGTCACACCTATGCATTTCAACTCATGGTCAGAGCAGGACCTTATTTCAATGCACGTTCAATCCTAGAACATGCACTTGAGATATGGAGTTTTCTGGACTAACAACTTTCTGTCTAATGCCAACAAACTGAAGAAAATCATTATCCAGAATTGCCACCTGGTAAAGAATCTTGATAAAACAGTTTGATGGGAAGGCCACCTGTGATGGGCCATCAAAAATGTGGTTTGTGCTCTTGTTGTGAACAGACACTGGAACAAATTGTTTCTTCACATGATGGAATCAATTGGAGACATGAAACGTTTACAAACTGTAAATCAAAGAATGTGGTTTATGGAATCCTATGTCCATGTTCGAAATTATATGTGGGAAAAACCAGTCAGGAGTTCGCCCACGTGTGATGCAGCATAAATCAAGGATTAGGAGGAATGTGACTACTGCTCCGTTGGTGAATCATTGTAAATCAAAGGATCATTTGGAGAAAAACTTGAAATGGACTGTAATTTCTAAAATTGAGGCAGATACCAGGGGTGGTGACACGGATGCTAAATTATCCCAACGAGAGGCTCTGCTGATTATGAAATTTAATATGGCGATCCATGGATTGAACGAAGTCCCTGAAATTTTCAGAGTGCAGTGAGCAACGCTGGCTCTATGAGAGTTGTGGTGGTCCCTCTATACCTTTATTTATGCCAAATTTGCTGGCCTTAATTGCTAACATTAGTTGCAGGTGGTTGTTGCAACCATACACTTCCCCCGGAACAGTGAGTACGGGGGTGCTATTTCCCTGGTGAGCATCTGTGACAATTTGTAGTGGCGCAATGGAGCGGAATTACAATATGGATTGAGCAAGATCTTGGCATGACAGGTCTATTGAACTGTGTCTCCTAGTAAAGGATCACCTTTCGTAATTATATGCGCATATGTGTTGGTTAATGATTATGAGTGTGGTGTAATTTCGTGGTGATATTCAGTGTAAACTCAGATTATGACTACGGTACCCAACAGCCTTTGTGGTCTTTGATGCGTGCTTCGATATGGGAGGCCACTCAAGTTTCCACTGATAGGACTGGGATGTATTTTAGTGAAGTTTTTGTACGGTCATGAACGGAGTTAGTAAGCTTTGTTGGAATTGTAGGTTCCACTTTATTCCACTTCAAAGAAGATTATTCACTTTGTGCAATTGCATGCGCATTTAATAGGTGCTATTAGATCGAAGGTCTGAGCCTCTTGGGGTCGGGTGTCTAACATTGTCAATAAAGTTTTGAATTCTGTTTGAGCGATTGTGCACTACGACTCCAAGCGGTCTTTGAAGTGCTACGTATACGGGCAGTTAACTAGGTTCGCACTACGTTGTTTCATTTGTAGGCAAGAACGGGCTGCCCTTGATAGTAGTTAAAAGCACCATTTCCCATCTATCCTGCATCTCCCAAGATCCTACAGGAGCCGACGTCACACGCCGGAGTTTGGAGACGTGGACGGCTGTAGTTGGAAAAGCCCTGGAGGTAATCCAGTATTTATGTCCTAGTGCGATTCAATTCGGAACCGAAGCCATGTTATAATCTTCTGAAATACTTAATCTGCACGTTTGTCATTTTTGTTGGCAGATTGAATCATCATCAAAAAATGTGAGGTGGAGCATGTAAGGTGTCCCAGCCACCCAAGCCTCGCTCAGGTAAGCCTTGCACCAGTTTTGTAATGAGTAGCTACCTTGCAATAGCTATTCCCAATGTTTCACATGGGTTACAATTTTTCTTATTTATTGACAGGCCAGTTCGGACCTGAGCCCAACTAATCTCTTTGTCCTGGAGGAGACATACACAAGACATCTCACTGTAAGTTCTCCGTTGTGAATCTAATGACATGACTTGAGAGTTACATGACTTGAGGGGTATGTAAGACTGTCTCTTGTTTCATATTTGTATTTTTCAGACACTTAGTACTGTTTCAACATTGCCATCGTAGACTTGTGCTGCAGTTTGATTAAGGTAGGCGGCCCTTGCACTGGTGCTTTCTTCCTTTCGGATTAGTGGTGGTTGTAACCTTCTAAATAAGTTGTGTTCTTCAACCAATAGGGTTTGAAACCTGTCGACCTTCTTGTGCTTTGTATTGTCAAATTAACCATTGTTTGTGGAGATTGTCCACTAGGTGCACTGGAAATAATGTCTTCATTAAGTAAACTGAGGTAGCTTTGATTTATTTGTGCACCGGAGTTAGACTATGAATTTTTTGGTTGTTTGACTTTGTTCATTTAAGTTTATCTCCCCTTGGGTCTGTGGCCACTAAAAACCTTTTAGTATTGTGAAATAGGGCCCGGCCTGGTTTAGTGTACGTAGGGTGTGTATGTTTGTTCAAAATGTCCGATGAGTCTGTATGTTGGTATGATTGAAGAGTTGCATTGAGTGTATGCTTGTATCTCCGTGATGTTTTGAGTAGTATCAAGCGTATTGTTTGTATATATTGTTGTATATATTTATGATGTACATATATAAAATACGACTTGAAAACAAATAAAAAAAAGTGTTTTGCCAAATAAAAAGATTTATGGCACTTTAAATAGTGTGGACCTATATGTTTAGTTTCTTGGGTCTAGGGATGAAATAAGTTTAGGAATTGTGTTCATTTTTGTTTTTTTGTTCTGTTTTGTTGTTATAGTGACTCAGCCTTACTGAGTAGAGTCAAGGCCCTTTTGTGTTTCTTTCAATCTCCATGTGGCACCCCTGCCTAAGTGATCAAATCCTTTGGGTTCCAAAAAGTGTCTTACACCGATGACACCCAGGTACTGATCATTCTTGGTTCCAATCCAACTGACACCAGACTCAGATTTGAAAACTGCATGACACACATTAACAACTGAATGCAAATCCTCTACGTTCAACTCAATGCCAGTAAGACAAAAGTCATACTTTTTGGGAAGGCACATGAATTCTAGTCTAACAACTGATGGCCTCAGATCCTTGGCCCCTGTCCATCTCCCAAACCCATGGTACGTAACCTTGGAGTACAGAACGACAACAAGCTGTCCATGAAAGACCATGTAAACCATATAATGAGCACTTGAGGACAAATGCGCAGCCTACATAAGATCTTTCCATGGATTCCAGTAGAATCAAGGGAACCGTTTGTCCAAGATCTAATTATCAAACGGCTCAACTGCGGAAATGCACTGATGACTTCCACTAATGAAGAGCTTTTACCAGACTCCAAGTCTAGCAGAACACTGCTGCTGGTGCTAAATCTTCCATCACGGTCCCCATCTGCACCGGTCTTAAAGCTCTTCACTGGCTCCCCATCAGAAAATGAATCAGTTTCAAGATCATCAGTCTGGCACATAAGACCATGTAGGGAAACAGGGCAAGCTAACTTCCCAAAAAAATTCAATTGTTATTTACTTAACATGACTCTCAGATCAGGAACTAAGCTTCTTCTTACTCCCCTCAGGATTCACACCACCAGTAATGGCGGTAGATCCTTCTCTCATCTGGTGCCTGTCTTTAGGAATGGACATCCATTGCATCTTCGTATGGTAACCAACCACAAACAGTTCTGTAGGAGGCTGAAAACATGGCTCTTTTGACAGCATTCCTCTTTTTGTCAGTTGTCTAGCTTTCCCTTCACCAGTGTTCGCTAGCTCTCTGAGACCCCTGGGTGATATATGCTCTCAAAAAAATCACATAAATTATGACTTATGTATCAAGAATTTCAGTTAGTTCTCTAGAGATTGCATCTTACAATGAGCAGATCTGCTGTTTTCTTGGCTGTGTTGATCAGTAAAATCAGCCAATCTCTGGTACATTTCCAAGCAATTTTAGTTCAATTGGTTTCAAAGAGTTTATTATCCAAGAAGAGTTTAAGAGCATTGGATATAATAAGACCTTTTGGGGCAGCGTTGCCCCCAGGTATTCAGTGAGTATTGCTATATGAAGAGCTGTCCTTATGTGTTGTGTTTTTTAGGTTTGTAAGTTTCGTCCAGTCCTCTGATTGCGACAGTGTCTGTGAAATATGTGTATCTAAAATGCTGGGAGTCAGTAAAATGGCTTGTACCATATCCGTATCAAAATCTAGGCCTGTGTTGTTAGTCATCATAAGCCTATACAAAGATGGAGGATGGGTTAATATAAACAAATTTTGTATAAGAATCAAGACAAGTGAAAAGACCCACAGCCAAAGGGCTGTACTAAGGTATTATCTCACACAAAGAGGGAGCATTATTCACGCAACATTCACCATACTGATCCAATCTTAATAAACACACACTATTTATATTTGCGGGTTTGTCATGAAAAGTTGGCCTACGTATATTCTGGTATCACATATGTTGTCAAAAACGGTGTGATTTTTAAAAAGTGTTAATAACATATATATATACATATTGTCATTAATTTTTGAGGTCCGTAATTTACTAATATAACATGTGGATTGAGATTTTCATAAAAAATATATGGTTCTACAATTTTTTATTTCATTTCCAGTTTTTGCAACTATGTTGGCATTTGTTGAGATGTCAACATTCTATGAAATAACGGAATTTTGTTGGGAAAGATGCTTTTTATTACTCTAGAATGGAAGTCCCCACTAAGTTTTCTTTGCTTCATGCATGCAGTGCTCAAAATTGAAGTATTTCCTGCAGAACCTACAAATTTCAATATTGGGATATAATTTTGAAATTTTGTGGGAAATATTTTTGAAAATAAAATGGCTTCTGGTGGCAGTGGAGAGCAGGATACACACCCTGATGAGCAAAGATTCTTTCAAAGAGGAGCCCTAGTGAAGCAGCATTCCATCGCCATGGGAATTTTTTATGTTTCCGTCCTGGAAAAGAAAACCGTTGTGAAGCAAATGAAGTGCCTATTGAATTTGAATTTAAAATACTTATAAAGCGCTGCATTCACCATGCGGTTTCTTGGCGCTATTATCTGGAAAAGACCCTGTCCAGGGGTTCCGCAAAAAAATGGTCCTGCAGCACAACAAGTATGTTGACTTATCTGAAAACATAGCATAACAAGCATAACAAGCACTTCAATAGAAAGAGCGCCCTTAAGAAGATGCATCAACTTAGGTGCAACACCGATTATGTTGGTTACGTAGGGAGCCTATTCCTGAAGAAGTTGAACAGGATCTCCCTGAGAAGTCCCTGGAGCTCTGAAGAATAGGGACATTTTGTTTGGACTGTAAAAAATTGTTAACAGTAGGGGAACAATCAGCTGCCACAATTCTAGAGTCGGTTGAGAACCACAACTGTTTTTTTTATTGCACTTGGTACCCCAATTATGAGTTTTTCTGATAATATTTTCCCATGTGCCATTTTTTTTCAACTTTTAAATACAAAAACAAAAAAAACCTTTAAAAAACAGTTCTGGAAAAAAACAAAGGCTCTCATTCGAACCACCTTTCTTGGTTTAAAAAAGATATACAGTATGTGTGTATATTTATAACAAGAGTATGAATCACTCACTTTATGTCCCTACTTGGTCAGTGTGTTGTAGTGAACTATTGTGGTTTCACTATTCAGGTCGGAATGTTTCACGCTATATTAGTCCAGTACTGGATCCTTAGCGTTTCTTCAGGACCCAAAAACATGTTCCCTACCACTGAATCAGGGTGGGTATCTAGAGTCTTACTATACTCAATCCCTGGTAGTGATACATACAGGAACAACATCCCACACTCATAAGACAAGTGAAGATCAGTTGCCACACCCTGTTGATCACTGTTCTTTGGAGGAGCAAAGCGGCAAACAATTGCATGGCAATTTTTTACCATCCCCTCTAGACAACAGAAAGTGGTGGTAAAGCATGTGAAGTGCTCTTTATGTGACAAAACCCTCTCCAAGGGTATATCTTACAAATATTCATATGGCACAACAAGTATGTTGAAACATCTAAAGACGTACCACTCCAAGCACGGTTGAAAAAGAGAAAGAACAAAAAAAAGTTAGTATTACATTTACAAAGTTTCAGAGTAAAAACAGTACACATTGCTTATGCTGTAATAGTATATAACATTGTAGTGAACCATTTAATTTTTCTTTTTTTTGCTCTCAGCTTTTAACTTGTACACCATAGACATTGTCTTACCTCTTAAGCACACAGCACCCAGCCATATGACCTATATACACCCTACCTTAGGAATAACCTATATGTAGTACAAGGAAAGTTTAAAGCTCGGAAAGGAGTTTTAAATGTCAACTCAACCTTGCAGGAGCGCTGCATACACGGGCTCTGTATAAGCAGGCCCAACACATATGTTTAGGGCTACTTGTCTGCATAGGTGATTAGAAGTATCACTAAATCAGTACATATCGAAATAAGTATATCTGTCCCACTCTGAGGGTGCCACTTGGTGTGTAAGTGATAATGCCACTATATAACTAGCTGTCTTAGTATCTCTAAGGGTCTCTGTATGTGTATGTACCTGGATGTGTGGATTGCTTACTGGCTGTATTAGTGAGCATTGGGGTATATAACTGTGTTTGCAACTGGCTCTGTTATTGCTGCATACATTAGTGTTGTATGGGTATATCACTCGTACAGGCAAGGTAAGTAGCTCTGCATTTGTAACTATGTAAATAACTTGCACTATGGGTGAATGACTGCATATTTAACTATATCTAGGGTTCTCACCCTACATATATCAGTCAGTGAAACTCCAAAGTGCACATCTAACTCTCTAAGCACATAACTCCCTGCCCTATGACTTACCTAAACCCTACCTTACCTTAGGGGTAACTAGTACATAACAAAACAGAAGTTTTAAGCTATACATAGTAAAACCGAAGCTTAAAGCTCAGCAATGAGTTTTTAATGGCAACTTGGCCATACAGTAAAACAACAAACACACACACTCTACAGTTCCAGGAAAACACATGATTGAAGGACTTCTCATACACCTGCTCTCAGACCTATACAGACACTCACATACTCACTCACACACCCATAGAGACATTCACACACATTCATAAATCTACAAGAACAGTCAAACACCCACTCATGGATTTTCTCACTCACAAAACTAAATATATCGTACACACTTTTATTAACTTTATCTATACACACCTGTTCATTCCACCCAAACAAAACCTACACTGTAATACACATACCTGTAAATTGAGTTGGTTGATCAGGTTTTTTCATGTTCTCACTTACACTGTAGGGTCAGTATGAACGTAAAAACGAAGCATAAGAATGGTACACCACTCTCATGTATAGCAACAATTAATGGCTACTTTTGCAGCTTTGATCTCAGAAGTACTGGCGAAGATAGCAAATCAAACCATCATTTTCATATTTTACTTTTCTTAACCCACTTCTAAAGACCAGTAGGTAGTTATAAGCATGGGCGGAAAATCCGTTTCGCTCACGGATTTTGCGGATTTTCGGTAAATTCGCAATCCGCGAGATTTGCGAATCTCCCGCAAAATCCGCAAATCCGCGAGCAGCAGATTTTATGGCTTGCTCGCACTGTTCGCGTGAGTTCGCGCCCCGCGAATAAGCTCTAAATTGCAGAAATACGATCTTAGCAAAACTGAAACTACTTACCAGGTTCAAAAGTTCAGGCTCATCATTAGTAGCCATTTCCTGTAGTGCTTCCTGAGGGGCCCCTCCAGAGTTCAGTTGCCAGTTGCAACTATTATGTGACCCTGCTCTGAACCTCAGAATAGTTACACATAGGCCACAAAGGTCCTGAATTACAGCCAAGTGAGACAAGCAGGAGCCAGGCTGGAAGTTCAAATCCATTAATCAGCCCCTAATTCATTATTGTCAGTTGGGGCAGGGCAGGTGTTGTAACTAATTTTGCAACAATGAAAGCACTTAGCAAGTGCAAAAGATCACTAATCAGGAAGCACTAAGGAAGCAGGTGCCAGCTAAAAAAATATTCTGTGACACATTAATCAGCCCCAAATTAATTCAGGTCACTTGAGGCAGGGAAGGTGTGCTTTGCTTTGCCACAATAATGTACACTGACTGGACAACCAGAGGGTGCTGTGATGAAACAGAGGGTGGCATGGGTGGGCCAGAGGGTGGCATGAGTAGTCAGAGAGTGGCAGTGGTGACAGAGAGTGGCAAACACAAAAAAAACAAACAAAAAAAAATCCGCAAATTCGCGAGAATTCGCGGATTTTGCGGATTGCGAGTTCGCAAATCCGCAAAATTCGCGAACGCGAGATTCGCAAAATTCGCCCATGCTTAGGTAGTTATAGGCAGGGCACAAGTCCTAAAATAAGAAGTAGGGAGACTAACCTAGTTAATCAGTATGCAAGTGGCATCACAGCGCGTAACAGGCACGTGGCATCACAGCGCATGACATCACAGGAAGTGGCATCATAAGAAGTGACATAAGATCTTAAGCCCTCACATATATGTTTAGCAGGTGGATCATGTGTACAGTGGAGCACATTTTGAGTTTTACTTGCAAACCCTCCTGATTTAGGCGGAAAATTCAAACTTTTGTACTCTACACATAAAACAATGTTGCCTTTTGTCGGTTAAAGCTTCCACTAGCATTAGTGCTTTAAAAAAAAAATAGTGATATTTAAATTAATACGACGCCTCCGTAGGGGTAGTGAGCGCTATATAAATGCTATTTATTTTGTATAAATACTGGGAAAGATCAACAAATCTGATGGGTCTTACAGTGCATACCTATCTCCTAAACAGAGCTTGAACAAAGTGAAAAGCTGCCTCTCTTAAGTATGTGTGAAGTGCTAACAAGATGTGAGCCTTTGTTTTCCCTCTGCATTTGCGTCTAGGTGTGAGGCTCCTGACTGCTGGCAGCCAGAAGACTCGAACTAAAGGAGGTGTGATGACCCCTCGGATTCGGCCTTTGTTATGGGCCCAGCAGGAGACAGAAATAAGAGAGCCCCATCCCGTCCCCGCCTGCATGTTGTTGCCGATAGAAAGCAGATAACAACATGCAGGTACTGCTGAAAGTGTTCCGGTGTTTGGAAAGTACACAGGAACGAATTCAGCCTCTTTTTCACTGGGGCCCAACTTCTTGGCAGGGTGGACGACGTCGACCCTGTGAAAAAAGTGGGTGGACGCCATCCACTCGCATGTACCCCCGACTCGTACCCTGATTATAGGTATTTCCTAGTTCCATAGGAAAAGAATTTTTTGACTTGACTATATCTTTCGTGCCGTTAGATGAATCTTTTTGAGATTTTACCCAAAAAGTGTGCCGGTGATTCTAGTTATGCATGGAAAGTTTTAGGGTAATCTGTCATGCGGAAGCTAAGATATATGTCATTTTCAATTGTTATTTTTAGTGAATCAGATATATATATATATATATCTATACTACTATTATAAAGAGAGAACAGAAACCTTTTGGCAAGGTAAACTCGGGAACCACAGCGCCAATCCACACACCCAATACATTGTTGTAATCCTCAGGGTGTGTAGATGGACATAGGCTGCATAAAATAAAAAAACTACGTAAATTAAAAAATTAAACTTTAAAACCAAAGTAGTCCCCTAAAAGTAGCATCGGCCGCGACGTAGTGCTGGCCGCGACCTAGTGATGTCCGCAACGTGCGTGATGACGACAGGCGGGTAGGAGCGGTGACAACAGCGAGGAGTGGCGGTGAAGTCCAGAGCACGGGGAAGAGCGGCGGCTCAGGTAAGGCAAAGGCGAGGCGGGAGGCAGTCTGGGCAATGTCGGGCGGGCGGGGTAAGGCAAAGGCACAGGCGAGGCGGGAGGCGGTCTGGGCAATGTCGGGGCAGGCGGGGTAAGGCAAAGGCAAAGGCAAGGCAGGAGGCAGGCGGGAGGCAGGCGGGAGGCGGGCTGGGCAATGTCGGGGTGGGCGGGCCGGGGCCGGGGCGGGGCGGGAGTGCACCCAAGCCGGAAATGCTGCACCCAGCCCCCTTCTGCCCCAGGCAACGCTGGGACGGGCTGCTAGTATATATATATATATATATATAGTATACATCAATTACTTATAAGTTGAAAATGTGCGTTAGGAAGAGTTGAAATGATTTCAAATACATTTTAATCACGTTATTCACGTTATACACTTTAAATATGATGCGACAAAAAAGAGAGTTGTTTTCCAAACACATGTTACTCTGGTATTTTACCGATATTGAGAAAATTGCAAAATGCCATTAATTGAAGGTAGTTTTGATAGAGCGCGCAGGTCACCCGGGTCACCAGTTTACCAATTTTCCACGCACTGGGCCCTGGCGTGCATTTGATGACTGAACCAGGTGATCTTTCCACGCTACTATGAGTAATTTAGGGGGAAACTTGTCTCACCACTATTATTCATGTACCTGACCTACCACAGGCACATTTCTCCTGATGGATCAGGAGCTATCAGTGGGTAGGTGATAAAATTCCTAAATCGAGTCAAAATACCTTACACATTCATTACATTTAATGACACTTGGTGATATGTAAAGACCACAGATACCTGATGGGTTTTCGAAAGTTTATATAAAGTAAGTTTAGAATGAATATGCCATGAGTAACAGGCAGATACAAATCAGAACATCAATGATCAAAATCAAAACCAAAATGTAGCTATGGATTAAGGCAAGCACCATAGAGCACTAAAGGATACTACAGGGTGTGAGCATTAGGGAACATGCTAATCAGTACGAATTTTAAACTAAGGCAGAGTGAATGAGCCGGGCTAATATGGGTACTTAATATTTGTGTTCTAATTACTAGCTCTAAGCTATCTTCACTAAATTCACAGCAACCATACTAAAGGGAAGGGATAATGGAACAAGCTAAAATATGCAATCAGTTTTAATAATATCCTATAGGTAGGAGAAAAAGTGGGACATTACTAATAAACAATTTCATAAAAGTCACTTTCAAAAAGGTGATAGGGAAAATATCACAGGCAAGAGTGCTTTATTCAGAAGAGGAAAAGTAAGAGTATAGTTAGACGGACACCCACACATATATTTACCTAGGACAGAATGAGGACTAACCCTGGCCACGGGTCAGCTTTGGAATAGGCAGGGACAAGGACCCTCAAGGATTCGAAATGCCAGTAGGCGAGCAGGTACAGCTCATGGACAGTCAGGACAGGATACCCCTCAGGCTCTGGGTCAGGACTCGGCTCATCAAAGGGCACGACCAACACCTGCAGCTTCGGATGCAATGCCTGCGTTACTCCCTCTCTGCACTGAATCCGCCAGTAACCCCGATTGGGTTTTCGAATCTCCCAGCAAAGTGCTTCGCCAGCACTTAAGACTATTTCCACCCCTTGGAGTTGGTGGAAAATACGGACAGAGTGCTCCGCAGCGCTCTGTATCAATCACCTATAGAATTCGTAGGGTCAGTGACAGGTCAGCTACTCGGACAAGTCGGACAATTTTCCCTAACTAAACTAGGCTAGTTATACTCTATTTGGACCGCCAGACCACCCACAAATGTTGCAAGTGACAAGGTCCCATATTTCGATTGGTCAAGAGAGGTGGTTAGGTCATTGTCACCTCCTAAATTCTGCGTTCCCATGTTTAATATTCAAATGGCAGTACCCACCCCTTACATTCCAGTTCCCAGGCATACGTGTAGAAGAATACAATAGAGCACACAGTAAAAGAAACAAATGTTGCATTTCAGGTGTAATTCAGCTTTTCCTCTCTGGGTCATGAGGCAGATTCCCAAGAGCATCTCAGCTTCGGTAGCCAGCTGGCTGAGTCCCATGGATGCAAGGCCCGGTCCTCATGTCATGTGACCAGGTCCACACGGGCTTCTAAAATGGCGCAGCTCCCCAACTCCCAGGCCCCCAGATACGCGGTACATGAAAAGTAAGCGAAAACAAATTAGAAACACAGAAAAAATGAATACACTGTATACCATGAAAAGCTTCACTGCACCCCTTACTTTATAATATCTATAGCATTGAGGGTTAATGCGGGAAAGACAGATATGCAGAAGCAGCATGAGCTAGCAGAGAGCATGGTTAAAGACAAGCGGCCATTTTTTGCAGTAATGCGCATGAGCGAAAACATCCCTCCAAATTGCGAGTGCGTCACATCACGTGGGTATGACCGACGCATGCGCAGACTGGATTTCCGCGAAGCGGCCATTCAGTAGTGCAAGCATCATTATGTTTAACAAACACAAATGCGAGCTTCTCTCGGGCACCCGCGTGTACTGAAAAAAGGTGAAATTTAAGACGGACAGGATTGGTTAATACTTATTAAAGGTTAGACGAGGTTCATGAATGAGAGCAAGTCGCTTTGCGTGCGAATCCTTGCTCCATCAATCCCCTCTTTGATGATATTTACTATCATCACTATAAATGGAAACAGATGCCAACTTCATTCTTGCATATCATTCATCTCAATTTCCACAAACTTGTTGTTGAGCTTTCTTCCTGCATCCTTATTAGGATGAAAGCTTTTAGCTCTCTTGTAAATTTCGTTTTTCAATTCTTCTAATTCTAGCTCATCAACATTACGCTTCACTCCTCTTTTGTTCACTGTATATTTCTTTTTGCATTTTTGACATTTGCAGCATATAAATATAATCAGTACAACCACACCTATTCCAGCTATTGGCATCAGTATTTTCCATAGAAGATTTTTACCCAGGTTAGAGAACCAACTACCTACAGAGGAGAGACCATCAGTCAGTCTCTTCCAGGCACTATCAACCTCCAATGGTTTGAGTTCTTTTTCCAAATTAGTTATGTTTCTTACATATTTCTTTATTTCAATGCTTTTATCAGGTATGTAAGTGCAACAATGTTGCGCCTTCAACATTCGGCAGACTCAGCCCTCTTTTGCCAATAGGGTGTCAAGAGCAAGGCGATTCTGTAAAACCATTGATCTGATCGCAACCATTTCAGTATTGACCAGCAGGAATCCAGCAGCAGTGTCAGTTGATAACCGATCCACTACCGTAGATAATTTGCAGAGGCGGTGAGTATTCAGAACTACCCCTAATCCAGGTATCAGTGCACTAAATATATCACCTATAATTTCTCCTACACTTTCACGTCTACTGCGCACTAAGCCATTAGTATTTTCATTGCTTCCAGCAGCATTGTTCACGTGGTATATTTTCGGGAAAACAATGCCAAAATAGCAGCTTCCATACCAGTGATCCGGCAATTTGAAATAAGCCTTGTTTCCACATATATATTAAATTCCGGGAAACACAGGTTCTGACCCATTTTTGAAACCCCAACCGCCAATTACCTGGTAATTATGTTCACACTCGCTGGAACCGATGAATACATTGTTATAATAACTAGTCTTTTCTCTATGCAGACAGAGTTTCCCTTTCCGTTCAAAATCCAGCAACAATGCAGGACTAGCTTCGCCTTCTGAGGTGCTTTCCATATGTTCTGCCCATCTAGGGATTCTATCTTTCTCCTCATTGGCCTTTTTCTGAAATTTCTCACTCCTTCGTTCTGCCATTTTCAGGAACATCTTTTCCTGCTCTTGTAAGGAACAGGTCAGATTATTTTCTCTAGTTTCATTTAAGTCTATGTCGCCTATGGTCAGGAAATACTCTCCCATATAACGGGTTACCTCGCTTCTGATATGTACAATGTTCAGGTTTCCTCGAACAGGAATTTCTGAAAAAATTACGTCAGTGTTTGAGTAGTAGTACTGTAAAGTGCTTCTATAGAATAAGCTTGCTAATATACTACAGGAAATTCCATAGGTCAGGGGTAAATGGTGATATGTCACGCTTTCAGCTACAGAAGTAGGTAGCTTCATACATACGTAACAATCTTCTATTTCCATAGCTTCTACATAGTGTACTAAAAGATTAGCGAAAACATTTAACTGAGTTCTGTTTTTCATTTTGTGAAAATGTAGTCCACCCTCATCTGATGCATCTAAGTCGGGTCGTTTCTGTTTTAGTACAGCAGAGTTGTCACGTCTTTCTACACTTCGTGGTGTTTCTTCAGTCTGTGCAGCTTCTGTCTCTAGAGTCTCTGGGTTAGTGGGATACAAGTTAGGGTCTTTACTTATCATAAAAGGTATAAAAACTGTTAGTCCTATCCATATTACTATCAGTATTGCTATACTACAAAAACAGATTTTACAGCAAGTTTTACAACAGCTAAATTTGGATCTTCCATTTACATTCGAATCAGACATAGTGGCTTACAGGTGGTTCTCCAACCCCTCTTTGTTTCTTTATACCGAAGGTTTACTCAGGTTTTCTTCACAGAGGGTCCTAGTCAGAACTCCGATCAGCAATTGACTCTTCGTCACTTTTGCCACTGGTTTCAGGTTCATCAATTTCCTCCAATACCAAGTAAGTCCATTCAGGGCTCTGATACAGTTTGTTTTGTTTCTTTAATTGTGTACTTCGTCGATTGGACTGGTCTCGGGCTTCTTTTCTTTCACTGGCAGCCCTTTTTCGGTCTTCTAGTTTTTCTTCAACTGTCTTTATCCTTAGTCTCAGTCTTTTTATGTATCGGGGTTCATTCTTCTTCTTGAGCCCTTTGGTGGTCGAGGAAACTTGGCCTTCCTCATGAAGTCTCTTGTTCTCGCTTCGTTGTGGCACTATTGTTTCAGCAGTGTCTATTTCCCTTCCTGTCTGACTAGTTCCAGGTCTTTCGTTAGTCTCTTCTGCCTGGTATCTATGCTGGCCTTGTTCAGGATCAATTTGTATTTGATTTCTATTTTCAGGCAGTTGTGATTCTGTTTCCTGAACACGTTCGTCTATTTCTATCTGTTCCTGTTCATGCACTTCAACGCCTTGATTTTCTTCCGCATGAACTTCAGCTTTAATCACTATCTGTCCCTTTCCAGTTTCTGGAGTTTCAGGAGGAGTGTCGATGACTTGGTCTGTCCCTACTTGGCCTATTTCCTGATCAGGTTTGTTGTGAGTTTCGATGACCTGACCTTCGTCCTCTAATTCTGTCTCACCTTCACTATCCCACTCACTATCTAGGTAAGAATATTTTCGGGTTCTTATTGGATCAAGAACTTGGTCGTCGGCAGAGAACCACTCGACGTCCTGACTTGAGCTCGGTAGTTCGATGTCAGCGAGATCTGGACCCTCTTCTGGAGCCTCCTCAGCTGTGCTACCTTCAGCTTCAGTCGCGTTTTCTCCCGTTACTGGCTTCGTATGGCTGGCATGGATCCACTTTGGTACGCCCGCACACTTCACAGCAGTGGTAGTTTCAAGGATCACTTGCCTCAGCTTTCCCCACTTTGGTTTAAGGCAACTCTTCCGGGTGTGTTTCTTTAACACCACCCAATCACCTGGTCTCAGTTTATGTGCTGGAGTTGTAGGCCATTCGACAGCAGTCTCTCCAATCTGGTGAGAGATAGAACACACTTGGTCACCCAGCTGCCTGCAGTATTCTAGCACTAAATCATCAGAAATACTTAGCAGTTTGTGTCCAGGCACCCATGCCTGGCGCATTACTCTTCCCATTAGTACTTCATGGGGACTTAGGCCTGTTTTTTGGTTCGGAACACTTCTCCAACTCTCAGCACAAGGGGCAAAGCTTCTATCCAGTTCATTTTGGTAGAATCACACACTTTCGCCAGCCTGGATTTGATGGTGCCATTCACTTGTTCAACTATTCCAGAAGCCTCTGGATGATATGCACAGTGCAGCCTCTGCTCGATCCTAAAGGCTTTACACAGTTCTTTTAGGATTTCGTTGGAAAAATGCCCACCTCTGTCTGTTTCAATCGTCTCTGGAATTCCAAATCTAGGTATCAGCTCTCTAAGTAATAATTTGGCTACAGTTATGGCATCATTTTTCTTTGCTGGGCAGGCCTCCACCCATCTGGAAAACAGGCAAATTATGACCAGGACATATCGGTATCCTTTGCACATGGGCAACTGGATAAAGTCCGCCTGCATCCTGACAAAGGGACCTTCTGCCTTCCCAATCGTACTTTGTTCCACTACTGTCTTCTTCCCTGCGTTGAATTGCTGGCACACTAAACACCTCTGGCAAAGTTTTTCTGCTATGTTCCTGAACTTTGAGTTACGGAATACCTTGTCAAACATACGGCACATGGCATCTCTCCCAATATGTGTGTCCTCATGTATGATCCTAGCCATTGGGACTACCAGACTGTCTGGTAATACAGGCACACCAGTTTTGTAAATCATGACACCATCCTCATCTCTCGGTGTACATTCATCCTTCTCCCATCTGTCCTTTTCTTCCCTTCCTGTTGCCTGTTGCAATTCTCTCAACTCTTCCCATGTAGATACACTCTCAAACACCATAAGTTGGCAGCTGCTTCCACCTCCCCATGGTTTAATTTGGAGGGACATTTTGTATCGGGCACAGTATTGGGCGATTTGGTCAGCGTATTGGTTTCCGGCTGTCACATCATCATTCCCAGATCTGTGAGCCGCACACTTGACCACAGCCAATTCTTTGGGCAGTTGGATTGCTTCCAGTAAGTGCTGTACCACCTTTCCATTTCTAATAGGGGTACCTGAGGAAGTCATGAATTCTCTTTGTAACCATAGTTGGCCGAAGTCATGAACAACCCCATAACAGTACTGGCTGTCCGTGTAAACAGTTACCCTCTTGTTTTTCCCTTGTTTACAAGCTCTTGTCAATGCGATTAGCTCTGCTACTTGTGCAGATTTTATGTCGCTCAGGTAAGATGCTTCCAGGATTGTCTCCAATGTAACTACAGCATAGGCAGCACTCAGACCTCCATCCTCATGTCTTAAACATGAGCCATCTACAAACATCATAGGATCCTCATCAAGTAAGGCTATTTCTTTGATATCAGGACGCGGCTTGGTGCTAAATTCAGTTAGGTCTATGCAGTTATGCTCAACTTCACCTTCTGCTTCTACATCCAGGGGAATGGGCAACAGGGTTGCAGGGTTCAGAACATTACACCGGGAAATGATTACATTCTCAGCACCTATAAGAATTCTCTCATACTTAGTCAGCCGACTAGGGGTGAGATACTGAGTTTTTGTTCGGGTCAGTAAGATCACAACTGAATGCGGAACATATACAGTGACAGGATGTCCCATAACAATGTTTTCACTTTGTTCTAGACTAGCGCATGTAGCGGCTACTGCTTTCAGACATCCGGGTAATCCAGCAGCCACTGGATCCAGAGTGGCCGAAAAGTAGGCCACTGGATGTCTAGTCAGTCCGTGTTCCTGTGTTAAGACTGAGAGCGCACAATTGTCTCTGGTATCACAGAACAGTTCGAAGTTCTTGGAATAATCAGGCATTCCTAATGCAGGAGCGGAGCACAGGCAATTTCGCAACTTTACCCAAGCGGTCATGCTTTCATCGTCCCAACTAACTGGGTCTTCCACTCCCTTTTTGGTCATTTTTATCAATGGTTTGGCTAGAGCTGCGAATCCCACAATCCATTGTCTGCAATACCCTACAACTCCCAAGAACATTCTTACTTCTTTTTGGGTTCTGGGTAGTTCCATCTCTCGAATTATTCGAATCCTTTCTGTTGTAACTTTCCGAATCCCTTTTTCTATCTGGTGCCCCAGATATTTCACTGAGTTCTTACAGAACTGTAATTTGTCTGGTGATACTTTATGTCCTCCCTTTCCTAGGTGATTCAACAAGGCAATGGTATCAGTAACACAGTCAGTTTGACTTTTGGACGCCACCAGAAGGTCATCTATGTACTGTACTAAAACAGACTCCTTTGGCAATACTAAAGATTCAAGGTATCTTTTCAAGATCTGGTTGAAAATCGAAGGACTTTCAGTGTACCCTTGGGGGACACGATTCCAGACATAGACATGGCTGTCAAATTCAAAACTAAAAAGAAATTTGCTTTCGGGATGCAATGGGATGGAAAAGAATGCATGACACAAGTCAATGACAGTGAATCATTCTGCATTCCAAGGAATCTGATACAGCATCACTGCGGGGTTGGGCACTATGGGACAGCAAGGTACAACAATTTGGTTAACCTTGCGCAGGTCCTGCACTACCCGATACTTTCCGCTAGGCTTTTTAATTCCAATTATGGGCGAATTACAGGGACTGCTCATTACTTCCTGTATGATGTTGGCTTCGAGCAACCGGTTTACTTCAATTGCGACTCCAGCCTTTACTTCTGCACTCATTTTGTACTGTCTGATTCTTGGGTAAACAGCATTTGTTTTTATCGCTATTTTAACTGGGTCCACATTTGCCATTAGGCCTACATCTCTTCCAGTGAAATCCCATACTTCAGGTACCACTTTTAACTGGAGTTCTTCAGGTAAGTCTTTAATGGACAGTAGTTTAATTTCTGTGTCTGGTCTTAGTAACATCAATTTGTACAGGCTATCTTCATCTGGAGTCTGAATTTCGACGCAATTTGGTGTGCAAAAGATGGTACAATTCATTTTGCATAACAAATCTCGTCCTAGCAGGTTCACGGGACTGGAGTCACAGACCACAAATCTGTGCATTTCTTTGAAATTTCCAATGGAAATCTCCATTGGTTCAGTTACCGGAGTACTGATTATTTGATTTGAAACACCTACTACTTGGATAGCTTCTCCCGAGAGGGGTAGGTTAGGAACATCCACAGTTCTTACTGTGGAACGGGTAGCACCAGTGTCCAACAAAAAGGTGACGTCTTTTCCCTCAACCTTTCCTTCAACGTATGGTCCTGTCTGGTCTACCGGTAAGGAGGCGCCAAGTACGCACTCCTTGTCCTCCCCCCTCAGGCCCCGTCAGCATTGATCATCACAAAGGAAAGAATCGTTTAACAAAAACTGTGAAGTTGCTGCATTCCTTTCATACTCTCCTTCCCACACCTCGGTCCTTTCATTCTGCTGAGCCTGATTCTTATAATTTTGTCTAGGAGCGCGAGGCAACGGAGGCTGCTTTACCTGTGGCTGGTTCTTCCGTGTCCCCTCTTTCTGCACCTGTGGATTTAAACCAGTAACGGGGGCATTACCAGCCTGCAAATGGGGACACTCGTCTCTCCAATGCCCTATCTGACCACACCCGTGACAGGGAAATTTCTTCATAGCCTCTTCTCAACTCATTCTTGCTCGGGGTTTCCCTCCTCCTCCAACAGTGGGATTCTGTGCGTTATTATTATTATTATTCAATTTACTTAACTGTTTTTCTTGTTGTTCAGCCAATTTCACTTGTGCCCACATAACCTTTTCTTTGAGGGCTTTCTTTTTATTCTCTATCTCATCTTCGCAATACTTGGCATACTTCAGGACATCATCAATGGGCTTACCTTGCCAACTGATTTTATTATCTCTAATCCACTGAGATATTTCAGGTCTTGATCCTAACACGAATCGGTAACTGAAATGGGTCATATCCTTCATGTCCACATTATCGATTCCACTGTAGGTTTTGAACACTTGCAGTAACCTTTTATAAAAGGATTGAACGGATTCATCGCGTTCTTGAGTAGTTCTATCTATTCGTGTCCAGTCAGTTTCCTTTGCAGGCACCTTTTTCTTCAGGTATTGTATGACTTGATCATACTTCCTCATTACCTCGGGCGAAGGAGCTCCAGTTTTGGAGTCTCTCTCATATTCATCACTGGGCCAATCAATTTCAATTTTGCATTCGGTCCACAAATCTACAGGCACCACAATGTCGAAAAACCCATCCAGGTCTTTCAGAAGACATTTCTGAACCTTTATGAAATGCTCGACCTGTCTGTACCAATCGACTGGTTTTTCCCGTAATTTTGGGAAGTCATTAGTAAATGACACAATATCTTGTCTGGACCAAGGGACATGGACATATTTTCCCCCAGGTACTTCTCTCATGGGACATAACTTTTCTGCTGGCCCTACTTCTTTTAATACGTATTCTGAAGCCATGGGTTTAGCCCTACTATCTTCCTTTTTCTTTGCCCACCGGGGTTTCCATTTTTCTACATCTCCCCATTTTTGTAGAATTTTCAGTAATTCTTTTATTTGGGTCTGTTTTCCTGACACATTCATGTTCTCTAAGTCTTTGTCGGAAAAGTCCGCTCTGTAAGGTTTCTGAAGGACTTTGGAACGACTAACATCAATTCCCATGTCAGCTGCAGTGTCCATTAATTTCTCATGGAGCACTCTGGTGTTCCTGGTAAGGCTTTTGCTGATAAACAGCAACTCTTCTTCACTAAGGGTGTTCAATCTGTCCAATCCCACATTTCCGGCCATAAGTTCCTCGATTTCTATTCTTAGCCTATAGATCTCTAAAGGTTTGGGTTGAGGTGTGTCTTTTGGGGTATCCTTTTCTAATTCTTTAGTCCATCTATCCAATTCTTCTGGAGTTACTACAGTGGCACTCCTGACCCCTGAAGTGGTTTCAATCAGGACCTCTTTTGCCCTAGCTTGATTCCTTGCCCTTGGCACACTGGTTCCAGGTTCCCTTATGGGCAGATCCATTAAAGAGATTACAGACTCACATTCACTTTCTTGATCATCTACTATAAGCGGCTCTTTTCTTGGGGGAGGTATAATTGGAGTGATAATAGGAGTTCTTGGACTAGTCAGTCTATCCCCATAAAGAGGTATAGCTGGACCAATGGTTACCGGAATAGTCAGTGAATCCGGACTGGGATTTATCTGGGCTATGGTCTGAATTAAGTCATTTCGCTGTTTGTTCAGGGCTTCCTTTTCTCGCTCATGCAACAACCTTCCTGAAGAATTGTCATGCATCACTTGGGGAACCAATGTAGGGTAAATACTTGGGGCTGTCGGAAGGACCAAACTTGGTCGGTCTTCCCCAAAAGGTCGGTAATTTGGGACCGCGGAGCTAGGTCTGCAAAATCCATCACTATCACTGGCTTTACTTTCCGTGCCAGTTCCATCTGTCTCACTGGCCCTTCGACATCTCGGATATTTGGAAAACGGGTTTTGTGAACTCAAAGATTCGGGCTCTGCAACATAGGGAGGTGGATTTTTCATCAATAAATACTCTAGGTGTTCATCCTCTGAGTCCCCTATGGCCATGAGGTGTCGGCTTTTCTCCGTACACTTCCCTTTCCCCTCTTCGAGCACCCCAAACATAGGAAACAGTCCCTCAACCATCATATTCTGTCTCCACTGTTGCATCTTTTTCTCTTTGGTTTCTTTTTGGACCTTTGGATACCATTTACTCACTCCCTTATCCATTCGGGGTCTGTCTCGTTCTAGAGCTTCAATTTCCCACTCCTCTAAGGCTTCGTATTGAGTTAATCTGGGTCGGGATGCAATTCATTCATTCGGGTTCTTAAGTTAAACAGGATCCTACCATTAAAGGTACCATCAAGGGGAAATGCTAAGACCCCATCATCTTCCGTATACCTTACCCAATTCTCCAACCATACACAGGCATGATACCCTTTATCAAACATCATGAAGGAGGCAGGAGTATTTGGCGGTGGAATGATCACACCCTCCCTAGTTCGTATGGGCTTATCTTTCTTAAAATAGTTTCTAATCTTTTCGGCAAATGACAATTTTCTCTTTCCTCCGTACATATTGTAAGGTCTACCTCTTAGCATTTGTTCCTTATAAAAACCTAGATTCTGTGGATTAGGCAAAAATTCAGGATACCACATACACCTTTCCAGACTAGCTTCTAAGTCGGCTTGATTAATTTTGTTTACTTTTGTGCTTCCAATGCTAACGCAACTTTTATTTCGCAACAACCAATCAACGCAGTAATGACAAAGATTCCTGTCCAATGGGTGCGCGGCCTTTCGCGAGACGAGGTCTCACGCTCCGGCACTCACCCCTCCCTTACAATTTCGGCTTCACTACACACCCGCTGTCTTGACCAATACCAGCGCGGCACGGAGTGACGTCAGGGCAGCCTTCCGACTGACTCCCTCCTTTACAAGGTAACGGAAACTTTGAATTTTTCTTAAAGTGCAAGTGCTTATTTTAGTTAACAATATATAACGTTCGCCGCTGTGTCGGAGTGTCCTAAAAAGAAAGAAAGTTTTTCTCCCGCTACAAGCAAACCACTTCTGTCTACTTTTCATTCGCTTCGGATAAACTTCGCTGCCTACCCTTTCACACGAGCAATATAGAACCCGTTACTCCTCCGACTTATCCACTTATTTCCGGGACATATACTAAGTCAGGCTTTCACCAGCGGACTACCTTGCTTACCATGCAAGCTTTGGAGACCTTATGATTCCTTCCTCATGTGACCCTTACTAGGTGATATCACAAGGGAAGTTTTACACAATAGGACTCGAGGCTATCATTCATCCAAATACAAAAGATCCTAATTAGCGCTTCCAGTTCTACCTAACCATGCACTAATTTTTCCTCCTGACAAGCGACCTCTGCGCGAGATGGATTCTACTCACCATCCGCTATACAATTCCCCAGGGATTTCAGACAACATAAAACACTTTACAGACAATTCTGTTAATATTACATATAGCAGTAATGCAAAGCAATCAAAAATATAAAAAAAACTTTTGCGCAATATTTGAAGCAATGTAATCAATATAGCAGCATTGAAATCTAGCAGCACATTTTTATTTTCATGGTTTATTTGTTAACATATCTTATCTACCTATCTTAACTAGTCCTAACCATCCTCTGCTACCAGAAAATTACTGATAGAGCGCGCAGGTCACCAGGGTCACCAGTTTACCAATTTTCCACGCACTGGGCCCTGGCGTGCATATGATGACTGAACCAGGTGATCTTTCCACGCTACTATGAGTAATTTAGGGGGAAACTTTTCTCACCACTATTATTCATGTACCTGACTTACCACAGGCACATTTCTCCTGATGGATCAGGAGCTATCAGTGGGTAGGTGATAAAATTCCTAAATCGAGTCAAAATACCTTACACATTCATTACATTTAATGACACTTGGTGATATGTAAAGACCACAGACACCTGATGGGTTTTCGAAAGTTTATATAAAGTAAGTTTAGAATGAATATGCCATGAGTAACAGGCAGATACAAATCAGAACATCAATGATCAAAATCAAAACCGAAATGTAGCTATGGATTAAGGCAAGCACCATAGAGCACTAAAGGATACTACAGGGTGTGAGCATTAGGGAACATGCTAATCAGTACAAATTTTAAACTAAGGCAGAGTGAATGAGCCGGGCTAATATGGGTACTTAATATTCGTGTTCTAATTACTAGCTCTAAGCTATCTTCACTAAATTCACAGCAACCATACTAAAGGGAAGGGATAATGGAACAAGCTAAAATATGCAATCAGTTTTAATAATATCCTATAGGTAGGGGAAAAAGTGGGACATTACTAATAAACAATTTCATAAAAGTCACTTTCGAAAAGGTGATAGGGAAAATATCACAGGCAAGAGTGCTTTATTCAGAAGAGGAAAAGTAAGAGTATAGTTAAACGGACACCCACACATATATTTACCTAGGACAGAATGAGGACTAACCCTGGCCACGGGTCAGCTTTGGAATAGGCAGGGACAAGGACCCTCAAGGATTCGAAATGCCAGTAGGAGAGCAGGTACAGCTCATGGACAGTCAGGACAGGATACCCCTCAGGCTCTGGGTCAGGACTGGGCTCATCAAAGGGCACAACCAACACCTGCAGCTTCGGATGCAACGCCTGCATTAATCCCTCTCTGCACTGAATCCGCCAGTAACCCCGATTGGGTTTTCGAATCTCCCAGCAAAGTGCTTCGCCAGCACTTAAGACTATTTCCACCCCTTGGAGTTTGTGGAAAATACGGACAGAGTGCTCCGCAGCACTCTGTATCAATCACCTATAGAATTCATAGGGTCAGTGACAGGTCAGCTACTCGGACAAGTCGGACAATTTTCCCTAACTAAACTAGGCTAGTTATACTCTATTTGGACCCCCAGACCACCCACAAATGTTACAAGTGACAAGGTCCCATATTTCGATTGGTCAAGAGAGGTGGTTAGGTCATTGTCACTTCCTAAATTCTGCGTTCCCATGTTTAATATTCAAATGGCAGTACCCACCCCTTACATTCCAGTTGCCAGGCATACGTGTAGAAGAATACAATAGAGCACACAGTAAAAGAAACAAATGTTGCATTTCAGGTGTAATTCAGCTTCTCCTCTCTGGGTCATGAGGCAGATTCCCAGGAGCATCTCAGCTTCGGTAGCCAGCTGGCTGAGTCCCATGGATGCAAGGCCCGGTCCTCATGTCATGTGACCAGGTCCACACGGGCTTCTAAAATGGCGCAGCTCCCCAACTCCCAGGCCCCCAGATACGCGGTACATGAAAAGTAAGCGAAAACAAATTAGAAACACAGAAAAAATGAATACGCTGTATACCATGAAAAGCTTCACTGCACCCCTTACTTTATAATATCTATAGCATTGAGGGTTAATGCGGGAAAGACAGATATGCAGAAGCAGCATGAGCTAGCAGAGAGCATGGTTAAAGACAAGCGGCCATTTTTTGCAGTAATGCGCATGAGCGAAAACATCCCTCCAAATTGCGAGTGCGTCACATCACGTGGGTATGACCGACGCATGCGCAGACTGGATTTCCGCGAAGCGGCCATTCAGTAGTGCAAGCATCATTATGTTTAACAAACACAAATGCAAGCTTCTCTCGGGCACCCGCGTGTACTGAAAAAAGGTGAAATTTAAGACGGACAGGATTGGTAATACTTATTAAAGGTTAGACGAGGTTCATGAATGAGAGCAAGTCGCTTTGCGTGCGAATCCTTGCTCCATCAATCCCCTCTTTGATGATATTTACTATCATCACTATAAATGGAAACAGATGCCAACTTCATTCTTGCATATCATTCATCTCAATTTCCACAAACTTGTTGTTGAGCTTTCTTCCTGCATCCTTATTAGGATGAAAGCTTTTAGCTCTCTTGTAAATTTCGTTTTTCAATTCTTCTAATTCTAGCTCATCAACATTACGCTTCACTCCTCTTTTGTTCACTGTATATTTCTTTTTGCATTTTTGACATTTGCAGCATATAAATATAATCAGTACAACCACACCTATTCCAGCTATTGGCATCAGTATTTTCCATAGAAGATTTTTACCCAGGTTAGAGAACCAACTACCTACAGAGGAGAGACCATCAGTCAGTCTCTTCCAGGCACTATCAACCTCCAATGGTTTGAGTTCTTTTTCCAAATTAGTTATGTTTCTTACATATTTCTTTATTTCAATGCTTTTATCAGGTATGTAAGTGCAACAATGTTGCGCCTTCAACATTCGGCAGACTCCGCCCTCTTTTGCCAATAGGGTGTCAAGAGCAAGGCGATTCTGTAAAACCATTGATCTGATCGCAACCATTTCAGTATTGACCAGCAGGAATCCAGCAGCAGTGTCAGTTGATAACCGATCCACTACCGTAGATAATTTGCAGATGCGGTGAGTATTCAGAACTACCCCCATTCCAGGTATCAGTGCACTAAATATATCACCTATAATTTCTCCTACACTTTCACGTCTACTACGCACTAAGCCATTAGTATCTTCATTGCTTCCAGCAGCATTGTTCACGTGGTATATTTTCGGGAAAACAATGCCAAAATAGCAGCTTCCATACCAGTGATCCGGCAATTTGAAATAAAGCCTTGTTTCCACATATATAATAAATTCCGGGAAACACAGGTTCTGACCCATTTTCGAAACCCCAACCGCCAATTACCTGGTAATTACGTTCACACTCGCTGGAACCGATGAATACATTGTTATAATAACTAGTCTTTTCTCTATGCAGACAGAGTTTCCCTTTCCGTTCAAAATCCAGCAACAATGCAGGACTAGCTTCGCCTTCTGAGGTGCTTTCCATATGTTCTGCCCATCTAGGGATTCTATCTTTCTCCTCATTGGCCTTTTTCTGAAATTTCTCCCTCCTTCGTTCTGCCATTTTCAGGAACATCTTTTCCTGCTCTTGTAAGGAACAGGTCAGATTATTTTCTCTAGCTTCATTTAAGTCTATGTCACCTATGGTCAGGAAATACTCTCCCATATAACGGGTTACCTCGCTTCTGATATGTACAATGTTCAGGTTTCCTCGAACAGGAAGTTCTGAAAAAATTACGTCAGTGTTTGAGTAGTAGTACTGTAAAGTGCTTCTATAGAATAAGCTTGCTAATATACTACAGGAAATTCCGTAGGTCAGGGGTAAATGGTGATATGTCACGCTTTCAGCTACAGAAGTAGGTAGCTTCATACATACGTAACAATCTTCTATTTCCATAGCTTCTACATAGTGTACTAAAAGATTAGCGAAAACATTTAACTGAGTTCTGTTTTTCATTTTGTGAAAATGTAGTCCACCCTCATCTGATGCATCTAAGTCGGGTCGTTTCTGTTTTAGTACAGCAGAGTTGTCACGTCTTTCTACACTTCGTGGTGTTTCTTCAGTCTGTGCAGCTTCTGTCTCTAAAGTCTCTGGGTTAGTGGGATACAAGTTAGGGTCTTTACTTATCATAAAAGGTATAACAACTGTTAGTCCTATCCATATTACTATCAGTATTGCTATACTACAAAAACAGATTTTACAGCAAGTTTTACAACAGCTAAATTTGGATCTTCCATTTACATTTGAATCAGACATAGTGGCTTACAGGTGGTTCTCCAACCCCTCTTTGTTTCTTTATACCGAAGGTTTACTCAGGTTTTCTTCACAGAGGGTCTTCGTCAGAACTCCCATCAGCAATTGACTCTTCGTCACTTTTGCCATTGGTTTCAGGTTCATCAATTTCCTCCAATACCAAGTAAGTCCATTCAGGGCTCCGATACAGTTTGTTTTGTTTCTTTAATTGTGTACTTTGTCGATTGGACTGGTCTCGGGCTTCTTTTCTTTCACTGGCAGCCCTTTTTCGGTCTTCTAGTTTTTCTTCAACTGTCTTTATCCTTAGTCTCAGTCTTTTTATGTATCGGGGTTCATTCTTCTTCTTGAGCCCTTTGGTGGTCGAGGAAACTTGGCCTTCCTCGTGAAGTCTCTTGTTCTTGCTTCGTTGTGGCACTATTGTTTCAGCAGTGTCTATTTCCCTTCCTGTCTGACTAGTTCCAGGTCTTTCGTTATTTCTATTTTCAGGCAGTTGTGATTCTGTTTCCTGAACACGTTCGTCTATTTCTATCTGTTCCTGTTCATGCACTTCAACCCCTTGATTTTCTTCCGCATGAACTTCAGCTTTAATCACTATCTGTCCCTTTCCAGTTTCTGGAGTTTCAGGAGGAGTGTCGATGACTTGGTCTGTCCCTACTTGGCCTATTTCCTGATCAGGTTTGTTGTGAGTTTCGATGACCTGACCTTCGTCCTCTAATTCTGTCTCACCTTCACTATCCCACTCACTATCTAGGTAAGAATATTTTCGGGTTCTTATTGGATCAAGAACTTGGTCGTCGGCAGAGAACCACTCGACGTCCTGACTTGAGCTCGGTAGTTCGATGTCAGCGAGATCTGGACCCTCTTCTGGAGCCTCCTCAGCTGTGCTACCTTCAGCTTCAGTCGCGTTTTCTCCCATTACTGGCTTCGTATGGCTGGCATGGATCCACTTTGGTACGCCCGCACACTTCACAGCAGTGGTAGTTACAAGGATCACTTGCCTCGGCTTTCCCCACTTTGGTTTAAGGCAACTCTTCCGGGTGTGTTTCTTTAACACCACCCAATCACCTGGTCTCAGTTTATGTGCTGGAGTTGTAGGCCATTCGACAGCAGTCTCTCCAATCTGGTGAGAGATAGAACGCACTTGGTCACCCAGCTGCCTGCAGTATTCTAGCACTAAATCATCAGAAATACTTAGCAGTTTGTGTCCAGGCACCCATGCCTGGCGCATTACTCTTCCCATTAGTACTTCATGGGGACTTAGGCCTGTTTTTCGGTTCGGAACACTTCTCCAACTCATCAGCACAAGGGGCAAAGCTTCTATCCCATTCATTTTGGTAGAATCACACACTTTCGCCAGCCTGGATTTGATGGTGCCATTCACTTGTTCAACTATTCCAGAAGCCTCTGGATGATATGCACAGTGCAGCCTCTGTTATGTTATGTTATGTTATTTATTCTTTTGTATAGCGCACGGCTACTCAAAAAGAGTGTCCCGGCGCTTTATTGGAGAAGGAAGGCTGCAACACAATAACATAACACCGATAAAAGAAAAGACAGAATGTAAAACAAGAACATACAGGGAAAACAGGCTACTGGGTAAACAGCCAGGTTTTAAGGCCTTTTCTAAAAGCAAGGAGGCTGGTAGCTCCCTGCAGAGCAAGCGGCAGAGAGTTCCACAACTGTGGCGCCAGCAATCCAAAAGAGCGGCCTCCCAGGCGAGCTCTCTTCACACGCGGGACACCGCCAAAAACAGAGATTCCGACTTCAAAGACCTGGTCGGTTGATAGAAAACCAGCCTCTTTTGAAGGTATTTTGCTCCCACCGCGTGGAGCGCTTTATAGGCCAAAGTCAAAGCCTTGAAGGCGATCCGCTTCCGAATAGGAAGCCAGTGCAAGGTTTTCAACAGGCCCGATGCACTGGCCCGTCTATTTAATCCAAAAATAGCTCTTGCGGCAGCGTTCTGCACCACTTGGAGCCGCTGCAGCAAGTACTCTGGTAGGCCCAGGTAAAGAATGTTGGAATAATCCAACCTGGACCCAATCAGAGCCTGCACTGTCAGTTTCCTGTGCTCCTCAGACAACAGGGGAAGGAACCTCCGCAACATCCTAAGGATGCCGAAGCAGGTGCCCGCCACCCCAAGAACCTGGGATTTCAGTGTTAACCCCTTATCCATCTTGACCCCCAGATTTTTGGCGACATGGGAAGAACAAGACGGAGGAAACATATTAATCGGCCACCAGGCCTGCCAGTCTGGCTCTGTGTCGCACCCAAAGAAGAGTACCTCGGACTTATCGGAATTGCACTTGAGGCTGTTCAGTTGGAACCATTGGAAAACAGCCCCAAGGCAATCCCGGATACTCTCCTCATCAAAGTCTCCTCCTCTCTTACATGAGAAGAAGAGCTGGGTGTCGTCAGCATAGGATACGATCCGGGCGCCATGCGACTCCGCCAACACCGCCAATGGGGTCATGAAGATGTTAAAGAGGGTCGGGCTCAAAATAGAGCCCTGTGGGACCCCGACTCCCAGAGGCGGCATCACGGCGGAATCTGGTGACGCCCAGACCGTTTGCCGGCGGCCGGCTAGAAAGGAGGAAAACCAGTTGAGCACCGTCCCCCGCAGACCTATCTCAAAGAGTCTTGCGAGAAGGCCATCATGGGGGACGGTGTCGAATGCCGCCGACAAGTCCAACAACACCAGCATGGCTTTGCCCCCAGAGTCCAGAACCCCTTTGATGGTTTCTGAGACCTCAAGGAGCGCAGTCTCTGTGCTTAGATGAGGACGAAAACCCGACTGGGTGGCATGCAAGATCTCGTTGGTCTCAAGAAAATTGGAAAGCACAACCTGAACGTGCTTTTCCACAATCTTCGTGAGAGCCGGCAGCAGAGAGATGGGCCTATAATTAACCGGGGCCTTCGGATCTAGGCCAGGTTTTTTAAGCAATGGAATCACCATTGCCTGCTTCCAGGCTTGCGGGACCACTCCCAGCCTCAGCGAAAGATTCAACAGCGGGTTTGCCAGAGGATTGATCACCTCCGCAACTTTCGCTAAAAATTTAGCAGGGCATGGGTCGAGGGGCGAACCCGATTTGAGATTGCCAATTATCGCTAAAGAGTCAGGGGCAGAGATCGGTGGAAACACACTCAGCGTCACACCTGGCCAAACACGCAAGGGAAAAGTGGTCTCAGGATTAGTCTGGCCAGTGGGCACAGGCGATGGAAAAGAATCCTGTATGCGTTGAATCTTGCACGTAAAGAAATCAGCAAGGTCCGAAGCCCAGGTGCCAGATGGTTTTTCGTCCGAGGTGTTAGACCAAGGGGAGATAAATTCTCTCACAATGGAGAAAATCTCCTTGCAGGAGTTGGAAGCGGCTTCTATTCTCCTAGCTAGGTAAGCTTTCTTTTCCAGGCGAATGTCTCAGTGATAGGCCTTGACTACCGTCTTATAGGTCAGCTTGGCTACCGTATCATATTGTGCCCGCCAGGCTCTTTCGGCTACCTTGCACTGCTGCCGCGTAGCCGACAGTGCTGCGGTAAACCACGGCGCAGAGACCCGTTTCGGGGACAGGCGGGGTGTCAATTCCGGGGCAAGATTGTTTAGCCTGCCTAGAAGCCATTCTTGCAGAGTCTCCAGATCCCTGTCCAGATCACCCGAGAGGGGGCATGGGTGATCCACAGCAGCCTGGGCCAGCATCTCTGGGGTCACTCGATGATATGCCCTATGGACACAACCCTGTTGCTGTGCCAAGGCAGCCACCGGTTTAGCTATGCCTTTGATCGTAAATTTGGCTAGCAAGTGGTCTGACCAGAGTACTGGTGTAATCTCAATCTCCTCGAGAGGGGAAGACGAGAATACCTGGTCGAGAGTGTGCCCCTTCTCGTGCGTAGGCTCCTGCACATGAGGGATCAGTCCCAGCGGGGTCATAGCCTCAGAAAGTTTGATGGCAGCAGGGTCGGACGGATCATCCATCCGAAAGTTAAAATCTCCTGCCACGATACAATGTTCCGCTTTCAGGGCCAGCCCCAACAGCACGGAGTCCAGATCTTCAAAGAACGTGCCGGGTGAGCCAGGAGGTCTATACACGAGTAATCCCTTAACAGATTGATGTGGAGACAACGTAATAGAAAAAGCGAGGGTCTCCGAGCCTCGGATGTCCTTCACTGGCAGGATCACACAGGGAGTGCCTTTCTTGACCACCAATGCCTCTGCTCGATCCTAAAGGCTTTACACAGTTCTTTTAGGATTTCGTTGGAAAAATGCCCACCTCTGTCTGTTTCAATCGTCTCTGGAATTCCAAATCTAGGTATCAGCTCTCTAAGTAATAATTTGGCTACAGTTATGGCATAATTTTTCTTTGCTGGGTAGGCCTCCACCCATCTGGAAAACAGGCAAATTATGACCAGGACATATCGGTATCCTTTGCACATGGGCAACTGGATAAAGTCCGCCTGCATCCTGACAAAGGGACCTTCTGCCTTCCCAATCGTACTTTGTTCCACTACTGTCTTCTTCCCTGCGTTGAATTGCTGGCACACTAAACACCTCTGGCAAAGTTTTTCTGCTATGTTCCTGAACTTTGAGTTACGGAATACCTTGTCAAACATACGGCACATGGCATCTCTCCCAATATGTGTGTCCTCATGTATGATCCTTGCCATTGGGACTACCAGACTGTCTGGTAATACAGGCACACCAGTTTTGTAAATCATGACACCATCCTCATCTCTCGGTGTACATTCATCCTTCTCCCATCTGTCCTTTTCTTCCCTTCCTGTTGCCTGTTGCAATTCTCTCAACTCTTCCCATGTAGATTTTTATTGATAGAGCGTGCAGGTCACCCGGGTCACCAGTTTACCAATTTTCCACGCACTGGGCCCTGGCATGCATATGATGACTGAACCAGGTGATCTTTCCACGCTACTATGAGTAATTTAGGGGGAAACTTTTCTCACCACTATTATTCATGTACCTGACTTACCACAGGCACATTTCTCCTGATGGATCAGGAGCTATCAGTGGGTAGGTGATAAAATTCCTAAATCGAGTCAAAATACCTTACACATTCATTACATTTAATGACACTTGGTGATATGTAAAGACCACAGACACCTGATGGGTTTTCGAAAGTTTATATAAAGTAAGTTTAGAATGAATATGCCATGAGTAACAGGCAGATACAAATCAGAACATCAATGATCAAAATCAAAACCAAAATGTAGCTATGGATTAAGGCAAGCACCATAGAGCACTAAAGGATACTACAGGGTGTGAGCATTAGGGAACATGCTAATCAGTACGAATTTTAAACTAAGGCAGAGTGAATGAGCCGGGCTAAAATGGGTACTTAATATTCGTGTTCTAATTACTAGCTCTAAGCTATCTTCACTAAATTCACAGCAACCATACTAAAGCGAAGGGATAATGGAACAAGGATCTAAAAACAAACGCAGGTATCATGACCTGTTCTTGCTCACTTTCTAAGACCAGAATGGGGCACATATGTTATCAACATACCTTACTGGATCATGCTCGTGATCCTACGTTTCCACCAAATGGGAGTTAATTTTCAGTCTTGTATTACAGCCTGAAAATAATGAGAATAACGTTTTACGCGCTTTTTATGCACAGACGGAAAGAGTATGGCACTCGTTGCTCTACTCGGCATACCTGCTCTGAGGGATTCCTCGCTTGGGCTGTTCGTGTTCTAATCGGTTGTAGCGGTAAACGCTTTCTAACCATGTAGGCACCGCTTTCCTCAGTCCTTATTAATTGCGCTCGCTTTCCTTAGAGGAAATAACAGCGTTTTATTAGGTTTCTGGGGCTACTGCAATATTGATGGCAAATCAAACCCATGTTAGCTCTAGACTTACTTGAACAAGCTGTGACTCGGCATCTAGCTCTCATTCACTTAGTTTGGCAGCCATGTTGTAACATGGTTTTGGACCTACTTATAGCTACTTGCTTGGCGGCCATCTTAGAGTGGGGTCGCTAGAGAAAGCTCTCATTCACTTAGTTTGGCAGCCATGTTGTAACATGGTTTTGGACCTACTTATAGCTACTTGCTTGGCGGCCATCTTAGAGTGGGGTCGCTAGAGAAGGCTATCATATAGATGTGAAAAAAGGTGAATTTAAACCACATATGAAAACATACACGCAATTACCATCGACCCTTTCTTTTGGAGGCACTATACTAGATAAAGCTCACACTCTAGATATTTCAGAAAGCGAGTTGAGCCCGCTGAGTGCGCTATTAAACTTAAGTATAAGGTAGGTCTCTTTTTTTAGTAGAAGTTTATCATGGTCAATGGGTCTAGACTGTTGCAGAACATATAGAATTGACCACTTTAAGTCATTCTCAGTGTGTTTATTTTCAATGCAATGCTCCACCATAGGTGCTGTAAGCACTTTAATCTTGATTCTAGACTTATGTTGCGTTATGCGCATATTCACTTGTTGTGTTGTCTTGCCTATGTAAATCTTATTACATGGGCAGATGACTACATACACAACATTTCGTGTTTTACAATTTGAGAAACTTAAGTGCTTCCACTTAATATTCCCATGTTGGAATTCCTTCCCTTCCACAGTAGTCCCACAGGCCACGCATGTCCCACATTTATGATGTCCCTCAATGGGTTTCATTCCCCATTGAGACAATAGGTCACTCTTAGGTTTGGGTAATGCTATCTCGGCTCGGACAAGATGTTGTCCGATGCTCCTGTTCTTACGATACGCGAAAAGAGGACGGGGAAATGGACAGTCCAGGTTTTCTAGTAAGTGCCAATTTTTTAAACACGGTTTGTCTGAATTTGTTTGTGTCAGGCCCAAATGTGGTGACACAGACCATCCGGTCTAGTTCAGCCTTTGATTTTGTTTGTAGCAAACATTCGCGTGGTGTACATCGTGCCCGCTTGAATGAGTTTTTTAACAGTTTTTTCGGATAACCACGGCTTTCCATTTCGTGACAGAATGTGTCAGCGTGTCTTTCATACTCTGACAACTCCGTGCAGTTTCTCCTGATACGGAGCAGTTGGCCATAGGGCAAGTTAGCCTTCAAGTTCCTGGGGTGGTCACTTTGGTGGTGCAGTATTGTGTTTTTATCAGTCTGCTTCTGGTACAAAGAGGAGACCAACTTCCCGTTTGAACATGTGATTTCCACATCCAGGAACGTCATTCTTGTGTCACTGATCTCAATAGAAATTTTAATGTCTGGATGTTTGGAATTAAGCCATCCATGAAATTTCATCAACTCCGTGTGGCTCCCCTGCCACAGGAGCCACACGTCGTCGATATATCGTAGCCATTGCTTAATGTGACTGCAATATGGGTTATCCTTTTCAATAAATTTCTTCTCATATTCTGCCATATACAATATGGCCATCTCAGGAGCATAGGGGCATCCCATAGCAGTCCCTTTGGTCTGCATAAAGAACTGCTCATTGAATCGGAAGTAATTTTTGCGCAACGCTATTTCTGCCAATTTGAGAATAAAGCTGGTAGGGACTCGATGTGGTCTTGCACGAGCTTCTAAATAAAGCTCAATTACTTCCAATGCCTCTCCCTGGGGTATTTGAGTATAAAGGGACGTGACGTCCATTGTCACAAGCAATTGTGATGCAGGATTAAAATCAGTCCCTTCTACTTTGACGAGGAAATCCATTGTGTCTCTGAGATATGATTTAACAGAGCTAACAAAGGGCTTCAAGAAAAAATCAACATATTTCGCAAGTGGTTCCAGGCAGGAATCGCACCCAGAAACAATGGGTCGTCCTGGTGGCTCATTTAGACTTTTATGGATCTTGGGGAGGAAGTACAGGATTGGAGTCCTGGGATATTTTTCGATTAAAAATTCACCTTCTCTCACACCAACATAGCCTTCATCTAACCCTATTTTAACAGTATCTGCTATCAGTCCCTGAATGTTTTTGACCGGATCTTCCTGTAGGGTTCTATACCAAACAGTGTTGCTCACCTGTGTATTGGCTTCAGCAAGATATTGTTCTCATGGCCAAAGGAATACAGCTCCGCCTTTGTCGGCCTGTTTCACAACTATCGACGTATCATTCCTCAAGTCATGTAGTGCACTTCTCTGTCCTTTACTCATATTCTGTTGGAAATATTTTTTATTTCTCTCTAGTTTGTCAATTGAGGAAAGCATGATTTGTTCGAAGGCATAAACCTGTTTAGGAATTTTTTGACTAGGTATGAAGGTCAATTTATTACGTAACCCTGTAGTTTCTTTTTCTATCATAGGTGGCTGATTGGCAAAAAAGGCCCTCAGTCGAATTTTGCGACAAAATTCTATGGTCTCTAACTTCATTTGGGTAAAGTCTGTTTGTTGACGAGGTACAAATTTTAGTCCAAGATTTAGTACAGATTCCTCATCTTTTGTGAGTGTTTTGTCTGATAGATTGACTATTGTGGATGGCGCCTTTATGATTTGTAAAAATTCCTCCTTGTCCGCATCTCCCATGGCACCTTGAATCTGGTTTTTCCTTGCTGGTCCTTCTCTAAAAAAGACACCTGCTTTTTATTTTGGTTTCCTCGCGTATTAGAGCCCGATGAGTCTGATGATGATGAGGTTTCGGAAAAGGTTTTAAACCTATATCGGGACCTCCCCTGATAATTACGCAATGCTCCCCTTGACTCACGCTGAGTATAGTACTCGTCCTTCAGAAATGGATATGCTTTCTCGAACGTGAATGCCTTAGAGTCTCTCTCGTATTGTGCGATTTTATTATTCAGTGTGTTATCTTTAAATGTAGAAATTTCTTTGTCTATTTTTTCTAATAGCGCTTTAGCGTCAGAAATTGTGGGACTGTCTTTTATCGCCTGGGTTAGTGTTTCTATTTCCTCGAGTTCTTTTAAGCTGATTCTTTGAGCAGTTTCTATCGTATGGACCATCAGGTCCCTACTGCATTTCGTATTAATACAGCTAAATCCCTTACTGTATTCAGTGTCCTCGGTAAAGATCACAGGGACATTCTTCACCTGTAACCCCCAGGGAATAGTTCCACCTCTCAAATGTTTTAATAGAAAGTGCCCATGTAGTTCTGTCCGTAAGTGTTTCTTACTCAGCCTTATTAGTTTGCCCGATTCGTTTTGCTGTTGAGCCGAAGAGCTCAAAGCAACATTCGAGAATGCAGAGGAAGCAATCAGGTTCTGTATCCTTTCTTCACTAAACGATAAGGTGTCCTTCTCAGCCATTCCTTTTTGGAAGGATAGAATATCCCTCCTGTTTTAATCTTAAAGCCAGAAGGCAACCTGAATTAATCGTGTGCCCTTGAAACTCTCGCGGGGGTGTCCCGCTCTAACGTTTGAAGAATGGGGGAGTCAGGTCCTGGGACGTGGGGCTAGCTGGACCATTAATATAACTAAGTACACAGATTGCCAGCCACACACTTACTTAAATCCTCTATTTTTGAGGGAACAAACCATAAGAGACTTCCTGGTTCGTACGGGTATATCACTCAAACCCTTTTATTATTTATTTGTTTTTTGTCTTTTTTTAAGTATTGATGTATGAAAGGGACACCTTATCGTTTTGTACACCTTATATACAATTATTTACAATTCGCGATTATTTACAACACAAACACATACACATAACTAGTTGTATTATACAAAGTGAATTGCTCTGATATATATACACTCAAATATTCATACTACGAAGAAAAAATCATCCGTAATTCCATAAAGACCAGAGTCAAAAGTATAAACTTGATCACAATCATAAATCAATGAACTACAGTTGAATGTAGGCAGTTCAAAAAAGGAAAAATAGACTTCAAATTAATTCATTCAGTCCATTCAACCAATAAATGGCTAATCTTTTTACGCCAACGCGTTTCGAATCCGGTATGTCAACTCTACGGATTCTCATCAGGGCTCTGTCTTAATACGGGATATCTGCAAGTGTATAAAATAAAACTTGTTTTAGCTACATTTCTGACAGTTGTTTAGCTTCCAACTACATTTAACTTGGATTCCTCATATTACCTGTTGAACCAGCAGCCGCCGGTCAAGGGTAGGGTATTAGTTCTGACTGAGTTTCTTTTCTTTTCGGGATCTAAAAACAAACGCAGGTATCATGACCTGTTCTTGGTCTCTTATGGTTTGTTCCCTCAAAAATAGAGGATTTAAGTAAGTGTGTGGCTGGCAATCTGTGTACTTAGTTATATTAATGGTCCAGCTAGCCCCACGTCCCAGGACCTGACTCCCCCATTCTTCAAAAGTTAGAGCAGGACACCCCCGCAAGAGTTTCAAGGGCACACGATTAATTCAGGTTGCCTTCTGGCTTTAAGATTAAAACAGGAGGGATATTCTATCCTTCCAAAAAGGAATGGCTGAGAAGGACACCTTATCGTTTAGTGAAGAAAGGATACAGAACCTGATTGCTTACTCTGCATTCTCGAATGTTGCTTTGAGCTCTTCGGCTCAACAGCAAAACGAATCGGACAAACTAATAAGGCTGAGTAAGAAACACTTAAGGACAGAACTACATGGGCACATTCTATTAAAACATTTGAGAGGTGGAACTATTCCCTGGGGGTTACAGGTGAAGAATGTCCCTGTGATCTTTACCGAGGACACTGAATACAGAAAGGGATTTAGCTGTATTAATAGAAATGCAGTAGGGACCTGATGGTCCACACGATAGAAACTGCTCAAAGAATCAGCTTAAAAGAACTCGAGGAAATAGAAACACTAACCCAGGTGATAAAAGACAGTCCCACAATTTCTTACGCTAAAGCGCTATTAGAAAAAATAGACAAAGAAATTTCTACATTTAAAGATAACACACTGAATAATAAAATCGCACAATACGAGAGAGACTCTAAGGCATTCACGCTCGAGAAAGCATATCCATTTCTGAAGGACGAGTACTATACTCAGCCTGAGTCAAGGAGAGCATTGCGTAATTATCAGGGGAGGTCCCAATATAGGTTTAAAACCTTTTCCGAAACCTCATCATCATCAGACTCATCGGGCTTTGATACGCGAGGAAACCAAAATAAAAAGCAGGTGTCTTTTTTGAGAAGGACCAGCAAGGAAAAACCAGATTCAAGGTGCCATGGGAGATGCGGACAAGGAGGAATTTTTACAAATCATAAAGGCGCCATCCACAATAGTCAATCTATCAGACAAAACACTCACAAAAGATGAGGAATCCGTACTAAATCTTGGACAAAAATTTGTACCTCGTCAACAAACAGACTTTACCCAAATGAAGTTAGAGACCATAGAATTTTGTCGCAAAATTCGACTGAGGGCCTTTTTTGCCAATCAGCCACCTATGATAGAAAAAGAAACTACAGGGTTACGTAATAAATCGACCTTCATACCTAGTCAAAAAATTCCTAAACAGGTTTATGCCTTCGAACAAATCATGCTTTCCTCAATTGACAAACTAGAGAGAAATAAAAAATATTTCCAACAGAATATGAGTAAAGGACAGAGAAGTGCACTACATGACTTGAGGAATGATACGTCGATAGTTGTGAAACAGGCCGACAAAGGCGGAGCTGTAGTCCTTTGGCCAAGAGAACAATATCTTGCTAAAGCTAATACACAGGTGAGCAACACTGTTTGGTATAGAACCCTACAGGAAGATCCGGTCAAAAACATTCAGTGACTGATAGCAGATACTGTTAAAATAGGGTTAGATGAAGGCTATGTTGGTGTGAGAGAAGGTGAATTTTTAATCAAAAAATATCCCAGGACTCCAATCCTGTACTTCCTCCCCAAGATCCATAAAAGTCTAAATGAGCCGCCAGGACGACCCATTGTTTCTGGGTGCGATTCCTTCCTGGAACCACTTGCGAAATATGTTGATTTTTTCTTGAAGCCCTTTGTTAGCTCTGTTAAATCATATCTCAGAGACACAATGGATTTCCTCGTCAAAGTAGAAGGGACTGATTTTAATCCTGCATCACAATTGCTTGTGACAATGGACGTCACGTCCCTTTATACTCAAATACCCCAGGGAGAGGCATTGGAAGTAATTGAGCTTTATTTAGAAGCTCGTGCAAGACCACATCGAGTCCCTACCAGCTTTATTCTCAAATTGGCAGAAATAGCGTTGCGCAAAAATTACTTCCGATTCAATGAGCAGTTCTTTATGCAGACCAAAGGGACTGCTATGGGATGCCCCTATGCTCCTGAGATGGCCATATTGTATATGGCAGAATATGAGAAGAAATTTATTGAAAAGGATAACCCATATTGCAGTCACATTAAGCAATGGCTACGATATATCGACGACGTGTGGCTCCTGTGGCAGGGGAGCCACACGGAGTTGATGAAATTTCATGGATGGCTTAATTCCAAACATCCAGACATTAAATTTTCTATTGAGATCGGTGACACAAGAATTACGTTCCTGGATGTGGAAATCACATGTTCAAACGGGAAGTTGGTCTCCTCTTTGTACAAGAAGCAGACTGATAAAAACACAATACTGCACCACCAAAGAGACCACCCCAGGAACTTGAAGGCTAACTTGCCCTATGGCCAACTGCTCCGTATCAGGAGAAACTGCACGGAGTTGTCAGAGTATGAAAGACACGCTGACACATTCTGTCACGAAATGGAAAGCCGTGGTTATCCGAAAAAACTGTTAAAAAACTCATTCAAGCAGGCACGATGTACACCACGCGAATGTTTGCTACAAACAAAATCAAAGGCTGAACTAGACCGGATGGTCTGTGTCACCATATTTGGGCCGGACACAAACAAATTCAGACAAACCGTGTTAAAAAATTGGCACTTACTAGAAAACCTGGACTGTCCATTTCCCCGTCCTCTTTTCGCGTATCGTAAGAACAGGAGCATCGGACAACATCTTGTCCGAGCCGAGATAGCATTACCCAAACCTAAGAGTGACCTATTGTCTCAATGGGGAATGAAACCCATTGAGGGGCATCATAAATGTGGGACATGCGTGGCCTGTGGGACTACTGTGGAAGGGAAGGAATTCCAACATGGGAATATTAAGTGGAAACACTTAAGTTTCTCAAATTGTAAAACACGAAATGTTGTGTATGAAGTCATCTGCCCATGTAATAAGATTTACATAGGCAAGACAACACAACAAGTGAATATGCGCATAACGCAACATAAGTCTAGAATCAAGAATAAAGTGCTTACAGCACCTATGGTGAAGCATTGCATTGAAAATAAACACACTGAGAATGACTTAAAGTGGTCAATTCTATATGTTCTGCAACAGTCTAGACCCATTGACCATGATAAACTTCTACTTAAAAAAGAGGCCTACCTTATACTTAAGTTTAATAGCGCACTCAGCGGGCTCAACTCGCTTTCTGAAATATCTAGAGTGTGAGCTTTATCTAGTATAGTGCCTCCAAAAGAAAGGGTCGATGGTAATTGCGCGTATGTTTTCATATGTGGTTTAAATTCACCTTTTTTCACATCTAAATGATAGCCTTCTCCAGCTACCCCACTCTAAGATGGCCGCCAAGCAAGTAGCTATAAGTAGGTCCAAAACCATGTTACAACATGGCTGCCAAACTAAGTGAATGAGAGCTTTCTCTAGCGACCCCACTCTAAGATGGCCGCCAAGCAAGTAGCTATAAGTAGGTCCAAAACCATGTTACAACATGGCTGCCAAACTAAGTGAATGAGAGCTAGATGCCGAGTCACAGCTTGTTCAAGTAAGTCTGGGGCTAACATGGGTTTGATTTGCCATCAATATTGCAGTAGCCCCAGAAACCTAATAAAACGCTGTTATTTCCTCTAGGGAAAGCGAGCGCAATTAATAAGGACTGAGGAAAGCGGTGCCTACATGGTTAGAAAGCGTTTACCGCTGTAACCGATTAGAACACGAACAGCCCAAGCGAGGAATCCCTCAGAGCAGGTATGCCGAGTAGAGCAACGAGTGCCATACTCTCTCCGTCTGTGCATAAAAAGCACGTAAAACGTTATTCTCATTATTTTCAGGCTGTAATACAAGACTGAAAATTAACTCCCATTTGGTGGAAACGTAGGATCACGAGCATGATCCAGTAAGGTATGTTGATAACATATGTGCCCCATTCTGGTCTTAGAACGTGAGCAAGAACAGGTCATGGTACCTGCGTTTGTTTTTAGATCCCGAAAAGAAAAGAAACTCAGTCAGAACTAATACCCTACCCTTGACCGGCGGCTGCTGGTTCAACAGGTAATATGAGGAATCCGAGTTAAATGTAGTTGGAAGCTAAACAACTGTCAGAAATGTAGCTAAAACAAGTTTTATTTTATACACTTGCAGATATCCCGTATTAAGACAGAGCCCCGATGAGAATCTGTAGAGTTGACATACCGGATTTGAAACGCGTTGGCGTAAAAAGATTAGCCATTTATTGGTTGAATGGACTGAATGAATTAATTTGAAGTCTACTTTTCCTTTTTTGAACTGCCTACATTCAACTGTAGTTCATTGATTTATGATTGTCATCAAGTTTATACTTTTGACTCTGGTCTTTATGGAATTACGGATGATTTTTTCTTCGTAGTATGAATATTTGAGTGTATATATATCAGAGCAATTCACTTTGTATAATACAACTAGTTATGTGTATGTGTTTGTGTTGTAAATAATCGCGAATTGTAAATAATTGTATATATGGTGTACAAAACGATAAGGTGTCCCTTTCATACATCAATACTTAAAAAAAGACAAAAAACAAATAAATAATAAAAGGGTTTGAGTGATATACCCGTACGAACCAGGAAGTCTCTTATGGTTTGTTCCCTCAAAAATAGAGGATTTAAGTAAGTGTGTGGCTGGCAATCTGTGTACTTAGTTATATTAATGGTCCAGCTAGCCCCACGTCCCAGGACCTGACTCCCCCATTCTTCAAAAATAAAATAAACTAAGCACTTGATTTGGGTCCGTGTCTTGTCTACGGCTGGCGGCGGCGTTAGAAGGAGAAACGCTCGTCTGCGTAGCTTGAAGCGTGATATATATATATATATATATATATATATATATATATATATATATATATATATATATATATATATATATATATATATATTTGCTTACAAAGTTCCCCTCACCAGAAGAAAACAAAGCAGGATACTTCTGGATGCTGAAAGGTGTTTATTTAGGCAAAAGTGGCAACTGCAGTTACCACTTTTAGGCAGTTGCCACTTTTGCCTAAATAAACACCTTTCAGCATCCAGATGTATCCTGCGTTGTTTTCTTCTGGTGAGGGGAAACTTTGTAAGCAATTACTTTGGGTGACTGGCACCAGCGCAGGATCGCAGCTGAGTCAGACACCAAGAGCAACCGGACAACTGTGTACGTTATATATTATATATATATATATATATATATATATATATATATATATATATATATATATACACACTTATTTGAGAAATTTCTTTTTGCTGTTATGGTATGCATGGAAAATGTATATGATAAAGGCATAGGCTTGATAATGGATATGTGGTATAGGTATTGCATGGTAATGTCCACATTGTTAAGGCTGTTTCTTCTGCACATATTTGTTTTTATCTGTCGAGGGGACCAGAAGAGTCCATGGCCATTATAAATGTGCACACACCATTGGCAAACTTGCTATGGTAATAACACAAGGTGAGTTTTCTATAAGGGTGATAGTTCAGTTTGACATGTGTGCTAAACAAAAGCTACTATTATCATAGTGTTGCGCAAACATGTGTCCCTTGTCCTTAGTTGTTTTAATGAATGGCTGGCAACGCATGTGCGATTACACAAACACAAGCTTAGATGAAGTTAAAATCTCTTTTATTTGCAATTACTTTTATTATGTGGCCGTATATGGTGAGGGGATACTCATGTGAGCTTCCCTACATTTCTATGGACAGTCTCAGAAGGACTAGTCCTGATTTACTAAGGTGCTTCCATATTAAGACAATCGTATGGCTGAAAGGTATAAAAGAATGACCTGTTTTACTGAAGAAACTGACTCTCTTGCTAGAAAAAAGTTGTTAAAATATCGGGCCTGAATCTCAAAGGTTATTCCTAGGTTATTCCTAGTCTTAACAACATTATATTTTATATAGCTCTTCTTTTTTCACCTCCGCGTTTTCTAAGCCTGACACTTTTACCTAAAGCCGCCGTACATCAGAAGGAGGAAAGGCAGGCTGATTTGAACTTGAATCAAGGTCATGACCTGCAAAATGTCAGCAACAAGCGTTTATCGTGGTGAACCATAGTATGAAGACCAATTACTGTACATGTTCACGGACAATAATGTAGCCTGTTTCATGCATGAGAATAAACGCATAGATTTTGTCACCTGTCATCCGATTAAGAGATTGAAGACACTATTGAACACTTGAAAGCAATCAGTCAGTGTTTGTTAAGCGCGACTATCCACCTGTGAGGGTCTAAAGGCGCTAGGGGGTGGGGGGGGGGGGGGGGAGCTGCAGGTCCTGATAGGAGCTGAGGTTCAGTCGAAGAGCCAGGTCTTGAGATTCTGAGGCACATATTTCAAGCTGTATTTCTGACAAGCCCCATGGAAACTAGCTACCTGTCCTCATATTTATATTGAGTGTTGCCTGTGCGCACCAGGTTCCGCAGTGCCACCTGAATAACTTGACTCAATACACATTAAACAACAGTCATGTCAGACATTGACCTTAGATAATCGCCTGGGTCCACCCAGTCTGACTAGATAAACAAAACACACAGCATTGCACTCTCTCACAGCAGCCTTAAACCAATTTCGGCTGTCAGTCTTTCCGAGCCAGCGAAAATGATTTAGCTCAAAGGGAAATGAAGACTGTGTATGACCTTTATCTAGTCAGGCAGACCCTAAAAATACACCGAGAAGTTTTTAGCAGAGCTCTTCTCTCCCGTTCATAAAATGTCTCCACGCCACACATGACAATTGTTAATAAAGTCCTAATTCCGTAGCCACATGAGGCGTAATGACACTTGAGGGAGCCTCCCTGCAAGGCATGTGGAGGGGCCCGCACTGGGCTCAAAAGATCTCTGCAGCCAGAGTGCTGTGCTGACGGGGCCCCCCGCACCACGGGGGGTGCGGGGGCCTGTGTTACACCCTGTGATGAGCCCTATTTCTATTTTGATGTCCGCAGAGGAATGCAGAAATACAGAGGTCAGAAGGAATGAGGGGAAAGAAACGAGAATACAGGATATTGCTGGTCCTCACAGTCTGAGAATAAGCATTAGATGCTCATTCAGTTCCTTGTCCCAGTACTTTGTCATGAGGTGTTTTGAACTTACTTAACAGGGATGCAGCCGATAAAACTACCCCTTTCCCTGGCAGTGGAGGTGAAAAGGCTGTCTGTTTTGAGCGGATGATTGTTTCTATGCAGAAAGGGAAACCTTTCGGAACAAAAACAATCACAAGAGGCTTTTTCCTCTTTCTATGTGTGCTGTCTAAGGAAAAACTAGGAAAAATACAGATATTTCTCCTCGTTGTGCCTCCTTTACGCCTCTCATGGCTTCGTTTTTGGCACTGCCTCAGATTTACGATTTCTCATAAATCTGGGGCACAGTCAAAAAGCCAACACCCCGGCAGCAACAATTGCATGCCCCTTTAAAAACTGCATTGAAGGGAACAATATTTATCAGGTAGCATTAAGCCAAAAAGTGTCTTAGTGCTGCCTGATAATTATTTTGTTATATTAAACAGGGTTAACCCATTAATAGTCCTAGGACCTGGGTGATTGAACGTTATAAATAGAGGGGTCCCAGACTGGGAAAGGGGGAAGAATTGTAGCAAAATAATATAGACAATACTTTGTTCCAAATGGAACAAAACAAATGAGACAAATCTAAAGTACAACGTTTTAATTCACACTGTACTGGAAACCTGATCACTGGTTATACATTGTAAAAAGGCTTATGCAATTTTATAAGATTAAATGTGCCCACAGGTACAGAGAAGGAAAAAGGGAACGAGGGGTGTGCTGTGAAGGGATATAGTGGAGGTATATTTAGAAAAACAGTCTTCAATAACACACCAATAAATGCAATTTTTTATGTCCACACAAAAAACTTTTTGATTGATCCCCTTATCAAGGGTCAAAGAAGTATTAGTCAATGCAATCGATTATAAACCATGCTTCTGGGACAGCTGTATGAATCCGGCATGGGCTAGAGGCTGGTGTGGTATAAGCATGGGCGGAAAATCCATTACGCTCGCGGATTTTGCGGATTTTCGGTAAATTCGCGATCCGCGAACGCTCGCGAATTTACCGAAAATCCGCAAATTCGCACGCAGCAGATTTTTTTTTCTTGGTGATACAATTTTGCGGCGTGCGGTGTAAGTTCGCAATTGCAAACATGTAGGTGCGGCGGGCAGCAACAATCTCGCACTCGCGAAATTACAAAATTTGCAATTCTGCACAAGAAATCCACTAGCAAGCAGCATAGACCTTCTGAAAATGATGATTTTTATCAGAATAACTCCTCAGGTTGACATTTGCCTGCCCTTTTTTGGATTTGAGGCCTTTTGACTTTCTTTGGATCACTTTTGGATTAGAAATAAACTTACACAAGTAAGTTTGTTTGGGGCATTACATTTGCTGTTCTGCAGAAAAACGAGTTTTGCTAAACTGAGAGCACTCAGCAGCAGGTGCAAAAGTTCAAATTCATCATTAGTAACCATTCCCTGTAGTGCTTCCTGACTGGGGCCCCTCCAGAGTTCAGTTGCTAGTTGCAACCATTGTATGACCCTGCTCTGACCCTCACAGCCGGATCATAGAATAGCTACAAGTAGGCCACAAAGGTCCTGGAAAAAAAATTTGCACTGCAACAGAAAGTTAATTACAGATAAGGAAGCAGGTGCCAGACTGGAATTTTAAAACAGTGACACATTAATAAATCAACCCCAAATTAATTCATGTCAGTTGAAGCAGAGCAGGTGTGCTTGCTTTTTCCCCCCATAATCTACAGTGATGATGATGAACCAGAGGGTGGCATTGATGTACCAGAGGGTGGCATGGGTGAAACAGAGGGTGGCAGTGTTGAAACAGAGGGTGCTGTGAACCTGTGATGATGAACCAGACGTAGAAACAACATAGTCGCGACCGTTGTGTGCCGACAAGTAAGTTCGCAATCGCAAACTGGTACAAAATCCTCACGAACTGGCAGAAACCCTTGCGAACACTATAAAAACAAAAAAATCCGCCAATTCGCGAGAATTCGTGGATTTTGCGGATTGCGAGTTCGCAAATACGCAAATTCGCAAACGCCAGATTCGCAAAATTCGCCCATGCTTAGTGTGGTGTAGTAGAAGTCTACATTTCGACCCTAAATGATGCAGGGATGGTTACCCTTGCGACGCGGGTCTTCGTCAGGACAACAGGGTGGGGAGGAAGGGAAGGAGTGGGCAACCTCCCTAGAGATCGAACTTGGTATGTGAAGTGTTATAGTCCAACCGTGTAGAAAAACCACTGTCCTTGTTAATTATATGGGAAAAGGAGGCAACAGGACCTCGCTCGATCAAGGATTGATGGCGTCTTATTAGTTGAAGTACCTATTAAGAATTTATGAAGAGGCAAGGGGGTTTAGTCCATAATCGTTCTTGGTCGCATTACAAGCACCCAAAATAAATCTGGGGCACCGTCACAAAGCCAACACCCCCGGCAGCAACCATTGCATGCCCCTTTAAAAACTGCATTGAAGGGAACACTATTTATCAGGTAGCATTAAGCCAAAAAGTGTCTTAGTGCTGCCTGATAAATATTGTGCAGGCTGCAGCGCCATAGCACGTCACAAAAAGTGATGTCATGGCGGTGCAAGTAGGCTCATAAATGAGGCCCTATGGTTTTTTGCAGCATTTTATCAGTGCTTTTTGACCTGTGTCTTATTGTCCAATACTCCAGAAGCACCGAGGAGGTAGTTAATCCAGTAAACATTTTTCTTGCCCCTGCCTACCCTCCCTGCTTCCTCTGTTTGTTTTGCTTGCAGGCTGTTGCCACACCTGCCCTTCCACCTCTGTTTTTCCTTGTAGCTTGCCCTTGTTGATCATCTGCTGTCCACAATGAAGCCTCCCACCATCCCTCCCTCTGTTGTCCGTGTTGGACCTCTCACCTGTCCACGTTCCTTCCTTCCTTGCCCTCCACCCGCCATAACAAAAAACAAGCATTTACAATGCAATGGTCTCGCCTTTGCAAAAGTTAGAACTATTGGCATTGTAAATCACAACATTTTTATTTATGTGTTGGTCTTGAAACAGATAAATAAATGACATTGTAATTTACAATGCCAATAGCTTAATCTCCAGCAAATGTGAGACCTATTGCATTTGCACCCAAACACACACAGAGAGCCACACACACACACACCCAGCCACACTCACACACACACACACACACACACATACACACACACACACAGAGCCACACACACACACAGAGCCACACACAAACAGAGCCACACACACACACACAGAGCCACACACACAGAGCCACACACACACGCACAGAGCCACACACACACACAGAGCCACACACACACACACACACACAGAGGCACACCCGGACGGTAAACAGCCTTTACAACGAAACTTTTACAACGCACTACCATTACGACGCAACCATTACAACGCAAACCATTACAACGCATTGCGCTGGGGGGGTGCTCTAGGATAGGGAATAGATTTAATTTACTATCCAACACCTTTCCTACTATCCACGGGGACTGGAGTTGGAATAGTAAATTAAACTATTCACTATCCAGCACCCCAAAGCGCTATGCGTTGTAATGGTATGCGTTGTAAAAACTGCGTTGTAACGGCATGCGTGGTAAAAGCATGTGTTGTAACGTCATACATCCACACACAGAGGCACACACACACAGAGGCACACACACACAGAGGCACACACACAGAGTCACACACACACACACACAGAGTCACACACGCACAGAGCCACACACACACAGAGCCACACACACACAAAGAGCCACACACTCACACACAGAGCCACACACACACACACACAGAGCCACACATTGCAATGATTAATAAAAATTGAATGCCATCATTTTTTGCAATAAAAAACCTTAACATGTTTTAGTCTTTATTTTTTTTCAATTATTTTTTAGGCCACACAATTTACCCTAGAACCTACCACCAGGGGTCCTCTGCACTCCAGCTGAAGAACAGCCAGCTTCAGCATGAAATGCTTTTTAAAAAAGATGTTAAGTTCTCCTTAGGTCACATATTTAATGACCCAGGAGACTTACAGTGCTTTTATTAATGTTGCTGAGGGTCTGTTATTCTCCCTGCAGCCACCACAACACTAAAATAAATGCTTGGTGGTGTCCCTGCCTCTTCTAGAGGATCAACCATGGTCCAAAGATATAAACAAAAAGCTCTTGCATGGGTATTGTGGGGAGCTCCTGGTCTGAAGTAGTGAATAATAAATGAGTAGCTCCTGCCACTTAGTATTACTTTGATTTTTTGTATTTTATCTCTAGAGGGCCCTGGTACCCACCCAGATAATCCCCTTTTTTTTAATGTTGGGTCCCAAAGGGTGAGGCCCCAATGCTCCTGTGGCCTTTGTCAGAGATTGTTTGCTGTGGATGCCCTGGGCACACCCTTAGGTGAACTATGAGGCGATCTTGCTGGAGTGCAGAAGGCTTGAAAGGAAACGCTGTAGGAAATCATTTTTTTCTAACACAACAAAATGTAAATACCTGTAAACTTACTGGACAAATGTATCGGCACAAAGTATAGTAAGTTTGAAGTGTGATGGCAACAAAGATTTTTAATGAATAGCTTAACAAGAATGCCATGGGTCGTAGGGGTGCAAGCAAGGGAAAGGTCCTTTGCTGTGGGTAGTATCAGAGGTTTATGCGCCCTCAGGGCTCTTGCGCTGCTACAGCAATGATAGCTATGTCCCTGTTTTTAATAGGATTAAAATAAATCAAGACACTTTACTGAGCCAAGTTCAAATGATAGTCACTTAAACAAGATTTCCACACAATGTGTGCAGGTTTATTTTTTTAACTACGCCTTTGAGCAAGTAGTGGTCATTTGAATGGAAATGTGTTGTTGGTAAATGTCAGCGTCTGTCACACCATGCTATAGGGATTTATTTGGGGCTGTGTGCTCCAAAATGCACCACTCTCCTAATGAACGGGGTCGCTCATAGGTTGTGTGACACAGGTTTTTCACTGTCCCTATGACGCCATTGATGACGGCAGTACCCCCACTCTGAACATTGTTCCAGCGCCACTGCTTAGCCACAGTGGACACCTTTTGGGCTGATGGGTTCCAGTCTGCATCTACATCTGTTAATACCTTCAAACGTTACCATTATCTCACTCCCCGGCCTCCTCTGGCCCCATTAAAAAGTTCAGCTAGTGGCTCAAGATCATGTGATCGAACCACAGCCGCAGATTGCAGATGGGACTCTTGGCAACCCCAGGCTGACCCCGTCCTTTCACGCCCCCTTCCACCCTAACTTATTATTACAATATCAATAGACAATAGTCCTACAATAACACTATCGATTTTCCAGTCTGTAACTGCCAACCAAGTCTATTTTAAAGAGGGGCTTTCAGGGAAATTGATGGTCCCCTCATTAAAAATCTATAGGCTGTCCTGTGTCCGCCCCCGCCGCCTGGTGGCATAACATCAAGCGTCCGTTTATATTCATTAAGGCTATTGAATGTAAAGTAATATGTTTATGTAGTCGTTTAAGGTAATGCGATGGGCCGCCCGCGTGACAGGCTGAAATCCACTTAGCAGGCCTGTCAGCTTCACAAGAAAAACTTGCACATAAAATCAGAATACACCGGGTGGGGCGAGTGGGAAGGGGCGGGAGCCAGGCCGGGCTGACATCGGATAGAGTGACGGGGTAAGACCGGAATATGATAAGGGATGGCACACTCACAGTCTAGTCTAGTCTAGTCTGGATACTTGTATTGCGCACATATCACATCCCGAGGGAGTCTTATGGCGCCTGAGGACAATCCTGAGGTGGGAGAATGAGCCAGAGGATGGAACTAGCTGAAGACCCAGGTTTTCCGTTTTTTGTGGAAGCTCATAAGTTCAGTGGTTGTACGTAGGCTCAGAGGAAGTTCATTCCATAGGGATGGTGCCATGAAGGAAAAGGCACGACCGCCATTTCTGGCAGTTTGAACTCTGAGCGGCGTGAGCTGTGACTTAGTGCTTCATCTCAGCTGTCGACCAGGCAAGTACCATGTCAATTTCTGAGTCCAGTATGTTGGTCCTCGTCCGTACATGTGTTTGTGAACCAGACACAGGGTCTTGAAAATAGTTCTTTCTTTTACAGGGAGCCAATGTAGGATTCTCAAGCATGGCGATGAGGGGGATCGTCTGGGTAGGCCTAGAATCAGACGAGCAGCCGTGTTTTGTACAACCTGTAGTTTCCTGATATGGCACTCGTTTATGGCAAGGAGAAGTGAATTGCCATAATCTAGCCTATTTACAATGAGGCCCTGAACCAGAATTCTACGTGCTTCGGTTGGTATCCATTTAAAGACCTTGCGTAGACTCCGCATTATTCCGAAACAGGTACCCACCGTATGATTTACTTGGTCCTTCATGGATAACTTGTTGTCCATGTGGAACCCTAAGTTGGGGACTGATTTTTTGGGGACGGGACACTCCCCTAGTTCCGAAGGCCACCAATCTTGGGTCCAATGCTCACTTGCTCGCCCAAACAGCATGACTTCAGATTTGGTTTTATCTGGAGATGGTTTAGGCCCATCCAGTTTTTTACCTCTACCATACACATTCTTAAACGCCTTTTAGTGTCATTTACGTCGGGGCCAAGTGTGACCAGTATTTGCGTATCATCCGCGTATGATAACACGTCAAACCCGCATGCCCTGATCACTTTGGCCAGGGGGGCCATATAAACATTAAAAAGCGAAGGGCTCAAAATAGAGCCCTGAGGCACACCTCTTATGACAGGCCGAGTACTGGCCAGAGTATTATCTACTTGTACTGTGGTTGTTCGGTTCGTCAAGTAGCTGACAAACCATTTTAAAACCTGCCCTCTGACACCACACTCCCACAGTCTTCTAATCAAGATTTGGTGGGAGATGGTGTCAAAGGCAGCTGACAGATCTAAAAGGACAAGAATGGAGGATTGACGTTTGTCCAGGGCAAGCTAAAGCACACCATGCCACTCGAGAGCAGGACCTGACTAGCAGCAACAGAGACAACTTCTTTAAGAATAGAAAGCAAGAGAAGGTTAAGCGGTTCCGGGATTGTGAGGCAGGTGTATAATATAAGGTGCGGCGCATATATACTTCCATCTTGCACACTGGTCCTAATAGCGTCAACGATGTTCTGCGTGAAAGGTGCAGAACCGCACAAGGGTTCGAGAGGCCTGCACAGACAGGCTGCACCGCACCCTCTCACCTCTCGAGCGGCTTGTAAGCCCGCACCCGTTCCCCAAGAGGCTGCTCTGCACTCTCTGACCTCTCGAGCATCTTGTAAGCCCCGCTCCCCGACAGGCACCCTCCCACCTCTCGAGTGGTTTGTAAGACCAGCACCCATTGCCCGACAGGCTGCACCGCGCCGTCTCACTTCTTGAGGGGCTTGTAAGGCCCGCTCCCCGATGAGCGCCAAGGGGCAGCTCCACCCTAAGGCAGGGGAGCTTCATCCCGCTGCTCTCAAGCTGAAACAAGCGCTCGCTATTTGTCACTAAGCCCCATCCTTTTCAGACTGGGGGGTGCATTTTTCTTTCTACCCTCTTCTCCATTGGCTGGAATGTAAACAATGGGCGTTTTTTTGACTTTTGTTTACATTCCAGACAATGGAGAAGAGGGCGAAAGAAAGTCAACAAAAAACATGCCCCCCAATCACCAAAGGACGGGGCTTAGATCAAACAAGAACATCACTGGGACCTCTTCTCCAATGGCTGGCCGCCGTTTAGGAGGCCAGCCAATGGAGAAGAGGGGCGGGGCTTAACCTCGCTACTCAGAGTCATTAAATCTCGCCAGCGAGACTGCGCATGTGCGCAGCCTAAGCTGCCGAGACCTAAAAAGACTCACATTGACACCAGCCACGTCATTAGTAATTCATTTCTGTACACCCTCCATTGTCAGTATTGCACCCACACATGCCCTCCCTGTTCTTGCCTCCTGCCCCACCCTCCCTCCTGCCAGTAATTAGAAAAAAACCTTTTTAGGTTTCGCCTGGCGTCCACTGCGCAGCATTGTTTGCGCAGGCGAAATCTTTGAGCTTCAGTAGGGGGCTTTAACCCGCCTCTCTCTTCCATTGGCTAGCTCCATCAATGGAGGCTAGCCATTGGAAGAGATGGTTGTCAATCACTCTTTCCCCCATCACTACGCGATTCGTGGGCATTTCTGTCTTTTTTTTAAGTCCCGCCCCACACACCCTCCCTCTCGCCGAGGGGTTGTCCATGTTCTCTATCCTCCCCTTCCCGTTGTTGTGCCTTGTTTATCCCCCGCCCTCCCTCCCGTTGTCCGTGCCTTCTCCCTCCCGCCCGCCCACTGTCCGTGCCTCCTCCCTCCCACCCGCCCACTGTCCGTGCCTCCTCCCTCCTGCCCGCCCACGGTCCGTGCCATGTTGGGGAGGCTGGGAGGTGGCCGTAGTATCAACAGGAGCGTGTGCTCGAGTTGCGGGGCAGTGCACGAGCCTGGTCTCGCGCCGGCTGTGGAGGTCGAGCGCACGGACACCTGTGGGAGCAGCACGCAGAGGCCGGCAGTGATGGCCACGGTGAGAGGGAGGCGGCACCGCCATGAGGGACTGAACCAGGGCCCGTATTACAACCCCTGCATGGGAGACCCGCTCAAGGTCCACCGCAAACATGACTTCTCCTAGGACTCCGCTGGCCACCGTGAGCGAGAAGGATACCCCCGAGCAGGTGAGCTGGGAGCGAGATTGACTTCCGGGCAGGAAAGGGTGCACCTTCCAACCTGCCCCCTCCCCCTTGTTATGGTTTGTCAGGTCTGGCAGTATAGGATGCAAGCCCTTGACGTGTGTCCAGTGGCATAGCAAGGTCGCCGTGGGCCATAATGCAAGGAAGGTAATGGGCCCTTGCAGGACATTGTTTAATAAGAGAACCCTCAGCGTGGCAGTGGGTTCCTTGGCCCCTTTGCCCCGATTTCACTGCACCTGCTGAACCAGTGATGCCCACTTCTGTGTGTGGATGGGAAATAAAATGAGTATTTATCACACAATTTGCAGGTCACGTTCATGAGTGATAGCCAAATGACATAATTTCAGTTCAGGTTTCATTACTGCAGAATACCGTAAACCTCGATGACGAACATTGACTGAGAGAGCTGCGCTCGGTGTTCGTGGTTTTAAAGTACTCCACTTTCGATAGAGTACATTGGGAGTACTAGCAACTTCATGCAGCGGTATAGTACAGAGTGATGGGCTTCTAGGCTCTCTCGCATATGCGCAGAGTCTAAGGGCCAGCCCTGCACTGCACGAGTCTAAATGACTCGCCCGACTGCCCCACCAAATATCTATTAATGAAATGCAACGGCGTTTCCTGCTATTTCGGACTAATAACACTGCCAATTGTGTGGACATATGCTTTTCGATTCCTTGAATCCGCTAAAAGGCTGCTTTTTAGTCCTCTTTTTCTTAATGTTGTGCGTAAATCTTCATAGTCTCTTATTTTAAACTGATTCTCAGCAGCCACCCCACTTTACTTTGCTTGTGAATCATACAGAGTGATTACGGTAATGGGACTATGTATGAAAAGCAAATAGTTTGAGGAACCGGATGCTAAGAGCCATACCTGCTCTTATTCACCAGGCTTAGCTAGTTTATGAATTAATTTCCTGAAATCATACTAGAACAGCTCCTTTTTATAATTTTTTTAAGGAGAATACTGTAGGTGAAAATGCTTGGCGCCTTAGACGAGATGACCTGGAGGTAGATGACATTGCTTAGTAGAGGATTTCAGTTTCTTTTATTTACTTTATGCTCCTACTTTCACTCTCTTGCCTACTAGTAGATTGAGAGTAAAAGAGGAGCATGTCTATTTTAATGCTTTTCCTTTTCCCTTTTTTATTCCTGTTTTTATTGCGCTTCGGTCAGCAAACGTTAAAATGTGCCATATTCCCGTTCGGTGGTACTGTCTGCGTACTTAAGTTAAGTATAAGTTAAACATACTTAGTCATTTATTGTTTGTCCTGGCTGCAGTATTTATGGAATTTATTCCTTTCTATCATCGACTTTGGTTTTGACAATCTATTTCTAATTGCCACCGCTACCAGTCTACCTTCTTCCTGCCTCAAAATCCCCCCAACACACTCGCACACTCTCTCTCTCACTCACTTGTTTTAGAAAGATCTTAAGCAGGGCTTTAAGTCCTAGGGGAAAACTGGGGGAGTTAGAGTCTTCCATAGGGGTGTGGCTGTTATAATTAATGGCGCGGCTTAAAACACTTGAGCTAAAAATCTGTGCATAGTGTGCTGGCCAGCTGGTATTTTGCTGCTTCTGTCTATTCATCCAGCTATCTAACACAATAAGTAACATTACATGTAGCTAATTAGCAACACCTATTACTTCGTTGTATAGAATATTAAAAATGGCTCCGCTCTTGTAGGCGAGGTTGTGGCCTAGGGCTGCAGGTTCGAGCTTGGCATCCGCTCAACATCCTGTCATTCAAAAAATGAACACGTCCTTGTGTAGTGTAACTTTTGCTCATGTTTGCGTTATTAAAAACTGAAAATTAGTCACTTTAAAGTTACTTCAAAAGCAGTGACAGGTGCTAATATTGCAGAATAACATTTATTTCTGTTTTACCCCCACCTCGAGGGTAAAAATGGAGAGACCAAAAGCGATAGGGATCCGTTTCGGCAACTGCTTTTAAGAACTGTTGGTGCTGAGCACCGACAAGACCCCGCCTACTTAAAGCCCTGATCGAATGGTTGCCCAGTCCAATGTTCACTGTTAACACTTACAAGATTACCAATTTTTGTTTTGAAAGGGGGCTCTTGTGAGTTATGTAGAGCAGTGTTTGGGAGGGGTGCACTTACTCTTTGAGATGATTATGTGCGATATTTTAAACACCTACTGATGGCCTCATGAAAGTAAAGAAGCTTTTGTCCAATAACCAATCCTAAATAGTCTTTCTACAGCAACCTACTGGCTCTCCCTCACTAGGGTCTTCACTTTCTTTTATAAAGCCAGGAACTAATTATGGGGCTGATTGGTAAGACTGGACATCCAAGTTTAGCATTATACCAAATTTACGAGAGATATACCGGCATTTGCGAGAGATTACGCTATTGGCATTGTAAATGACAATGCCATTTATTTATCTGTTTTCAAAACCAACACATAAATAAAAATGTTGTCATTTACAATGCCAATAGCTCTAACTTTTGCAAAGGCGAGACCATTGCATTGTAAATGCTTGTTTTTAAAGCTTGCAACTAGGGTACATGAGCAGCCGCACTGCAGTACGCAATGGTCAAAAGCACAATAACCTAACAGTTCTTGTCTCCTATTTGAGACCTATTGTCCAATGTTTGTTAACTCAGTCATTGAGTAGGTATTGATTTATTTGAGTACGCTTACAAACATGCATATTTTCAACACAGACATATCTTTAATTTACAATTAGCTTTGGTTCAAATCCTCCTACTTTTTGCTGATAAAAGAAACTGAGCCAGGATGTGCTAAACAAGAATGTAGAATCCTTTATTTTGAAATATGAAGATGATTTTGGATGTGAATACTGGGATGGGATTTCAATTTTAGACATTACTTAACTGAGAGTGCTTGTCAGGGGACTTATGCACAAATCACGAATGTTATCAGGCCAGACACTCCGGTGGGTTAACAAGGCCTGCGACTCCGCTACAAGAGAACAGATAAGAAAGAGTCACAGCAGGAGTCCACGCTCCCCCATTGAGGCAATTCCCGTAGTAGAATAGATGAGAGAAAGCCATGCCTTTTACTGCCGAGTGCACCTCTGATGTTTACTGCGGCCCTTTCCCCACACTGTCCTCCAACTTTCGGGCAGGCAGGAGCGAAATGCTGGGAGTAAAGGAGAAAAGGTGCTCTCATGCCTGCGTGAAGCTTCATTGAAGACAGCAGAGGCACTTAGGGCCAGATGTAGGTAAATCACATTTACCGATTTTGAAATACCGAATTTTACAGATTCGGTATTTCAAAATCGGTAAATGGGATGTAGGTACCAACATCTGGATTTTTTACCGATACCTTGAAAATCGGTATTCAATAGCAAATACCGATTCGGCGGTATTTACCGAATCGGTATTTGCTATTGAATCCTATGGGCCTTGAAGCCCATAGGATTCAATTCAAATACCGATTCGGTATCGGTAAATACCGAATTTGTCAAGGGTGCAGGGGGTGTCACTTTGACACCCTCTAGCACCCCCAAAACAGGCATGTGTGCAATGTGGCACACAGACATGCCCTAAGGGCACGTCTGTCTGTCACATGGCACATGTGTACATGCACAGATGTGCATGTACACAGGAATCGGTATTTTACCATGGATTTGTATTCCATGGTAAAAAATGGATTCTGAAAGCCATGTGCCAATGGGAAATTGGCTGCCCACATTTCAATCTTGCATTTTCGGTAATTTTACCGAATCAGTAAATATTACCGAATCGGTAAATTTACCGATTCGGTAATAATACCGATTCGGTAAAATTACCGAATATGTGCCCCTACATCTCCATAGCCCTTTACCGATCGGAAACGGCCAAAAATCGGTATTTTCGGCCGATTCCGATCGGTAAAGGGCTACCTACATCTGGCCCCTAATGACGTGCAATTTATCAGAGTCTCCGACAAGGTGACATTTTTCACACTATGGAAACAAAGGAAACAATAATGCAAGCATGGCGAAAGAGAATGCTGGTTCATTTCGTTTTTCGAGGCAAGTTAATTTAATTACACGGGCATTGCGGGGCTACACAAATATTGCTGCAATTTAAAAAATCACGAAATCGTTATTGGCTGGTGCGTCTGATGATTGTGTTTGCAATACACAGACTCCTATCTGATTGGAAAGCGAGCCTTTTCCGTTGCTTCTGGCGGGAGCCGTCCGGTTACTTACAGGGTTTCTTCAGATGGCACTGCACCTCACGGCATGGTGTTCAGGCTGTCAAACTGCCAGCATGGCACCCACCCCCCTCTACACCAGTTACAATAATGAATACATCCCTGGGACCTGACCCATCCGGGGCACCTTTGCAGAGCAAGCGTGGGGGCCTGCGCCTGCTTTTTTTTAAAAAAAACCTTTGCTGCAAATTTGCAAAATCTCCCAGAATTCGCACCAACATTTCTTTTTAAATATATGCGTTTTTGTCCTGCCGAGGTCCCTCTGGGGCCCCATGACCTAGGTATTCCTACCGTGCCCCCTTTTCTTTTTTGCTGCATTTTTTTCGGGAGACCTGGCTGATGCCAAGTCCCATTATGTCTGCCAACACTTTCTCGTTGAAGTGCTGGCAGCCAATCAGAGCTCTGCCTTTCCCTGCACAAAATTATTATTTGCGTATTAGCAGCTGCCACAGATATAACACCGACACTGCTGGCCCAACCTGCGTCAGCTGTTGTGAGCGGAGAGGAGCAAGATGTGAGGAGTATGGTGCAGCACATCAAGAGCGGGATATTTTCACCTGCCACTGTGGTTTAATTTAAAGACTGCGTGCATGCAAAATTCACTTGAATTAATACTGCCGGCACTACACAAACTACCAAGACCAGAAGGCAGCGTGTCTGTCCCGCCCACTGGGGCGAGCGTCATAAAGGGGTGTAGTGCTGAATGCTCTGCATGGCGGTATCTTCAGAGTCTGCCCAGGAAGAAGTACGCAAGACGCACAAAACGCGTTGGCATGAGAGACCTGTTTTACTGTAGGAGTTGCGTTTTGAACTGATGACTGCAGCTCACATCATTAAATTCCGAATAACTCACCTGTCTGCTGTGGGCTCTTTCAAGGGGACAACCTCGTGTTTGGATATATATATATATATATATATATATTCTTTTTTGTTCATTTGAACATCATTGCTTCAGGAGGGTAATATCAGGCACTTGCCGTCACTGTTGGTTGTAAATATTCCTTCCTTGTGTAAACAACCCCTGTGTACATAGCAATACTACTTGAAACTATTTTCTTGATTAATAACATGTAAATATATGGGACCGTGCATATTCAGCATAGAATGTCTTATGTTTATGCTACTTTGTTTCTACATTTCGTTACTTTGTAGTCCATCTACTGTGTTTATTACTGGGAGAAGGTGTGTAGCATTGGTTGTTTTCAATTAGCCCTTTGTCTTTGTTTATTATTTAAGCACTTCCCTGTTTCTGGCGCGCTGTGTGAACAAGCTCTCTTGTAGAGTGAAACGCGTCATCTTACATTAAAAACGTCTTGTTTCCCATTGTTGGATGTATATTTTTTTCGAGGCTATTGTTGATTGCTGAATACGAGGTGTTTTGAGGTCCTGACCTTTGGTTCTGATATTTACTCGGAACCTGGACTGCTCTTTTCATATTCATATTCATATATAAATATATATATATATATATATATATATATATATATATATATATATATATATATATATATATATATATATATATATATATATATATATATCCACAAGAAAACAAAGCAATGCGGTGCGCTCTCAGTAACTCGAGATTCCACCAGTCATTAAGTCCAAGGGTGGTAATTCATTTAACAATATGTTTCGGCTAACTCGGAAGCCTTGCTCCCGTAAATGAAAAGTGCTCAAAATAAAGCATTCAGCTTGTATGCAAAACACAAACAAAGGACTGTAACTCGATGTAATGCAGCACAAATGCAGCAACCATCTTGTAGTGGGAAATTCAGTATTATTTCAATGAAAAGAATACATCATATATAATACATGTTAATCCCAGATTCATATACAATCTCATGCAGCTTGATCCATGAAGCAAAGTAACATGGGGCGATATGCGCGTGTGCCCCTAGGGTTGTCGGAACCGCTTACGTTAGTGTGTACATTTTAGTAATGTGCCCCGCCCTGCCCGAAATATACATAATGCATTTATAACAGCATGTGATCCTCTCAAATGTTTAACAGAGCATGCGGAATGTAGAAAACCAACTGGCTGAGTCAGTATAATTGCCATAAAGTACGATCGTGCTAATGTCACTAGTCATGTTAATCTCGTCTGGCTGGCACCGGATGAACTAAACTGCGGTGTCAACCGGTAGGCCACATCACAAGTCCAGTGCTCAGTTGATGAAACTATAGCAGTACTGTCCATGTGAGATAGGGGCATATGTTCAGAAACCCCGGGACACTTGGTCTTGACCTCACTGAGAGCCTAGTTTCAATGTGAATGCAATAGCTCAGTTACTACGTAAAAGTACGATGGTTCTATAGGCTAAAAAACCACTAGTGCTGTAAGCATACAGTATGCATAGGTGCTAACAAGGCAAGCTGCAAACAGTCCACAAAATCCAGTATCTAGGACAAGTCAGAAACGTGAATGCCCTGTGACTCTAAAGTGAGACAAAGTGACAAAATATTGTAGCACTCATGTGACCGTGCACAGTGCAGAGTGTCACATACTTGCTGAGGATGCTGTTCAGTGAAATGTGCTCGGTGATACGGTGGTGAAAAGGGTAGGAGTGCCCGTGAACAGTGGATGTCGTGGTTGGACCCATTCCTTTCCTCCTGTCAGAAGAAACATAATAAAAACAACATTAGTGCGATGATATTAAAATCCTTACAACAGCTTAAATGAACTTCTTCTTATGTACATATTCACGGGGAGGGGAGGCCAAAAGGAGGGAGCTCTGGGGATACACAACCTAGGAGGGCAGAGTGTACAGGTGTCAATGCAAAAAGGGGAATCATGAGTACTAGCCTGGGAGTGGTGTCAAGACTACACCCTGAGATGTATTGCTAGTTCCTCATCTTTGTTAAGGCCCCCCGGATCCTTGGTCTGGAAATCCACAATATACTTTGATTCCCTTTGTCTCAGTTTTAACACTCTATTGCCCCCCCCTGGGGATCTTGGTGATTCTTTAATTATACTGAATCTAGAATTGATCTATTTAAATTTACTCGTAAATTAAAGATGAGTAAGTGGCACAAACTGAAAATATTAGAGGGATTTAAGAGAACAAAACCCCTTACTTCTGAAAATACAGATAACATCACCATTGGAGATGTAGATATCATTATTAACATAATACAATTGGAACAAGAGAGTGGGAACACCATTGAGACCACCAATGATCAGGAGATTGAGCTTGTAGAGGAGGACAGAGAGCACGAGAGTAGCACACAGATCCTTCTCAATGCAGAATTTATCATAGATAGCAGTGCCTCTTCGGGCTTCAAATCCAAATCTACCTTTCTTCCGCCACTTCCCCATGATTCAATAGACACTTTCCATGACAGCGTCAGCAAGGCGTTTTGTGCCTATCGGCACAAAAAGAAAGCGTTTCATACCACTGAGAACAATCTTTCCTTTAACCAAAGACAAGCACTCAAGTCACTGATGGAGGTTGACAAGATTGTCATCCGTGCAGCGGATAAGTGGGGCAATGTTGTCATCATGGATAGAGATAAATATATCTCAGAGGCACAGAAACAACTCAAAGGTCAGGGGTTCTATCTTCCCATCTCTCTAGATGTCTATAATAACTGCATAACGGACATCTGGAAGAAATTAAGTATGTGGAAAGATAAGGGGATTCTTGAATGGGAGGACTTCAGATACTTAAAAAATGATCATCCAGTGCTCCCAGTTCTCTATCTTTTGCTGAAACTGCACAAGGATCATGTTAACCCACCCAGAAGACTATTGTGTCCTCCAGGGGTAGTGTGGCAGAACACATATCCATATATGTGGACCACTACCTCCGTGAGTGGGTTAACAGCCTGCCCAGTTACATCAAGGACAGTAAAGATTTCCTCACCGAAATCCAGGAGATACAGTGGAAACAAGACTTCATCCTGATCACACTGGATGTCCAGTCATTGTACACCATCATCGACCGCCAACAAGGCTTAGACACCTGTGGTCACTTTCTCGCATCGTGACCTTTGAGGTTCAGGGAACATAGCAGGATGTTACTTAGTATAATGGAGTTCTGTCTTGCTAATAACATCTTTTTGTTCAATGGTGTCCTGTATAGGCAGGTGGTTGGTACCTCAATGGGTTTGTGTTTTGCACCCAGCTACGCAAATCTCTTCATGGGGCACTGGGAGCAGGAGATCTTTGCCAACCCTGACTATGTGGGACACCTTGAACACGTGACCACGTGGTGGCGATACATTGATGACCTGTTTGTCATTTGGAACGGAAGCGAACAAGTGGCTATTCAGTCCATTATTATTCTGAATAACAATAAGAATAACATCTCACTCACTAGCCACATTAGCAAGACGTCAGCTGAATACTTAGATGTCAAAATTGACATAAAAGATTACAAACTAAACACAACACTGTTTAGAAAATCTACTGCTGGCAATAGCATCCTTCATGCCCTCAGCAGTCATCCGGAGACCCTCAAATGGAGCATCCCTTATGGTGAACTGCTGAGGGCCAAAAGGAATTGCAACACAGATACAGCATACCAGCAAGAGTGTAGAGAAATGCTAGCCCGTTTCAAGATCAGGGGCTATACGAACTGGGTGCTCCGTAAAGCCAAAGAGAGGGCAGATGAGGTCCCCATGTCCCTTACTCTCACTGACAAGATCATGGCGTCTGACGATGAGAATGAGTGCAACATTTGTCTGATTGTGACCTACATTGCAGAATCCAAGAACATTCAAAGGATATTGTCCAAGAACTGGGATATCCTCAGATGTGATAACATCATTGGGGAAGGGATCCCTAGCAAACCCAGTGTGACATACAGAAAGGGCAAGAATATCAGGGACATGCTGGTATGTAGTGACATCACCACTTACACTACTGGACACAAGCATGGACTCAAGGGATTTTTCCCTTGTGGCCATTGCTAGGCATGCAAAAATAGCACTTTTACCAACATGATCACATACAATGGCATTTAGAAGGAGATTAAGCAATTTCTTACATTCAGTACCACGTTTGTGATCTATATTATTGAATGTCAATGCAAGCTAAGGTTAAGGTGAGGCAAAAACAAAATCGGAATATTACCATACTCAAGTGAAAAGAAAAAACATTTTCTTTAAGAAAGAACCCTCACTCACCACTAGTTTGTGACATGCTTCATCATTGGGTTCCCGCTGGGGTGACCGAATGTCCCCCCAGCGTGCTACTACGCCTTTTTACAGCGGAGCTGGATCTTTGATGTGTGCAAACAGTGTAAAAACGTATTAGGTGTTAATAAACTGTGTGTGATATTAAAAAATGCAAAGTTGTAACCTATATAAACTTTAATAGAGGCCAACCTGCATTGGATTAAAAAGGGTGAAAAACGGACTACTCAGGGTTTTATTAATTGAAACCCGTGTCCTCTTATGTGAGTGGTTAACATGTTTCTGCTTTCATCAGCTTTTTCGCCAAGCATTCATCAGGACCTAATTATAATCCTCAGGTGGTATGCACGCACTAAGGTGCACCCTCCCGTGGGGATCTGTATGTGAAAAATTATTCAGAAGGTACTCACGGATACTACCCGTGGGGGCTCAGTAGACTTCTCTGGGGCCCGTATACTGTACAAAAAGGGAGAAAAAACAAGAAGTGATACAACGTACAAGCACACAACATGCAACACATGTCATGATTCGTTTTTCATAAACATTTCCAATCCGTTTGGTGTTTTATTGTCATGCTGCGTATTTATCCTTCACCATATTACAATTCCAAAATTATTTCTGCCTCTTGGTGTGCTGAAACCCATTGCGCCATATTACCTGATGGTGCCGGGTAAGCCTTCCTGCTTCCTCTGGGAACACAAGTTTATTGCTTTAATATTTCAAAAGGGTACCTCATGGCCCAAGGGAGAAACATGCTCATGTATCCCTGGCCCCAGTCCCAATAATCTAGAATAGAAAAAAAGTCGTGCCCGCCCCTCATAAAAGCAGTCGATAACCATGTGGTTGTGACTGAGTTAAAAATATGGAAGATCATGGCCAAACAAAAACACTCACTGTGTTAAGAGCGTGATCTCGCTACATGAGCTCAAGCGGTAAGGGTTATCTTCACGCCGTGCTCCATCTGCACATGGAAATTATAGCGAGCCTAAAGAAAAGTTAATCATGTTTCAAAAGAAAACAAGGCTTCACAAAACAGTGGTAGACAAAGCTTACTTGTTAGCAGGCAACTCCCCGTGGGCTACCTAAATGCAGCGCTACCACTGGCCCGAATGACGAGCGTATGGTCAAACGGTGCAACTATTACACAGGAAGTAGCAGGCACGTGAGTCTGTTGATTCCAATGACGCAGAACGCGTCTGCCTACATAAAATTAAACGGGACGCTCGACGTTTAGCCGGCTCCTGTGTTCGAGTCCTCCCATTACCAAACACCTATACACATAAAATTGTTCCTATATATAGAATCACAATATAAGTGTAGCGATATGAACAGTGTTGTAATTACAAAGCGGCGCAAAAAGAGTTAATAAAAGAGAATAATGCCACCAGCGCTCTCATGTAATCCTTTGTAAATCATTGAGAACTTTTTTCTTTCATTCAAAACGAGGATTCTTGTATTAGGTAAGCAGTGGGAACAAACAGACAGTGACATACAAACTCGTTTGCCCACTAATGATCTATTTCACTATCACTCTGTAACCTGCCCTTACTTCCCAAATGTCACATATCTCATGTTTAAAATCGTTATCTCGCTAACAGGGTCTCAGTGTTTATTCGTGTCTAGCTCTACCATTATACTCAAGAGTGGATGCTAGACCCCTGTTGTTCCCCTTTGGGTAGTCCCTGAAGTAATATGTAATTAATGCAACAGTAGGTATTTTGTAAGTAGTAAGTAGTCACAGTACTGCTCAGTGGGCCAAGTGCACTGGTATGTCTTCAGGCATCAGCATCTCTGTACTGATCCCCAGGGGATATCATCATTTAGGCCCTTCTGATGGGACGCCAACCGATATATCCACGTCTGCTCTTTTTCGAACAGTCTTTTTCCAGTGCCCACACTCAAGTGTTCAATTATAGTCCACTGCATATCATTCGGTGTATGTTTCTTGTCTAGGAAATGAGTGGTGAGTTTTGTAGTCCTTCTCTGGCAACGGATATTACTGCGATGTTCGCAAATCCTCAAGTTTATGCGTCTCGTTGTCATGCCAAGATCAAGGGGAGGTGGCGCTGGAGGACTGGAAAAAGGTCGGGATGAAATAAAGGGTGTGAAACCTACCTGCTGTGGAGTGCGTTCTTAATGCAGGGAAAACTTTTGGAAACAAGGATACACGGCTCTTTCCGGCCGTGGAGGACTGCAACGCCCTTGGAACTAATGAGGGGCCGCAGGAGGGGTATTTTCCTTTCCGATGCAGACACAGCAGCGCAATGAATTTGGAAAGTGAAATTGCATTCCGAGGCCCACTGGAGGGCTTAATTTGTCCTTTTAAATTACGTGAAGTTCACAGAACCTACTGGAAGGTATTATTAATTGTCAAATGTGACCACAAGTACCAGTGTGCAACAGCAAATAAAATCCATTTAGGAAGGCACACCAGAGGCCAATTAATGAAGGAGCACCCAGAATACTGTGTTCAAGGAACATTGCTGTGAATTCACGGATGCCTTTGAAAAAGAAGCAGGAAAGCTTTGAAACGTGTCAGCCAGGAGGACTGGAAAAGGTTGGGATGAAATTACACTTTCATTTGAAGTATAGGGTGTGAAACCTACCTGCTGTGGAGTGCGTTCTTAATGCAGGGAACACGTTTTACAAACAAATCGCCCAACAGCTTTTTGAAAGACGCACTCCCATGGGACATCAATTACAAGCAACCAGCAATTCATTTCGATTATTTATTCGACTCGCCAACGCGTTTCGAGGCTGTCACGCCTCTTTTTCACAGGCAGTTCCGGATGTGCTCAGAGGGTTCCCAACACTTGTTATATATATATGTTGATTTTTTCACGTATAGTACGTCAGTTCGCTCAGCATGATGGAACTTGTAGTCCATATGTTGGGAATGTAGTTATCCTTAAGTAGGTTCTGGCACGTCAGTTTTTAAAGAACACTTTGTAACCCTTAGTGGGCCTTACAGTATGATTGCTGACCCATCAAGCCTGTCCTCTGTGCTGTAGGTACGGCCTGGATACAGTTCCTGCCTTCCAGCCTCGCACTTTCGCAATGGTGCAATCTTCCACAACAAGGACAGCCGTGTTATCATGTTACAAACAAATCGCCCAACAGCTTTTTCAAAGACGCACTCCCAGGGGACATCAATTACATGGCAGCCAGCATTTCATTCCGATGATTTATTCGAATCGCCAACGCGTTTCGAGGCTGTCACGCCTCCTTTTCATATATATATATATATATATATATATATATATATATATATATATACAGACGAAAGCAACCGACAATTGAGGCAACTCACACAGACGTGTTTAAACCTTCTTTATTGCCAGGTTGTAAGCGGACCAGCATCCCTCCAAACAGCACATTGACATCTCCAAACATGTTTCGGGCTGCATAGCCCTCGGTCACCGGAGTCAAAGGAGGCACAGCTGCACGGCGTTTCACGCTGTTCTTTTCAGCGCAGATCATAGTCCCACCCAGTAGGCGTGCCCAAGGCTGCATTCTGGTCTTTGTAGTGCAGATAAAATCCATAATGGAATGCAGTCGTGTCTCCAACTGAATTAAAAATCCTGTAGTAGGTTGTTGCCCACAGGAACGTTGGGTACTTGCTAGTGTGCCTCAATTGTCGGGAGCTTTCGTCTGGATATATATTGCGGTAGAACCGAGGCACAATAAAACAGAGCAAAAACACGCAAAACACGCAAAGGTTAGAAACACCCTGACCCCAGGGCCCAAAAACATATTTTTTTTTAATCTGCAAGATCCGGCGCTTTGTTAAGGTTCAAATCCCAGGGCAATGTTAGAATTGGGTGGGGGCCCAAGGGGGGCCCCCAGCCCCGGGGACCACCACCCCCAGGGCTTCTGTAACATATTTGCGGTGGGGTTCACAGCCCTCCCAGTCCTGGGGACCCCCACCCCCGGGGGTTAGAAAATGTAATGTGTGGGAGGGCTCAAAGGCCCCAAGCCCCAGGGACTGCCACCCCGGGGCTTATCCACAATATTTGTGGGGGGCTCAATGTGTCCTTTATATATGAAGTCGATTTTAAGACAAATGGCATCAAGAAGTAATCTACATAGTTTACTATTGGTTCATACAAAGATTCCTTTACTGCAATTATAGGTCTTCCTGGCGGTCTCATCAGGTGTTTGTGGACCTTGGGCAGAAAGTAAATTGTTGCCATGATTGGATTTTCTGTTTTTAGATATTTAGCTTTAGAGCACAGAATCTGAGATTTAAAATTAGAGAACTTGAGAAATAATGTGCAAAAGGCCTTCTCTGTTAAGAATTATATTTGAATTTATGTTTAATAATGTTTAATCAATGAAAACATGTCACTGGTTTGTAATACATATAACAGTCTGCACAAAAAAAGATGTTATGGTGGTGAAAACTACATGTCCCAGAAATCCCTGTAATGAAACAGGAAGTCACATGATGATTTTTTAAAAGTATTTGTATGGTAGTAAAGCACGATACATCAACCATGATCAAGGTCACGGAGAGACCAAAACGCGTTGTTTGAAAGCGATGATATGCCCGTAAAATACTGGATTGGGAATTAAAAGAACATTGTGAAAGTCACTCATGAGTGGGCTCCACGTCTTCTGAAAAAGAGGGTTGGAATCATATATATATAAATATATATATATATATATATATGTATATATATATATATATATATACATATATATATATATATATATATTCACTGAAAAAACCATAGGTTATAGACCATATATAGTTAGGAATTAGCATTTACAAAACCTTGAAAATTCACTGAAAAAACCATAGGTTATAGACCATATATAGTTAGGAATTCGCATTTACAAAACCTTATTTTACTCACACAAAACCATTGAAATTCCATATATAGTTAGTTGCACTAACTATATATCGCGCACCCGCAATCCACTGCTGATGATGTCACATATTACATCATTCATGACATGGTCAGTGACATCACTGATGACATCACTGATGACATCTCAAATGACATCACTGATGACATCTCAAATGACATCACTGATGACATCACTGATGACATCTCATTTGACATTACTGATCACATCACTGATGCTATCATTCATGTGATAATACGATGAACCTCTTCAGACTCTAATATAACCTTAGATACAATCAGTGTAAACAGACACTCACAGACTGTCACTCATCCATGGAGTTACTCACACACCTAGTCAGACATGCAAAGAATCAATCACACCTCCATTTCCTCAACTATACAGTTATACAAACTTTACTTATTCAAACATATACTAACACATATTTACTCTCTTATACAATCCCTGATACAAGTTCACAATGATCCATACAGCCACTCACACATTCACTGGCTCTTATGCACAGTTATTTATATATGTCAACTCTCACATGTACTGTGTTTTACATATGTACTTACTTTGACATGTAGCACTGAGATATCCATTCACTCACCAATACACTCATGCACACAGTCAACCGCCCATACAGCTGTTTCCACATGCACTTTTGAAACCATAAATCTAGTGAATCAACTGCTCACACATCTATGCACAGAGTCATACACCTCCCAGCCACCCACACACACACTCAGTCTCCCATACAAATACTTGGGCAACCAATCAATAACCCATATAGTTAGTCATATAGCTACTTATCAACACATGCAACAGTTTACAGAACAACAGACATAATGATGCACAAATTAAGACAGTTTAGTCACTAACCCATACACTCAGTGAGACACATTTAATCACTCACTCATACAGTCAGTCATGCACCTACTAAATCCTTCATCCAGACACTTATACATCCACTCATTCTTCAATATGTAAGACATATTTTAACTTTACAGAAACATACAGTCACTGGATGTTGTTATCAGTGATGTCATCAGTGATGTCATTTGAGATGTCATCAGTGATGTCATCAGTGATGTCACTGACCATGTCATGAATGATGTAATATGTGACATAATCAGCAGTGGATTGCGGGTGCGCAATATATAGTTAGTGCAACTAACTATATATGGAATTTCAATGGTTTTGTGTGAGTAAAATAAGGTTTTGTAAATGCAAATTCCTAACTATATATGGTCTATAACCTATGGTTTTTTCAGTGAATTTTCAAGGTTTTGTAAATGCTAATTCCTAACTATATATGGTCTATAACCTATGGTTTTTTCAGTGAATTTTCAAGGTTTTGTAAATGCTAATTCCTAACTATATATGGTCTATAGCCTATGGTTTTTTCAGTGAATATATATATATATATACATACATATATAAACATATATCATCTGTATATCTATATAAATACAAACATAAATGCATGCATACATATACTTATATGCATACAGATGCATGTTATTTACATGAAAGTTGAAAAAACACTAATAAAAGCAAAGCTAAAAAGCCACCTCATTACAAACAGAATGGCTTTAACTTAAACGAGGGCGAGATCTATTGCATTTTCAATGCTTGTTTACTTTGGTTCCATCAAGAAGGCATTCAGATGTGTCACACATTTGCCATAAATTCTGAATGTTAGCACTCTAGTTGCACATTAGATCACTGTAGTAAAGCTACTGCTCACCAGGGACGTCTGCTGCTGGTATTCAAAGTGCATGTTTCAGTCTGCATGTCAGAGTTTTTTTAATGAAATAGAAGAGGATTTGAGAAGTCACTCAAAATGATCCCTAATTTTTCTTTCTGAAGCACTAATCATAATTTCTATGGCAAAATTAACCCCCTCATGTTGTTCCTTTTTAAATTGAGTGTTTTCAGACTTACCACTTCATTCCAATCAAGATGGCTTCTGGTGTGCCATACTTTTGTCATAAGTAAGACTGTTAGCGCTCTAGTTGTTCTTTAGATCACTCTGGGACATTCTGTCATTGAGCTATACTTGGGGTACATCTGGGTGATATTTGGGCTACATTTAGGCTCTTTTGTCTCTGGTGGCCATCTTGGGAGACTGTATGTCAGAATTTTTTAATGAAATTGAAGAGGGTTTGAGAAGTCACTCAAAATGTGCCCTAATTTTTCTTTCTGCAGCACTAATCATAATTCATATGGCAAAATATACCCCCTAATTTTGTTCCTTTTTAAATTAAATGTTTTAAGAGTTACCACTTTATTCCTATCAAGATGGCTTCAGGTGTGCCATACTTTTGTCATAAGTAAGACTGTTAGCGCTCTAGTTGTTCTTTAGAACACTCTGGGACATTCTGTCATTGGGCTATACTTGGGCTACATCTGGGTGATATTTGGGCTACATTTGGGCTCTTTTGTCTCTGGTGGCCATTTTGGGAGACTGCATCTCAGAATTTTTTAATGAAATAGAAGAGGATTTGAAAAGTCACTCAAAATGTGCCCTAATTTTTCTTTCTGCAGCACTAATAATACCTTCTATTGCATAATGTACCCCCTCATTTTGTTCCTTTTTAAATTAAATGTTTTAAGAGTTACTACTTTATTCCCATCACGATGGCTCCAGGTGTGCTATACCTTTTTAATAAGTAGGACTGTTAGCGCTCTAGTTGTTCTTTAGAACACTCTGGGACATTCTGTCATTGGGCTATACTTGGGCTACATCTGGGTGATATTTGGGCTACATTTGGGCTCCTTTGTCTCTGGTGGCCATTTTGGGAGACTGCATGTCAGAATGTTTTAATGAAATAGAAAAGGATTTGAGAAGTCACTCAAAATGTGCCCTAATTTTTCATTCTGCAGCACTAATCATACTTTCTATGGCAAAATATACCCCCTCGTGTTGTTTCTTTTTAAATTAAATGTTTTAAGAGTTACCACTTTATTCCAATCAAGATGGCTTCAGGTGTGCCATACCTTTGTAATAAGTAGGACTGTTAGCGCTCTAGTTGTTCTTTAGAACACTCTGGGACATTCTGTCATTGGGCTATACTTGGGCTACATCTGGGTGATATTTGGGCTACATTTGGGCTCTTTTGTCTCTGGTGGCCATTTTGGGAGACTGCATGTCAGAATGTTTTAATGAAATAGAAAAGGATTTGAGAAGTCACTCAAAATGTGCCCTAATTTTTCATTCTGCAGCACTAATCATACTTTCTATGGCAAAATATACCCCCTCATGTTGTTTCTTTTTAAATTAAATGTTTTAAGAGTTACCACTTTATTCCAATCAAGATGGCTTCAGGTGTGCCATACCTTTGTAATAAGTAGGACTGCAAGCGCTCTAGTTGTTCTTTAGAACACTCTAGGAGGCTGCAGTAGAACACAAAGGAATCAACTGACAGTCTCTGTCCTTATTGGATGTACATGTTTTACTGAGAATGTCAGACTTCATTTTCACATGACTGAGAAAGATAATGTGAATTTACAGAAAATATGCTTTCAGTTTAGCTTATAGATCCCCTTCCAAACCACTGTGGGAAAATCATGAGATATTAGTTTTCTTTCAAACAATATTCATGATATCACAGCAGAAGGTTTTTTCACATGGTAAAATCACCTTAGAACCCGCCACAATTCCTAAAACGAGTATGGTACCATCAACAAATTATTTATAATGTAACTAAAGTCCTAAAACCCTCTATTAACTACAATGCTTTTTAATGAGGTGCTATCATGTATATTGGTCCCAAGATGGCTGCCAACACTTCTTGGATGAAGTGCTGACAGCCAATCAGATCAGATGTGTGGTTAGGCTCCGCCCAGATATATATCTTTTTTTGAACCTAAATGACTCAAAATCCACTGGAGCACATATATTGAGACCTAGCAAAGGCACATCGGGCTAACAGTCCCTACAATTTTGCCAAGTTTCGTGCAAATCCATTCAGCCGTTCGAGCTAAAAGTGAGGCCAACCGCCCTATGGAAATTAACATGGGAAAAACGCGTTTTGGGACCCCCCTTTTTTCTCGGCCCCCCTTGATGAAACCCCCCCAAATTGTCAGGGGCTGCTCAGAAACAAAATGTTCAATTTTCCTGAAAATTTCAGCCAATTCCGTCCACAAACGCCAAAGTTATTAGACATAGAATTTTCAAAAATCCCATAGAGAAAAAATCCTAACTATATATACCTACTGGCGACCGCCAGTAGGTTATATATATATATATATATATATATATATATATATATATATATATATATATATATATATATATATATATATATATATATATATATATATATATATATATGGAAATACAAATGCCCTGTGCATTTGAAAGGCACAGGGCATTTGGAGCGCCCTGCCCTCCAGCTTAATCACGCAGCTTTTCTCTTTGCTCTGCTTTTCATTCCTCTCAAAGCCTCGGATCTGGCTCATTAGGCGCATGGGGCACTGTGCCATTTTCAGCTTTGATAAGTTCGAAGCACTGGCCTCACTCAGCAGGTGCGAGCGTCTCTCCTGCTGATGATGGTGCACTTTCCACGGCCAGGCTGCCATGTAGAAATATGGAAATACAAATGCCCTGTGCATTTGAAAGGCACACAACAGCGCTCTGCCCTCCAGCTTAATCACGCAGCTTTTCTCTTTGCTCTGCTTTTCATTCCTCTCTGCCGACCCGTTTCAAGGCCAGAAGGCCCCTTCTTCCTGGGCAAATAAACATTACACTCGAAGCTTTCATTACTATTTCCGGCATTTTATTCATTTCCATGACCTCCCAGAGGGCGGATGCTGAGTGCTTTGCCCCTGGTGATTTATGGGGCATGGAGTCCGTAAATGAAAGGCATTATTTTCTTTAAGTAAGTTCGAGCATAAGTTTAAAAATTAAAATGTCCGTTATTTCCTTAAGTAGGTAGCAAAGCCTCAGATCTGGCTCATTAGGCGTATGGGGCACTGTGCCATTTTCAGCTTTGATAAGTTCGAAGCACTGGCCTCAGTCAGCAGGTGCGAGCGTCTCTCCTGCTGATGATGGTGCACTTTCCACGGCCAGGCTGGTGTGTAGAAATATGGAAATACAAATGCCCTGTGCATTTGAAAGGCACACGGCAGCGCTCTGCCCTCCAGCTTAATCATGCAGCTTTTCTCTTTGCTCTGCTTTTCATTCCTCTCTGCCAATATATATATATATATATATTTTATTTTTTTTCATCAAGGACTCAGGAACTTGTATTTTTCCAAGATTTATTCAGACAGAGCCCAGTCTGCACAACAACGTGTTTCAGCCTTGCGGCCTTGGTCACGGTAAGTGGTAATACTTTCAAAAAAAGAAATATATATATATATATATATATTGCATACCAAAGTTTCCCTGCGCGATTGCGGCTCGCCTCAGCATGCGCCAGGAACACAGTGCACGGACCAGTTTTCTGCGGTGCTTAAATTTTCTGTATTCGCTTGTCGGCTTCCTCATAACGTTTCGGCACTCAGGTGCCTTGCTCACATGATATATATATATAACGGCATTTGCCATATTGCTTGTTATTGCGGTTGGTCAGCAACAAACACAAAGGGAATTTCAGGACAAGCGCTATGGCGGCAGACGCGCTTGGAGAAAGAGAATTGGCAGAAGCTGCGATGTTCAGTGATGAAAACTCGGCGGGTACGGACTTATTTGCCCACAATGCACCGGTAAATACAGCCAATACTGGGATAAAGGACAAATGTATATTGCTGGAAAAGGCAATGCATGCAGAACAAAAAAAGTGGTGGGAAGCTAAGCCCCTGCAGCGGTACATTGATGTTGGGCGAGTACCGCGGGGATTAAGAATTTTATTGGCTCCAAGCTACGAAGCACCAGATCATGACATAATGCGAGAGTGGGCTGAAACTAATCTAGAATCATCCCGCAAATTGCTATTTATCCTGGTAAAATATGCCGGGAAAGATTGTGTTAAACTGGCAGAAGAAATTGATAAATTAAATCAAGAACATGATGGAATGGGTGAAACTGAACTTTTGGATAAGATGAAAAATGATATGAAAAAGAGATTAAAAAAAGAGGAGGATATTATTTCCGAACGCAAGGCATTTAAATTTCACCGTGATAGATGTGATTATGAATGTTTCAGAAAAGGGGGTGGTGATGGACAGAGTATCTGAATTAAACAGAACACTCGTACCCAGTCAAGAGATCAGGGCTTGATCCATCACCGTTTTTTAGCTCACTGCACCATCCCAGCTCAGAACCTGGCTACATGCAAATTAGTCTGTCCCTGGCCCAGTGCATCATGGGAACAGGGCAGACCAAACTACCAAGCCAATTCTTAAACTGGGAAGGAAACAAGCTTCCGGGGACCGGTTTCTGGCATCACAGCCGTCTTCGGCCAGGCTTGCTTGAATCCTGATGGTGCAATGAGCAAGGGACTCACATCTGAGTATACCCTTCCACGCTTATGGTGGACAAAACGATTCAGAAAAGGGGGTGGTGATGGACAGAGTATCTGAATTAAACAGAACACTCGTACCCAGTCAAGAGATCAGGGCTTGATCCATCACCGTTTTTTAGCTCACTGCACCATCCCAGCTCAGAACCTGGCTACATGCAAATTAGTCTGTCCCTCGCCCAGTGCATCATGGGAACAGGGCAGACCAAACTACCAAGCCAATTCTTAAACTGGGAAGGAAACAAGCTTCCGGGGACCGGTTTCTGGCATTACAGCCGTCTTCGGCCTGGCTTGCTTGCTTGAATCCTGATGGTGCAATGAGCAAGGGACTCACATCTGAGTATACCCTTCCACGCTTATAGTGGACAAAACGATTCAGAAAAGGGGGTGGTGATGGACAGAGTATCTGAATTAAACAGAACACTCGTACCCAGTCAAGAGATCAGGGCTTGATCCATCACCGTTTTTTAGCTCACTGCACCATCCCAGCTCAGAACCTGGCTACATGCAAATTAGTCTGTCCCTGGCCCAGTGCATCATGGGAACAGGGCAGACCAAACTACTAAGCCAATTCTTAAACTAGGAAGGAAACAAGCTTCCGGGGACCGGTTTCTGGCATCACAGCCGTCTTCGGCCAGGCTTGCTTGAATCCTGATGGTGCAATGAGCAAGGGACTCACATCTGAGTATACCCTTCCACGCTTATGGTGGACAAAACGATTCAGAAAAGGGGGTGGTGATGGACAGAGTATCTGAATTAAACAGAACACTCGTACCCAGTCAAGAGATCAGGGCTTGATCCATCACCGTTTTTTAGCTCACTGCACCATCCCAGCTCAGAACCTGGCTACATGCAAATTAGTCTGTCCCTCGCCCAGTGCATCATGGGAACAGGGCAGACCAAACTACCAAGCCAATTCTTAAACTGGGAAGGAAACAAGCTTCCGGGGACCGGTTTCTGGCATTACAGCCGTCTTCGGCCCGGCTTGCTTGCTTGAATCCTGATGGTGCAATGAGCAAGGGACTCACATCTGAGTATACCCTTCCACGCTTATAGTGGACAAAACGATTCAGAAAAGGGGGTGGTGATGGACAGAGTATCTGAATTAAACAGAACACTCGTACCCAGTCAAGAGATCAGGGCTTGATCCATCACCGTTTTTTAGCTCACTGCACCATCCCAGCTCAGAACCTGGCTACATGCAAATTAGTCTGTCCCTGGCCCAGTGCATCATGGGAACAGGGCAGACCAAACTACTAAGCCAATTCTTAAACTGGGAAGGAAACAAGCTTCCGGGGACCGGTTTCTGGCATAATAAATTTAACTGAAGTGATTCTCAACAAGGCTGAGGAAAAACTCCTATCTCTGGGACTTTCATATCGCCCTGAGAGTTGGTTCAATTACGCAAGAGTTGATATCTACAAGAGCGTACGTAAGTTGAAGTTGCAGAAACGTTTCAGACAAACTGACTGGTCAAAACCAACCAATCAACCTTGTCTCAACGATAACACAGCTATACGAATTGGAAAAAGCACCGGCACAGATAATCGAGAGGTAGATAAACAATTAGAAACTGTACTGGAAGCATTATTGGAGGAGGGAGACATCTTCTCCACAAGACCTGAAACAACTCTATCTTCTTTGCCTATTCAATCAATGACACATACATCGTTCAAGCCTCCTACTTTTTATCCGATGATGCTGAAGGATACCATGGACAGCTTTCAAGATCAAGTAGTGCTAGACTTAAATAATCTAAATAGAAAAATTATTAGCACTACTTCTGCTTATAACAGAAAAAGAAAAAATACTAAGGAGCTCCAATAACATCAACTTGTAACCAAATTCAGTAATGACAACAACATAGGCATAAGGAGCGCAGATAAAGCCGGCAATGTAGTTTTGTGGAAACGTGATGACTACATTAGTGAGGCCATGAAACAATTGAATGACATTGACTGCTACAGTCGTTACAATAAACAAATATTATTGGCAACGCACGGTGTCTACAATTTAAAGCTATCTGCCTGGAGAAGCATTGGATTGTTATCTACAGATGAATAAAAATACCTAAGGAGCAATAATCCTACAACACCGATTTTGTATTTCATCCCGAAGATACATAAGGTTAGATATTTATTCTGTTATTTGTACATATATAAAATTTGGATTTTTTCATATATATTTATATATGAGGAGTTTTTTTAGGGTTTTAGATATGTATTTGTTGACGCATCATTTTGCACGGGCTACTGAAGCTTTCTCGTATCCACATATACATCTTTGTAGGATATGTATTTATCCCCGTTCCACATTATACATCCATCAATTTATTGGTTTAATGTGACCATCTGAAAATATATTGGAATATCCTTTTTTTTTTAATTGAATTTTCAATTGGCAGCAGTACATAAAATAACAATACAATACACAACAGAAACCAAAACAGAGCGAACCTAAGAGATTGCTACTATAATAATAATAATAATAATATAAAGTTTGTAGAGCGCTCAGTAACGCCATCACGGCGTGTCCCCGCGCTGACACTGTCCAAGGAATCAGCATACAGACTACCCGGATTTATGAGAAGTATAGATGAGTTTTGAGCAGAGCCCTAAACCGCGTTTCGCTGCTCTCCAGTCTCAGTGCAGGGGGAAGTTTGTTCCACTGTTGAGCTGCTTGGAGTGCAAATGAGCGTCCACCCATTCTGGCCTTCTTAGTTCTAGGGACTGTCAGCAGTCCGGCGCCCTCTGAACGTAGGGACCTAGTTGGTTCGTATCTGCTGATTAAATCCTTTAGGTAAGTCGGTGATCTGTCCCAGACGATACGGTGACAGAAGAGGAGGCACTTATACCGCACACGCTTCTTTACAGGTAGCCAATGAAGCGCATCCAGCGCCATTTTCGAGTTGGCTCTCCTGGGTCTTCTTAGAACCAGTCTGGCGGCGGAGTTCTGTATGACTTGTAGGCGACCTATGCTGCCTTCGGTAGCCCCCAGGAATAAGATGTTGCCATAGTCTAATCGCGAGGTCACCAGTGCCTGCGTTAGTGTTCTTCTGGCCGATAGAGGGAGGAGGTCTAAAGTTTTGTTTAGAGTCTTCAGTACTCCGAAACATTTGCCTACAAGACCCCTGATGTGGCCATCATAAGAGAGGGCAGGGTTCATCCAGATCCCTAAGTTCTTTGCCTCCTGACATGGTATAGGGGTAGGGCCCAGACATGAAGGCCACCACTCATCCGACCAGTTTTCACTTTTTCCCCCTACCACCAACACCTCTGTTTTAGAGCCATTAAGTTTTAAACAGTGGGCGTCCATCCATTCTGCTAGGGCCTGCATACAGGCTTTAAAGTTGTGAGGGGTGTTGGAGGTGTTCTGTGATAGGGAGATGAGCAGCTGGGTGTCGTCAGCGTACGACACCAATTCCACCCCATAGGAATGTACAACTTTCGCTAGTGAGGCCATATATAGGTTAAAAAGAGTAGGGCTCAGAGCTGAGCCCTGAGGCACTCCCTGGTCTAGTGACATCTCCACTGATCGGCAAGTCCCTTGCTGTACTTGGAAGCATCTTTCCGTCAGAAACGATTGTAGCCAGCCCAGCGCAGGACCAACGACCCCGGCTTCTTGTAGACACCGTAGCAAGATGGAATGTGCTACGGTGTCAAAAGCCGCACTAAGGTCAAGCATAATCAAGGCCATAGTATGACCTGCATCTGCCCCTGCTCTTAAGGTCTCAGTAGCTCTAAGGAGGGCTGTCTCCGTGGAGTAGCCCGCCCTGAATCCTGATTGTGAGGGATGGAGTACATTCCATTTTTCCAGGTGTTCTGTGAGCTGAGCGTTGACCACCTTCTCAGCCACCTTCACCACATACGGCAATAGGGAAATGGGTCTGAGGTTATCCAGAACCTCCAGGCTTATTGTTGTTTTTTTTCTAATAGGCAGTACTATGGCCTTCTTCCACTCCATCGGTACCCGTTGAGTGGAAAAGGAGGTTTGTAGAACATGTCTAATGTGAGGTTCCAGGGCTGTTAGGCCCTCTGAGAATACCCAGGCCGGGGCCGGATCATTAGGGGACCCAGACTTCACACTTCGACATATCTTTGTTAGTTTGTCAGCTGCGGGGACATTGAAATCTCGTAGTGAGGAATCAGGGGCTGTCGATGGGCTGTCTGCTATGAAGTCTGAACCCTTTTCTGGTTGTTGAGAGAAGGAGGCGTAGATCTTTTTTACTTTATTAGAGAAGAAGTCCGCGATTTTATTGCAACCCTCCGTGGAAGTATTCGTAGGGGTATTAGAGCTAGAAACTAGAGAGATTTCTTTATAAATCCTGAACAGTTCTCGTGAGGAGCATTCAGCATCCTCGATCCGCGTCTGAAAGTATTTAGCTTTTGCTCTACGCACCGCGTACTGATAGCTTCGGTGGGCTGAGCTATAACTGGTTTTGGCTTGTACACTCGGGTTCCTTCTCCAGGTCCTTTCAAGCTTTTTGCAGTTCGATTTTAGTTGTTGTAGTTCTGTAGTGAACCAAGGGGCAGTGCGTTGTCTGCCCTCTTTAGTTTTACCCTTGCACATGGGAGCTAGCTCATCTAAGGTGGTGGTTACAAGTAGATTAAAATCCTTGTTCGCCTGTTCACTATCCGTGGGCTGGGGGGGTTGTGCTTTCTGGATTGTGTTTATAAAGTTCTCTTTGGAGTATAATCTCCATTTGCGTTTCATAATGTTTCCTTTCCCATTTTCAATGGTCTTAGCAGTATGGTAGAAGCATTGAAATGGGACCAGGAAGTGGTCAGTCCACGGGAGCTGACAAGGGGTGAGTACTTTTATCATATCCCAGCTCGCAAAAATGGGGTCCAAACAATGCCCTCTTTGATGAGTGGCTGCGACACTTAGCAGTTTAAGCTGTAGTTCTTGTAGGACCAGACGCACGTCTTCTGCCTCCTTGTGTCCATGATCCTCTAGGTGTAGGTTTAAGTCGCCCAGCACCAAAACTTTTTTGTGTTTAATCGCGGTCTGAGCAACCTCCTCTAGTAGGCTACTGCGGAAGTTGCCCAAGGACCCAGGGGGTCTGTAAATTAGGATGCCCGAGATGTTCTCATGTTGAGTCATTTTTATGCTGAATTCGCCTGCTTCGCTGTCATCAATTTTTGCTGGCTTTAAGACACACTCGAATGGGTGTTTAACGATGATGGCAATACCGCCTCCCCTACCTTTTATCCTGTCAAGTCTGTGGAGGGTATAGCCTGGTGGGATAGTGTCTACTATATCTGGATCGGAGTGTTCTCCCAGCCAGGTCTCCGTTAAGAACAGTATCTGCAGGTCCTCCTCCAGTATGAGATCCCATAGCTGAAGAGTGTGTTTGCTAATGGACCTGCAGTTTAGAAGACCCCCCTTGACAAGAGTCGCTTCAGGGTTAATGGCAGCTGGCGCTAAGCTGCTTCCTCTAAATGAGCAATGAGGGCATGGACCTAGGTCCTGTGGCTCCATTGTATTATGACAGAGGGTAGATGTGATGGGACAAAGGTCTCTCAATCTGCTACTTGAATAACACTGTCTGTGGCGTGTGGGAGATGTAGGGGTTCGGGCCCCTGGTCCCGGTCGGTCGCGGACGGGCGCAGACGGGCTTGCCTTATGCGCGCCTTCGGCGCGCAAACGGCGCTCCCGCTGCGCTCGTCCGCTGCGCTTCCTCTGGCTGCACATAATATAGTCAGCCCGGGGGGCGTGGCCTGTAGGGGGCGTGGCCGGAATTCTCGCCAGGAGTGGCGTAGGGAATCGTTGCAGCCGGCGTATGCTCAGGAATGCACTCGACTGTTTAGGTGGGTTTCAATTTTAAAAAACAGAGTAAATCAACAAATTTTAAAAGTTTTCAGATAAATCTCAGCTCCCGGCGTATGCCTGCGGAGTCTTTATCAGGTTTACTATCAGCGCTCGGTATTGGCGCTTAAATAGTCAGCCCGGGGGGCGTGGCCTGTAGGGGGCGTGGCCGGAATTCTCGCCAGGAGTGGCGTAGGGAATCGTTGCAGCCGGCGTATGCTCAGGAACGCACTCGACTGTTTAGGTGGGTTTCAATTTTAAAAAACAGAGTAAATCAACAAATTTTAAAAGTTTTCAGATAAATCTCAGCTCCCGGCGTATGCCTGCGGAGTCCTTATCAGGTTTACTATCAGCGCTCGGTATTGGCGCTTAAATAGTCAGCCCGGGGGGCGTGGCCTGTAGGGGGCGTGGCCGGAATTCTCGCCAGGAGTGGCGTAGGGAATCGTTGCAGCCGGCGTATGCTCAGGAACGCACTCGACTGTTTAGGTGGGTTTCAATTTTAAAAAACAGAGTAAATCAACAAATTTTAAAAGTTTTCAGATAAATCTCAGCTCCCGGCGTATGCCTGCGGAGTCCTTATCAGGTTTACTATCAGCGCTCGGTATTGGCGCTTAAATAGTCAGCCCGGGGGGCGTGGCCTGTAGGGGGCGTGGCCGGAATTCTCGCCAGGAGTGGCGTAGGGAATCGTTGCAGCCGGCGTCTGCTCAGGAACGCACTCGACTGTTTAGATGGGTACTCTTCTTGGTACTTATTCCTACAATATCAAGAAATTAAATGTTAAGACCTCTCACGTTCCAGTCCATTTTGCAATTGGAGACCATAATTTACGCCCAAATGTTTTCTTAGTAATACCTTTCATTTTATACAATGCAGCTTCTAAATAATACATTGACAACAGTTTAGTTCGCCACATAATAAAGTTAGGTGGTTCTACATCAAGCCAGCATGCTGTTATGCAGAAGCGGTATGCAGACATACAAACAAACATAAATCCTATATCCGTATCAGAGGTTATATTTGCCGCATTTTCATCCCATCCGAAAATTACCATTGATGCTGTTAGTTTGACTTGAATAAGCAGTTCTACTGCCAAGAAATGCTCTATCTCTGCAATAAATCACACCAGTTTCAGGCAGTCAAAAAACATGTGTACAGCATCAGCCCCATGTAAGTTACAGCGGCTGCACTTTGTCCCACGTCCAGAGCTCCATTTTGCTAGCTTACCTGGTGTATAATACAGCCCAAAAACATACATATAATGCTGGCTGATGAGCGAACCATTCAGTAAAACATTTTTGGCTATTACTAAGCTTCTCTCTATATTTACACTATGGGTATTCATTTTGTTCTGCCATTTAATCGTTATGGCCTCCAAATCATCCTCCCTTTGTTCCAAGATTAATTGATTATAGAGGTCCTATTCTTTGTCGCTTTTTAATTGCTTCAAGAATATCAATACTCCCTAAAAAAATGAAGGAATTTGAAATTTTATGTAAACAAAAGCTGCGAACCTGAAGATACTTAAAACAATCAGCACCAGGTATTTGATAGGTATTCAATAAATGATCAAAAGAAACAAAATTGTTATCTATGAATAAATCACCTAGTTTCCTGATACCTAGAGTGTTCCAATTATGCATTACCCCGTCATTAAATATTTCTGGAAGAATAGAACAATTCTGTAGAGGGGTATATCGATTTAAGTTGGTACTAATCCGAAATTTCTTTTTAATAGATCGCCAAATCAGAAAAGCGGTTTCTACTGTCTTAAATTTGTTTTTTTATAGTAACTCGGCTCTGTTATCCGATTTAGACACTGTTTAGCCTCTGTGCCCAGGAGCATTTCATAGATTGACGGAGATAAAAACTCCTCTTTGAGGACTTCCGGTAATAAAAGAATATCCATATCTTGCATTATTGCCATCCAATGATACAATAGGAAATTTGGAATATCCCAACCCCCTCTATCGCGAGGTAATTCGCAGCTTTTCAGTGCTCTCCTTGCCCGGCGATATCCCCATAGGAGCCTGGAACACATTCTCTCTATACTTGTGAAGTACCCTGAGGATATTAACAAGGGTATAGCCCGGAAAAGGTATAGAAACTTTGGAAATATTAACATTTTAATCACATTACTGCGACCGAATAGAGACAGCTTCAAGTTATTAATTCTTTCCAAAGTTCTATTTGAGGATATAATTATAGGATCCAAAGTAATAGGAATAATATCTTCGATGGTAGATGTAATTTTAATCCCGAGATATGTAGCCTCTTTATCTATTTTCATATTCTCAGGACGCCCTACCATGGAATGTATAAGCTGAGTTTTATCAATGTTCAGCCTATACCCTGATAGACGTCTAAATTCTTCTGCAGACTTCGCTATAATAGGTAATGCCGTATTAAGTTCAGCTGTTACCACGGCGATATCGTCAGCGTAGGCGCAGACTTTTACCTCCTAGCTGTTTAGCTGTACTGGTTTAATTGCCCCATTCCCTTCCAGATTTCTTATAAATTGATCAATATACAGAGCAAATAGCAAGGGGGAGCAGGGGCAACCCTGTCTCGTCCCCCTTGCTATTCGCACCGGCCCCGACAGAGAGTCAGAGATCCTAATAGCCGCTGTCGGATGAGCAAATAATGTTTGCGTGGCTTTGATGATCTCTGCAGGAATCCCCATCTTTGCCAGCACAGACCATAGAAAGGGCCTATTGACCCTGTCGAACGCCTTTTCGGCGTCCAACAGGGCCACCCCAACCGAAGAGCCAGTCCCCTGTGCCCAGTCCAACAGGGATATTATTCGCCTAACATGATCAGTGGTGCCTCTGCCATGTATGAACCTCTGTTGTCTTATGGAGACAAGCCTTGCCTTTAGATCATTTAGCCGATTGGCGATCATCTTAGAATAAATTTTGCTGTCAGTATTCAGCAGAGAGATTGGCCTATAAGACCCCATCTCTTCTGCGTTTTTACCTTTCTTTTTAAAAATAACAACTATAGTTCTGCCCATGATCGCGGGGCCAACCCTGCGAAGGCCTGACTACAAACATCAACCAGTTCTGTTTTTAATTGGTTTCTAAATATTCAGTAAAATTCCAGCGGAATATTATCTGACCCTGTGGCCTTACCCGGGGCTAACCCTAATATCGCTGTCTCAATCTCTCCCCATTCTGGAGGTGCCGAGAGGATCCTTTGCTCAACGTCAGATAGAGTTAATGGGTTTACATCCTTTAAATATTCATTTGGATCAGCAGGTTCCCCTTCCTCACTGTAAAGTCTCTGATAAAACTCTTGAAAGGCTAGCAAAATCCCTTCTTTTGTTTCCTGAATACCCCCATTCAGATCCCTGATTTTTGTAATGTCATTAAACACCTGCTTCTCCCTTGCTCTCTTTGCTAATATTCTTCCTGTTTTTCCCCGTACTCATAAGATGATTCTTTATATTGAGTATAGTTAGCTGCAATTATGTCAGCTATCTTAGAATAGACATTAGATCTTTTAATTGAAAGATCATTTTGAGCCAATTTGCTCAAATTAGGGTCACCACCTTGGCTTAACACAGCTGCTAGCTTTTCCTCAGCTTTTATTATTTCGTCAAATTCTTCTTGTTGTTTGATTAAAAGTTCCTTACTCTTAAACCCAGAATAGCTGAGTGTCTAGCCACGAACAACTGCTTTGAACGTATCCCAAACCGTTTCCTGAGGTGCCGTACCTTTATTAATAGTAAAAAATGTGTCTATTACTTTAGACATATGTAGGCAATACTGTGTGTCTAGTAATAGTTTACGTTCGAAAGACCACCTTGGTGGTTTTATTATGCCCCCCGTATCAATACTCAATTCCAAAACAACAGGATTGTGATCCGATATTATTTTAGGATGGATCTGAATTCTAGCCTGTATCAAGAGAGTATGTGGGATGAAAAATTAATCCAGTCGGACAAATTTTAGGTGTGGGGCGGGAAAAAAAGTAAATCCAGGATCTTTCGGGTTCTTCTCATGCCAAACATCATAAAGGCCCTGTTCTAGAAGTAACCCCCGCAGGGCAGCATACCCAAGCTTCTTCCTCCCAGTATAACCTGAATTAGATCTGATGTCTGCCCCTGCCTCCACATTAATGTTACAATCTCCACACACTAGAACTGGGATGCTCCTTTGTGACAATTCTACATTTATAAAGTTGAACATTTCCGCATCGTCCAGATTTGGGCCATATAAATTAAAAAGTGTAAACCCTTGTTGTCCAACTTTCAGTTCCGCGATTACCCATCTTCCCCATTTATCTGCAGCACACTTTACACACACCGCCAACCCCCTTTTTTTAAGTATAGCTACTCCTCTCTTTACTCCGGACTGCTTAAAGCACACTACCAATTCCATCCCCATACTCTTTAAATATTCTCTATTGGTCCAGGCAATATGGGTTTCCTGCAAGCAAAGTATGTCTATGCCTAATATCTGTATTATTTTCGCTAACATTTGTCTTTTCCGAAAGTCATTTAAGCCACACACATTAAATGTACAGATCTTTATCTTTCTTGCCATTAAATTTTACAGTTAATTAGGACCTTAACTCTAGACATCTCTATTAAGTCTACTATCCATAATTCATTTTGAGGTGTCTCCATGTAAATCATATACCTAGACAAATGCCCTAACACAAAAACATTTAAACACCGTACTGCTGCCATTTTCACCCCCCCAGAACCCAACCCTCGTGCCCCCCCATCACCCCCCCACCCCTACAAAGCAACCCTCCCCTCCCCCCACCTCCCCGCCAAATGAGGCCCAAGGACCATCAGTCCCTGCAATGATGGAGTGCCGTGTCCCTCCCCCCGCGTCCCCGAGACCAAAATCTTATCCTACCTAAATCGCAAAAAAGATAGAAGGAAAACTATAAGCTAAGGAAGAAAGAACGAGAGCAAAAAATACCATTATTACTGACAGTCCCTGTACATAGTCTACAGTCTGCTATCTACAAAGTTTCCAGAAACTCTTTTGCTTGGATCTCTGACTGAAAATACTTGGTCTAGCCTTTGAACATGATCTTAAGTTTTGCCGGGTTCTGCAGATAGGCAATGGCCCCTTTCTTTTGAAAATCTGGGATGAGTTGCCTTAAATGCCACCTTTTAGAGACCGTTGCCTGGCAGAAGTCCGGCCTGACAAAAAAGTTGCATCCCTTGCCCGTCGCTTTCTTATCCGGTCTCGCTCGGTCAAAAATGTCTTCTCGTGCTAAAAAGTTGTTGAAGCACACTAACATCGTTCTTGGCAGGTTCTCTTGACCTTGAGGAGGTTTTCTAACATTGAAAGGGAACCTGTGGGCCCTCTGGACTTCTCTTGTCCAGTCCCAGGCAGTCAGATCCGGAAAAGCTTCCTTCAGAAGTTCAGCAATAAATTTGCGAGGATTTCCCCCTTCCAATCCCTCAGGAACCCCGAGGAAGCGTAGATTTTGTCTCCGAGCATGATTTTCTAATTCACACAGCTTATTACTCAAGTCATCACGGTGTGCCTTAATGCTCTCCAGCTCCTCTTTCTGCACCACAGCGCAGTCTTCTAGTGCGGAAATCCTTGCTTCTGCTTCAGTTACTCTGTCAGCAGTTTCAGCGCCTAACTTAATCGCCCGCCTTACAGCGTTTTTCACCTTGCTGCATGTAGCCTGAACCCGTGTTATTTCGGCTTTGCTCTCAGCCCTATGTCCCATTATCGTTTCATAGATAGTAGCGAGAGTGATTTCCTGCGGGGGTAGAGTCTCAGAGGATACTGGGTCTGCTTTTCTCATCTCACTTATCCTTTGTATCTCCTCTGCTGTTTCTCCCGTAGGAAGGCCAGATACCTGAGAATACTCGTGCATGTCCTCTGAATTCTCTTTTCTCCTCTTTTCCCTCTTTGTTGTCTTCTTTATAGTAGAGGCGGTACAGTTAGGCGAGAGTCTGCTTTCCCCAGTTGATTCGTCACCAGTACTAACTTCACTTTCATCGTCTATCCAGTCCTTGTCTGACGACTTTTCAAGCAGTGAATAGTAATTCTCTCCAGATTCTGGTACTGACAAAGTGCCCTGTGAGCCAACCTCCTTCTGCGATAAATTAGAATGCATGACTATATCCTCCGTGCCTCTCCTTAAACCATCTCTCAGAGCAGTACTTTGAAGGTTACCCAGCTCCTGTTCCAAAGGTTCCTGAGAGTCTCGAGATTCAATGTGTCTCGTAGTCTGCACTTTGTCAGACTTCTCCTGAATTTCAAAGTTATCTATATGCTCGACTAGTGCCCCCAGAGCATTTGGAGTTAGTACTAAAGTTGAGACTAATGCCTCATTCTCTGCCATTCCCGTTAGGCCATCATTACTTCTGATGCCCTGCCGCTCAAACATGGCCGGGAGAGTCAAATTCTGTCTTCCTTTCTGTATTCCTTTCTTCGGGGGTCGTGGGGCTGCAGAGACCCTTCCTTTATCACATTGGTCACCATTTTTTTTGCTAGCTCCAGGAGTGTTGGTTGCACTCGGTTTCGCTGTATTAATAGTGCTGCTGCCGATCAATTCACCGGTTGACAGTGGGACACTCACCGACTCCCTTGCACTCCCACTACTAGGGCCTTCAACACTTCCCTACATATCTATTTCCTTATTCTTGCCACTTCGTGTAGTGACCATTATAGTCTATTTTTCCTTCTCTACGTTCACTGTGTTTTTTGGGGGCATCTTCCTTCTCCTCAGGGCACCTCCTTTGCCTCGAACAACCTGACTTTGCAGCTCCCCAAACAAAAATAGGAAGGCAGACCTCCAGAGAGGTGCTCTGCAACTGAATGTTATTAAGTCACTCAGCATCACCCAGCCACCGCTTGTGAAAACGCTCCTGTTTCTTTTTTCTTTTTTAGCAAAAGTAACAAACAAACTTATTAGCACTTTTGACTCACCCTGTGTGATCTTTATAGTCCTTCCAGTCTTTTTTCCACAGAAGAAAGGGTGAGTCCCCACTATTCTGCCCCAATCCAGCCGCCTCTCTGCCGCTCTGCGGGTCAACCCGCCTCCTTCTGGCCGAGTTAAGCTGTCTCCCAAACCACCTCGACTGCGTCAGCTGCAGCTCCTGCTCCTTGTTCAAGCGGAGTCTCGGAGGAGATATCCCGGGCTGTCTCCAATGCTCGCTCGCTCTTTGCTCGCAGTTGTGCAGTGCTTTACACTTTCTCAGAGGCCGGGGGCCGGGGATCAGCTTCTTCGCCAGCAGCGTTTCCTTGCTCTCGGCTCTAATCACCAGCGGCTCCCCCAGCTGCGGCCGCGCTGCTCCTCCAGAGAGCCTCCCGGTCGGCTCCCGTCTCTCTGTAACTGACCCTGCACAGCTGGTTCGATCCTCTCACTCAGTCCGACCTGGCTCCAACAACTGCTCTTTCTGCAGACCGGTAGTTTACTATCGTGTTCTCGCTTCGTCCTTTCCCATATGTGCCGGTGAAAATACCGTCGATAATACCAGTTTTGGCCCCCGGAGCGGGAGAGGAGGACGGAGCTGCTCACACAGCCCACGCCACGGACGCCATCTTGCCTATATTGGAATATCCTAATGAGGATTATAAGACTTTTTATATCTGCTTCTTCTTTCTAGATGATCAAATCACCATTTGAACTTATTCAACAATTCAGCAACTGTTTACTGCCTTGCTTTTAAATTATTTTATATTTGGTCTTTTGCACAGTTGAATCACTATTTGCACTTTTGATTGTTTTGACGTAAATATTTAAAACATCCTGCGCATTTATTTGCAACATATAGGAGGTGATTTAAGGTTTTTAAACTGCTATCTTAACCAAATTGATTCCTATCTACAAGTGGTCACAGCAACAACAACTTTTGACATGAAATGCTGTTTGTATATGTACCTACATGGTTTTATAAGAAATTTTGATAGTGGATTGATGATTTTGTACATATTAATGTATATTTATTTATGCACATCATTATTTGCGCACATATACACATGAAATGGTTGATACATTTTGTATACATTGAGATAATTCTTTTATTTATATTTATATTTATATATTTATATATTTATAAGAGTGTACAAAGGTTGTTGTTTGTTACTATGATATTGCATTTATGCAATAAGTTGAGCCCTGGATATATGCCATTCAATGTTATTACGCAGGATGGTTTGATATGCACTGTCACTTTATTGACAAATGGTTTGTTTACAATGCACTGTCACTTTAAAGTTAAGGTCACATGGTGCATGCATTTAAAAAAACATAAAAAACGCAAAAAGTATTTAATCCAATTATAAGATCTAAAGCTAGTCATGTGATCAAGTTCCCTGTGAGGGACGAAGCGAGTCATGGCTGCTGCGCTAATCCTGGAACCTTAATAAACAGCAACTGACTTGCCTTTTTTACTGGCTACTTTTGAGAGAGTTCTTCTGTATATATATATATATATATATATATATATATATATATATATATATATATATTACCTACTGGCGGTCGCCAGTAGGTATATATAGTTAGGATTTTTTCTCTATGGAACTTTTGAAAATTCTATGTCTAATAACTTTGGCGTTTGAGGACGGAATCGGCTGAAATTTCCAGGAAAATGGCACATTTTGTTTCCGAGCAGCCCCTGACAATTTGGGGGGGTTTGGTCAAGGGGGGGCCGAGAAAAAAGGGGGTCCCAAAACGCGTTTTTCCCATTCATTTTTCCACAGGGAGTTTGGCCTCACTTTTAGCTTGAACGGCTGAATGGATTTACACGAAACTTGGCAAAATTGTAGGGACTGTTAGCCCGATGTGCCTTTGCTGGGTCTCAATATATGTGCTCCAGTGGATTTTGAGAAATTAACGTTTAAAAAAACAGATTTATTTGTGACAGCGTCCCGGATAGCGCTCCAGATCGCGTACTTTTCGCGTAACGGAGCTTTGCGAAGCGAAGCTGATTGGCTCTCCGGTGTCTGTCAACATTCTAAACAGTCCGGTGCGGCCGCCATCTTGTCTCTCGGTAGGATGGAGAGACAAGAAGAGGAGAAAAACGAAGGGCGAATTTAATGAAAGGGGGCAAGGTAGACCCTTCTTGACCCCCTAGGAATGATGTTGGGGTTATTAAAGGGTCCCGTGGGGCAAATAATTTTTTTTTTTTTGCGGAAGAAGCGCTTTCCGGTTCGCGAACTGGGTAGCGAATCGGGACGCGAAACGGGAATTCGCCATTTTGTGTTTCGTTTTAATTAAATTACAAGATGGAGGAAAAACAATTTGAGAAATGGGTATAAGGGGGTACGGGAGTTGTATCCTGACCCCCTATGTTTTCTGAGGGTGGCTGAGGATGCTCATATATGTTGATACTTGTCTTCCAGCGGCTGCGCGTGAGCGTTTTATTTTTTTGCTGCGTGACGTCTGCTAACGTTCAATTCGAAGGAAATCAGGAAGTGTATGGGCACCATATTCAAACCCTTTTTCCCATCCCATCGGCCGTTAAGTCACCATTTTTCCATACTTTAATCGACGTTCAGAAGTGACCTGCAGAAAAGAGGGAAAAAGAAGGGGCGGGGGCAGCGTTTAAAACACATCAGCGCGCATAAACCTGAAAAGGCTTTTACTTACTACATACTCGGCCTATCTCCACGGGATGCAGTCCCTACCATCTCAGCGTTTAAGCCCAGGGGGGACCGGTAATGTGGGAGAGATAATTATCGGAGGCCTGTGGATAGCATAGGTCGCCCAAGTGTGGCATTACGGATCGTGTGCAGGGGAGGGTCAAAACAAAGGGCAGTCGGTGTAAAGAGGGGGCGAGCTCGTGCTCTCCTTTGAGGAAGAGAGATAACCTACAGTGGTACGGGGTCGTTTTCGTTCGTACTAGGGGGGCCAGGTGACATTCCTTCGGGGTGGCTTAGGGGCATTTAAAACAACTTCCCTGATACAGGTAGCATATAAAGTAGAGGCTAAATACCAGGATCTTTATCGATTGCTTTATGCTGTACAAAAATGAAAAACACATACAACAAACCTGGACCATTCATATTTGCAATGTTTCTGCGTACTATACTTTTTAACCCTTAACTAATCGAGCTGCTTCATTTCACCTGTTTTTTTTTTTTTTTTTATATCGGAAACAGTGGCCATTTATTCGAAACTTACCAATCTACGCGTTACAACTACGTTTGCCTTTTCAAAAAACCTTTAATAAAAATGTTGATGCACAAATACGGGCCTACAACCCCGTGGGCCGGCCACGGAGCAGGCTGGAACTGTAAATAGGGGGGGGGGGTATTTATTTGTGGAAAACATAACAGAGTCAGTGGTCGTTGATTTCATAGTAAAAAGTGCGACAAGTGCAACAAAATCATATCGATAATTCATTGTGAGCAAGTACCAAAAGTGTCGACAATTCGAACCTTCAATAAATACAGTAATCAATGATGCATTAGAACTTAATATCAATTCATTGTCCGAACGTGTAATCAGTACCCGTCCCATGTCAATTCATTGTTCAAACGTATAATCAATACCCATCCCGGATCAATTCATTGTCCGAACATATAATCAGTCTTATCCCATATCAATTCATGTGCTAAAAACTGCATACATATCTCATGATATCAAGGCTGAGCAATCGGGGCACAACAAGGAGTTGAGAGTTTCATTTGTACCGGCGCCGTTTTGGGTGAGGTCAGGAAGGTCCAAGTATAGTCAAAATGTCTCCACCAACTCGTGGTTGGACCGGGACCTCTTTTGGCAGTCCAAAAGTTTTCGTTGAAGGGTAGCAGAGGGGACTGGCGACATGAACCATCAGTCAAAGTGGGGTGGGAGGCAACAATCTCTCCTACCGGGTCATACTGGTGTCCCACCGGAACTGATCAAGTTGGTAGTCTTGCAGGATTTTGGTCATTTCAAGACTGAGGCCGGCGCTGGCATGAGCGCGTCGACGTCCCGCGGCTACGTCGTGGTCGTTCCGTGGGTGATCATGGCAGTCATTCCCCATCGGGGGTGTCTGCGGGGGTCGGGGGCCCCCGTGGCTCTTATAGAATCTTCAAAGTCGAGGAGAACGTTTCTGGACGCAGGACTCATTTTCTAGCTGAACTCAGAAGCGCCGTTGCACCGCAACAGTGGACGAGACCCCCGCTGGGTGAGCGGAGCATCATTGCCTCGCAATAGTAGACGAGACCTTTTGTTGGGTGAGTGGAGCATTGGGGGTGCAGCTGAGGGGGGGTGGGAGAGGCTCGTTCGCGCCGCCTCTCCCTCCCAGCGCACCCCACGCCGACACCTGGCGTTGATATCCGTGATGTCCGGACCAGGCGATAAGAGGGGGGGGTCGGAGGCAGAGGCAAGACATCCCCCCCCGTGGCCTGCAGGGCGCCGCTTCAGGACCGAACGGGGAGCTCATACCAAGCCGGGGCCAGACCAGGAGATACGAGGGGAGGGGGGGTCGGTGGCATGTGCAAGACATCCCCCCCCCGTTGTCGCAGCCATTATTGAAGAAAGAAGAGGATGGGACAAGGGATCCCGTCGGCCTCGGCTCCTCTCCTGGCCCACCTTACGCGACGACCTCCCCGGCCGACGGCTGCCAGCAGGACCCGCCCTACACATGCCGAAGGCCTCGTCTTCTGGATGGGCGTAGCCGCGAACCTGTTGCACTTCGGGAGTTTCCGGAATGGGGGTAGGTATCTGCTGATTTGTATCTATTTCATGTTACGTTATTGGGCTTGGCGGGCGGTGAGACAGACATGCTTGGAGCAGTGGGGGGGTGGCGGAGCCTAGCTACCTCGTGGCTGCCCTAATGTCAAGCTTGGCTTCTCCCACCACTTTCATGTTTCTTATTTCTAGCGAAGTCAAAAACTCATCAGTGGCCTACTGATTTTGTTCGATTTCTTTCCCTTCCTTTTCAAGTGTGTTTCATGCTAAAGTTTCTGTTTAACAGGATACAGTGATTACTTCGTATTTTACATATGTCTTCTTTATTAGGGGTACCCTCCGGTTGAGCCAGATGATGTACCTCTAATAAATGGTCCGGGTGGAACTAGTTTATCAATCAGTGGGGAGTAGATGGGCATGACAGATTACAACGGGGGACAAAGGTCCGCATTACCCACCCTTCACTACTTGCAAAGACTAGACAGAATATTTCTATTCCACGTTATTTGCAAACAGAGAATACCTCGAAAGAACTATTCCTTGAACAATAAATGTCCAGCCAATCAATCAATCAGTGGGGAGAAAAACAGGCATGACGGATTACAACGGGGGACAAAAGTCCGCATTACCTATCCTTCACTATCTGCAAAGGGAGACAGAATATTCCTATTCTTCTCTGTTTGTAGACAGGGAATATCTCAAAGAGCAATAATCGATAAAAAATTAGTAGGATTATAACACTTTAATAACTTATAAATATATACATCGCAACAAAAACAGTAAACACCTTAAAACATTTTTTATTAAAACAGAAGCAACAATGACAACTAACAGTAGTGATATCCTGGGCGGGTGATGGAACTGGGATTGTTAATGGAAAAACATCTACAGAGAAAGCTATTGGTGAATTATACTTCTCCGGAAATTTAAAACTCACAAATGTTTCATTTGTGTAATCGTTTCATAAACATGTACATTAAAAAACTAAATACGCTCCACTGTTTTAGAAAATCTTTACAGCTTGCTAGATCACCCTTTAAAGTTACAACTACGAAAACCTACTTACTTAAGCTGTTGAATTCGGCTTCAAATGTAAAGCATAAGTTCAAGCTAGCATATCATATGTCTAAAAGGTTTAACATAATTGATATGCAAATTTAAATACTACCCTTTCTTAATGGTGACACCTTATCTCTCCTATATCCCACAATTTCCATGAGCAAAGCAAAAGAAATTCTGAGGCCCTGAAGAAATAAGGCTTACTGTGGGGTTCAACTCAATCTGGTGTTTGGGAGATTCCATGTTTTAGGGTGATATTCTGTGACAGGGTGCAGGCACCAGAAGAATTTTAGCCTAGTTAATCACATTGGAGAATGAGGGTCTGGGTAAATATCTAATCTGGTGAAGAACCATCCCTTCTTTAAACCCCATGGTGACCAACTATAGTTTATTCTCTATTTCGTTCCCTTGCCATAACAAAATAAAAGTCTTGGGTTATTTATGGAAGGGAATACTTTTTGTTTCTTCCAATTTTTAAAAGAAAAGAGGAGGGGTGGGCAGCGTTCAAAGCACATCAGCGTGCATAAATACGAAAATGTTTTTACCTACCACGTACTTCACATTTTACAGCTTTTCATATTTGCTATTAAAAAACCATTGAAATTCACTGAAAAAACCACAGGTTATAGACCATATATAGTTAGGAATTAGCATTTACAAAACCTAAATTTACTCGCACAAAACCATTGAAATTCGCATATATAGTTAGTTGCGCTAACTATATATCGCGCACCCGCAATCCACTGCTGATGATGTCACATATTACATCATTCATGACATGGTCAGTGACATCACTGATGACATCACTGATGACAACCCAAATGACATCACTGATGACATCACTGATGACATCAATCATGTGATAATACGATCAACCTCTTCAGACTCTAATATAACCTTAGATACATTCAGAGTAAACAGACACTCACAGACTATCACTCATCCATGGAGTTACTCACACACCTAGTCAGTCATGCACTGAATCAATCACACCTCAATTTCCTCAACTATACAGTTATACACACCTTACTTATTGAAACATATTCTAACACATATTTACTCTCTTATACAATCACTGATACAAGTTCACAAGGATCCATACAGCCACTCACACATTCACTGGCTCTTATGCACAGTTATTTATATATGTCAACTCTCACATGTACTGTGTTTTACATATGTACTTACTTTGACATGTAGCACTGACATATCCATTCACTCACCAATACACTCATGCACACAGTCAACTACCCATACAGCTTTTTCCACATGCACTTTTGAACCCATACATCTAGTGAATCAACTGCTCACACATCTATGTACAGAGTCACACACCTCCCAGCCACCCACACACACACACTCAGTCTCCCATACAAATACTTGGGCAACCAATCAATAACCCATATAGTTACTCATATAGATACTGATCAACACATGCAGCAGTTTACAGAACAACAGATATAATGATGCAGAAATTAAGACAGTTTAGTCACTAACCCATGCACTCAGTGAGACACATTTAATCACTCTCTCATACAGTCAGTCATGCACCTACTAAATCCTTCATCCAGACACTTATACATCCACTCATTCTTCAATATGTAAGACATATTTTAACTTTACAGAAACATACCGTCACTGGATGATGTCATCAGTGATGTCATCAGTGATGTCACTGACCATGTCATGAATGATGTAATATGTGACATCATCAGCAGTGGATTGCGGGTGCGCGATATATAGTTAGCGCAACTAACTATATATGCGAATTTCAATGGTTTTGTGCGAGTAAATTAAGGTTTTGTAAATGCTAATTCCTAACTATATATGGTCTATAACCTATGGTTTTTTCAGTGAATATATATATATATATATATATATATATATATATATATATATATATATATATATATATATATATATATATATATATATATATATATATATATATATATATTTATATATATTACCTACTGGCAGTCGCCAGTAGGTAGTTATTGTTAGGATTATTTTCAATACAAAATCTCAACATTCTATTGTGAATAACTTTGGCGCCTGTTGAGGAATCTGCCTGAAAATGTCTTAAAATTTGCCTCGCGGCGCTCCGGTCCTTCCCTGAAAGTCTGGGGGGATTCGTCAAGCAGGGGCTGAGATAAAATGGGGTCCCAAAACTTGTTTTCCCCATGTTATTTTCCATAGGGCGGTCGACCTCACTTTTAGCCCGAACGGCTGAATGGATTTCCACCAAACTTGGCAAAATTGTAGGGACTGGTAGCCCGATGTGCCTTTGCTATGTCTCAAGATATGTGCTCCAGTGGATTTTGAGTAATTTAGGTTGAAAAAATATATATATCTATGGCCGTGCTCCGGTACTTGCACCGGGGAGCGTTCCGGGCGCGCTACGCGACTTGCGCGCGGAAAGCTGATTGGCTCTCGGGTGTCTGTAAACATTCCAAACAGTCCGGAGCGGCCGCCATCTTGTGTCTCGGTAGGATCGAGACACAAGAGGTGGCAAAAACAAAGGGGGAAATGACCATAAGGGGGCATATTAGACCCCCCCGACCCTCTAGGTTTGATGTGGGGGCTATAAAAGGGCCCAGCGGGGCAAAAACATTTTTTTTATTTTTTATTTGGAGCGTACCGGGAAGCGTTCCATGGGGAAAAAAGAATGATAGAGTTTATAAAAAATGTAGCCTTTTTTATAAATTGGAGGTAGTTCTAAAAAGAAGTGGTTTTTTTCTTCTTTTTGTTGTTTTATATTTTTTTAATGTTTTTTGATTTTTTGTTACTTTTTTGGGCTTTTATGAACTATTTTATGTTTTTTTGTTATTTTTATGGGGAGAAACAAAAAACAGGGAATTGAAAATTGCTCAACTGGAGCAAAAAAAAATCAGGAAAAAATTAGGTTTTTTTTAGGGCAATTGTGGTTGTCACCAGCAAGGAGGATGAGCTTTATGATCTGCTCACCATAGGAGATGGTCTTACCACAAAAAATACATGTGATCCTGAATTCACCAAACTGTGGTTGTATGCACTTTTAGCCCGAACGGCTGAATGGATTTCCACCAAACTTGGCAAAAATGTAGGGACTGGTAGCCCGATGTGCCTTTGCTATGTCTCAAGATATGTGCTCCAGTGGATTTTGAGTAATTTAGGTTCAAAAAATATATATATCTATGGCCGCGCTCCGGTACGTGCACCGGGGAGCGCTCCGGGCGCGCTACGCGACTTGCACGCGGAAAGCTGATTGGCTCTCGGGTGTCTGTAAACATTCCAAACAGTCCGGAGCGGCCGCCATCTTGTGTCTTGGTAGGATGGAGACACAAGAGGTGGCAAAAACAAAGGGGGAAATGACCATAAGGGGGCATATTAGACCCCCCGACCCCCTAGGTTTGATGTGGGGGCTATAAAAGGGCCCAGCGGGGCAAAAACAGTTTTTTTATCTTTTATTTGGAGTGTACCGGGAAGCGTTCCATGGGGAAAAAAGAATGATAGAGTTTTTAAAAAATGTAGCCTTTTTTTATAAATTGGAGGTAGTTCTAAAAAGAACAGTTTTTTTTTCTTCTTTTTGTTGTTTTATATTTTTTTAATGTTTTTTGATTTTTTTTAACTTTTTTTGGCTTTTATGAACTATTTTATATTTTTTTTGTTATTTTTATGGGGGGAAACAAAAAACAGGGAATTAAAAATGGCTCAACTGGAGCAAAAAAAAATCAGGAAAAAATTAGGGTTTTTTAGGGCAATTGTGGTTGTCACCAGCAAGGAGGATGAGCTTTATGATCTGCTCACCATAGGAGATGGTCTTACCACAAAAAATACATGTGATCCTGAATTCACCAAACCGTGGTTGTATGCAAGGGATCGTCTCCCTTGTCTCTGGTCCTGATAGAGTGGGTTGTTTTCGTTTGGAGGTGCTGGGTGTAAATTGGGGAGGGTTGCTGGCCAGTTCTCTCACCTCTGCGGCAGCATAGTTGTTCGGATGCTTGCGCTGCATGTGCCTAATCATGGTATTATTACCAAAAGAATATTTTTTGTTAGGGTTCCCCCTTGACAGTTCAATGCCACAGATTTGGCAAGTCACCTTGGGCGCATTGACTTTCTTCTTGCCCTCTGGGATAGAAAAAACTCCCATACAATGTGCTGCCTTGGCCTGTATGGGGTATTGTCTTCTGGCAGCCACCTCCTCCCCTCCTCCTCCTCCTCCTCCTCCTCCTCCTCTTCTTCTTGACCACCATTGTGATGTTGTGGTGGTCCTCTTGGTGGTGGTGTGGTGGTGGTGGTGCAGATGCTCCAGCTGCTGCTACTGTAGCCATTTTAAAGTACAAAATATTTCTGATAGATCTACAAACAGGTCTCCCTCAGTCAAAGGACAAAGTCAGAGTAAGGAAAAAAGGTGGGGACTCTCATCATTTGGAAAACAAAACTGTCCTGAACCAATGAAAAGTGTTATTTTCAGGTCACATGACCAGGGCTTTCATCATTTGGAAACCAAAACTGTTTTGCACCAATAAAAAGTGTTATTTTCAGGTCACATGACCCGACGCGCTTATGCGACGCGCCACCGGGTGCGCCATGGGGCGCGTCGCGTAAGCGCGTCAGATGCTTACGTTGCGCGATCGTATTTGCTCGAGTACTTCCGGGTGTGCTTACGCCGTGCGTATCACGCGGACGCGCCTACGCAATACGTCATGATGTTTTCGTTCGCGGCAATAGCGCTAACAGGACGCTCACCGGTACGCGACCCGGGGCGCTCCGGAAAAATGCGCTTTCCAGTGCGCACACCAGGGCAAAAAATAAATAAATAAATCAAACACAAAAAAAATAGTATTATATAAATATACAATATAGGATTCATTATAAAAATATTAAATTTCATAGGTTTGAGGCCCTATATATAGTTAGGAATTAGCATTTTAAAAACCTATGAAATTCACTGAAAAAACCATAGGTTTCACACCAGTTATAGTTAGGAATTAGCATTTAAAAAACCTCTTAAATTCACTGAAAAAACCATAGGTTTCTCATCAGTTATAGTTAGCTGGAAATTTTACTGACTCTGTCACAAGGATGGTGTCATATGTGATGTCATCAGTGATGTCACTGACGATGTCATGAGTGATGTAATATGTGACATCATCAGCAGTGCATTGCAGGCGCTCTTGTTATAGTGAGTCCAACTAACTATAACGTTGGAATTTCTATGGTTTTATGTCAGTAAAATTTCCAGCTAACTATAACTGGTGTGAAACCTATAACCACATATATATCTATAGGCGTGCTGCGGGCGCTCTCCGGTGCGTTTAGCGGGGATCGCACACGGTGCGCTACGGGAGTGCGCGAGCGGAAAGCTGATTGGCTGTCGGGTGTCTGTCATCATTCTAAACAGTTCGGAGAGTCCGCCATCTTGTGTCTTGGTAGAATCGAGACACAAGAGGTGAAAAAAGAAAGGGGTATATAATTAAAAGGGGGCAGAGTAGACACCCCCTGACCCCCTAGGTTTTCTGAGGGGGGCCTAGAAGGACCTTGAAGGGTTAAAAAAAAGATTATTCTTTTTTTTAAAAAATTGCAGGGTAAGCGCTGGCGGCGCTCCCCGGTACGCTCACCGGTACGCGCACCGTGAGTGCACCACAGGGAAAACTGTGTAAAAAAATAGAGTAAAAAAAAAATGTTGAGTGTTTAGAGGAAAGTGATGCATTGCTGGAGTGTGTCACAAAAATGATGCAACTCCAGCAATGCATCCTTTCCCATGGGGCCAGTCCCATATGAAAGGGCCTGCGTTAGTCTTACGGCTGCTGTTAATTAGGCGCAAGATTTGGACGCAACAGCGTCATAAAAGTGACGCAGTGATATCTCTTAGATTTCACTGTGTCACCTCTACGACCCTTTCTTGCGTCAATACACCCCTTTTGTATACATTACACCTGACGTAGGTATAATGTGGCACAGGGGTTTACAAAGTGATGCATCTACTTAGATGCGTCACTTTGTAAATATGACTCAATAAGGTGCATTTTTTACAGCACTGGTGCGTCACAAAAAGTGGCGTACCAGTGGCGTAAAAGTGACGCATGGCCTCATAAATGAGACTTTCAGTCTTCTACTCATGTGTCATATTAATTATATGACGCATTATGTCGCAAGTACTTACAGATACGTCAGTATTTCAGACGTATCTGTAAGCGCAAAAGTGATGCATTTCTGGAGTGTGTCACAAAAGTGACACAACTCCAGCAATGCATCCTTTTACATGGGGCAAGTCCCATGTGAAAGGGCCTGCATCAGTCTTACGCCTGCTGTGAGACAGGCGCAAGATTTTGACACAACGGCATCCTAAAAGTGATGCAGTGAAATCTCATAGATTTCACTGCGTCACCTCTACGACCCTTTCTTGCGTCAATACACCCCTTTTGTATACATTACACCTAACGTAGGTATAATGTGGCGCAGGGGTGTACAAAGTGACGCATCTACTTAGATGCGTCACTTTGTAAATATGTCTCAATAAGGTGCATTTTTTACAGCTCTGGTGCGTCACAAAAAGTGATGTACCGGTGGCGTAAAAGTGACGCATGGCCTCATAAATGAGGCCTTCAGTCTTCTACTCAAGCGTCATATTAAGTATATGACGCATTATGTCGCAAGTACTTACAGATACGTCAGTATTTCAGATGTATCTGTAAACGCAAAAGTGATGCATTGCTGGAGTGTGTCACAAAAGTGACACAACTCCAGCAATGCATCCTTTCACATGGGGCAAGTCCCATGTGAAAGGGCCTGCATCAGTCTTATGCCTGCTGTGAGACAGGCGCAAGATTTTGACACAACGGCATCCTAAAAGTGATGCAGTGAAATCTCATAGATTTCACTGCGTCACCTCTACGACCCTTTCTTGCATCAATACACCCCTTTTGCATACATTACAACTGACGTAGGTATAATGTGGCGCAGGGTTTTACAAAGTGACGCATCTACCTAGATGCGTCACTTTGTAAATATGACTCAACAAGGTGCATTTTTTACAGCACAGGTGAGTCACAAAAAGTGACGCACCGGTGGCGTAAAAGTGACGCATGGCCTCATAAATGAGGCCTTCAGTCTTCTACTCATGCGTCATATTTAATTTATGACGCATTATGTCGCAAGTACTTACAGATATGTCAGTATTTCTGACGTATCTGTAAGCGCAAAAGTGATGCATTGCTGGAGTGTGTCACAAAAGTGACACGACTCCAGCAATGCATCTTTTCACATGGGGCCAGACCCATGTTAAAGGACCTGCGTCAGTGTTACGCCTGCTTTGAGGCAGGTGCAAAAATGAGGCCTTCAGTCTTCTACACTTAATTTTTCTTTCACTTTCTCTGTTTCTTTACTGCCTTACTTACCTGGTCTCACACTTGCTTGTCTTTATCCAGTCAGTATCTCCACTCTTTCCAAAACATCACTGCTCTTTTCTTACCCTTCCACACCCCGTTCCTTTACTACATTTTCTTTGAATATCCACATTCCCCATGTTCACTCTCCTTCTCCTCACTCTCCTTCCCCACACTCACCTTCTTTCAGTCCCCCTACTTCACTTCCTTTCTCCTCTCGTCCCTTTCTGTGCTTTCTTACTCATTTTCCTCTCCTTTATCAATGCACTCCACTTCACTTACTCTTTTTCATTTTTTTAAGAACATAGGGGCATATTACCAAGCAATAGCGATAATTATCGCTATTGCTTGGTTGGAGACAAAAATTTACCGCAGAGCTGCAGCGATTTTTACCGCAAATAAACCTTGGTATTACCAAGGTTTATCGCAAATGCGATAAAAATCGCCGCAATGCATGAATATCGCTGAAAAGTCAGCGATATTCATGCATTACCGAGCTAATGCTCTTAGCCATGTTATCCACCTCCCATTGGATAACATGCCTAAGAACTGCTCAGGGCAGGTGTTAGCTTTTGGAGATATTCGCGCTTAGCGCGAATATCTCCAAAAGTTGGTAATAGGAGATAGCGATGTTAGCGACTGTTTTCAGTCGCTAACATCTTGGCACGCCCATTTTGCATGTCATTAGTGATAAATATCACTGACATGCAAAGTGGGGCCCAAGATGGTCGCTATCTCCTACTAGCTGTCGCTAAATGGTGTTAGTGACAGCTAGGTAATAGGGAGATAATTTTATCTCCGCTTTCTTGGCTTTTAAAGCCAAAAAAGCAGAGATAAACCCCCTTGATAATATGCCCCATAGTTCTTTGATGAGAATTGGAGGTAGTTCTGAAAAGAACTTTTTTTTTCTTCTTTTTTCCTTTTTTAGTACAAAAACAAAACACAGGGAATAAAAACTGCTCAACAGGGGCAAAAAAAAAGAAATTTAGGGCTGGGAACGGCAGCGATGGTTCTCCAATGCTCGAACCATGAGCAGAACACTTTGTTCCCCATAGCAAAGTAGCTGATCACAGTCTCTGCATTTAAGAACGCCTTTATTAAAAGCAGGCTGAATGTTAGGAATCAGCTCTTGCGATCGCCCCCTCACTGAAGTAGTTGCTCCTCCGGTTGAAGTAGAGGCCCCATCACTGGGATCCTCTTGTGCCAGAGCCCTGACACTCTCCCGGGCAAAATTCTGGGTGTGCCTCCTCTCCACATGGCGAATCATTGTGGAGTTTCCAAAAGAATATTTCTTGGTGGGGTCACCCCGTGACAGGACAGTGTGACAAATCCTGCACTCCACTTTTGGAGCATTTACTTTTTTCTGGTCATTAGGAATGGAAAAAAACTTCCATATGAAGTGTTCTTTTACTTTCGGCTGAGGAACCTCTTCATCAAGAAATTCATTGGAGTCATCTTCACTGCTGGATGGTCTGGCAGCCATGGTAATCCAAGATATTATTCCAACAAAGATCCGACAGCAAAAAGGCAGGTCTTGCAGTCACAAAAGTGAAAGAAGAAGTGAAGGAAATGGGTGGGGATTTCATTCTTTGTAAAAAAAAATGTTAGCAACCAATGAAAAGAGTTATTTTAAGGTCACATGACTTGACGGGCTTACGCTGCGCGCACCGAATCGCTTCCGGGGGTGCTTACGCGATGCGAACGTAGGCGCTTCCGGGGGCGCTTACGCGGAGCGAACGTAGGCGCTTCCGGGGCGCTTACACGGCGCACCTAAGTGACGTTTCAATAGCTTCGTAGGCATCATCAGCAGTGGATTGCGGGCGCGCAAGTTATAGTGAGTCCAACTAACTATAACGTGGGAATTTCAATGGTTTTGTATGAGTAAAATGTCCAGCTAACTATAACTAGTGTTAAACCTATGGTTTTTTCAGTGAATTTCAAAGGTTTTTTAATATATATATATATATATATATATATATATATATATATATATATATATATATATATATATATATATATATATATATATTTCCAGGTTCCAACAAAGGATTGAATGCGCACTCAGAGCGAGGGAAGATAACACCAATTTTATTCTTCAATACTCGTTACGCGTTTCGAGACCCACCGGTCTCTTGATCACACAATATTGTTTGACTACCGCTGCGTGCATAAGTAAAGTTCTCAAGTGATTTAGTGTATGAACATAGAAGAGGCATTGTAAGTGTCTGTTTTACATTGACTCTGACAAAAGTACATTATGTTTGGGTTTGTCTTTCTGTCTGACCGAACTGTTCAATTACTCTAACACACAAGTTGATATCTTCAAATTTGTAAGAAAATTAAAACTTAGGAAATGGCACACAATGTACAATAGAAAACCTCCTGAAAGAGAGACTAACCCAACCGGAACAATACAGCTAACGGTGGGTGACAATGAAATGTCACATACTGTTTATGATTTAGGTGACGTACCAGATGTGGACAACAGCAATTTGGAGATATATACTGAAAATGCTTTAAGAACTGACATGGCAGCACATACACATTTCAGACCCAGATCTGTATTTTGCTCCATTATGCCTCACGACAATATAGACACCTTTCATGAGGTGGTGACTAAAGAGCTCATACAACAAAAGCACAAAACTGCTAACAGGGTAAATCATAATTTTAATCTAACCAAGATACAAAGAGATTTCATTTTATCGTTAGCCAAAGACGATGAGGTCATCATCAGACCCTCTGACAAAGGGGGGAATATTGTTTTGTGGGGACGAGAAATGTATATTGCTGAAGCATACAAACAATTGAATGATGTAAACTACTACTGTAAAAGCAATACTGTTGAATACAATCGCAGCATAACCAACACATGGGAGAATTTAGAAAAATGGCAAAATGAGGGACTCATTACATGGCATGAGTATTGTTTCCTTAAAAAAGATTACCCCAAGTTACCTATTCTATATCTTTTGCCGAAAGTGCATAAAGACTCCAGAAGACCTCCGGGGAGACCCATAGTTTCCTCAATAGGCAGTGTTAATGAAAACATCAGCAAATACATTGACCATTTTTTGAGAGACTATGTTAGCACACTACCTTCTCATATTGAGGACACAAAGGATTTCCTTAACAAAATCTCTACTATTGAATGGGAGGAGGGGTTCACACTCATGACTATGGATGTGAGCTCACTCTATACCATAATTGACCATGAGCAAGGTATAGCTGCATGCCTACATTTTTTGCAAGAAAGAGACATAGCGTACCTGGAACACACGCACATGCTTGTAGAGATGCTGAGGATATGTTTGAAGAACAACATTTTTCTGTTCAACGGGATCTCTACAGGCAAGTGCGTGGAACCGCGATGGGTTCTAGCTTTGCACCGAGCCTAGCGAATATTTTTCTCGGCAAATGGGAGGAAGAGATTCGCAAAGACCATCTGCTAAACTGGGAATTTAGTAAAGTTAAAACATGGATCCGTTTCATCGATGATCTTTTCGTTGTATGGAACGGATCGCAGATGGAAGCCCAGAATTTTGTCATGAAACTAAACAACAACCCCTATAACATCATTCTAACCCTTAATACCAGCAATGGAAACATTGAGTTTTTGGACATCAAGGTGATAATACAAGACGGTCATCTTTCAACTCACTTGTACAGAAAAGAAACCGCGGGGAACAGCCTACTTCACGCCAAAAGTGCCCACCCTGAAAGCCTGAAATGGAGTATACCCTATGGGGAACTCCTAAGAGCAAAACGTAATTGTAGTGAGGAAAAACTTTATGAGTTAGAAAAAACTACAATGCTAAAAAGATTCAGGGAAAGAGGATACCCGGATTGGGTTCTCAACAAGGCAGTCACCAAAGCTCAGGATAAAACAAGAGAAAGTATACTAGAACCAAGAACAGCCATAATAGAAAAAGAACCTACCACTAGGCTCATTACCACGTTTAATGAGGACTCTAGAAAGGTAAATAAAGTATTGGTTGACAACTGGAATGTCCTTAAAAGTGATAACATCATAGGTCCAACGATAGGGGATCGCCCTTCTGTGACCTATAGAAAAGGGAAGAGTTTGAGGGATATTCTAGTTAAAGGTGATATCAGCCCTAGGAAAAATGTGAGTACACATAATCTGAAAGGCTTTTATCCCTGTGGACACTGCCGTGCATGCAATGATAGCACTATGGTAAAAGAAGTTGAAATTCCAGGCGCAAATAGGAGACATACCATCAAACAATTCCTGACATGTAGCAGCAACTTTGTTGTATATGTCTTGGAGTGCCCATGCAAATTAAAATACGTGGGCAGCACCATATGTATGGTGAAAAAACGAGTCCAGGAACATCTGCGGGCTATTACACATGTTGATAAGAACTATCCCATTGCGCGCCATTTTTAGTCACACCATCAATCCAACAATGCATTTCTGAAATACTTTGCCTTGGAACAAGTTCATACTAGTGGTAGAGGTGGCAACAGATTAACTGCCTTGAGAAAAAGAGAATCCAAATGGATAAGGGAACTCGAGAGTAGATTCCCGGGGGGGGCATAACCAGGACGAAGAACTTGCATCCCACTTACTAGACACCTGACTAAGAATCTTAAACCATGCTTTGAAGACATGTTTATTTCAAATTGTAAATTGATGATGCATATGAATGTATATAAGGTTTTTTAACCCTATTTTACCCGTTAATCTCCTTCTGTTTATCATTTTTTACAGGAGGAAAAGGAAGGGGCCTTCTCACACTTCACTTTTATAAGATGCACAGTTCCCTACCCTTTTTCTTCAACCAACTAGACCTCCAGGAAGGTACAGGATAAGGAAAATGCCACTACTATTTTCACTTAAGGACTTATTAATACAATCATTCACTTTTTTGAACCATATATTTATGTTTTTTCAATTAACATGAAAGACACGTTGAATATATGTTTATTACTATTTTTTCATCATCACAAATGTGCACAGTGGGAAATTCGTGGGTGTATTGATACAGGTTAAGAGGCTATGATACTACTGTCAGTTGGTATGGCTTAACAATTGTGGACTATAAACTGATTATGAACGGAGTGGAGAGCACTAGAACTAATGCATGTGGACGGTTGTCGGCACTAGTCCGAAAGCAGGAGGTTTGGAACTTCGATGAATTATAGAATGTATCTGAACATACACGACCAGGCTAATGATGTAATTCCTGGCAAAGGCATTAGATGCATACATAATTTTCGTTATCAGCACTAGTCCGAAAGCAGATCTGTTTGGTTACAGCGAATTGAAGGAATGCATTTAAACGCATATAACCAGGACAGTGTTGAATTAAGCTGTTTTATATTGGCACAGTGTTTCAGCACACAGCATGTGGTTTTATGCTTAACAAATGTTTAGAATGTAAAAATGTTTACAATGTAGCAAGAACGGGATACATAAATCCCGTAATTTATGTTTTCTTACATCCTAATTTTAAGTTTGTCAGAAACTGTAGATGTAACATAACAGTCTATACAAATAAGTATAACATGAGGATGCCAATAATGTTATATTATTATTTCTGTGTGGTGATTACTCCGTTCTAAGATGGCCGCCATGGTTTCAATGTAAAACAGACACTTACAATGCCTCTTCTATGTTCATGCACTAAATCACTTGAGAACTTTACTTATGCACGCAGCGGTAGTCAAACAATATTGTGTGATCAAGAGACCGGTGGGTCTCGAAACGCGTAACGAGTATTGAAGAATAAAATTTGTGTTATCTACCCTCGCTCTGAGTGCGCATTCAATCCTTTGTTGGAACCTGGAAATTTGTGCACAAATTTACCGGCTTTGGGGTCCGGCCGGCACATGCGCCACCTGACTATGGGAACCGTCCAAGAAGGATCGCTTTGGATTAAGGATATATATATATATATATATATATATTCGGTATGTTGTCGTCCCATCAACCATTTGTACGGAAAAAGACGAGGCAAACCCAATTTCTCGTGCGTGAAGATTTATTTCAAACCCAACACCATTCTGCCATGACGCGTTTCGGCCTGGCGAGGCCTTGATCACATGACAGCGTCAAGGAGGCGGAATAGCAAATTTAAAGTGCACTGTGCCATTAATAATCATAGACATAAAGAAAATACTTCATGACTTAATGTCTTGACGCCAACTGAAGTGCGTAGCAATCGTTATAATCACAATTAGCAGCTTTTGCACATTATTTACACAATGTAAAATATAATTGATTGACATTTGCAATTAAGAATAATAGTAAAACATAATAAATATTGTTCTAAAATGTTTTAAAAATAAATATATATCCCACCAGAAAACAGCGGATTTCCCAGCCTCTTACATGCAACGGATTGCGGCAGGGTAGTGATCCCCATACATCCCCATACACACCAACACTCCACTCCTCAATCCAATTTCCATTTTCCTGGGGTAAGGAAGAGACGGACTGCAATCTCCAAGTTGTAAATTTCAGGAGTTATTACGTGCAATACATGTGGCAGCAAAAAACGTGCAATACATGTGGCAGCAAAAAATGCCATTTTGCATGTAATAAATCCTGAAATGTACAAATTTCCAGATTGTGGTCCGTCTCTTCCTTAACCCAGGAAAACGGAGATTGGATTGAGGAGTAGAGTGGTGGAGAAGTGTGGCTAAATGATTAGAGCGGCAGACTGTGATGCAGAGGTCTAGCCCGGGACCAGGGTTCAATTCCCCACCTCGGCGGTTCTTGGGCTCAAAAATTCCACGGACCTGATAATTCTTGCCTCGGTGCCTATTCCAATCATGGAGTCCCACTCTGCAACTCTGGGCAATAGCTTGCTTAATCTCCACAACGGCCCCCACAACGCTAAGGATGCCTGGCCTCCACCTTGGGGGTGCCCAGGAGTGGACGCCTCACAGGGAAAGCCAGGATGGGTTCCACAGCGGTATTCGTACAAGCGCCTTGAGACCCTTGCGGGTGAGTAGTGAGCTATACAAGTATCAATTTTATAGGGCAGGGTGTGTGTGGGTGTGTGTGTGTGTGTGTATATATACTGCTTTGACAGTAGAAATAAATCTAACATTTTTCATATGTCCTTACATTACATTATATTTAGGATGGGGCTGACCTGTAAGCTTAGTGGAAAACTGCAATACAGTATATATTGTAAAAGGCATTTGAGCTGTGTAGTAGAGCCTTACAATTGTTTCTGCTATGTAGGATGGTATTTATCTGCAAGCCGTGTGTTACTGACTAGAAAAACATAAGAATACAATGAGAAAAACCGATAAGCGAATCTATGATTTAGCACGTACAGGAATAGTATGAAAGCAGCAAGGGAAGCTGAGGACCAGCATTGTGTGTTTAAAGTCTTGTTTTCATACATTAGCCTCAATACAAAAGGTACCTGTTTACACGGTTCATTGAATTTGGCATTACATGCTACTGCTGAGTACACCAACACAAAGGGGCATGGTGACACATCCTGCTAGGTGTAAAGCCTATTTGATCAGCACGAGCAATACTGCCTATAGCAAATATTAATTTTGTATTCCACTCAGGGAAACCAGCCCCTGTCTTTCTGAAACTTTCACTCATCTCTCCTGCTTTTTCCTTATTCAGTAGTGCCCGAAGATGAATATTGAGTCCAGCTGATCTCCAAATAACCTTCCTCTTTCCAGGGCAATCAATAGAAAGACAGCAAGGTTTCCAGCATCGTAAGTTTCAAAAGAAACCCTCCCGGTTAGAAAGAAAAGCAGGCTAAAAAACATGACAATGAAGGCCCACTCCATTTACCCTTTCATTTCATCAGATGCAATTTCAAATATGGAGGCTGCCTCCTTGCACACTCTCCTTCAATCTGTCATCCTCTGTCTGCCTCCCCAATCTTTCACGACTTGCCTTCAAAGACTCTTTGAGCAGACAGCACTGTTTTCAATATTTCATTTCATCTGTGCACCTTCCCTCTCCTACTGTGTATATATTATTCCAGTCTCACTGGCTTGTAACTCTCTTTCATGACCTATATATCAGGCCCTCTGTGATCCTTAAACAAAGGAAGCACAGATGCAAGTAGCAAAATGCTTTGCCCAGTAGCATACAAAGTGGTGAAGTTTCGAGACCACAATTCTCCTACTAGCAGCACCCCTTTTCTTCTTGTGCCTGGCCAAAAACCTCAGAGTTTATTTCAGCAATAAAGGAAACACACTTACCTCACTTAAATTGTCTCTCTCCAAACTAGCATTATCAGGAATGCCACAAAGTTGAAAATGTTGCCTTGCTAACCCTTATTCTATATTTAGCTCTATCTACTTCCCTGATCTTTACCCTTACCACCTGTAGTCTCCCCTGTAATATACAGGACACAAGTGAGAATGGGTTGCATCACCTTACTTTCCTTTTACAGAAAATCACAATTGAGAGTTTTTACCTGGTCCACGAATTCCTTCATTACTTGGTTTTTGCAATCTGGTCTCTAAATTCTTTGGATATTTATACAGTAGGATATATTTCTAATCCTTTTTGTTTTCCTTCATAAGTGTGTTTGTATGTTTTATTTCTTGCACAAAGAAAGAGTCTCAATGTACTAGTGCTGGGCCAGCCAGGTACATAAATACATACAATGATTTTCTGTGCATCTGTTCTTTCATTTGCCCTTGGGATAAGGATCAGTCTTCTCCTTTGTAGAAGAACAAGGACCCTACACCCAACTTTCCCCTCCAGATTAATTGTTGTTTATGAGTTTGCCATCCTGACTGCCTTGTTCTGCTGCCTTGTGAGTTTTAATCCTTGCCTTATATCCCTGTAAATGGGTAAATGACTGGTCTATACTGTCTCTACACCCTCAACAAGCAGTATGCTGTCATTAGTAACCCCTTACCCCTGTGGTGTTGGGGTTGCTATTGGCTCAGGAACCCAGACCTGAAGCCGCAGCCCCTTTTGACCTGCGGTTTCCCACCTCTGCCTGCTTACATCTAATATAGTTTCTTGGTGTGCATATAGGATTACCAATGGGCAGTTGGCAACCCCATAATGGAGAATTTCAGCTCCCTGTCTATCCCTTAGTTGCTACTGCATCAACGGCATGGGCTGGCAGAATAGATGGTGCGTGCCACGTATGAAAGTCCCAAGTGCAATCAACACTCTAAAGCAGTAGCATAGATCAACAATGACATGGTAGTTACCGATGCACCATTTCTGGGTTTGTCATGTTTTCCACCTTCCTACAACCACTTTCACTTATCCTAACCATAAACCTATCAACATCCCTAGGGTGAACCCCAACAGTTACCTTCATCGGAAACCTATTCCTAAATGTAACCCTTACACTGACTCTTAATTTCTGCCTACTCCAAACCCCACCTCTAGCCCATATCATAATCTTAAATCTTAACGTAGGGCCTGATTATGACTTTGACACAGTTGCGCTGGCTCTCCTCCGACACAGCTGCTCCAAAGCTATGCATTGACAGCCCGTCCTGTTATAAGTTGAACTTGTGTAAGACGGATGGTCCTTCACCTTTCCCATGGCGGGCCTGGAAAACAGGCACTGCAATGATAATGGTAAAAAAGTTCCAGCACGTCATGGATAGTGACATCCATACCCTGCTGGAACTTTGGGGGAATACAGACAGGGGGTACATGTGTGCCCCCCTGAATGCATCCCCATGGTGGGGGTATATGAGGTGCACTATAGAGCCCCCTTTGTTTGCCCACCGCCAGCCTTTTCATGGTGGGGCTTCTGCCATGAAAGGGCTGATGGTGGATGGATTCATAATATGCTGAGTGAGACTGCGCCAATCCCTCTCAGCATGTTCCATAGTGGCGCAGCTCTGCCACCGTCATGGAATGGCACAGCCTGATGTACTCCACCACAATGACTTTTTAAGTCGTAATGCAGTGGACAGGCAATCACGAGTGGACTTACGACAGCCAGACTCAGAATCAGGCCTAACTGGGTTTTTTTAATCAAACAAATATGTTGTCTGAATGTGCTTTCCTCTCATTATTACGTTCTAAATTGTGTTTAAGTTCTTTACTTTGGTTTCTTCACTTTTACATACCAATTTCCCCACTACACATTTGTTACTCTGGCCTTTTGTCACCCACAACCCTTTTGAAATCCACATTAATTTGCCATCCAAGACATTAAGCAGGCTGTCTCACTGTGGACCACTTGTCCCAGTGCAAGTTAGTATTTCTTTGTCTTCCACTCTCTCACTAATGACCCTTAGTCACATTCTTAGATTACAGTATAGTATCAGCATGGATTACATCACATAATGTGTGCATTGTACTTTTTACTGTAGTCACTCTCATATGATATATTTCTCCACTTTGTATCCCAAACATAAACTTCCTTTAATTGTTTTATGCAATAAAAATAAAATTTTATGCAATATGCTGATATCCAGACTGTTTGAGGTTTAACTTAAAAAAAGATATTATTGCAAATGGAAATACTTTATGACAAGTTGCATGTTTATGACAATTTTAATAATAGATATAAAATAATACATATTGTACATTTCATGTCCTGATACATGATGTTATTAAAGCTGTAACAACATCAAGTATTTATGGGAATGAGCTTCCCTAAACAACAAGCATTTGCAATGCATTAGGTCTGCATTTACGCAAGTTTAAGGTACTGGTATTGTAAATGAGAACGCCTATTATTTTTGTTTTTTAAAACATAAATAAAAGGCATTGTCAATTACAATGCCAATAGCTTAAACTTGCGTAAATGCGAGACCGATTGCGGAGCAAGTACTTGTTAAAACAGCTGCACCGGCAAGACCCGGCCCACTTAAAGCCCTGCATACATGCCAACATTTATTGTGTAATATAACTGCTAGCATATATCGTGATGAAGTGACATGAGCAGTCAAACCCCACATACATGCCAACATTTATTGTGTACTGTAACTGTCTGGTGCTGATGTAAAGCGTTCCAAAACCTTCGGGTCGAGTCTCATTAAAAAATTAAAGGAAAATGCCTGCCCATCTCTACTCTATAGGGGTACATATCTTTCCCCAAGTGAACTGAAATCCTGTGGTCTCTGCATTTAAATTGCTGAATCCTCCCATTGTAAAATGCCCCTGATGGAGCAGGGTGAAGAGCAAAATTGTGTTCTAACCTGTGAAGTTAATTTCCCATAATATATAACTTGACTAATAAGCATGTGTTGAAAAGTATTAATCAACTTAAAATTGCAAACATTACACATGGGATTAACTAATGTGCTTTATGTTGCATACGCGAAGAAGAAAATAATACACTAACTTTGTCTATTATCTTTGTCAGTATTAAGTGTGGCTGTTTAACTAATGACAGAAACTGTCTCACCAACACTATCTATAACCTCAATACTCACCATTAATTATGAAACAGTCAATCAGGCCCATAACACCAATGAGACAATTTTTGAGCAACTGAATCTAATGGTTTGATTTATAAAACTATTCACATTATATCTACAATATTATTTACAACTGCAGTTTTTCATATCTTACCATGGATTTAAACATTTGTCATTTATTAAACCAAACCAATTATGGCGATTGGATCAACTGATCGTAACTAGACCATGAATAAACAAGACCAGCTTGTCTTTTCGAATCTAATTTTTATTGTCTTTATTCTTCAAAAAGAAAGAGCATTTACGTTTAGAATATCTTTATTCTATATGAGCGCTGGATCACCCCCACTATTACTTTATGTGTGTGAACCAGGAGTACCGGAAGGACGTACCATATGTGAGGTCGAGGCTTGTCTCGTATGCACTCACAGTGCAGGGTTAGGACTGTGAGTGAAGTAATTTTGTTTTGCCGCAGAAATATGGCGATTACCAGGAACCTCAGTACGGAGAGCCTGAGAGAGGGGAGTGCGGGCGGGTGGACGAAAGGGCATGAACGGGAGTGCGGGTCCTCTATAGGGGTAAATATCTTTCCCCAAGAGAACTGAAAGTCTGTGGTCTCTGCATTTAAATTGTTGAATCCCCTCTATGTAAAATGGCCCCCACTATTACTTTGTTTGTGTGAACCAGTTGTAATGAAAGTGCGTTCCATATGTGAGGTCGAGGCTTGACTCGCGCAATGCTCACAGTGCAGGGTTAGGACTGTGAGTGAAGTAATTTTGCTTTGCCGAAGAACGATGGCGGTTACCGGGAGTCTCAGTACGGAGAGCATGAGAGAGGCGAGTGCGGGTGGGCAGAAGAAAGGGGCACAAATGGGAATCCTGGTGGGGGGTGCGGGGGTCTGAGAAGGACGGACTGTGGGAGGGGGGAGGCAGGGAAACAAAATAGTACTTGAAGTAAACAGGCCGTTAGCCGTGGCAGGATAAAATGACAACATGGTCGTCATGAGGTGGGACTAACAAGCCTAAACTGGATAATGACCTGACGAATGGCAGGATCAAAGAAACCCAGCAGCGGCTTGAAACCCCGCAGGAGACCAAAAGGACCTGGAAACTGAGCGCCGAGACAACCCATACACCCAGCTTTTTTACCCCTGGTTTGGCGGCAGGTGCAACTCCCAGGGACGCCGGCCACCAGTGCTCGCTCCACAACTCAGAGTCTCTCCCTACCAGCAGAACCTCTGATTTGCTGGCGTTAAGCTGTAGATAGTTAGCAGGCATCCACTCCGCAACAGCTAAAAGATCGCCCCAAAACTTAAGAGCATCCTGCATGGAGTCATTGGAGAGAGCAACTACCAACTGAGTATCAACAGCATATGATACTGCAGTTAGTCCACGACTCCTGGCCACCACTGTTGAACTTACAGATTCAATAAATAGGGTAGGGCTCAATGCTGAGCCCTGAGGGACCCCTTGTCTCACAGTGTGTATCAGAGAAGAAAAAGGGGGGGCCACCACCTCGAAGGCTCTCTCTGCAAGAAAAGAGGCAAACCAACCCATGGCCGATCCCTCAATACCAGCCTCCTCCAACCGTTGTAGCAGGATCTGGTGTGATACCATCATACATATGTGATTCTGTGATGTTCTAGTGGATAGTAAGATGCGTGGGTGAGAGGGTATTGTGCAAGTGTGGGTAGTGAGGCAGAATTGAGGAGTGGGATGGTAGTCAAAGCAAGTGGGTGGAAGAGGAATGTAAGGAGGATACAAGGATGAGTAAAGAGCAGCCATTGGAGGCGTCATGGTGATGCAATGTATGTCCTGCTTTTAATGTTGAGTAAGGTTGGTCATGAGCTGTGGAAGTAAGAGCAGGAAGGAAGCTGCTGCAAGAGGACCTCAGGTCATTCTGCAAGAAGAAATGAGTGTCTGTCCAGACATGGCAGTTGGAATAAGTGTAGCTGCATCAACTGAGGAATTAAGGATAGCAGCGTTGGTCTGCCCTGGCAAGAATGTAAAAAGTGGTTTTTAGTGCGCAGCTGTACTAGTCTTCCTTATGCCAACGGCCATCTTGATTGGCCAGGCTGGGAGGATGCAGTTAACAGGCGAAGGAAACATGCTGCTTCACCTAGTTTTCTCAGATGTCTTATGGTAGGGGTAGACACATTTGTAAATTACAGCCTCTTTAAATTGCCCACAAGTAGTACAGTGTTTGCCATGTGTTGATACAGCTAGTGTTTATATCTCTGATCACATTTGTTTTCATAATCTTTTTGTAGCACAGTTGTTGGATGTAAGGATGCAAGGATGCTGAGGGGAGATATAATTTACTCACCTTTATAGATTATTAGAATGGTTCATTGTGAAGCTTCTTGTGTGACCATTCTGAATGCTCTATGAGTCAGTGAGTGCAGGCACATGGACATTTTAGTGAGCAGTAACACAAGCATTAACGCACTACAAAAATTGGCATAACAGCATCGGAGGGCAATCCAGCATTGGTGTGGAATAAGTGGAATAAAATGAAAAAATATGGCGTAACCACAAATATTTTACCACATCAGAGCACAACACAGTATGAGAGTGGAGTAAAAAAGAAATCAAAGTAATACATTCGTTATTTAAAAAACAAATAGGCAAATAGAGAGGAAGTGCAACTGTTTATCAAAGTACGGAAATCTATAATTCTAAATATAATTTGTCATTGTAATATGCGGAAGGCCTGCAACATTTTATACTCAAGTCACGTCACGGTAAACTTTATTCGACCAAAGTCCATAAAAGCACACATAAAATGAAAAAACATAGATTAAAAACTTTCATCTAGTACAATACCCATGTCATCTTCACTGATCATTAGTATCCCTTCTGCATCATGCAGTGGCCAAAGTTAGATGAGCAATATCTGCAAAGTACATGTACTGTGTCTCAACATTGGGTCCTGGAAATAGCACAGACACATACCTGGACACATAGGTACATATACCTAACATGTGCCAGGTAATTGATCTAAGAATGGAGAATGGATAGCTAAGTCACATCACACAGAGATATTTGAAACATCTCCTATATGAACACTATGTAAGTCCATGGCAGACCATATCATGGCTTATAACATGCTCACAACGTAATAACATGTATCCTACTACATATCCTGGTGTCTGTCCCTAAGTGTCAGATAATATTGAAAGCTGGCAGCACTTCAGCACTCAGCACATCCATGTGATGGGTGTGTGCATGCCTGCTCTACATCTAATCTGCCCAGGTATGTTATGATGTAAATAGCAACTGCTGTCCAAAGCTTGATCATGTTTGTGTAAATTGTTGTAGACTATCATGTTCAACACAATCTAAAGGTGTATTGGGCAATAGTATGTTAAATGACTATGCTGTGCAGACATGCCTCCAGTCAAACACTCCTTGGCATTTCTGTTAAGAAGTCAGTGCAAAGGTATGCACCATAGAGTATGGGGCATTAGGCAACATGAGTGAGGCCTTCTAATCAGGGCCGAACTGGCCATAGCGGGCACCGGGCAATACCCCGGTGCGCTACATAGGTGGGGTCCGGTTTTGGGCCCCTGTGGGCCGTTTTTGTTACATGGGTCGTTTTTGCAGCATAGCTGCAAAATCGGCCCTGTAACAAAATCGGCTAAAAACCGGCCCCGGCAAAGAGCTCAGCAGCACCTCCAACCCCCGCTAGTGGGGAGGGGAGGCCGGCTGAGCATTTTGCCAGGGCCGGTTGTGGTTCCCAGTCAGGCCCTGCTTCTAATGAATTACAGTGTGTGGAATGGTGCCATCTGCCCTTGTTACTCTTCTGAGCTCAATCACAAGCCCTTCTGTCCCGCAGGAAACTGAGCTTTAATGAGGGTCATGTGGCGCTCACAGCATTGCCATGTTCCCTATCCCACACCTAGCCAGGCTGCATGGCTTTTCATGACCTTGTAAATACGGCCAATAGTCTTTCTGTGTTTGAACTAATAAAGGGGTAGGATAAACAGAAAATATGTCAGATTTGGCACAAATGAGAATTAATTTATGATTTAACTTTCTATTTCTAAGTAGATAAAAGATATCTAATGAGTAATCGCAAGCAGACTGGCACTGATCCTGGACAGCTCAGGGAATCGGATCAATGTGTAATGTTGGATTCAGTCAATAGAAAATGAAACCGTGTAGTATAATCATTATACCGTAAAACTATACCGGTACAGAGCTGAAGGAAAAAAACTGAAAGTATATGATCAGTAACAATCTAAATGATGATGATGCTGAGTAGTTTATTGTGTTTTGGGAATGACAAGTTACAATTTGATATGCTGCTTCACGAGATGATTTATTTGTAAATTACTTTGTGCTGCTTATTACATTATCATACGTGGTGAACACAGATTTCATGGGAGGAATGGATTTGGAGTTTACCCATATACTGGTATTTTAAATTATTTGGTTACACATTTTAAATGTTATCATAATACCTCGGTTTCCTCCCACAGTTTTGAGATTATGTGTTTGGAAATAATCAGGCATAGTCGCATTGGCCGCATTTTGATAAATAGAATACATATGGCTACATTCATTAAATGGATGATAGAATATAATAATACAAACTGAAAATATTTCAGAATAATGGCATAATCCTAAGAAGAACAAAGTTTCCAAACTTTTAAAAAACAAATAAGATATTTAGCATAATGGACCTAATCAACATTATACACTCCATTATGGCGATTGTTTTCGCTACACAGGGTATGGGTCTTGAGCAGGTAGTCCTTTTTCACTTCACATAGTATTGCTGAACTTTAAACAGTGAAGTCCGCTCGTGCTCGAGCTCAAGGTGTACTCGCTGTGGGACAAAATTGGATTAACCTAACTACCGGTATAAGCTACACCACTAACTTTGTGTGATGATGATTATGATTGTTTATCATGTTAAAACTTGAGCTGATTGTAACTGAATGTTGATGGGGTTTCTTCTCCTTTTCCTTCTTCCCAAAGGCATAGGTACAAATGTGGAGGTTTCCCCCTAACTTGGGGCTCCTTATATTGACTATATTTAGATACAAAGTTTGGACATTACCAGATCAAATGGAGCTCTGTACTAGCTAGACTCAAATACCTCAGCTGCTAATATCGGGACTTCCATGACGGAATTACAACCAGCAAGGCGGTATATTAACCTTAACAACAGACTTATCAACAGAATTCTTACTAACACTGTGGTTCTTGCTGTTATTTCTCTTTACCTCTTAGGTATCTTAAAAGGAGATTTTAAGTATTAAATATACACATAACTTATTAGCTGCTCAATTTTGTCTCATGATAAAGGGTGTATAGTATAAATTACACTATTTGGACATGTTTAAAGGTGACACAATGGAAAAAGTCTGAAAGCACATTGTATTGGTAGTTTGTTGATAGCACTAGAAGATATGGGCTCACAACTTCTAGCGGTTAAAGACTAGTGAGTTACTGTACTGTAGTCATAAATATTGCTTCAATGATATTTAAGCTATTGCAAGCCACTTTTTCCCCCTCATTTACATTTTGACTACAATATCCACTCCAGTTGCCCGTACCCCGGCACCACAAAGCGAGGTGGGAGAATTGCCCACTTGTGGGTACGCATGCGCACAAAAGGGCACTGTCCCAAATGAGGGAGTCTCTCTCAAACATTCTGGAAAACCGGCAGCTGCACTTTGTGGGGAGACCATCGCAGCCTAGAGAGATGTTAAACGGTGTAATCATATGACAATCTGTCGTACAATTTATGCCTCCTATCAATTAATCCCTTCTCTCGGCCATCTTAGTAGGAAGTTCAAGAATGCCTTCTTCCTGTTAGATGGTCTCCCCCTTAATCAGCCTTAGATGTATAGAATCGAGAGTCTAACCACTCCAAGTGTTGGGGAGCGGCTCCTTTTACCCACTTATGACATATTTCCCTTCTCGCTAGAAGTATAGCATAAAACAAGAAGTGTCTGGTTGGGCCTAAAATAGTGTCGGTAACTCCCAAAATAATCAATGAGAGGCTCACCTTAACTTGCAGCCTCAGTATACTCGAGATAGTCTTACCGACTTCCTCGCAAAATTCGTGAATAGAGGACATCGTTGAAACATGAATATCCAATGCTTTCTCTAATCCTCATTTCATGCATTTGGCGAGTCTCCCTTTTGCTATTTTTGACAGCTTTTTTGGAGTTATGTAGTCCCTAAGCAGTGAAGAAAAATGGTTTCTCATTAACCAAGTAAGCTTAACAATTGAAAATAAAGTGCTCATTCATACTTGCCACTGCTCTCCCGGCAGGCAATCGCCCCATAGATCTTCTGCCAGCCTAAAGTCGCAATCTATGGCTTCTTGGATTGCCCAGTACCATGTTGATACTTCCTTACTCTCAGGAGGTTTCACCACCAGTTTCTCTTCCAGGTAGTTGCCATTGCCAATCGGGGTCCTCTGATCATGCGCCCACATCTCAAGTGAATGTATTTACATTTCGATATTTTCACCTCCAGATTCCTACTTAGCTCCGCAAATATTATAAGATTGCCGTCCTGGGCAACTTCTCCCCAACAACCAATTCATGCTTTCCTTAATGGAATGGCTAGTTTGTATTTTAGGCAGTCTGGTGTTCCTGGAGATTCCCATATAGGAGCCAAGTTAGAGTAATACTCTTGACCTATCAGCTGTGTGATGCTGGCCCATGTTATAGCCATTGCTTGTAGCCCTTTGAGTCTAATCTTTTTGAAATATTCTGAGCCCCCAAACTTAAAAAGGAAACAATCTGTTTCTAAGCCAGCCCCATTCAGCATGCCTGAAAACATGGATCCCAAATCCGAGCAGTCTGGAGATTTTAAACACCTACTGGAATGAGTCATTGGGAAAGCCCATGCATAGTATTGAAGATCCTGGAGGGATGAACCCCCTTTCTTCTTTTGCACCACAGCTTTTTCCATGAGATTATTGTGCATTTAAAAGGCCCAGATATATGAGTTGATGGCCTGCTGGAGTTTGTTGATAGTTGACTTTCCAAAATGTAGAGGGATTGTGTTAAATAAAAAAGTGATTTTTGGCAGTATCATCATTTTAACCAGATTCACCCTCCCAAAGATTGACAGAGGGCGATGAACCCAACTCTTCATTAGCCAGATACATTCTCTTATAACATTATTCAGGTTTAGTTCTGGAATTTTGTCCATTTCCTGTACAATCTTCAACCCCTAATATCTCATTTCTTTTTCAATCTGAGCATTTCCCTCTTCTTGGTTCCACGTCATTATCTCTGTTTTCGGGCTTCTATGGGAATTCTCAAGGGCATAATATCAAGCCCATTATCGCCGTTTTATCTGCAGTTTTCTACTGATAAAAGCGGCGATAATGTATCGCCTTTTGTTGATAACATGCCCCTCAGTTTTTGTACAAAAGGCTTGATATAGATATTTAAGAGGAGAGGAGACAAAGGACACCCCTGTCTAGTGTCTCTGGATGTATTAAACAGCTTAGTCAGACTACTGAATACTAATATTTCTGCTGATGGGTCCTGATATATTAGCTGGATGACCTTGCCAAAGTTCTTCCCTAAATTATACTTTTCCAAAATAACTGGTAAGTACACCCGATTGCACTTAGGCCAGGTCTATTGCACCTATGAGGCTATATGTAAGTTCATGTAGGTGTCTGCCCTTAACAAAACCCTTCTGGTCACTGTGTAACATAACTCCTGCTACTGTACTCAATCTATCTGCTAAGATTTTACCAAAGATCTTGTGGTCTGCATTGAGTAGAGATATTGGCCTACATGTCTCACAGCTAGCAGGCTTTTCCCTGGTTTTAATATCAGTGTGATTATCGCCTCATCCCAGGACCCAGGCAACAGTGAAGCAGTGTTTAAAATTTCGTTGAACACATGATTCATGAAAGGGAACAATACATCTCCCAAATTTCTATATAACTGCAAGATTTTCTTAACCTCCTCCTAAGTAATTTCCTGATTTACAAGGTTCTGTTGTGTTGCATCTAGTGATTTAATTGTGTGCAAGCCCAATCACTTCACTACTTCCTTCTCAGTGATTATCCTCTCTTCAGTGTACAACCTCTGAAAGTACTCGTAGAAAGCTCCCTCTATTTCTGATTCAGTGATTAATTCAGCCTTATTCTGTGTGTCCTCTATTTTTTTTATTAGATTTCGTTTTTTGTCTGCTTTTGATATCTAGACCAGCAATTTCCCCGCTCCTTCCCCATATTCGAAATGCACAAACTTACTGGCCTCTCATCGCTTTGTGATCCTAGTCTGCAAAATAATGTCTAGTTGTTCTTTCAGTATATAAAACTTTTCCTCATCTGTAAGCCTAATCTCATCATCCCGATTACCGATAATACCTGCATCCAAGGCTTTATTTCAGGTTCTATTTCTAAAACAGAGCCTACTTGTGTTTTTCCTCCTTAGGTAGGCCTTAAGCGTCTCCCAAACTACCATAATGGAGGCGGATCCAATGTTATAAGTTAGGAATTCTTCTGTCTTCCTGCGCAGATCATTCATTTTGTCTATGTCAGAGAGTAAAGTACGATCTAGCATACAATTTCTCCCTGAATACCTAGGGCCTCATTTATGAGGCTGTGCGTGACTTTTACGCCGCCGGTGCGTCACTTTTTGGGACGTACCAGTGGCTTAAAAAATGCGCCTTGTTGTGCCATATTTACAAAGTGACGCATCTAGGTAGATGCGTCACTCTGTAAACCCCTGCGCCACATTATACCTGCACCAGGTATAATGTATGCAAGGGGGGAATTTTGACGCATGAAAGGGTCATGGAAGTGACGCCGTGAAATGTATAAGATTTCACTGTGCCCTTTCTTGGCCGCTAATGCGTCAAAATCATACGCCTGCTTCATGGCAGGCGTAAGACTGATGCAGGCACTAACAACATGGGACTTGCCCATGTGAAAGTACACATTGCTGGAGTTGCATCACTTTTGTGACACACTCCATCAATGCGTCACTTTTGCGCCATACAGATACGTCAGAAATACTGAAGTATTTGTAACTCCTTGGGACAGAGAATTCAGTTTAAGTCCCTTTGTTTAGTGTTTAAAGCCCTGCATGGGCTCGGACCTGTCTCTATGCAGAGAAAGTTTGAGTTATACGCACCAGTTTGAAGTCTTGTTCTTCATTGGCGAGATTGGTTAAGACTCCAAGGTTCAGGAAAGTTAAATCGGGTGGTGAAACCTTTGATGTAGCAGCTGCTAGACTTTGAAATAGACTCCCATTGGAACTGAGACAAGTCAGCAATCTCCTTCCTTTTAGAAGGAGACTAAAAACCTGGTTGTTCCCCAAAGTCTAGTAAGCTGTCTGTTTTCCTGGCACACTTTTATACTGTTCTCTGAGTTTGCTAGTGCCAGGATTCCTGTTAGGTGACAGAGCGCTTTACAAATGAAGTAGATAAATAAAAATAAATAATAATAAAAATTTGTAAACAAAAATAAGAGACATGAAAGGCGAGCTTGTTTGACCAATCCTGGGCTGCTCCATTTTCCCATTCTGTGTGCAGTGGTGAACAAAAGCAAAATGTGAATTCCAATTCAATAGATCATTGGCTGATAAAGACCCCTTATATTTTAAATGAGGCTGGCAGGACAGCTAAAGCTGCTTGTAGGTTAGACCTAAACAAAGCGCCGCCAAGGCTGTGGCAACTACTTAGAAGCACCAGTAGTTACTTTTAGCCTAAATCACTCCTATGTGAGGGCTGTCCTGCCATGCAACTCTAGGAGAGTTTTGCATGTAAGAAGACTCCATACATGATTTTAATTGACAATAACCCAATACAGGTTGTCCCATTCACTTGTCCTAAAATCTAAAATCTAAATGAAGACCCATGTAAAAGGTTCCAAGTGACCACATACTTTCTGGGTTGAGACGTCGACAACCTACCCCTCGGCATCCTAGACTGTTTCGATATCCTTTCAGAGGACCAAGATTGTTTGGAACATTACCACTAGCAAAAGGATACAGACTATGATAATTAACCCCAGCTCAGACAGGCCCTCTGCAGTTGCTTGTATGCACTGCTACCCGCCTTCTATTTTATAATTGTAAATATGGATCACTTGTCATTTTGCACGAGCACATCTTTTGTTCTTTTTTTCACCATTGGAGCAACCGTTATCATTTCCAATATACAATATTTTGCAAAGTTTGGCTTTAGTGTTGTATTTCTTTTTCTTTCTTTTTTTCTCCTCATAGATAATTCTACATTAATTAATGTCTTGCTTGTTGTTTTCAAGTGAATTTTTTTTCCTAATTCAAATTGTGTCCCGTCAGAACCATTCTGTTGATTTTACTAAACTGTACCCAGGACCTGCGGTCATTTGGGTATCCCCAATGTTTGGTAATGGTACTGTTGGCCTACGCACATGTGGGGGTACCTGGGTGGAATCATTATAACTCAAGTGCAAAAATAAGCATAACTGCCTGTCTGTTAATACAGCTCTATATCTTTACTCAAATTTGCAACGAGGCATGTATGTTAAATTGTAAACATGACTTGATGGGTACTATAAACTTAAATGCCTGGTTGTGTGCAGATGCTTATCACTGTACAATATATCTCCTTTTTTACTTTTTATCATAAGGAGCAACTATTTCCTATGCAACACTTGAATACCTTGTCAATAGTGAAGACTTATTTGATACACCACAGATAACTGGTGCCCCTCTTTTAGAGAAAGGGAGAGCCTTCTTTGATGTAGAATTCTGTAGTTGAACTTATAAAGATTGGTCTAGATTGTAAAACAACAGTATAGTAATCTCATATTTGGAGCATTTTATGTATTATCTCAGTTTGGTACAGAATAGATCTTTAGTACACCCTTTATGTGGTAATTTCATTTTAAAAAATGGCTGATTTCGTATAGAGCATAGGTCTAGTGCGTAGCAGATTTTGTATATTATTTATTCATTTCCATGTCCAACATATTTCAAGTCTAACTCTGCTATATAGGGGACAGAGCTGCGTGACACAATGCCACTCTGACATTGTGAACAGAAGGCAGTGCTTACTAACCAAAAACAAGTGCAGGACTTTCTTCAGGAGGTAAAACCCCGTCCTTCTTTCCTCTTTACAGCTTCTTAACTGTAGGAATATTCGATACACGTAGGAGGAGTGCATTTCTGCATGTTTGTGTTTACATGTGAAAGCTTACATGTGGGAAGAGAATGCGGCGTAATAGCCCGCGCTGCCAACTTTGGAACTAGGGAACTAGGTTCGATTCTTGACGACTTAACATTCTATGATTCTGGGAAAATCATAAAAAACTCCAAGGGCCGTTCCGGAAAGCATCAAAGGGCCTGCATTGGACATATTTGTGGAAGAGCTGGTACAAACTCAGTTATACCCTTGTGGTCTCTCTCCAATTTCTTCTCGGTTGAAAGAGTGCACAGGGTCCTGGGCGGGTGACCCAGACCAGGAGCTCCCCCGCGGCCTATCCTGGCACGAATCTTCAACTTCCGTGATAGCGATGCGATCCTAGAGGCGGCCTTGACGGGCCCTCCCCTCCAAATAGAGAATAGCACAGTGACCCTTTACCCGGATTACACAGCGGCAGTTACGGCCCAATGACGCAATTTTACGAAGGTCAAGAGTGAGCTCCGCAGTAGAGAACTGAAATATGCAATGCTATATCCAGCCAAGCTGATAGTGGAGGCAGAAGGGAAAACCTGTTTCTTCCAATCACCTAGCGAGGCGCAGGATTGGCTGGAGGCCGGCAAACAAGAACCACAGGTAGGGAAGGCGACGAAGGAGACAATACTTGCAAGCGGACGCCGATGCAAAAGAAGGAACGACGCAAGATACGAACGGAGAGTCAAGACATGAAAGTGAAGTGGAATGACTCCGCCATAGTGGACTCTGAGAAGATCTTGGATTGAAACAGTAGAAATGCCGACCCATATAGACCTATCCCTCTGTTGCAGTGGGCCTGGGGAAATCCCCTCGGCTAAGAAACTAGAGAACTGACAGAGCGGTGTGTGCGTCACAGACTCAGGCAATGATAGTGGTTGGTGCAACATGAGATGGAGAGCTTCTGCGGTGAGGAGATACTGGATATGCACCACGTGCGACACCTTCGCAGGCTGTGAATGGACGCTTGAGGTACTTGGGGCAAGTGGTGGGGCATGGACTAGCTCTTCATCCTCTGTTACGCAAATACACAGTTATGGGACTAAAGCACTCTGCTGAGTTGGGGTGGCGGGTAGTTTTAAATCCGCTGGGCAGGGGAGCAGGGAGGGGGTGGGGAGGTGGGGTCAGTTTGTGGGGGGTTGTTTTGTTGGGGATGTGCCCCCCTTTATAGTATTTTATTGCAAGTAAATATGAAACATGACATGATAGATCGAATCGAGGAAGTCCTTGAAAGCTCGCCAGCCCTTGATTGCCATGTTAGCCGCAAGCCAGGGAGATAGGGACGTGATCTCAAGTACACAGGACACTCAGACACAGTCCTCGCAGTTGACAGTGCTCTCCTGGAATGTAAAAGGACTGGGGACAAAATTAAATGTGGGCTGGTGTTGCAGTCCCTGAGCTGAAGAATCTGGCGGTGGCTCAAATTCAGGAGTCACATTTGCAGGGAATGACGGTTAAGGCCCTAAACAGATGGGGTTTCCACATGGCAGTATACTCTGAATTCACATCTGGGTCTAGAGGGGTTGGTGTCCTTATAAATAAATGCTTCCCTATGGTAGTTTCGAAGACATACCACGACGATTAGTAACTCGGAGCAGACGACGCACTCATTGCACCTGGTGCAGCAGGCATACAGGGCGTACGCGCAATAGGAGGTCACCTGCAGGCTAACCAATACTCAACACACAATATACGGCCAAGGGGATAAGGCAGGCATACTTTTGGCCTGGTTAGGGAAAAAAGAAAGGGCGAGTAATTGGTTAACACAGATACGTACTAAAGATGGAGACATGGTAACTGCCCCGCAACAGATTTCCGAAGCGCTAGCAGAGCATTACGAATTGGTATATACACCAGTAGCCACTGTAACAGTATAGGATAACCTTCCTTTTCTGCATGACATACAAACACCGGCCCTCAGGGAAGACGCAGTCACTGCTTTAGAGGAAGACATCACACAGGAAGAGATCTCACAGGCGATTAGGGCACTGCACACCGGGAAGGCGCTAGGGCCCAACGGGATTCCAGTAGAGTTCTATAAACTTGGTGCTGCTCAATTAGTGCCACATCTGCTAGACATGTACATGGAGAGCTTGGAGGTTGGGGTTTTGCCTAGAGACCAACGCCTTGTTACCATAGTTGCTATACATAAGCCCGGAAAGCCAGCGCAGGAATGCACTTCGTATAGGCCGAAATCTCTTCTAAATGTGGAGGCAAAGATACTCGCCAAAACCTTGGCCACTAGGCTACAACCGCATTTGTCAGAAGTTATTCACCCTGATCAATCAGGCTTTATGCCACACCGCAACACGGCGCTTAATCTAAGGTGGCTGTTTAGTGTAATAGAGCGCAAATCGACCTTGGTAGAGGATGCGGCCCTACTTTCCTTGGATGCGCGTATGGGGTTTGACTAGGTGGAGTGCCCTTCCTTTTGGCGGTCCTCCAGCACATGGGCTTTCGACCAAAATTCTGTAGGTGGGTCCGATTGCTGTACATGCAACCAATGGCGCGGGTGGTGGTTAATGGCTATCTCTCAAAATAATTCCTAGAGGGACAAGACAGGGGTGTCCACTGTCACCCCTGCTTTTCACAATAGTGCTGGAGCCCTTGGCGGCCTGGATTAGACAGGACCTCACAATACGGGGAATACGGTGGGCAGTCGGCTGGGAAGATCATATTTCGCTGTATGCGGACGACATTTTGCTATATTTAACATCCCCAGCGCGGTCCATTAATTGCCTACTAGATATATGTGTGGCATACGGTCGGGCGTCCGGGTACACAATAAATTGGGACGAATCGCTACTATATGTCCTACAGGGCTCGCCGCCGCTACTGCAGAGAGGATGTGCCCTGAAAGTAGTCACAAACGGGTTTAAATATTTAGGAATATTCGTCACACATGATCGGACAAAATGTATTGAAATAAATTTGATCCAACCGCTGGTGCATTTTAAAAAGATGTTAAGCATTGGCGAACGTTACCTTTGACGCTCCTGGGCCGTGCTGCGCTTTTTAAAATGGTGGCGTTACCAAGATTTTTGTATGCATTGCAAAAGACTCTGTTTCCGGTCCCATCAACGTACTTTGGTGCAATTGATGTGGAGATGACTACACTACTCTGGGGCGGGAAGGATCCCCGCATAGAACAAGAAAAACTCGCTAGGAGCTGGTATGACCATGGGATCGCTCTTCCGGACATCAGAGCACATTATTGGGCCTCCCAGCTCGTCCCGATCAACCAGTGGCTACATGTTCCCCAAGATGAGCCAGCGTTCCGGCTGGACAGACATCTTCTGGAGCCGGCTGGGATCATGAATGCCCTATATAATAAAAAAAATGTACACTGTCACCGGATCAACACTGCAAACAATACACATTTGGTTTGTGGCTCAGCGCGCGCTGGGATGGGAGGGAGTAATCACGCACGCAATGCCATTATGGGACACAAAGAAGCTGGGGATGCTGGGTAACTGCAAGGGGACAGTAGGAGACTTTTGGCAGAAGGGTGAAGTGGCTACATTCGCGCATCTGCAGGCCACTTATGGTCTTGCTGAGACTAAAATGTTCCGCTACATGCAGATTAGGCATGCACTGCAGTCAGTCTTACCACCAGGTGTGACCCCGGAGGAATCCTCGCCATTAGAGTACAGACTCCTAACGGACAATCTTCAAAAAAAGGCAATCTCGATGAGGTATAAAAAAATTATTAATAATAGAGCTGACCCCACAGAGACTGTCAAGGCCACATGGGAGAGGGAGGTGGGAGACATTGATGAGGCAGACTGAAGGGAGGCGCTGGCTTCTCCTAGAGAGGCGGCTATTCCGTCAAGGCTACGGCTTGTTCAACTTAAAATTCTCCACCGTACATACTATACGAGGGTGCTCCTTCATAGAATTGGAAGGACGGACACGCCAAACTGTCTAAGGGAGTGTGGAGAGCTAGGGACATTCTTCCATATATATAATATAAAATAAGATATATTTTCCAAACTACTAGGTTCGCCCATGTTTCTTCATATTCAGATATCATTTTTGTTTGATGTTGTCTAATGACACTTTGGTTTGTCCTGGTAGGACTAACCCCCTGATTTATGTGTGAATAACAAAAAGATTGTTGCAAATCAAATCCCTTGCAGGCTCCTTTTACCACAAATATTATTACCCAAGCCTACAAGGGTAAATTGGGTTTCCCAAACTATCGGCTACTTTTAGTAGTTGGCATTTCTGTATGCTGTGTGTCTGCCTGCATGATGTGAATTGCATGTCTGGCTTGTGAGTGACAGGTGCTGAATGATGTGGGTGGCTCCAGGAGCCAGGATGAGTCTGCCCAGTGGTGAATAGGGAAATCTACATGTAGATGGGAGAGGGGAATTGCACCTGGGACCTGAATAGGACTGTGCCTTCCCTCCACAATGCCGGCTCAGCCCCCTGTGGTGCGTCTGATCCCTGAGCCCACACCTGACAATAGAGAGAGGAGTTGAGCTAAACAAAGTGCTCCAAAGCTTCCCTGAACCAGTTGCATCTGGTTCTCACATGCCCTGCTCTTTTACACAAAGGATTTAGTAGTATAAATATAGGGGCTGAGACCCCATGAAAATGTGCACTCTGGTGTGCTGTTCCTGCAGGGCGTGCTGCTGCTGGGGCCCGGGGGGGGGGGGGGGGGGGACCGCCATGAAGGCTTGCTCCCTGGGCCCTGCCTTGCCCCTGGACCTGGAAGACCTTTTTGGGACCCTTCTGCCTTGCTTTTATTCCAGGACCCTACAAAGACTTTGGCAGCACTTTTGTACCCTTAGGAGTGCTGTGCTGTATTGCTTGTATTTTCCCCCAAGAGAAGAGAGCGTGGGGCTGAGCAGCATTGAGCTGCAGCCCCTGGTGAGGGAACCCCTCTCATAGGGATTCCCCTGTTATGCCTTAATAGGGGGATTCCCACCCTGCATACTTCTGATGCTTTGCTGGTGCCCACCCCTGTTTCTACTGAGTTGTTCTTTTTACATGGAGGCGGGTGCCCACCCTGCACAATTGTGCCTTTCGCGGGTGCCCATCCCGCTTCATGTTTTATTTTCATTGCGGGTGCCCACCCCGTTTTATATTTTCAATGCGGAGGGAGTCTACCCCTCATTATCACAGGATTGCTACCACCGTCCGCGGCCCGCCTGGTTGTGGACGGGACCATAAAATGGAGAGCCACAAACATTGCACCGGTAAGCAGGGCTCCCATATGCCGGGGAGAGCCCTGTCTGTGCACAGAGAAGCCCCGGGTCCCAGGAGGGGGCCTGAGCGAAGTTAGACGCGTCCTCGAGGAGTGGCACATGCATGCGCAGGGCTCCCGTGAGTGAGGGGCACCCCGCAGGCGCCAACAAGAAAGGAGCGGGGAAGAGCAGAGTGCCAGGACTGAGGACCGGAGGAGCCCTGCCCATTGAGTCGGTGAGTGGGCTGCATGCCTATTTCCTGAGAGGTCCCCGCCTGAGAGGGGGCCGCTCCTACATTGACGGCCTTTGTCCTGAAAGGGCCCGGGGGGGCTCAATCTGTTCCCCCGGTCACGGCCTATTTTGCTGAGCAGACCCACCATTGCGGGCCGCTCCAACGTTGTGGGCATATTTGTTGGAAGGGCCCCTGAGGGCCACAGTACTTGGGGGCATTAATTGTTTACAAAGCCCTGTGTGGCTCCAACATTTTGCATTATTTATTTACAGAGCCCTGTGTGGCTCCAACGTTTGGCACAATTATTTTCAGAGCCCCATGTGGCTCCACCGAAGGGGGCACATTTGTTTTAAGGCCCACTGAGAGCCCATGCCGCATTTTAATATTTCCAACTGCCCAGCAAGTAGTGGGCAGCTGTACCATTTAGGTCTTTCTTTGCTTTAGGGGACATGTTGAAGTTAGGAGTGAGACGCACTCCTTCGCCCCCATCTATTCCCAACTGCGCAGCACTTAATGCCAGCTGCCATGTTTAGGTCTGCGCAATTGCGCACCCCTGACTCCTGCTGCATTGGCAGCGCACCCTGACTTTTGGACAGAGGGCATTTGAGCCCCTTAGAGATGGCCAGTTGGACTATTAGGTTTGAAGGGCGCTAGGCCCTAATGTGATTTATATAGATGCTAAGAAATGGTAATTTATATAGTATGTTTTACGCACCCTGTTTCTATGCCTCTAGATGTGATTTTATGATTATGAGGTTTTGCATACTGTGTTTTGTTTTAGTTTATTCTCTACTGTGGTTTAGATATGAGTAATTCCATACTACGGCTTATGTTAGTAAGTTTATTTTCTAATGCAAGTTATGTTTAGGAAATTATGGTCTACTATGTTTAGGCTTATGAGGTTGGCGCTGAAGATATTTCTCGCCTAATGTGTTACGGTACATGATATGATTTATGTTACAGGATGATGCTGAGTATAGTGTTTGCCAGTAATTACTGATTGTGGTCTATGTTTATGAGATGTTCTTTATTTTTTTTCACCAAGTGATGATTCTGATAGTGGCACATGTGAATAAATATAAAGAATAAAGAATAATAACATAACATAACATAACATAGTGGCACATGTGGCCCTGTCATGTGTAAATAATCCCCTGTACAAATTGCCCAGTGCCAGTTGGCACAGTGTATATTGTGTGATTGCCATCTAATGTGTTTTATGATAATAAAAAGGCTATTTTTGTATATATCCTTGTGTGGAGTTTCTTTTGTGGTGTGCCTAGTATGTTGTTGCTGGGTGTGTTGCGCAAATGCTTTACACATTGCCACTGGGATAAGCCTGACTGCTCGTGCCAAGCTACCAAGGGGGTGAGCAGGGGTTATCTTTGGCGTGTAACTCTCATTCCCTGACTAGAGTAGTGGTCTCTGCCTAGCTTTGGCGCAAGCCTCAGCCAACCAGATATCCCATTTCTAACACCGATCGCAAGGAAATCCCTGAACTAGAGCTGGGCCACGATATAGCGTGTACAAAAAGTGATAGAGTGATGGACAGCAAGGGTCACTATGAAGAGGCCAAGAATTAAAAGACCTCATAAGTATTGAGGGGGTGCCTCTGAGGAAAATTCCATGTACCCTCCAACCAAAGCTTTACACTAAATTTTCCTTTCTAAAAGACCCTGGGAAAGTAATCTACTCCAATACTGAGAGCATAAAGGGGCTGCAAACTCCCCTCCAAGAAGGCAAATCTGACCATACTTCACTGGTTAACATCAAGCCAGCAGAGTCTCCATTGTGTGTAAACCACAGCTCCCACAATTCTCACGGAAATTGCATGGCAACGGAAGGCACATCCATCAAGACAAAAACTGAGGTCAACTGCCTGACAGGAGCCAGAGTCGGCATGGATAGCAGTGATGGCGGCAGCCCAGAGCAGGGGGCCCTCAGCAATGTTAGGGAGACGCCCTGCAATACAAAAGGTAGCCCGTTGAGTTGCCAAAATGTTGATAGACTTTCCAACTCAGCCGCCAACAGTCAACCAGACACATGCATCATAAAAAATTTGAGGCAAACAGAAATCAATGACTGGCCAGACCTTAAGGACCGATCAAAAGGCATGGGGCACATTATCGCAGCCAAAAAATAGTTCTCTCCTTCAAACACAAATTACACAAGTTGAAGCCAGGGAGGCCCTGGCAGCGCTCAACAACTCAACAGATAAGATTTCTCCAGTGCACTGCACACTGCTTCCCTAGGAAGACTCTCATTCGATGAATACCGATATGACCTTTTTAGCATCATGGGAGGAACTTTTTGCCTGTTATAATTTAAAACCTGTTTCACATAACTCACCCATGGTAGTAAACAATACGCTGCAGGAAGAGGAAAGTAATCCTATTGGATGTTTAACCTCAGAATCAATTTGGGTAACAATTTTAGGCACTTTGCAACACTCAGCTGCAGCAATACAATACCAATCGCATAAACTGGACCTTCAGCTCACGGTCCTTCAAAACCTGGCGGATTCCATTTCAGGGATTGACTGGAAACTACTAGAGCTCAACAGCCTTGTAAAGCGAGGGCAGGTAGCAGTTCATGTATTTCAAACACCACAACCAGACTGCACTTGTGTTCCAATAGTTAATAAATTATTGATGCTACCACTAATGATAGGGGACCTAATATCTGATTTAAAAACAACTGCCTCATTAAGTATCCATCCAAGTGGCGGACCTCTTAGAACAGAAACAATAACATCCGAGCAATCAAAAACAGGGCTGATTTTAACCAGCTTGCATACCCCCTCCGATGGTAGTGAAGCACCAGCAACAGCAATAGAGAGTGCAGTTACCAAAAACCCCTACCCCACCTAAACTTCGCCTGAAGCAAAAAAAGGAAGGGAAGAAACAGGAAGATAGCAGGCCCGGTCTATGTTCCAAGTATCAGCCACACAAAACTCCAACTACTCCTGATCCCTACTTTGAGGCCATCAAGCACGTCCCCAGTTCCATCTCGGCTGATAGGCCCAGCACTTGTCTGCAGGATCAAACGCTGTCCATCCACTAGAAACTGGTCCATCTGAAAGAGGACTAACACAGAACATTTCAACTGAAGATGATAAGCAGGATCCAACCCAAACAATGAACGGGCCAGTTTCATTAAAGTTAAAACTAAGAAAGATTTCTAAAACAGAACAAAATTCAATATTGAAGTCCCGAGATGACACTCGGACAAATAATATGGAGTTATCACAACAGCTATCAAGAGGGAACGAGAATACAACTTGGGTGTCAGGGAAAACAAAGACACAAACAGGCACATGCATCAACGTAGGAGTTTGCGCGTCCTTAGTTGCGAATATTAAGGAAACGCAATTAAGGACTGGCAAAATCCTATGTCGTAGGAATCGCTATAATATTAGCGATTCCTACATATTCCTTATTTGTGACTCGCAAATTGCGAGTCGCAAATAAGGAATGGCTTTCCTTTCATTCTTATGGGCCTGCAGGCCCATAGGAATGAATGGGAAATTGCATGTACAATTTGCGAGTACCTATTGGTATTGCGCATCCAATTTCAAGAGTGCAAGGGTGTCAAAAGGACACCATGTTGCACCCCTGAAATTGATCTGTGCACATATGTTGCACACACACATGTCCCAAGGGCAAATGTTTGTGTAACCTACAACTTCGAAAAATGCACTTTAGTGCATTTTCCAAAATTTTCGCTATTTACCATCTGGTATGCTTTTGCTGTAAGTAGCGGGCCAAAATAGCGAAATCGCTATTTTAAAAGGCATCTTGCATTGCATTTAAGGAATCGCAATCTGCGATTCCTTAAATGCAATCACACTTTGAGAAATCGCAAAATATTGTGATTTCTTAAATTGCAAGTGGCATGTTGTTTCATGCATCGCAAAAGCTAATGAGCTTTGATGCATGTGCCTGAAAGTGACCGTCCGCAAATCACCCATACAAGTGACATTTTAGGAACCAGTATAAGCCGTCTTATCCAACCAAGACCCTCTGCATACAAGGGACCCTCTACCGAGCAAACGGAGGTGCAATACGGTGAAGGAACTGCTACCATCAAATTCATCCCGAGTACGAATCCCGGGGAAGAGTGGACACATTAAATAGAGGGAATATAATGCGGCTCCTAAATTCTATCACGAAAATTGAAAATATTAGCCCCGCAGACCTCCTCTCTATAGAATTTCCACAATCTAACAACCTGCAACACCCAGAAACAACTAAAACAAGATGGATCTCCAGCAAGGTAGACCTTAAAATCAAGAAAGGAGAAAACATGTTTAAATATTGGGGGGTAATACTGGAATTTGAATCAAAGCCACCTTACCTGACACCTTTTTTAAACACCTGCACTAACGGGCCACCTGAAATTACTACCTCTGCATTAAAAGGAGCAGGGAGCAGCACTCCTGGAATGTACACCACTGGCACAAAGGCATTTACCTTGAATAAAGACTCTAGGGAATCATGTACTGCCTCACTAGCCACATCGCAAAGCTGGAGGCAAATACAGCAAACAATTATAATGGAGCAAACAGATTGACCAGGAGAGTGCAGTTCGCTGGCAGAGATGAGGAAAATCAGCATATGTACTTGGAACATCAATGGCTTAACCAGCAAAATCGAGGATCACAAGGTGTTAAATTACCTAAACCTTTTACATGATACTGCTCCAAGAAAACTTGGAGGACAAGGCTTTTGACCTTCAGGGTAATACCTCCCACTGCATTCCAGCAACAAGGGGCTCTGTCTTTGGTCGTTGCTCGGTGGCCTAATGATTTTGGCTTCAATAACCCAAATAGGAGAAATTACACCTGTAGAGGTCCAAATCACACCTTCAAGCTTTATTTAAGATTTAAGTGATGACGTTTGAGTTTGATAAGGTACGTCAAGAAGTTGTAATAATTAACATGTACATGCACCCTAAACAAAAACTGAAAGTGGCTAATGAGCTAATTGAAGAAAGAAAAAGGATTATGGATGAGCAAGACACTGATAACGATTTAGAAAAGGAGGTGGTGATGAACAGAGTGTCTGAATTAAGCAGACCACTCTTACCCAGTCCAAAGATCAGGGCTTGATCCATCACCGTTTTTTAGCTCACTGCACCATCCCAGCTCAGAACTTGGCTATATGCAAATTAGTCTGACCCTGGCCCAGTGCATCATGGGAACAGGGCAGACCAAACTACCAAGCCAATTCTTATACTGGGAAGGAAACAAGCTACCGGGGACCGGTTTCTGGCATTTCAGCCGTCTTCGGCCCGGCTTGCTTGAATCCTGATGGTGCAATGAGCTAGGGACTCACATCTGAGTATACCCTTCCACGCTTATGGTGGACAAAAATGATTCAGAAAAGGAGGTGGTGATGAACAGAGTGTCTGAATTAAGCAGACCACTCTTACCCAGTCCAAAGATCAGGGCTTGATCCATCACCGTTTTTTAGCTCACTGCACCATCCCAGCTCAGAACTTGGCTATATGCAAATTAGTCTGACCCTGGCCCAGTGCATCATGGGAACAGGGCAGACCAAAGTACCAAGCCAATTCTTATACTGGGAAGGAAACAAGCTACCGGGGACCGGTTTCTGGCATTTCAGCCGTCTTCGGCCCGGCTTGCTTGAATCCTGATGGTGCAATGAGCTAGGGACTCACATCTGAGTATACCCTTCCACGCTTATGGTGGACAAAAATGATTCAGAAAAGGAGGTGGTGAGGAACAGAGTGTCTGAATTAAGCAGACCACTCTTACCCAGTCCAAAGATCAGGGCTTGATCCATCACCGTTTTTTAGCTCACTGCACCATCCCAGCTCAGAACTTGGCTATATGCAAATTAGTCTGACCCTGGCCCAGTGCATCATGGGAACAGGGCAGACCAAACTACCAAGCCAATTCTTATACTGGGAAGGAAACAAGCTACCGGGGACCGGTTTCTGGCATTTCAGCCGTCTTCGGCCCGGCTTGCTTGAATCCTGATGGTGCAATGAGCTAGGGACTCACATCTGAGTATACCCTTCCACGCTTATGGTGGACAAAAATGATTCAGAAAAGGAGGTGGTGATGAACAGAGTGTCTGAATTAGGCAGACCACTCTTACCCAGTCCAAAGTTCAGGGCTTGATCCATCACCGTTTTTTAGCTCACTGCACCATCCCAGCTCAGAACTTGGCTATATGCAAATTAGTCTGACCCTGGCCCAGTGCATCATGGGAACAGGGCAGACCAAACTACCAAGCCAATTCTTATACTGGGAAGGAAACAAGCTACCGGGGACCGGTTTCTGGCATTTCAGCCGTCTTCGGCCCGGCTTGCTTGAATCCTGATGGTGCAATGAGCTAGGGACTCACATCTGAGTATACCCTTCCACGCTTATGGTGGACAAAAATGATTCAGAAAAGGAGGTGGTGATGAACAGAGTGTCTGAATTAAGCAGACCACTCTTACCCAGTCCAAAGATCAGGGCTTGCTCCATCTCCGTTTTTATATACTCAGACATGAGTCCCTTGCTCATTGCACCATCAGGATTCAAGCAAACCGGGCCGAAGACGGCTGTAATGCCCGAAACCGGTCCCCGGGAGCTTGTTTCCTTCCCAGTGTAAGAATTGGCTTTTGTAGTTTGGTTTGCCCTGTTCCCATCATGCACTGGGACAGGAACAGACTAATTTGCATACAGCCAGGTTCTGAAACTGGGATGGTGCAGTGAGCTAAAAAACGGTGTTGGATCTAGCCCTGATCTCTTGACTGGGTGAGAGTTTTTCTGCTTAATTCAGAGACTCTGTCCCTCACCACCCCTTGTTGTAAATATTTTTGTCCACCCTAAGCGTGGAAGGGTATACTCAGACATGAGTCCCTTGCTCATTGCACCATCAGGATTCAAGCAAACCGGGCCGAAGACGGCTGTAATGCCAGAAACCGGTCCCCGGGAGCTTGTTTCCTTCCCAGTGTAAGAATTGGCTTTTGTAGTTTGGTTTGCCCTGTTCCCATCATGCACTGGGACAGGAACAGACTATTTTGCATACAGCCAGGTTCTGAAACTGGGATGGTGCAGTGAGCTAAAAAACGGTGTTGGATCTAGCCCTGATCTCTTGACTGGGTGAGAGTTTTTCTGCTTAATTCAGAGACTCTGTCCCTCACCACCCCTTGTTGTATATATTTTTGTCCACCCTAAGCGTGGAAGGGTATACTCAGACATGAGTCCCTTGCTCATTGCACCATCAGGATTCAAGCAAACCGGGCCGAAGACGGCTGTAATGCCAGAAACCGGTCCCCGGGAGCTTGTTTCCTTCCCAGTGTAAGAATTGGCTTTTGTAGTTTGGTTTGCCCTGTTCCCATCATGCACTGGGACAGGAACAGACTAATTTGCATACAGCCAGGTTCTGAAACTGGGATGGTGCAGTGAGCTAAAAAACGGTGTTGGATCTAGCCCTGATCTCTTGACTGGGTGAGAGTTTTTCTGCTTAATTCAGAGACTCTGTCCCTCACCACCCCTTGTTGTAAATATTTTTGTCCACCCTAAGCGTGGAAGGGTATACTCAGACATGAGTCCCTTGCTCATTGCACCATCAGGATTCAAGCAAACCGGGCCGAAGACGGCTGTAATGCCAGAAACCGGTCCCCGGGAGCTTGTTTCCTTCCCAGTGTAAGAATTGGCTTTTGTAGTTTGGTTTGCCCTGTTCCCATCATGCACTGGGACAGGAACAGACTAATTTGCATACAGCCAGGTTCTGAAACTGGGATGGTGCAGTGAGCTAAAAAACGGTGTTGGATCTAGCCCTGATCTCTTGACTGGGTGAGAGTTTTTCTGCTTAATTCAGAGACTCTGTCCCTCACCACCCCTTGTTGTAAATATTTTTGTCCACCCTAAGCGTGGAAGGGTATACTCAGACATGAGTCCCTTGCTCATTGCACCATCAGGATTCAAGCAAACCGGGCCGAAGACGGCTGTAATGCCAGAAACCGGTCCCCGGGAGCTTGTTTCCTTCCCAGTGTAAGAATTGGCTTTTGTAGTTTGGTTTGCCCTGTTCCCATCATGCACTGGGACAGGAACAGACTAATTTGCATACAGCCAGGTTCTGAAACTGGGATGGTGCAGTGAGCTAAAAAACGGTGTTGGATCTAGCCCTGATCTCTTGATTGGGTGAGAGTTTTTCTGCTTAATTCAGAGACTCTGTCCCTCACCACCCCTTGTTGTAAACAAGACACTGATAACATCATCCTGGCAGGAGATTTTAACATGCACCTTATTGGTTCGGGAGCAGACGAAGCCCCCTTGCAAGACCTTACTGTCGCATGAGAAATACCAAACCAGGGCTCTCCAAAAATCGAGAAATCCACAAAACGCTCAAAACATCTGCTCCAGCAACTTGAATATCTCAATCTAAGAGCATTGAATGGCCGCTTTCAAGGGGACAACCAAGCCGGCCTCTACGTTTCACTCCTCAAAAACATATTTAAGGTTATGAACTGTACGTTCATAACCTTAAATATGTTTAGTAAAATCGCAACCTTTAGAATAGGGGATAAGGAACATAGCAATCACTTACCCCAGGAAATGATGTTAAAAGCTAATACAGCTTTCACGTTAGAATCCTGCAAAACAACTAACGTAGAAGGGGCGTCAAATCTCAAGCGACTACGGTGTAACCCCACAAACACTATCAGCCACCGCTAAAGCATTATATACCCAAGGAGTAGGTAGCCCAATTCAACCATTTGAAGCATGGGAAAGCTTTATTGCAACCTTAGGTGGAAAACTATCAGAAGGGACAGTGAAAAAGGCACGTCAACCAGGTGATGCCTTCACAAGGCTAATAATTAGCCCAGAATCCAAAGAACTTAAACGTACCACAAATCAAACACTTAGACAGTTACTCAAAACTCCATTAAACCAGGATCTGCAAAATACCCTTCGGAAAATGAAGGCACTAATAATAAGGAAGAAATGGGAAAGATCAAAGAATGATGAATCATCAGCCAAATTGCTCTTCGGAGCTAAAAAAAAAAAACAGTGCCAGGTTCTGGCAAACAATTAACAGAATTAAGTATCCAAATCTTCCTGTAGTAAACTTCAACATAACGGAGGGAGTTTGGGTCGGATATCTTTTCAACTATTTTAACAATATAGTTGAAGATAAGAATGTGGTGGACAAGGAAAAGGGAAATACATTAGAGAATAGCGGCGACGTTAGCAGGGAAAATACGGGGCATAACCCCATTCCAGTACAGCAATATGATCCACACAGAAGTAAAAAATATTAGCGGGAGGGAGACCTAATGGTAGGTCTAAATTTTTCATCCTCCGCCAAAAAGGAAAGCCATGGTCCAACATCAACTCAGATAAAGAGGCAAATAACCAGGGGCAGTCCTACAGGAGCCCCAGACCCCAACGGCATTCCACCAATGCTCTATAACCACTATTTGGAATTTTGGAGTAAAGCCCTATCATTGGTCTTCAAAGATATAAAGGACACATAAACAATACCAGAGTCCTGGGAAGGGTCCATCATTAGTCCAATCTTTAAACAGGGCGACAGAAAAGCCCCAAACAATTACCGACTAATTGCTCTCATTGATGTAGAGGCAAAGTACTACGCAGGAACAATTCTGGATGAACTATCAACTTGAGCATCTGAAAACTTCATCATTCCAATCAATCAAACGGGGTTTTGCCAGGGTCAAGGAACTACAACAAACATCATGCCATTAACTTTGTTAATGGATGCAGCTAAAGAGGCAAAAACCTCCTTCTTTTTCCGTTTTATTGATTATACTGCTTCCTTCAATCATGTGGATCGGGCCAAACTCTGGCAAAAATTTGAAAATTGGGGAATATCAAAACTACTCTTTGACCAGCTGTAATTATTGCATATCGACACAGGGATTAAGATCTAATTAGGAGCAGGAACGTGCCTCTCCAAACAAATCCTGACCTCTAAAGGGTTAAAACAAGGTTGCGTACTAGCGCCTTTATTATTCAATCTCTTCCTAGCAGATGTACTATGAATATTGGATAAGTGTTCATCCCATACTCCAAAATTGGGGAATATACCACTGTCAAATTTTATATACCCCTATTGGCCTTCAGCATTTCCTGAACACGAGTAATAACTTTTCAACACGGAACACCCTTCAAAAATAATTCAAGAAAACTAAGATTATGGCAGTAAATTGTCTAAAAAGAAAAGAAATTAACTGCCATTTAAACAGACAAGGTCTGGATTTGACAACCAGCTACAAATATCTCGGAGTATTTTTGGATCATAATAACAGTTTTAAACTACAGCTGGAGTCTCTCTGGGGGAAGGGAACCTCGAATTGCTTAGCAATGAAATCACTGAAGGAAAAATTGCCCGAATTAACACTTGATCCCTCTCTACAGGTATTGTGTGCAAAATTGCAGCCGACTCTAACATATTGGAGGGAATCTCTGAAAGGGAAGAATGCCCTAGTTCTGGACATAGTAATGGCTAACTCCTACAGAGCAATTTTCCATCTGCCAAAATATGTTTCTCCAGCCTAAATACGGCCGTAATTTGAGCTCCAAAAACAATCGGTGAAAAGAAGGGGTGCTTATGTAAGCAGCTGTCACAAGATCCGTAGTGCCAAGTTTGGATCCTTAAATTCCCACCTCTGGCTCGAGTTGTTCCGTCACAAAAAATCTCCAGCAAGGGAATATTTGATTGACTCTATTAAAATGATGGGATTGTCAGAACTATGGGGAAGCCCAAATGACCATTTGTCTTTCAAACAAATTGGGAAAAAATCAACATAAATAGTATCTGCCATGGAGGACAAGGAAATGCTTGCTAAAAGGGCCCATGGCTGGATAATGCTCAGCGACTATGAAGTGCTGCAACCACAATCTTACCTTAAAACTGGAATCAAAATGAGAAGGAAGGAACATTTTCTAAAATGACGGCTTGGTGTCATTCGGATTACCCAACATCTGCCACCCTGGGAAAGTAGAGGAAGCCCGCAGTTCTGTTGCCAATGTGGAGGCGGCAAGGAGGACATCATTCATGTCATTTGCATTTGTCACAACTTAAAGGATATAAGGAACAGTTTATTACGGCCATATTTTAAGTGGTATGGTACCCAGACCTGTAGGCAGGCAGTGAAACGGTGCTTTAATCAAGCCGAGACATAGATAAAGTGCCAGTTTACAAAATTCCCTGATCCAGGGCAATTTTAACTAGCTTGCTTGTTATTGTAGCACAAGAACTGTAAGACTTGCAGACGAGCAACAAATTGAATTGTGTAATTAAAAAAAAGCTTAACGTTGATTTTAATACTGATCTATTGATGCAAAGGTTTTAATTAATCAAGCATAATACAAATTACCTTACCTTACCTTACCCATGTTGCAAGGGTGCCATTGTATGCTAAAGACACCAAATAGACTACCCGTGCAGGCATAATGCTGTGGAATGCTCAGTTATAAAATAACTTCAGACCACATCTGCCTTTTGGGGCATATTTTCAAAGAAATGATGTAGGGTAGCACTGCCAGTAACTTTGCTGTGCTGTCCTACGCCAACTCGAAAGGAGCACAGAAGGTGAACTTGTCTTTTTGGATAGCATGTTAATGCACCCTTTGGGTGAGAGAGAAGACAACCCATGTCACACAGCCAAGTTGATGTGCTGTATTGCATGAAAGGGCTAGGACAGGAATGGGCAATACATGGGAATGTGGAGCCTTCTTACACTTTCCTTGCAATGATGCACTTCATGCAGCCTACCAGCGGCACAGCCCCCTTGCACCGTGGTTTATGTGTACAGGCATCGCAATCAGGCTGGTTTATGTGCAGGTAGGAATACACTTCATCACACTGCCAAACTATCATGGGATTTCCCTCATACTATGTGCTGTAGATTGCAGTGCACATTGGTTGTTGAAATGACAAACTCACTCACATATTTATCTCATCGTTCTGTCATGATCAGTGATGGGTGGTGGCAACAACCATGTACCTGGGTTACAAACTTGGGGACTGTGGTTTTGCATGCAATTAATGGGTGAAGAATGGGAAAAGGCGTGCCCCACAACAATATTCGGTTTCCATTCGGAAGTGTTATGCAATGCTGCACAAGACACTGAATTGTTTGACCTGTATTTCTATCCTACACAGGACAGCGCAGACTGGCCCTTGTCTGGCATTGGATTTCACTATTGAAAATCTTTGTCATGGATGGGAAACAACAGTGAGGCAAACATTACAGATTTTGTAATGAAATATAAATGTGAGTGCTCTGGAGTGGTTGACTATAGGGCATTGAGATTTAAGGCACATACCCCACAGGAAAGTAACGGATTAAAAATTCTGGTAGCACAGGATTCTCCCTGAGGCTGATGGTGCAATGATAGAGCAGCATGCATGCCTTGGTGTTACCTCCTATAGATGGAGGACAGCAATGAAGCGTAACACACAATATTACTCAGTGGTTAATTTGTAAAATAAAAAGGTCCGGGCTCTCCTCAGGAGGTAGCACTAACAGGAGAAATGTGCTGGTGTAAACTGCACCCTGACTAGAGCCCCAGTACTTATTATTCTGGAGAGGACTTGGCCTAATTGCTAGAGCTGCCGATTTCAGAGCTGGAAAACTGGGTTCGAGTCTCAGCGAGGCTCAACACCCTGTGATTTTGTGGAATTCCTTCCAAATGAGTGTGTCCTTAACTGGTGCTATAAGCACCGGTGCTGAGGATTAGGTGCCTGTGCTAAGCACCGGAAAGCATCTGCTCAAATTAAGCACCGCCATTACTGTACTCTACATCAATAAAGTGTTGCATGTGTATAGTAGTGAGTGTTCACATGCAACACCCATGTAGTTTGAAACTGAGACGGATAATGAGACCCACTTGGACCCGGCACAGTCCCAAACTTTTCAGACAACCCCAGTAGAGCCAGAACAAGGATTTATACATTGATATCACCTTGGCTCATCTGTTTCCATGAGTCCTGCTTTCTGCTGCTCACATTGATTATGTAGAACTATTCCATAAATGGTGTATGTGCATGGAAGTGTTGAAAGAACTAAATGCAAGTTGACAGCAGACTTGGGGGAGGTATAGTGATTTCATACAGGCCCAAGTTGCCATCCATATATTTGCATGAGTCATCCTGATTATCCAGCCACAATGTCACTGCAATTTACACATTACACTGAGTGAGACAAGGCAGCCTCTTGAGGTTACTTCATTTCATTCATATCAATTGGTCCAGGATGAGCCACACTGGTTGAGTTTGCATGCCTAATGGATATTGCTGGCAGTCTTCTGCCACTAGATGATCCAAGAGTGGTGTGACACCAATGTCACTGCCCTGTGGTATCTAGGCCAATATCTGTACAACTTGTTATCCTAAATGTCTTGTGGTTTCAGTATACCATGCAGGTAGTGACCAACAGTGTCTGGTTCAGCCGTTCTATAGTGTAAGTGGCATGCAGGAGACAAGTGAATAGTCTACATTTGCTATGTATGTGTGGTTGCATTAATGTAATGACCAATGTTGATATGTGCATTCCAACTGTTACCAGAGACCCTGCACACACACACCATATCATGTTGTGCTACACAAACATCAGCTTTATTGCTGGTGTCTTGCAAGACATGTATGGCACATTCACATTGCAAATGCACATTGTCTTTAACCACAAGCTTAGCCTGTGATTTGGTGATCACGATGCCAACTTGTCTGGCCACAACTAATCAGGTTTAATCTAATCATGAATATGTTTGCCATTGGCACCCAACACAGTATGATCCTAAATTGTGTGGTTACTTGACGTATGGATGTGTGTATGCATTCACAGACAATGCTCGCCTGTAAATGTCTTGTCAGAGTCTGCCACTGTCTCTTGGAATGCATCAGTGAATGGCATCTTGGCTGGACTGACCTTGCTTCTTTTGAATTTTGATGGTTAATTGTTTTAAAGTCTGAATCTTTGTGTTGTGTCTTCACATTTGCACTAAGACTGTACTCATAGGAGTGACGCTATTGTTTCTATCTGAGTGCAACACACCAGCATGGTAGGCTACATTACTGCTTGTTCCATTTGTATATTAGCCAAGTAGGGCAAGTGTGACCACATTGTTAATAGGTAGACACTCTTGCACTGACAAAGTACCGTATTTAGCATTTATATGTGTGATAGGAGATCTCCTAATAGTATGTTGCATATGTAGACTATAGGGTTTGGATTGTTTTCCCATGCACATACTATGTAGATTACTTCACAGTCATCAGGCAATGAGTTAACTCTACTATCCTCCAGAAGTATGAAGCTGTACAACTGGCTAGCGGAACTAGACAGTCACACACAGTCATAGCACACTGTCTACTTTAGCACACTATGTTCAATATGGTTGGCAATGAGGACTCATTGGTACACATTTTTGCCATGCACACTATTTTACATGCACCTGATGTTGTTCAGCGCTGTTTGTTACACATAGCTACATACCTTTTTTCAAGTGGCAATTCTTAGCAGTTGTGATGTAAGTGTTTATATGTTTACTGTGACTATGAAGTAAAATTGATTACAAACTGGTAGTGCTTATATATTTATTTTCATATATGTATACTGTTTTCATTTAATCATTATTTTACAACATCCTCAACGTCACTCATGGCTCGTCAAACTTTTTTTGTACTATATGGTCTCTCCGCCGTGTTGCTGCAAGTGTCGGTTCATTTTGATGTTGCTCTCTCTTTTCTCATCATCGTCCTGCGGCACTTCATGGTTCTCATTGGCACCATCCCATAGACATTGGTACGCATAGAGATATTGTGCAAAATACAGCACACTAATATTATTTTACATGCCATCATTGGTGAGCACAGCAATTGGCCCCAGACATGTCTAGACTGCTAAAGCAGGACTCCATACATTGTCTCAACTACGGACCTGGTCCTGCTTAGGGCATGAGCGTAGCTCCTCTGGGCTTCCATCTCGGGCTGTTTCTGAGGAGTGAGCACCCATGGCTGCAGAGCATATTCTTTGTCAGAAGTAAAGAGCAAAGTTAGTAAATGGTCATGACAGGTAAAAGCCTAATATTTATTTACATTCTGTTATGTGTCCTAAATGACTCATACACTTTGCCAACAGTATGAGATGCACTCTGACATCGTTTGGTATGCACGCAATTTGAATTATGATATGACTGACACTGTTTTACATATACCAGTTTACTGTCCTCTGATAAAAAAAACGTACTATTTGTAATACTTGTAAGTGCCAATGCCATGAAGCTCGTGATTTTTCAGCAGTAAGGAGAGTTAGTTAAACATTGAGGAGACAATTCTCTCACACTCCTCCTTTGTATCTGTTTTTGACAACCATTGCCAATTCCTGAACTGATACATCTCTAAATTTTCTACCTGTAGCTGGATCAAGTGTTGTTGTGTACTTCATTCACACATATTTGGGTGCAAGAGCTGAAGTCACTGTTGTTCAATAGCTACTTCGATGGGGAGAGTAGTGAGTGGATATCAATGTGGGGCATACAAGTGTACACATGTCAGTGCACTGTGTCCACTATATTGACAGTACATAAGCTGTTTTAGATATGTGGTAGTCTTGTGTTGTACAGTGCAACTGGTGAACTAACCACACTTCTCAGCCACAATGACTGTGGACAGTTTAGTACATATTTTCCACATAATTCAGTGTCTAGGTTTTGCTACCTGTGCTGCTGGCAGACATTGCCTCAAGACAGCCACATTATTTACAAGGTGAATGTGTGGCTGCCGGTTCTATGAGTCATACTTTGTGCCTGAGGGTGTGCCTTGCTGGACAGTCTGTACACCTGGAGGACTGATAGAGTAGGCGTGTGTGGCATAAACAGGTGGATATGTAGGATGGGAGGTATAATTATGCATGGTACACATGACCTTGAGAGGTAAAAATAGGACTAAAGTTCCCTGTTTCACAGGTCTTGGATACATCACATGCCTCAATACCATGCGAGTTACCTGTGGACACTCAGACAACAGAAAGGGAGTCACTACCTTCAACACAGTATTGTGACACACCGTTGTACATAGTATAGCATTACTGAGGCTCTTTCAGACATTTGGATGAACACACCAGGCCTCATTTACCAGTTGTTGCCACGGGCAGCACAGATGTGACTTGGCTGCACTGCCCTGCATATAAAGGAAAGGGTAGGAATGTGTCATGTAACTAACATAATTGCTCCCTGTGCCATTGGATTGAAGCTAGCCTGACTGATGAGGAGTGATACCCTGAAACCAGTACCAAGATGCCTTTTTCCGGTCCAGGGAGACCGGAAAAACAGTTGACAGTTTTGGCTGGACTGTTCCCATGAGAAGCAGGGTCAAAACTAATTTGGATATAGCTTGGTCCAAACTGAGGTGGCATGGTGAGAGAAAGAACAATGGTTTTAACCCAGATCTCTTAACTGCAGGGTGATTGTTTGATTTTTTCAACATACTGTCTATCATTTGTTTGCGCAGCATTTTTCACCCTAAGTGGGTTGGCACTTTCCAGATGTGAGTGCCTTGCTTGCTGTGCCACTGGATTCATGGTAGCCTATCTGATGAGTGGTGATACCCTGAGACCGGTCCCAGGATGCTTGTTTCCGGTCAAGAGAGGACCTGACTTGGCGGTTCTGGCTCAAATGTTTCCATGACTGATTTGCACATGACTGGGTCCAAACTGGGATGGCATAATGAGCAACATAACAATGGATTTAACCCAGATCTCTTGATTGGGGTGAGTGTCTGATTCGATCAGCATTTCATCCATCATTTGTTTGCACAGCATATTACTAACACATGGCACATCCGTGGTGCATCTCATATGCACCATCACATATTGGTGACTAGTGCCAAAACACACCCTTGCACTATGGTGCATGTGTGTTAGCCTTGTTTGCTCACCTAATGTTATGCTGTAAGGGACACCTTCTGGCACAAAATAAATCAACAATGGATACGTTTTCCTTGTTCTATATATATTGCAGAATGCATCATACATAGAAATAGGAAATGTCAAAGAGAAATGTAGTTATTTCTCCTCGTTACTCCTCCCAAACAATTTAGATACACAATTCCGGGTTCCCAGATCCTTCAAAATCTGGGAATGTGTAAATATTCATTTGTGTTGCACGTGAAAAAGCCACTACAAGGCCCATGGAACACATCCTTGACAACGGGTGAAGCTACACTGCACTTTTCACTGACTTGCCTTACTCGTTATATATGAGGCCATGAAAAGGTGCGCAGGGTGCCTTTGCATTGCCTCATATATTTGAGTGAGAGATCTGCTCCACCAGAGCATCATGGACTTTGATGCTCCAGCAGCGCAGTCCACTTGTACATGTGACCCACAGTGGCATAGGAGGTCTCAACATGTGTCACTTGAAGGGCTGTCTTGTACATGTGCCATGGAGTTTGGGGCAAGTATGAAGGCCCACACCTGCTAATAATTCACTCTCTCATTCACCCCAACATTATTATGGCAACGTTATCCCACATTACTGTCACGTGGTTAGTCATGTGCTTAAGAAGTACTTATCAACCAGTAGGCCATTCACATATCTGTCATTCTGGAAGTACTCATTGATGATGGAATGTCTGAACATGAATGAATCTTGAGCACTCCCAGGGTACTTTGCCAGAACATTGATGAACAGCCCCAGGTGGTTCACTATTGCCTGCAAGTGCATGGAAACTAGTGCAGTATAGGTGGGATGTAGCAGCTGGAGGCACATGTTACACATATGTGCAGTCCATTTGTCAGGATTCCTGCCACAGCACACCTCTCAAGGCTATCACAATATACCAGCATCACTCATATCATTCCTCCCAACACGTATGAATGAACACATGGCTTGTACCCTGACCTTTGACCATATTACATGCTGTTGGTTGTAGCTAGCTGCAGCTGGTGTTCCCCAGTGTGTTTGAAAAAGGTTAATAGCTTTTACAAATGTTTTACCATGCATATGCATAGTCAGGTTTACACCAGAATAAGCATCAAGCAAGTAGAATAGATGACCTCAACATGAACCTTCCAGTTCAAATCAACCCTCATCAAATGAATCCCCTGCATCTGTTCCGTGCTGTAAGCAATCAGAGCACAACCTTTTTGAACATTCTAAAACACCTTCTAGAAGATAGCCTCATTTAATTTATCATCTGCACTGTTCCTTGCTATGATCAATTGGAATGCAACATTTGTGAACATTCTAAAGCACCTTTTAGAAGGCAGCCTCATCAAGTAAATTATCTGCACTTGTTCCATCTTACAAACAAATTGAAAATTACCTTTATGAAAATTCTAAAGCAGTCTTATTGAAATACCGTCCACACCCCTCCCCTTCGCTTAGCCCATTCTCTTGCCACTTACCTGTTTTCAGGCTTACAGGACTCTGTCTTGCCAGCTCCCTTGATTCTCTTGCTTTGACCTCACCGCAAAGAACGTCCTCCATTAGTCTTGCACCTGCATGGAAAAAAGAACATGAAGAAAAAGAGAGGCGCATTAACAGACTTGAGTTACTACTCACTGACCTCAGTCACAACATCCTGCTGCAAACAAAGGTAACCAGTGTTTTTTTTCAGCTTGTACATACTGTTGGCAAGGCTCTGCCAGAGAGGACTTGGGTGGAGCACACCACGTCCAAATTTGCTTGGGGGTTTGATGCCAAAATCATACTCACTACTGTTTCGAAAAGTTTGATAAAGGAGCATCTATGGACAATATAAATGAAAAAAAAACAAAAACAAAAACTAAAGTTTGGTTGAGATTTGAAAAACTTTTGTTATGTGATACATTAAGAGATAGAGTTAATACTAGACTAAAGCCTTATTATTTGTTTGTTTATAGGTACCATATCTGCTGGTACCATTCAACAGACTAGTGTGAATGTCTGCTGCAGTGTTGCTGTTGAGTAGACGAGCCACAGCATCTTTGACTCTACATGCTCTAACCATCCAACCCCCTTTACCATGGGATTTGCCACCGGACCAGTGTCTCCTTCTGTAATCTGAAGGCAAGTTTCAGGAAGATTTGGGAACTAGCATCGCCGACACCATTGGAATCATCTGGGATCCAAGTAGGTGGCTTAGGACACCATTGCCCCCAACAAAGTGGAAATCCTTCAATGGCATAAAAGCTTTGCTTGTTTTCCTGCTGTTTCTACAATATGTGTTGGGGGGGGCATAAGCTACTGGGGTGTGAGGCTTATGATGGCATCCAGGACGGAGAGCAGGAATGACCTCCTCCTGCCTGAGTTTAATGAGGGTAGTGCTCTGCCAGTATGTCCCCTCCCTTCTACTGCGCTACCTCCTTGGTGATGGTGGTGCTCTTCTTGATGCTCCCAGCTGCAGTAGGAGTACGTCCATGGGGTTGTACAGCTTCACAGAGTGCTTTGGCAATGTTCTGCCTGTGTACCAGTGCAAATTCTCATTTTTATACCTGGTTTGTCAAGGCATAGGAATTTTTACATTTTGTTAACTCTGCGTGGTATTCCAATGCTCTGTCATTTTCTCTTATTGTTGTAAATACGGTTGTGTAACAGTTGAGTGACTGTTTAAGGGGGTATGCCTACTTTGCATATCATTTACATTACCTGGCGTAGCCGGATCAAGCACACAAAAAAACAATGGAGGAGAGATTACAGTGGCATATTTGTCTGCAGACGTTACTTTGTAAATATGGAGCACAGAAGGTGCCACTGCTATCTCAAAAGAAATGACGCTGTGGTGGCGTAAACTCTTGTCAATACGCCCCTCACTGTATAACACACTAAAATTAGGCATTTCTTTTCAGCTTCTAGATTCATGTAAAATCTGACACTGTTCAAATTGTAATCTTAAAGTAACCATAAAAAGGGAAAATGCCACCTCCCAAGGATAGAAAAAAGGGAAGTATCTCGCTATACAAGAAATCTGAATTTCAAAATTCAAATTGTAACCCTAAAATTAATTCAATTGAAGAAGGCTGGGAATTTTAAACTATATTTGTGCTTTGTGAAGTACAGTGAGATTATCATTTTAAGGCCCCTGCGATTTTACATGTGGTAGTTGGTTAGAATCGTCCTTGGTTTGTAACGGAGAGTATTTTAAGCACTACGCTACAAATAAACGTTTCTGTTTTTGAAAAGGTCTCTACTTTTCAGTATGTTGTGGTAATTGTACATTTAGAAAGGATGTCTGCCTTTATTCTAGACAATGTGTGCTTTAATACAGAGGAGTAGCCATTCATAGAACAACCTTGACTAACAATTAGACAGGACTTGCAATTTGCAGAGCCCAAGAAAAATAATTAGTGTGGGGGAGGAAAGGAATAGCATTTTGAGGATGTGAATTCTAAGGCGGTGCGTGCATATATACCAGGCTGCCAGGGACTGCAAAGGGAGCTCGGAGAATTCTCAGTTTTATGTGACTTCACTCTTTCTTACATTTGCATTCATAAAATATATGTGAAACGTGACATGTGCGTGTTATATAATTTATTAAGTTGTGCCTTGGCTTCACAAGCAGAGTATCTCTCTTTTTCTCCTACAACTTCACCGGTTTGACCTTAACACCCTGTGGAACCTCCCAAAACTAACAATATGAAGGCCTCATCCGCACGCTAGATCTCCCAGAGGCACAGCAAGGGTGTCACGAACCTAAATAGAAGCAAGACAAAGAAAAATGGGCCCCCACCCTTTGGACAGGTGGATACCCTCTCGGGTGATTACTGTGCTATACAAATCAACAAAACATAACACAAAGATGTTAAAAGACATCGATTTGGAGGTGCAATGGGCCCCTCACTTCCTTGTACACAGGTGCCACTGTACTTGATGCACAATTGATATATAAGCTTCGGAGATCCTCTTACATAACGCTCTTGAAAAACATTCTTCCCTCTTATGCCTGGTCTGCGCCTTATAATATTGCAAAAAAGAAACAGAATGAATGTATAAAACATACATAAAAGTAGAAGCTAATTTTATATGGGCATAAAGCCTCAAAGTTTGCCTTTCGGTAGGACTGTTAGCACATGCGTTATTAGCAGACAATATTATGGTGTGTCAGAAAGATGAAAGGATTATGATGTGTCAATTTTATCTCAGGCTAAGGGACTCAACCAAAGAAGCCACGTAGGGGCATATTTACAAGGGCCATGCACCACAGGAACATCACTTTTGATGACGTTCCTGTGGTGCAATGTCCTGCTTCATATATACACAAAGTGGTGTTGAGCCACTTTTTATAGCTTAACGCTGCGTTATAAATATGGTACCCTTTCAGGCAGGTATCTGTGTGAAAGGGGTGTGCAATGCGTGTTGCTGTGGGCATTCCACCGAAACACCCATTACTTTTTGACACTGCCCTAACTTTACAAGGATCTGTAAATCTGAGGCAGCGCCAACAACTAACGCAGTGGAAGAGCAGGCTTTTGAATGACGATACGCGAAGGAATACTTTTATTTCTCCCTCTTTTGGTTTTTCTGTGAGTGTTGTGTTTTGCAGCACCCTTAAAAGAGCAAAACGCCTGAATGATTGTTTATGCGCAGGAAAGTGTCCCTTCCTGCACATAAACAATCATTAAATATTGATAATTTGCTACTTCTATAGAAGTAACAAACTGTGAATATTTATTTTTATTTCCAGGAAGGGACACCATCCTGCACATAAACAATCATTTCTTGCAATGCAGGCACCCTTACACTACGGTGACTGGTGCAAGCGTGCGCTAGGAAGCTAATTTTAGTGCCAGCACCAGGGAAAACACAGGGGTGCACCTCATTGTTGTAAATATGGGGCATCCCTGCGTTTTGGATATGTCGGAGCGCCGCACTCTGACATTTATTTGTAGCGCCAACACTTCCTTGCACATGTGCCCTGTATTTGCATGATTAAGGTATTGTATTGCACATTTAGCACTGGTTTTAATACTTGGAATGTAGTGAGATAACATTGTTTCCTAAAGAACATTATGCCCATCAACTAGAAGCACACAAAAAACAAATCACATCTTGCAAAGTTTCTATATTCTTATTACATTTTATGGGAGTGCATTACCCCCTTAAACTTTTCGTAGTTTCTTTCCTTATTTATTTCCTAATTACCTCAGCCCCGAAAGTAAACTGTCTACTTCCCTTCTCCTCAGCTGCATCCCTATGTTGACGCTTTCATTCAATCTTTGCCTTCAAGCCTTCTTTACAGCTCTTCTCTGCATTTCAGCTAGGTTTGTGTTACAAATATCAAATAAATATTATGTGGGTGTAATTATTTATTGCAAGTGAGTAGTGCAGTCAACATGTCTTCATCCGCCACAATGACAGAATCAGAGCCACTTCCTTCCCTGGAAGCTGCAAAAGAAGATGATACGCAACCTTCAGAACAGCGTTGCTATGCACTAGAAGGAGAAAAACAAACTGACATAAACTCCAGAGCAGGGAAACTTGCATTGATGGTTCACAACCATTTCCCACACTGCAGCGTCAGGCACATGCTCATTAATATGTACTAATGCTATACAATATGTAGTCAAATATCAGCAAGAAAACCAGTGGTAAACGTTATTTGGGAATGAGGCAGAGTGTGGGCAAGGTCAAATATTGGGGAGTAGTCATGAAAGAAAATAGGAAAGAAAAAATTTGATCAACTAGAAAAACAAAGACAAATGTTGGGAAATGGCAAAAATGAATTTGGAAAAGGGGATGGGAAAGGGGATTCTGGGGCAGATTAACAAGAAAATGCGATAAATATCGCTTTGCACGCTCAGCGCAATTTTAACTATTGCTGGTTTTTATCGACCGGTTAGCACATTATTAACAACGCTCATCACCCAGGCAATAAAAATCCAGTGATAGTCACCCACTGTGTGCATCCACAGGGGGTGAGGCACAAGGGGGCGCTGTAGGGCCTCCTTTGTTTCCTCTCTGCCAGGGTTGTCATGGAGGAGGAACCAGCACGAAAACCATGGTGGAGAGGAAACTCCTGCTATGCTTGGCGGACCACGGTGGTCCTGCTTAGCATATAGATGCCTCTGGACTGCTGCACCACCAACAGAAAACAGCAGTTCCCTGGCAGTGTTGACGGTCCCCGGCTGCACGACAACTAGGATTATAATCTGGGGGTCGAAAGACTGCCACCAACGCCTCACCACAAGTCTGGTTGTCCAAGGACCATCAGACTCCCAATCAGCCCCTTAATCCTGAATGTAATGATGAGAACAGGTAAATCGCAAAATTGGAGAACAATTTTCCTATTAGAAGAAGTACTTGTCTAATCTAAACCCTATTCTCTCCTTTCCATGCGAAAGGCAAACTAAGTCCTAGTTGGACTGGGGATTCATGAACTTAGGTAAGGATGACTTTTGAATAACCATTTTAAGCCATTCTCACAGCACTGTTTATATATTGTACTCACATTCAGCACTGTTTTGTACTTTTGTCACTTAATCACCCTTGCGCCGTTTCCAAAATAGCTTTTATTGCCTGACAGCCTTACTACGTCATTTCTATTCCACAAGAAAGTTTAAAAAAAAGTGATCAATTGTTTAATACATTCCTTTGATTTATTCATGATTGGTGTGTTGTTTTCCTCTTTTTTTCTCTCTTTCCCATTGATTAAGTGTTGGAGTAAATGGTTTTCTCTTTGCTGTCTGTTATTTAGTAAATGGTATAGCAATTCTGTACCCGACAGACCCAACAATACATACACGAGGTGAAGTAGGAGAGTGGCGAAGCAAGGTGGGGTTCTTCAGGATGTGCCTCATTCAGACAAGCAGGAACAGTTTGTTAAAGAATAAGTGCAGGGGCCCAAAGTTTTCTCTGAAGCCAGCCACTGGTGCTGTTCAAGGTCACGGTTGCTGAATACCAACGCTGTGTAGTCTTTCTTGCACCTGGTGTCTCTTCACTTCAACACATTACGCTCTCTGTCCTTTTATCAAATTCTTGCAGGTTCTTTTATCCCTGCTGTCTCTCTTTGTTACAGTCTTCGAAATTCAGTCGTACCAAAGGCAGTTGTCTGAATGCATCGTACTTGACTTCAGCCACTAGCCATATATGTAGCCTTGTCAGGCACCTATGAAGTAATGTGGGGATTCAGATTTGATTTACATAATGGGGAGGATTTAGCAGGAATGGGACAGAACTACGGGGAGTTAGGTCAGTGATATGATAGTTCAATGCAAAGCATTAGGCAGCAATGGGATAGATCATGTTTATTCAATGGACAGCATTAGCAACTGATCGGCTATTTAATTGAGTGAGTTTAGCAAAAGTGAAAGCAATTCTAGAAATTATGCAGCAATATGGGGTCATTTACACGTTTTTGATGGGCTGCATAGGCTGGCATACTGTTGCTTTGATCCCCTGCGCTGCACCAACCCTCTAACAATGCTGCCCTACTTCACAGCTTCACATATGTGGCAGAGGTGAGTGTTGGGAGTCTCACAAAGACCTTGAACAGGAGGCATACGTTTCCTGTACAAATTCCTACACATAGATACATTTAGAAAATGTCCATGCAGTGGTATGTTCTATACACTGTACCATAACTGCTAGTCATAGTTTTTTTGAGAAATGAAATCATGTTCCCTTGTTTTCTGTGTGCTTCAGGTAAGCCGTAATTTGGATGCAAATATTGATCTTGCTATTTTAGTAGATCGGAATTTTGGGTCAAAACCTATACGTGTTTGTGCTGCTCCGCTTTAGCATTGCCTCTTGACAACTATGTTTTTGGAGCTTGAAAAGAGATTTAATAAAGACAAGTTAGAAATAAATAAACAATCAAATCGTGTATTTATAAAGTAAGAGGAATAATATCATGAATATCAGTCTAAATAAATTATTGGCATATGATGTTGAGTAAATAATGATTAAATTAAAGAAGAAAAAAAGGAAAAAGGGAGTTAGGGCTGAAAGAAGAGAGAAAAGGAGAACGTCAATATTATACCAAAAGATAAAGAAGAAGAGTAATGATAAGTGTTGCAAGAATGAGAAGGAAATATATAGAAAAAATAGGCATCAGAGAAAAGTGTAGAAAATATACGTACAATGTAATAACAATAGCATTAAACAGTAAAGCTGTGAAGTAACAACTATTGAAAAGGAATTCAAGGGAGTTTGCGAACTTCATCAGTTGATGGTTGTTGGGAATTAAAACAGTGTGAGGATGAATTAAGAAAAACAGTTACTGATGACCAAATAATATCTCTTTTGATGGTAAATGCCATTGGGCCAACATATGCTCTATCAAGTCTATGATTATAGCATATACCCTACAACCAAGCTTGGAAAGAGAGGAGTTCTTCCAATGGTTAGTTATTTGCTCAAAGGCAACTGACTGCAATTTAAAATATCAATGGCATTAAGATTGATAGAACAACTATTCTGATCTTCAGAAATGCTACCCAAAAATATGTTTGTGGGAGAAACACATTTGTGTTAAAAATAGAGTCAATCTGTTTCAACACTTTCCTCCAAAATTCATATGAGTAAGGGCAGGAGAATATAATATATTTTCATGTCATAATGAGTATCATGGCATGACCACCAGTGAGGTAAAATGGTGAATCTATTTTGTTTAGAGTAACTGGGAGAACCATAAGTCTGTTATAGATCGAAAATCGAATATGTGCAGTATTAGCTGATTGGGAGGTCTTGCAAATTGTAAACCATATTTTATTCCACAATGTAATAGACCAAGAGAGAATTCAGTCATGTTTTTATTGTAATACAATTTCTAGTTTATCTAAATTATCTGGGGATGCATGAAGACTCTGAAATATGAGAAGCTGTAGGAGATAATAGGAGCAATTTTGATTGTTGAGAATTGTGAAGAACAGTGGAATTATATGATGGGATTGCAGAAAGGATTTTATGAGTCGGAATGAATTATCGATTTACATTTTTTAATATACCAAGGAGGAAGGTTAAAAAGTAATAGAGCGTGATGAAAGGAAAGAAAAGACTCATTGTGAACAGATTGCTGGACCTGGCGTAAAGCCTTGTGTCTTCAGCAGTTTCCCCCAAATTTTTTAAATTATTTGTTTTATATATTTATTATGTTATAATGTTATAAAAACTTTTATAACGCGCTCTATTACTAGCAAGTATCCTGGCGCAAAAAGTGAGGTTGCACAGATAGCAAAGAGGAGCTGACAGTTATAGAATCATATTAAACAGATGAGTTTTCAGCCCTTTCTTAAAGGCAGTAATGGTCGGAGCAGCCCTAAGATGCAAAGGAAGAGCTTTCCAGACCCTGGAGGCCCTGACAGAGATAGACTGGCCTCCTAGTCTGGAGTACTTAAATCTAGGCACAATCATTTGGCACTGATTAGCCGTGCGGAGGCAGTGATTCGGAACATACAAGGCAAACCTTTTCCTCAAGTACACAGGTCCGAGCTGATGGGTCGCCCGGAAAGAGAGAACCAGTCTTTTTAACATAATCCGGTGGGCAACAGGAAGCTAATGGAGACTGCGTAGGTGAGGGCGGACACTAGATCTCCTGGGCAGCTTGAACAAAAGTGGCGTGACTGCATTTTGGATAACCTGAAGCCGTTGGATCAGATAGGCAGGTAAGCCGCTAAACAGGCCATTTGCGTAATCAAGCCTGTAAAGTATTAGAGCACGTGACACCGTCACTTTGGCCTCTCTCGGAAGGAGTGCGAAAAACCTGCATAAGGCTTTGAGAGTGGCAAAACACACTCCCGTAAGTTTTTTAATATGGTCCTCAAACCATATTATATTATGCCATATGGACAAAAATAAAAACATTGGTCTTTGTCCAAAAGATGGGAAATAAATATTGGTTGCATTCATCTAAAAATAGTTTTATGAATAGGAAGTAACATATGAGTAGATGTCTGGATAAAAGACATGAGTTCTCGTAAGGAAAAAGGGTTATAAAAACATTTTGATTTCAAGCCAAATAGCAAAGTATTCTATATCTTTATCTAATAAATTATGTGAAGTTTAGTTTTAGAAAGAAATCATGGTGATAAAATGTAAAATCTGGAAAATGTACTTTTTCCTGTTGTTTTTTTTCTTTTAATCTTGATAAGGAACATGTAGGGTTTTTTAGATAGAATCAAGTCTTCCCTAGGACAAAAATAAAGGATTCCGATTGGAGGTTAAAGATGATAGTTTAGCAATGGCTGCACATAAATTTAACGAAAAGGTATCTTTAATAGAGTCCATAATCTAAAGGTCTAAATATATTGATTTTAGACGCATTCCGAGCAAAATTATTTAAAATGAAATCGTGTTTAAAACATAGTGTTAGGTGGAAGAATTTCACATTATCTGAATTACGTCTATGCCCTAAAAGAGCAACAAAGTTATCAAATTCTTTAGGGAATGCTGGCAAAGAGGATTAGACTGAAATAGAAAAATATTATTAGCATAGACACATACTTTAACCTGTTTATTGCCGTAATGGATGCTACAAATATTAGAGTTTTGTCGCATTTGATCAGGAAAGAGTTCTATTGCAAGAATAAATAGTAAAGGAGAAAGAGGGCATCCTTGCCTGAAACCTCTACAAAAAGAGGGATCTGGAAACTAAACCAACAACAAAACTTTAAGTTTTGGCAGCTGTATATATTAGTGAGAATAGATCAATAAAATTGGGCCCAAAACCCAACCAAGAGAGAGTTTGAAAAATGAGGTTTCAGTCCATGCGATGAAGTGTTTTTTCAGCATTTAGTGAGATAGTTGCCAATGATTGTTTATAAGGTGTGGATTTGCTTAAATACTAAAGAAGAGTCTAGTAAAAGTAATGATTCAGAGAAATTCATATAAAATTAAACAGTAAATCCATATTGACCGGGAACGTTTCCTTTTTTAACTGATTTCTTGGCTGAAGTAATATAATTTACAGTGATACATTGATTCTGAGGGGAAAAATCAATATCACTAATAAATTATTTTTTAATAGAAGAAAAATAATGAGTTAGATCATCTCGAAGAGAGATAGATTCAGGATTAGAAAGATTATTGTAATATTTTGGAAATTCATCTAAAATTTCAGCATCCTTACAAACAGGAGATCTTTTTTGATTTTAAGATAGTTGGGCAAACGTTTACATGCTTTGTTTTGACCTCCATACTATTTTGCATTGAATTCAAGTAAATAAGAGGTAGCATTTTCAGTCAAGAGTTTGCTAAATTGGAATTTGGCTTTAATTAAGTCATTTAAATAAGATTTGGATTTGGCAGTAAAATAGAAGTGTTCTAGATTTTTGATATTTTTTTATAACTTCTAGAGATTTTATACAGCATATTTTCTTTAATTGGAAACTTAAGTAATGATACCATCTCTAGCATCAACATTAAAAGAGCCACAAATAGTCTCAGTTGAAATCTCAGCAGAGACATTTATTAAGTTGAAGTCATGTATAAATGATTCAAAATCGTGAGTGAAAGAATTGCATTACAAAGGAGAATTATTTAAGTGCCATCTTCCATTATCTTTAATAACTGAAAGTAAATTGAGATATAATTTAAGAGATGCATTATCAAAAATAAGAAATGAACCAATATTGACATTTAAAATATTCAGTTAGTATGGTTTAGAAACGAGTAAATGGTCCATTCTAGATCGTGAAATGTGAACTGTAGAGAAAAAGGTATATTCTTTCAATAAGGGATACAGATTCCACAAGCATCCCCAAGATATATTTGTTTTGTAGCTACAGTGAATTATATAGAATTACATGCATAAACAAAGGAACAAAAGTGGCTTTAGAGTTACGTCTACAAAGGTATCAATAACTAGGTTACAATCACTTCCAAACATTAAGTATTCACATGGGAAGGACATCAATTTATATACATATAGGTGTATAGATGTCCAGAAAATGTTGTCCAGTAGAGTAGGGATATAAACATTAAAGATACACATAGGAAATGTATACAGGTGAGCTTTACTTCAACCCATCTTCCTTCCTCATGAGAATCTTGGGAAATTAACCTAACATCCAGAGATTTATTACAAAGAGTGATTATACCATTTGCTTTGTGTAACAAGAACAATATACCTCCAAGCATGCTTAGGAAGCTAGAAAAGCAATATCCATGGTTTAAATAGGTCATATAGTGTAGAATTCAACTGAAGAGCAAGATGTCAGTAAGATTTTCCTCAAGCGCTCGCTCTAAAATAGCAAGCGCAGCATTGTCCAGTCAGTGCTTCCACTGTCATGTCAGAAACAGGCCTCAAGAATCTGTATCTGGACAAGAGAGGCCACCTAGAAGAATGAGGGCAACTTCATACAAAAGCACCCTCACACGGGGGTGTTAAAGATGTTGAAGCAACTCCTCCTCCTCCTCAATTGCCGGTCTTTGCCGAAGCACTACACCGAACTGGCCATGCTGATAGAGGAGCTCAATCCTGAAGCCCTCTTTCTAACAGAGACATGGCTCCAGCTAGAAACTGATCCTGCAACAGTATAGGCCACCCCCCAAGGCTACACTCTTAAGCGATTGGACCGCCAGACAGGCAGAGGCGGAGGGTTGGACATCATTTACAGAGATAACTATAGATGCCGCGTCACTCCCTCCACTACGCCAGCCTGTGAGAGCCTACACTTCACTCTCGAATTCTCCCCTACCACCACCTTCTCTGGTATTTTAGTTTATCGACCACCTGGTACCCTTAGCGACTTTGTCACTAATATGACGGACATAGCTGCCAACCTAGTGCTCTCCTCGGCAAATCTTACCTTGCTGTGTGACTTGAATCTGCATCTAGACGATCCGCTTAATTCAGCAGCCAACAGTCTTCGATCGAACCTCCAGTCCATTGACCTGCTCCAGAAAGGTTTTCACTCGACGCACACCAAGGGACATCTCCTAGATCACATCTATAGTAATCTAGATAGCCTAACTGTCGAGGTACCCATACCACTGCCCTGGACCAATCACTTTTTAATACCCTTTACAAGCACCCCCCCACTCTACAAAACCACAATAAACACTGGGGAAGAAAATGGGTCTCGCTCCCGCTCCCCAAGTGGAAACTGGCTCTCACCGAACACCACCCCCGAAGGTGACTAATCCCAACACAGCCACTGTCAACTTTGACAACTGGATTTCTAGTACCCTTGACCAAGTCCTCCCGAAGGAATCCCTGCACTCGATAAAAAGATCCAAAGTCGCCCCCTGGTACTCCCCGGCCCTCAGAACTATGAAACAATCCTGCCGCAAACTAGAGAGAGCTTGGAGACAAGAACACTCACAACCGAAGAAAGCAGAGCATAGAGCCGCAATAAAGCTCTACAAAAATGAAATAAAATCTGTACAAGCCCAATTTTATGAATCCAAAATTAACCTAGCTGCAAATTCCCCTAAAGAAATTTTTAAAATAACCAAATCTCTAATTGCCCCCCCCCCCTGAGTGTCTGTCATCTGACGGCGCGCAAACCCGTTGTAACAACCAAGCCACCTTCTTCTCCCAGTAGATCCAGGCCATTTATTCCTCATTCACCACTGGTAGTGACGACACGGAATCCATCACCACAACAGAGTCTGACCTTCCAGTCCCCTGTTCGCTGGACAAATTACCCCTCCTAGATTCCATCACATTAGACAGAATGATCCCTAAAGTCACCTCGGGATCTCCTAATGACCCAGCACCTCCGCAGACTCTTACTAAGGTCATTGATGCCATTCGCCCGGTCATCCTGGATGTCCTTAACGCCTCCATCACCTCTAACTCCGTCCCAGCTCCATGGAAGTGTGCAATGGTTAAAGCCCTACTGAAAAAGCCTACCTTAGACCAGAACAACTTGGCCAACTTTCGCCCAATTTCCCTACTTCCCTGGATGAGCAAACTGCTTGAGAGGCACGTCAATAACATCCTAGTAGATTATTTAGAATCTAATAATCTGCTATGTGCCTCTCAGATGGGGTTCCGCCCTCAGCACGGAACCAAAACTGCCCTCTTAACAGTGACGGAAGAAATTAGAGCTGTGCTGGACCGGGGAGGAAAAGCAGCCATCATACTACTCGACCTCAGTGCCGCGTTCGACACAGTTAACCATGCCACACTATTACATCGTCTGAAAGGCATGGGCGTGTCGAACGCGGCCCTGGAATGGCTGACCTCCTTCCTGGATGAGCGATTCTTCCAGGTGTTTGAGGGCGAGGTAGTCTCCCCCAAGCAACCACTCAGCTGTGGGGTTCCCCAGGGCTCCTCCCTAAGCCCCACACTTTTTAATGCCTACATGCGACCTCTAGCAGAGATAGTCCATCCCTTCGGTGTGCGTATTGTCCCCTACGCGGACGATACCCAACTGGTGGTCTCTCTGGACCACACTGAGGGGTCGTCCAACACCTTGGGCCCCTGTCTAGAGGCTGTTGCTAAGTGGATGCAATCCTCCTGTCTGAAACTTAACGGGGAGAAGATGGAGATTATGCTACTGGGCAACCCTCCACTGACCATTCTGGCCTCCATCTGGCTCACATGTCTTGGTGCTCCTCCCCCCCAAACCTCAGATAAAGAGCCTTGGAATTTGGCTCGATAAAGCGCTAGACTTTTCGGTCCAAGCCACCAAAACAGCCCCCACGTGTGTCGGGCTAATGAAAATGCTCCGCAAACTGCTCCCTCTGCTTCCATTCCAGGCGAGGAGAATCATGGTTCAGGCCCTGATACTCTCCCGCCTGGATTATGGAAATGCTTTATACCTAGGAGCCACGGCAGCAGTGACCAACAGGCTCCAAGTCACGAAAAACTGTGCCGCTCGATTACTGTTCAACATCCCCCGTTGGCAGTCAGCCAAGAAAGCCCTAAAAGAACTTCACTGGCTCCCAGTGGCTGCCAGAGCACAGTTTAAGGCCATGTGCATTGTGCACAAATCCTTCCACCGAACAGGCCCTGCCATCCTGTTCCCCTTAGTTGTGCCCTACGCCCCGTCCAGAGCCCTCCGCTCTAGTTCACTGCATCTAGCAACCACAACTAAAATCAACAAAGCCCGATGGTGCGGCCGCTCCTTCTCCCACACCGCCTTGAGGCTTTGGAATTCTCTCCCCCTAGCCCTTAGAGAGAATAATAACCGGATGGCATTCAGAAAAGCTTTGGAAACTCATCTGTTCGCAAAAGCGTGTTAATCCACCCTGTAGCTCGCCACAGTAATCAGTCAAAAGCGCCGCGAGGCCTCCGGGTAGTTACGCGCTATACAAATACAATTTTTCATTTCATTTCATTTCATCACAAGACCGACTTTCTCCACAACCGCCATGAAGCCAAGTCAGCAGGATGCCATCTATCAACAGTGCCAAATCACCTGCCACTCTGACACCTCCTTGATGCACAGTGATGTAAAATAGGGCAGAAGAAAAGTTTGTAGGCTCCGGAGTCCCTCAAGGCTCTTGCTTGAGCCCCACACTTTTCAATATATATATGGCCCCACTAATCACCCTCATCTCATCTTTTGATATAGATACCATTGCATACACAGATGACACGCAGCTCATTCTGGTGCTGGAGAATGACACTTGTGAAGCCGAAACAAAGCTCCAAAACAGCCTTACCACCACGTTCAGATGGATGAACCAAAATCATCTCAAGTGCAATACTGGGAAAACTGAAATTCTACCTTTCGGCAAAGGAAATACCTTCAACCCCTCATCGTGGTGGCCTGAGGACACCATTGCCCCCCCAAGTACAGCCTCCTCAGTCCGTAACATAGGGATCAAATTTGACCCCTCCCTGAGCTTCAAACAGCAAGCCACAGCCGTAGCAGGGACCTGCTTCGGAATTATTAAAGGGCTCAGGAAATTTAACAACCTAATTCCCATCTCCGCAAGGAAAACGGTCGCAGTAGCCCTCATCACCTCCCGCATCGACTACTGTAATAGTCTATATGCAGGGACCAACAGAGAAGTCTGCCACAAATTACAAATGGTACAGCATGCTGCAACCAGACTAGCGCTAGGATGGAAAAAGAGAACCTCAGCTACAGCAGCAATGAACCTCCTACACTGGCTGCCCATCTACAAAAGGGTGCTCTTTAAAATTCTACTGATCACTTTCAGGGCTTTCAATGGAAAGGGACCCAACTACATACTGAAAATGTTCAAGCACTACGGCCCCACGCGATGCCTCAGGTCTCAAGGGGCCAATCTTCTCACCATTCCCAAATTCAGACTCAAGACTAAAGGAGGAAAATCCCTGGCGGTACTAGGCTCCAAGGCCTGGAACCTTCTTCCCCCCCATCTCCGTCAAATCTCCACAGAAGCAATTTTCAGAAAGGTCCTCAAAACTTGGATTTTCACTCTCTCCGAACAGCAATGTAAAAACCTAGTCTAGATACCTCCCCCCTTTTCTTCCAGATCTACTAGGGTTCTTAAATCTCTTCTACAGCGCAACGATGCTCCTTGGAGTGCAACCTGCGCTTTATAAAAACCCCATCACATCACATCACATCACATAGCTTAAACCTGTATTTGCGTAGTGAAAAAGGCACTTTTCCAACCCCAAACACCTTTTGGGTAGAACTGAAACAGCATATGCCACTTTGCTTTACTTGGAACCACTACAAGCGGCATTAAATTTGGCCCATTGAGTCTCTTCTTGGAGTATACGAATAGATCAGTGATGGGGATAGTGGTGCTGCAAGCACTGCCAGGTATCTATGCCTTTTTACATACGTTTATCACCCAGGTCTCAACTGGGTATATGAGTGAACTCCTGTCACATGATCTCTCTCCTCACTACAGGTGGTAACAATGAAACACTGCAGTGAAATTCCTGAAAAAAAAAATCAAGTTAAAAAACTGAAATATAAACTATAAAGGACAGGTTTACTGTTACTGTTACAGAATGACATTCCTTTTCAGGTAGGTGCATACATGTGATCAGGTAAAATGACAAATGTAATACAGCAATGGAGCTAATGGCGGACGTAAGCTGTACAATTGCCCTATGCTATCGGGGCAGAAGCAAAATATGAAGCATACATGAATGACCATAGGCTAAAGATGACCTACCCTAAATACTCTTAGGGCCCGATTCCCATGTCGATTGGAAGGCCCCTGAATCGGATTAGGCTTTCTCAGATCCGATCCATAGCCCTTGTGTATGACCGAATCGATCACATGTCCAAATGACCAAGTATGATGCGAAGATCATGTATGCGCCAACCTAATTGTTACCGGGACCCGAACCTGTCCATACGACTAATTCATAGTGGAATTGTGCCGCACTATGAAGCCGTATTCCAATCAAGTGATTGTGATGCAAAATTCCGACAGCTGTTTCGCCTCAGTCTCAGCGAGTCGAAACAGCTGTCAGAAGTGTACTTCGAGGGGTCGTAGCAGGCCCCCTTCACCCAAGGCCCTCTGAATCTGTCACGGAGGTGTGCCCATGGGTCCCCCAATCCAGGCATGCACAGAGTGGCGGGCACCATGGGGTGCCCACCACAGGGTGAACACTTTTCCCTAACCACAACTTTTTAGGTCTCACATGTAGCGTTGCAGCACAACGCACTGTTGCTCTGTGAGAACTCTTTTGATGAGGAGATTTCAGAAGGGGGCTTTAAGCCCCACCCCTCATTTCCATTGGCTGGCATCACCGTTTCTGCTAAACGGTGTCCTGCCATTGGAAATGAGAGTTTGTGGTGGACGCCCTTTCGCCTCCGAACCGGACTCTGTGGCCTGCTTTCCTGCTGTTGCAAAGCACTTTCTTATCTTTATGGGGCCATGTGTTTCTAATTAGAAACACATGAGTTTGTTGCAGAGAGAAATGAGAAAGGCAGGGCCGGCATCGGCCACGCCAAATGTATGGCGGTCATGCCGACCTCTGACGAACACACAGAGGTGGGCCTGTCACGCGCAGTTATGACGCGACAGGTGCACCTCGACAGCAAATGGTTGTGGGTCATGGGCGTGACCCGGAAGTGATTGTAATCATGTTTGGGTCTCGCGCTGGGCTAACGCCGGGCCGGTTAGAACTGGCTTGGCATGGAATCGGGCATAAAAGGCTGGGTAGCGTAGGAGTCTGCCTCTTTGCTCCCCGATTCCTCAGCCTGCTGCACCAGCCTCGCTAGTTCTCCAGGGGCAGTTAGAGGAGGTTGGCTGGGTGGGTGCTGGGGAGGGGGGAGTTACGCTTTCCCTAGGCTGGTTGGCCACCCTGCACATGCACAATGGCGCAAGTAAATGGTGCAAAACTGCAAGGGGCCGTTATGGAGAAAATATACAGAGCGTATGGGGCTAACCTGGGGGGGGGAAATACCCTTCACGGTGAACAGGCCCTGGGCGCTTGCCCACTCCGGTTGGAAGGCGGGCATAATTTGATAAGGATCTGCCACCAGCTATTGATCTTGCCGTAGGCTCAAGTAGGGCTACGCAGAAAAATGACGTGCTATTATGATTATTGATGATGGTATGTTTAGATTCAGATAAGAATACCTTGTATTAGAGATATGTTAAGGTTAGCCATCTGACATCTGTACTTATCAATGTAATGCAAAGTTTTCTGTGTATTGTGTAAATATTGTATATATTAATTTGTCTAATTTTTATGATAATAAATACTGCTCGGGGGGTTTTACGACCCCCTCATCCAAAACTCTTCTCATGTTATTATCTGGATATTGATACAGGAGGAGGAGGTGTAGGTAGTACCTGGCCATAACACTTCCCAATGGAGAAATGTGTTTTTTCAGAGCAGAATTGTTAACGTCATCGCATAACACCTAAATTGTATTTATTTTGGGTATAAAGCTGTCTGTGTTCTTGCTTGTTTGTGCATATGTACCTTTCTTTCTTGCAGGCAACGTGCAGTTCTTTTACAGGATAAGTAAACATACTTAAATTGTTGGGCTTTAAAATAATTTCTTCCTCTAAGAGTGAGAAGTACTGTACGCTTTGCTGAAAAAGAATCCCTTTCAACGAAGTTTAATGAAATAGGTGAAATTATTTAAATTGATAAAAAATCATTGAAATAATTTAGTAAAAGAGATTATGTGATGTTGTAAAATTCATGCAACTGTGTACTAAAAGAAAAAAAACATTCTTCTAATGTACATATTTTGGAAACCATCTAAAAAACCACAATTACCTTATATGCATGATTACACTTACGGCTCCTGAAAAGAAAAAACAGTACACTCTCTGCAAAATGCTTACATTCTGGTAGGGATGGTGAAAGTTCTGTGCTTTGTGACATTGTACATATGTCATACACATAGTACATTGCAGAAAAATAGCATATGTACAGCAGTTTCTACTTCTTCATCGCACAAGCAACACAATCTTTTCAACCATAGTATTATGAGCTATCTGCCCTTAACTTCTAAAGCTCACAAATGAAAACTCATCAGTAATAAAAGTTTCAAATTTACATATGTAGCAGACCCTATGGGTCATAAAGAAGGGAGCAAAATGGCCTACACATTTTCCAGAGGATACATAATGCAGAATAGTTGTGTGAAGACAGGACTTTCTTCTTAATGGAGGCCTTTAACAACGAGCATTGAAAATGCAATAGGTCGCGCCTTTGATTAAGTTAAAGCCATTTGCTTTGCTAATGGTATTGTATAGCAAAGCAAATGGCTTTAACTTAATAAAAGGCGAGACCTATTGCATTTTTAATGCTTGTTTACTATGGTAGCCTGTGTATGCATCTTTACACAGGCTCCTATAGAGTTCAATAGGAGTCCGAGCGAACTGATTCTGCAAGCATACAGCAGCATCATACTCGCTCGCTCGGACTCCCTGAGCATGTCTGGCTTGGAAAGCCCTCTGGATCAGAGTCGTACGGAGGGGTTTCCTAGAGAGATCAGAATCGCGCCCTCACTCTATATTAATGTATTATTTTGTATGAGGCTACTAAGAACTTAAATCTGTTTCTAGGACACACCAAAAATTGGACTGGATAACTCACACAAGTTGATCATGAATGAAGCTGCAAGACATTGAGATGCAGGAGTGGTAGGCAGCTGTGTGGGAGGTTCAGCGACCTGCAAATGGTTGAAGGGCCCAGTGCTACAATGGTGGGGCATGGCATAACTATTGTTTTCCTTGGATAGAAAGGTGGATGTAGGCAACAACAGTCACTTTAATCTGAAAATTTCGGCTCAACTGGACCGTGCTATAAGTAACTGGGGTCAGAGTACAAAGATGAGGAGCCCACGTTCTCTGCAAAATCCATCACTTCACAGACACATATGCCAAATGCCTCCATGTCATGTGACTCGTTCTTCTAGTCTGTTTTTTAGCCAAGCAACATTGTGCATTTTGGCACTTGTAGTTTTATTTCACCATTGTAATAAGGGTTTGAAAACCTCAGCAAGCCAGGACTATCTGAAGGTGACATACATGGCAGGGTCTTCTTGGCAGCTATGCACAAGAAGCTGAGAAGGGGGTATAATTGGACTTACAGAGGCCTAGCGCTATAGCTCAGAGATTTCAGGTAGAGGGATTCCTATCTCGTGGGAATGCTGTCTCTGGGAGGCAAGCACAAATTAGATGTCATAAAGGAATGATTCCAGAGGGCGACAACTCTCCATTATCTACATATCAGTTGTAAGCACTTTGGTTTTTGTTGAAATGTTTTTTCTCTTGCTGCAGAAATTAATGATTACTGACAGTGGTCTGTAGAATCTAACACTTTTTTACTATGTGACTTAGGTGCCACAAATGAAATGTGTATTTTTCCGTCGGTAACATGAACTCTTGTATGGTAGGTAAAATCTGTCCCAGAAGTAGTTAGACAAGGAATGCATGGAAACTGCAGTTTTGCCTCCCAGTAAAGATTGTGGGACATAACTGAGAGTCACTGGAGCCTAACTAGGGCGTATTGCTCATAGATCGGTAAAGACATAATGAAGATGGCGACTATGGAATCTGGAACTGTATTGGAAAAAATCAAGACTAAATTCCAGAGAGCATGGGCCAAAAAGGAATGGGAGGGAAAGTAGCTGCCTTGACTTTGAAGTACTATTGACTGTCACAGGAACTGAATAGGTGGCAATGGTCTACCCTTCTGGGGATGAGTGACTGCCTTAATATGCAGACCAAAGGCATGAAATTCAAGCCCTGAAAAGGGAGGAAAAAAGCATCTCATGTACCTTCCTCTGTTACACAAACTGTTGCAATAGTATTTATGCTGGTGCCTAGAATTATCTTCACAGATCCCAGCCCTCGACAGTGTAATATTGCTGCATTCTTATGGACCTCCCTCTTGTGTTTGACATATTGTCTTGCCTCTTATTTTCACAGTATGCATTTATTTATGTAAGTGGCATTTCTATAGCAAGGGAGAGGTGTGGTGCAGTGGCCAGGGTAGCTGACCCAGGAGCACAGAGCTCATGGTTTGATCGCCGGCGGCAGCTTAGCTCAGCACCATGTGACTCTGGGCAATAACCCACTTAATCTCCTGATGGCCCCCAACGCCTTGAGATACTTAGGGGTGAGTAGTTCGCACCTTACAAATACCAGATTTAGATTTATAGCGCAAACATAGTCAAAAGGTCGAGGAGCTCTGTACATTGTCAAAGTCCAGAAAAAAGTCAACGTGTGACAAGTGAGGTAGCTGGTTTGAGGACCTGTGATAAATTCTTATGTAGTGATCTTTGAAACGTTTGGTCTTCAACTCTTTCCTAAATTGGGGCATCGTTAGTATGGTCATGATGGATACAGGGATGTTGTTCCAGATCCTCGGTGCATATAAGGAAAAAGGCTTGTTCCCTTATTTTTTCTTTTTTACACTTCTTACTCTGCAGGCTTTGTAACCTGTCAATGTGGGTGTTCATGAATATTGTATCATGGGCCAAAAACACCATAACCAAAGGGCATATTATCAAGGGGGTTTATCTCCGCTTTTTTGGCTTTAAAAGCCAAGAAAGCGGAGATAAAATGATCTCCCTATTACCTAGCTGTCGCTAACACCAGTTAGCGACAGCTAGTAGGAGATAGCGACCATCTTGGGCCCCACTTTGCATGTCAGTGATATTTATCACTAATGACATGCAAGGTGGGCGTGCCAAGTTGTTAGCGACTGGAAACAGTCGCTAACATCGCTATCTCCTATTACCACCTTATGGAGATATTCGCGCTAAGCTGGTTAAGGAGCTTGCAATATTAGCCATAGTTTATGAATGGTCTTGAGATAGATTGTCAAGTTTGGTTTAGTCTGCATGCAGTACCAAAGCAAGAGTGTTATATGAATTGCAACAGCTTTGATGTTGTTCTTGTCCAACTCATGTCTTAGGCCTGCCACTGGGCTCCAAGGGCCAAGCTACAACAAACTATGCAAAAATTATTTTTCAGCTTTAAAAAGACCTGATGCCTTATTGCATCCCCAAAGCTCAGAACCATACAAGCCAGCTGACTGCACTTTGGCTTGATAGGCATTTTTGGGCGATTTCCATCTACTCAACTCGAGTACTTTCTACTGGCTAATCAGTAAGTGCTACCTCTTTGGGTAAATGTATAGGGCTTTTCCTACACTGCAGCTGCGTAAAGGGCCAGAAGATTTGTCTCCCCTGACCATTTGTGCCTGTAACTTTGCCACCGCAGCAAAAGGCGCCGAGGTCCCTTGAGTGAGCTGTCCATCATAGTTGGGAAAGGGCGGGAAGACGTTTGATACCGCTAGTGTGTGGTGCAGGGCTTCTATGCGTGTCAACATGCCTCTTGTGTATAAAGTGTCAGAGAGCGATCAGGGCAGCAGGTGAGGAGAAAGCAGCCTCCTGGTCACAGGAACGGGGATTGCGCTCGAGAAACTCAGGGATGCAAAGACCTCCCTCGAGTATTACAGCTAATTTTCGATGGCAGATATGGGGTTAAAGCGCACTTGCCCAGCCTCGACCGTGCTCACTAATGTTTTGGGCTGATTAAAACGTTACTGAATTTGAGCTTCAACTAGGGCACTTGCTTTATTTATATCTGTAAGTGCTTCCTGTTGAGGTTTAATTTTTGGCCCACAGGAAGCACTTACAGAGTTAAGGCAGGTGCCCGAGTTGAAGCTAACTTTGTAACCATTTTAGAATGGCGCCAGCAAGCACTCTGGCAGCTTGCCGGTGCCATTCTAAAATGGTTACAAAGTTAGCTTCAACTCGAGCACCTGCCTTAACTGTGCTTCCTGTGGGCCCCAAAAAAATCCACCCATTCGCGAATTTTGCGAGATTCGAGGATCGCGAAATTGCCAAAAATTCAAACATTTCGCGAGCGGATCGGATTTTGCGCCCATATTTACTCCTCATCTCAAAGACCCTGAGGGGCCTGCAGAGTCTTTTGGATAGCTTCTTGTCATTTTGCACTAATAGAGGGCTTGTCATTAGCTCTGAGAAAACAAAGTACTTAGTGCTGAATCCTCCTAAAAATCTTAGGACCACACCTGTATTAAATTCTGTACCATTAGAGAGGGTCACTGTGTTTGATTATCTGGGTATTCGCATCTCCGATTCCATGCTCTGGAGTTCTCACATGCAAAAAATGCTCCTGAACTATAAAAGGGTAGCGTGGGCAATACTTAAAGAGCATCGCTCTTCAACGAGTAGACCTATTGCCCCCGCTATCGATATCTTTAAGGCTAGAGGAGTCATTTCGCCCCTTTATGGTGCCGAACTCTGGAGTTTCACCAATTCGGACCAAATTGTGAGATCAGAAAATACATTTTTAAAAGACCTCATGATGCTTCCCCAGAGGACCCCACTAAGCCCCTATTGCAAGATCTAAAGTGGCACTCATTTAGAGATTTAGCAAGACTTTGCCCCCTCTTGTTGTGGGCCCACTTGTGGCGGACACCAGAACTATCAAAGTATACAGCGGGGTTAAGCAAAATATTGTGTACGGATGGGTGGCATAAAATCAAATGGCTAAAGGACCTAATAACACTATTGTATGATCTTGATCTTAAAGAGGCATGGATAAACAGAACTGCCCCACCAAAGGCAGTACTTAAGAAGGCGTACTGGTCCTGGGTCAGAAACAAGGGTTATCTTGATCCCAAAATAGGTAGGCTGACAGAGGAGTTTATGCAACACAAGCATTTTATTTGTTATGAACCATACCTAGATATCATACAAAAACCTTACGACAGAGCTCTGTTTTTTGAGTTTGGGGTAGTTCACTCCTCACACGAGAGCTGACTGCGCAATGGAAGGCCCCAGATCAAACACCATCTTCTTGTATGAACTGTGAGGCCAATTCTGAGTCAATTGCGCACATCATGTTCGTCTGTCCAGCCTACAAAGTGCCAAGGGAACGTTGACTTAAACCACTCTGCAGAGAGATGTGCACTCGCAGTCACTCTGTGGCGCTGCGTATTCTAAGATCCGACGCACAAGCCCTTTATGCGTGTGGTTTGGCCACATTTTTGAGATGGGCATGGGATATTAGATCAAGAACCTTGAATGCTAATCTCTAAGTGTTTTTTCTGCTATGTGTTTCCCGCCCCTTGTAAATTGCACTTCCCTTTATTTGTTATGTTGAAAAAGTATTGGATGAATTTTGTCAAGCAGATGATCGGGGTACATTTTATATTTGTTGAAATGTATTCTGTTTTTAATAGTATAGCATTTTTACTTTTGTCCTAGAGCTTTTAAGATGTGTTTTTATCGATAGAAAACTATTATGAAAAAGAAAAGACATCTCACAAGTAGGAAACATGCATCCCCCAAAAAAAAGCATTGGCATAGCCAATCGGTCTCTCCTTTGGGACCTTCTAAGTATTTAGTTATGCAGCACAATATCATTACTGCAACAACATTAACAGTTGCATTGCTAAACACTAATAAGGTCCAAAAGGCGAGACCTCTTGGCTATGCCAATGCTTGGTTTGGAGGTTAGTATTTCCCATGCTGCATGACTGTCCGAGCACAGCAGAATTACTGCCTTGGGCCAGGTTTGAAGTTGCTTTTAGTGGATTTTCCAACTTATACATGGCAGCAGGGTCAACTTCTCCCTCAGCATTAGCATTCTCGTTTCCGAAGATTGTCCATCCACAATTAGTGAACTTTGCATGATGACCACCAGCCTGCCACAGAATGTTTTTCCTGTTTGACATCATAATGATTTTAGCCGATTCCCAGGTAAGGGCAGTTTCCAGATTTTGTTCCTGCTTCAGCTGGATATTTAAGTTAGCAATTATAGGGTTGTGATCAATGTTCACTCTAATTTGTTTCCCTGTGTGTGGCAATGAATGGTGTCTGTGCATTGCAGCCAACACTATGTGCATCAAAACGTTGTGAAAACTCACTAAGCAAGTGAATAAACTATCAGAGTCAGTGGTATTTGCCAGAAGTGAGACCACTCGCCCTTTAACTCCAGTATACACCACAGTGATAAACCTTTGTCTGGCCCTTAGCACCTCCATATCCACCTACTGATGACTTGATAGGGTTAGGAAGGGCCAAGAGTAGACACTACAAATGGATAACAGATTAATTCGTAAGTATGGTATTGGAATAATATTTATATAGCACTTAACTGCCAAAACAAGGTGTTGAAGTGCTTTATGCCAAGCAGCACACAGCGCTCTGAAACTGAAAGTGAGTGGTCAATCCAGAGATTATTGGTTATTTTTGGTAGAGAATTTAGTCTAATCCTCTCAAGGAGACCAGTCCTTGTCCTCACATTGACTCAAATGTCTTTGAGGTGAATTAAAATTAGTATCAGTTAGGTATGATCATTAGTGAGGGGTATGTGACCTCATTCAGATGGTCAGTGAGGTTAGTAGAGGAAAAAGAGGAGATCAGGTATTGCTAAGTTAAACAGTCTGACTTTCACCCTAAGACAAGTTGCAATCTTTGGGATGAGCTGTGGGGAATTTACATAAATGCAGTAATAATATTAAGATAAAGAAGCACATAATTTAGAGTATAGTCTGTACTCAGAACGGAGGCATACAGAGGATGAAAAGTAAGGAGAAGGTCAAAGAAAGAAAAAAAGAGAAGACAATTGGAGATTTTAAGACAAGGTCCAAATTGTCATGGTGAGTTTTAGGTGCAAAGAGTAGACTTTTGAGATATATACAAACTCCAAGGATGCAAAACTGTAGAAAGAAACATCATTATTTTCATGTGAGATTGTGCTACATTAGGTACTGTCATATCAGGCAAACAGTTAGTGTGCTTGTAGGCTATTGCTTCAGCTTGTACATCTGATCAGAGGGGGATTTGAAGAACAAAGTAATGGTTGGAACCATATATAAGGAAGTTTCAAGAACTTAATGCCATGTTAGAATAAAGCAGTAGTATCACGATTAAAGCAACGTGACAGAATATACAGGGTAAATAATACAAACATCGACATGATATTCTTCAAATGCTGGGGCTATTTATTCTGTTGATTACCCTTAAAATATCCCTAACAAATGTTTTGCCTAAGCGCAAAAGTAAAGCACTTGGATGCCCCTAGTTTAGCATGGCAAAGAATGGAGATGAGAATGGCTTTAAAACACGCAAAACACAAAAAGTCCTTGGGTCTTAAGTGCTAGAAAGGCACCAAAAGTGACTACAGCAGAGATAGTAGTTGGTTTTAGCATCACATAAACTCACACTTTGAGATTCTTCTCTCTCACTGCCCCCGTTACTCAACCAGTGTTATATTTCACATTTTGAGGATTTTAGTATATCCTTTGTAGAGTAGGAATCTTAAAAAATCCCTGAGGTCCTCCCTCACAGTGAGGGGGTTGTAGCCCTTGGCGGGGCTAGGAATCTCCGCCAAGAGGAGAATCCCAAATAATGAAGCATGCCACCTTGGTGGGTGATGAGATTTTGTCCTAATTAAAAGACTCCCCCACTAGCAACCAGATATCTCTGCTGTTGTCCCTTTTGGTGCTTTTCTAGCACTTTAGACTCAAGGACGTTTTGTGGTTTGCATTTATGTCTGGGGACTTTGTCCTTGCCGTTCTTTAAATTTCCCTTGGACCCCCTTCCTCTTTTGTCGTTCTCTTCTTTTCCCTTCCGATGAGAATAGCTTCCCAGATAGTGAAAGTGCATTGCCTTGTACCTGGAGTAGACCAAGACACTGAAGTGAGGACAAAGTGACTGTGCTACAATAAGAAATTCAATTACATCTTTCATTTAACAAGGAGATGCATATTAGTCTCCCCGAGTACTGCCATTCGATGGATTGCAGGGAGAAGTCATATGACTGTAGCTCATATTTCAAGGTGAGGAAGTGTCTAGGTCAATTCTGTCCTTTGTCTGCCCCTTATTGCCGTCAGATGACAGGGAGGTGCTGAGATCTCCCACTTCTTTGCCTTTATGTTGTGGGTCCATCAACTTGTAACCAGCCCTAATGCTTTCTGTTGTGAGAAACATCACGTTAGACAAAAGATTTTTCTTGAGGCCAGCCTGAGAAAGACATAGAAACCCCAATCTAGCACAGGGCTCATGTAGAGAAAGGAGCAACGCAAGCAGAGGAAAAGACATGTGATTTGGTGTACAGGGTTTCATTTCTACTCTTGGGCGTGAAGTCATTTACATTGACCTGTGCAGGTAAATGTAGTTCAAGTGCACTGCTTGTGGAGAGGCTAAGACTCTCTGAGTTACCAACCCTCCTGTGAAAAACGTCCTTATGATACTTATGATAAGCAGCCGGCCCCTGCCTCACCTGATCTCATGGGTGTCTTTCAGGGAGACCCGCAATGCTAGTTGAACAACAGTGCCAATAGAGTGGGGCTGTTGGCATTATGTATGTTGGACTTTTGTAAACGTTGCTTGACTACTCACCATCCTATAGGGTGTAAGCATTCACCTGCTTTTAAATTGAAGCCCCTGGGAAACATGGATCATGGAACAGGAAAGAGGAAACTTAGGACCTGGTCTAGCAGAGGAAAGATGGCTGCACCCTTAAACTTACCGGGTCAGATACATTTACTGCTGTTATCCCAGAAGATAGCCCCACATATTAAAACACCTCCTGCAGAGATATGCATGTAAACACTAACTTACTTTTTTCAGTGGTAAGTTTAAAGTGTCAGGTTGACTCAGCAATGTGTCCTTCTCAGGGAATTAAAAAGAGTGCCCTTGGTTTGGTGATGGTAACATCACTTGTTAGCACCAAACACATTCCAATGTTTAGCATGTAATGCATAGTCTGTATTATTATCCACATGGCAGCTACAGCAGAAACCCTATAAAATGTTTGCAATCCAGTCACTTCAGCACACTTGCCCCATATCAAATGTAAATACGTCAGCTAGCCCTGGCTTTTGTTATATTCAAGTGTTCGACACTCACAGATAGATGAGGTCTTCGGAACCATGGCCTTGTGCATGAGGAGAGTATTGCCAGAGGTGCACTACACAACTTACACATAGAGAAACAAACTTCAAGACCTTCATGTAGTACAATGTTTTAGGATTGACAATAGCCAGATATTTTTTTCATCATAGTATATATGTCTAAAAGTCAGCATTAAATGACTAAAAAATCTTACCACATTTGCTTATTTTTAAATTGTTAATATTATAACGAAGGAGCAACTTCACAAAATAAACAAGTCCCAAGAAAATCATAACTATTCAGATCTATTTGCAAACCAGCTGTAATAAAGTTCCCTCTCCCAAAACAAGCTTGTTGTGTCTTTATGTTCCTAAGGAGGCAATTGTCTAACATTTTTCTAAAAAGCATTTGCAATGCAGTAGGTCTTGCATTCCGAGAGTTTGAGCTTTTGACATTGTAAATTAAAATGTCTTTTATTTATGATTTGAAAGCCCGCAAGCGGTGCGTAAACACGCACTTTGTCTTTATAGGCTTATGAGAAGCCAAGCTGGCAGTAACTGTGCCTCTTTTACTGCTAGCCCATAAGCAAGGACTAGAAGTACAAAGGGGGTAGTTACGCACCGCTTGCAGGTTTTCAAAACATACAAATAAAAGACATTGGGGCATATTATCAAGGGGGTTTATCTCCGCTTTTTTGGCTTTAAAAGCCAAGAAAGCGGAGATAAAATGATCTCCCTATTACCTAGCTGTCGCTAACACCAGTTAACACCAGTTAGCGACAGCTAGTAGGAGATAGCGACCATCTTGGGCCCCACTTTGCATGTCAGTGATATTTATCACTAATGACATGCAAAGTGGGTGTGCCAAGATGTTAGCGACTGGAAACAGTCGCTAACATCGCTATCTCCTATTACCAACTTTTGGAGATATTCGCGCTAAGCGCGAATATCTCCAAAAGCTAACACCTGCCCTGAGCAGTTCTTAGCCATGGTATCCAATGGGAGGTGGATAACATGGCTAAGAGCATTCGCTCGCTAATGCATAAATATCGCTGACTTTTCAGCGATATTCATGCATTGCGGACGATTTTTATCGCATTTGCGATAAACCTTGGTAATATCTGCGATAAAAATCGCCGCAGCTCAGCGAAAAAAATTTCACGCTAACCAAGCAATAGCGATAATTATCGCTATTGCTTGGTAATATGCCCCTCTATCATTTACAATGCCAATAGCGCAAACTCTCGAAAATGTGAGACCTAATGCATTGTAAATGCTTGTTAATATATTATTACTGCTTTATATTTTATAGCTTGCTATCTTTTACAACTAGTAGTTCACTTCTGGTGTGAAGTACTCTGATGTCTATTGGATCTTGTCAGTGTTATATAGGCCTGTTAATGAATAAATAAATAATATGCACCCGTTTTTCACTACATTGAGGCTGTCGCAGCTGCCTTATGGCTTTCTTACAAGAAAGAGGGCGCCAGATCGCATCAGTAGACACAACACTGCATCGCTGCTAGGGGAAAGGGTGCTTAAAAATCAGAAAAATCTATTATATGAATATCAATAAATATTACTCGTGAATATCATTCATTTGTGACTTTGAAACCAATGCACTGACTTGCGGATATCTATAGCTAAAATCTGACAGAGCATCTAAACATTATGTAACTGGCAATGAAGGAAGGGGTCACAGGGCTCGACATGAGGTAGAACACAAGTCGAATTCTAAGAAGACGTCAACACTTCATTCCAGTCACGACAGCCTGCTATGCAATTACTGACAAGGCTGACGACAGAGCTCAGAGTGCCTGTGAACACCAAACAAACTCAACAGCCTTAACTCATTCTGGGGCATATGTATGAAAGTTTGGTTATGCCGTTCTCAAATAGCAAATTTTAGAGAATCACTATTTGAGAATCAAAAAAACGAGATGTATGTAGGATTTGCAAAAAGATTTGCGAATCCTACATGTTCCTTAATTGGGAATCGCAAAGTGCGATTCGCACTTAAGGAAACCCTCCCCATAGGAATGAATGGGAAGACATTCTCAATTTGCGATACATACATGGCCATGTGCGCCACATTGCACTTTGAATAATGCAAAAAAATGCATTTTTCTAAGAAATCGCAAATTACCACCAACTTGAATTTGATGGTAATTTGCGATTCCTTAAGGCCAAATTGCACTTTTTCGGTGCTTCTTACATCAATCGCAAAATAGGGAATCGCAAATTTTGCGATTCCTTATTTTGCAAGGCAGTTTTTCATTAGTACATACCACTAAGCCCAATTGCGATCGCAAACGCCGGAATTCGGAATGATACATATGGCCCCTTGTTATTTCGAGCCAGCCTCGTCCCCATCGAGCGCTCTCTCCCCCCACAGGTTATGCAGCAGCCAAGTGAAAATAGACTCCGATGCTGCAACATGGTTCCTATTTCAACAAGAGCTTTAATTAATGCAAAAAAAAAGGAGGTAATTTCAGGCAAACAATATTACTGCAATTGTGATAATTACTACGGCAATAAAACCTTCTTAGTTTGCCTCACTGTTTACTTACACAGAAGGTGTGGGGAGAGGCGGGGTGGAGATGTATTTGGAAGCTGATCTAACAGTATTAATCTTTGACGTGCTTCTAAAGCTGTTCAGCTTATACCAACGCCGTATAGAGAAATCCCTCGGGAGTTTTCACAATTTCTCAACAAGAACACCGACTAGCAAAATAAACACTGTAATTAATTCCATGGCAAGACAGGTAGTGTACCATAAGTGTCGACCCTTTGTCACCACTCGCACAGAAGCACGATCCTTAATGTGTGTAAAGTATTCCATCACAGTGAACAGTTTAAAAAGAAAACAAGCCGGATTCCGGTGAGTGATTGCAAGGGAGGGGAGGGGGAGCAGAGAGTGGGGTGGAGGAGCAGGGAAAAGACAATGAAAGCAAAACCAGGGCGGCGCTCCTGAAGCAGGCGCTGCGCGGATAATGTATGGTCATAATTATAAACAAGCAGGGTAGGGGAGGGAGGGAAGTACACTGAACAAAACAGGCACACATCAGGTAGGAAGGAGAAAGTCCTTTCAGAAAATAGTGCCACAGACTATAAATAAACCATGCAAAGTAACAACACAAGTAAATGGGCCAGTCCTAATGGGGGGTAACTAATGTAGATGAGGCGGTACTAATAAGGGACTAACAAGCCTATTAAGGAATCAAAAGCCAGCATTCATGAAGAACAATGACACAAGCCAGTGACAAATATGGGTGGAGAGTGGGTGGGGCTTCAACTACATACTCCTATACAGCATGACTCGCAGTGCAGTGCATGCGCTGCCCAGGCTCGGCCTAAAAATGAGAGGATAACTTGTATTTCAAAATTATTATCAGAAACTCTAATGCTAGAATATGCGAACTTTCTCAAATCCACTTATACCGATTAAGGACCAGTGAGTCAGCATATTCTTATTAAAAATGTCACAAGAATGTTTTTTTGTAACTGCAAGCTATATTTGGATTAAAATATAGAATGTATTTAGAGTTTGTAACTATGTGCATGAGTTTCCCCAACACAAATATGCTCTAGGGTTGCCCAATTACAGGGTACTATCACAACTGAAGTCCCTATGTGTTGATTCTAATGAAATAGTAGTACCTCATCACGCTACAGTGGGTCTTATGTGTATACTTCCTGTATCCCTGAGGAAGTCGCAGGACAATGCCCCCTACAGTGCGACATAACACGTGTTAACTATGTCTAAGGCTAAGAAGTAACACAGTCGAAAAAAATAACAATACAGAACAAGAAACGGAGAAAATGACTACTTATTCCTGTTTACATTTGATATTGAATTAATCTGCGAGTGCTGGGAGACTACATGTATTTTGTTGTGTTTTAGGCAGCAAAGTAGGGAGTAGGGTGGCTCTCTCTACGTCATTAGCACTACTATTATTTATAACTACTCAGACATATCATCTTGTGGACTCTCTTTTAGAGCACCGTTTCCCTACGATGTCACCACCAAAATGTATGTAGTGAAAGCAGCATATAACCTTGAGAACGCCAAGCTTTACTGCTGATCTGATGCTAAAGATGTATCCAGTACCTGCAGCAGCTTTAACAAGGTATATCTCGGTCTACAGTGAATGTTCACAATGTTTGATGAGTGCTAAAGGAGCCTAAAACCGTGAGAGGTAAATTTGAGCCATAGGCATATATGTACACATCAGTGTCATTCATGGTAGGTCTGTGCAGGAGTTTTGCAAAGTCAGAGTCTGTCATCACATTAACTGTGGATCCCCTATTCATAAGGAAAGGAATGGACATGTCATCTATTCGCTCATCTGTGACTAGATCCTTCAGGTCTTGTTCAGTTTCTGTTGCCATGCCACTTCAAATTAATAATGTCTTAGTCTTCTGAGGCTGTTCACTTTCTTAGGGTGACGAGTCAAAAGGCAAGAATATACAAGGTGGGTAGATACCTTTGACGGGTACGAGATGAGCTTTCGATCATGATCCCACAGAACATTTGTCATCAATTCGGGGTATCTTGTTTGTCGAGTGATTTCTCACGTTGGCTTCAACGTACTGATTGGAATTGACCTTTCTTGTTAAAATTGTGGCAGGGCTTCTGCATCACTTGGCACATGTCTCAGTGGGGGAGCGAAACCCACATCTGAAACAGGTGTTTTACTATCACTGGCAAGTGAGCGTGTCCCCAACCTTGTACAAAGATTCCTCAACTTCTTACTTGACTTTGTGTCATCCCAACGTTTTGTCTTGATATTTGAAAGTGCTTGAAGTCCTTGCAATGGAAAGGATATCCACTAGTTTTCTTGGTTTGTGCAGCAGTGTCTTTCTGAAGTTGTTAGATTCACAGCCAGCAATGACTAGTGATCTCAGAGCTGTAACTGTCAAAGTTACAGTGCCCCACTTGATCTTTGAGTGTTGCCGCAAGAGCATCTATAGTATCTCCTTGCTTCCACCTTGTGGAGTGGAAAATACATCTTTCCTAGCCAGCATTTCGTTTTGCGTGAAGGTACACTATCAGAAATTGTTTCAGAATACAATATGAAATATGTTAATGGTCTTCTAATTGATATGTGATAGTATGTGAGTTGGGCTCCAGTTCAATTCATGAGAAGGCAATCAATCTCGTTTCATTTTTAATACCTATAGCCTCTGTAGAATCATCAAAATCTCTTATCAACCAGCCCCATATGGTTCCCAGGTTGTATGTGTCACTCTCACTTTACAGTGGTACCCCCAACTCTTGCTAGACAGTGGCAGACCCAACAACAACAACTCAGAGGTGGTTGAAACATGCTTTGCAGTTATCTTACTGATTGATGGTGGATTCATATGAGCTTCAGCCAATATCACAGGTTTGTCAACTTCAGAGTACAAGGAGGATATCATATTCATTGAAGATACCTCACTTGGTGTACGCCTATTGAACAATAGCACATGAAGGCAACGGGAAATGGTTATTTTGAATCGCTAATATTTCTTTCATTCACAATCATCTCTCAAGATTTGATTGCTTGCCCTTGATATTACACAGGGAAACATTCAAAGTTATTTACCAATGTACAAAATACCTCTTGTGTCAGAGGCCCTTCTGAAGGGACACAGTAGCTTGCTAGCACAAGCACGACCTTGTTGATCTGCTCTTGTTGCTAGCTATGTGCTAACTGGTGTCTCCATCTCATGCATCCCTACTCCCAGCGTGGAGCCTAAAAACATATCACAGCAATGACAAAGAAGAGGAGCCCGGGCGCTAGAGCACTCCCAGCTCTACAGGAACCGAGGCTGCTGTCTTCGAAAGTGCACTGTTACTTGCCCACCTAGCCTAGATATCAAACCTAAGGCTAGCGGATCCAAAAGGAAGACCAAGCCTGCTATGGGCACAGAGGCCTTCATCTTCTGGGATTCATTGGAAGAATTCTGAAAGAGGGAGGCTAAAGAAAGACCCAGAGGGACGTGCTATTGGTACTGTTATCCTGGTTCTCTGTCCTGCTGACGCCCAACCCAGGGAGGACTAGTAGCCTAAAGAGGGAAGCAGAGATTACTGCACCCAAAGTATAAGAATAAATATAATTATGTAATGCTGTGAAAAATAGCCAAGTGTGACCAGTGTAGCATCTTCCCCAGCCTGGATACCCGCCAATGAGCACACCACACATGGAGCTCAGTGTTGCATGTCTTTATTCATCTGTGTGTAACTACAAACTCAACATTCAAAATCAGCCTAACACTTATGCCACAGCTCCATGATGAGTCAAAAGGGTTCCGTCATTGCTAACTCACAAGACACTACAACCAGGTCAAAGTAGGATGAGTGGAAGCAGATGTAAACAAGCATTTGCAATGCAAAAGGTCTAGCAATTTATTTGCGTGCTTTGAAAACCTGCAAGCGGTGTGTGAACGTGCACTTTGTCCTTATAGTCCTTGCTTACGAGAAGAAAGACTGACAGTAACTGCACCTCTTTTACAGACAGTCTTGCTTTTCCTAAGCAAGGACTACAAGTGCAAAGTACGTTTTAATGTATTGCTTGCAGGTTTTCAAAACACATAAACAAAAGGCCTTGTCATTTAACAAGGCCAATAGCTCAAACTCCTACAAATGCTTGACCTATTGCATTGCAAATGCTTGTTTGTTTTTCTTGCTCTGGGAAAAAAATCTGATGAAACTGGTCCCTAAAACTGAGCGCCAGTGGGTCGCTCCTGCAACTACTGGATTCAATTAAGCACTTCCATCATGTAAGAAGGTTTCAAAGGAGACCTCCTACTTGTTCCTTTAAAGACTGCCATAAAAGAGTCGGGTGCACACAAACAGCATGTTTCACTACAGTACCACACCATTCTGAGCCTGATGGCACCTAATACTTCATTTTGGCCGGTTTGACCTAGGAGAAGTATTGCAATTAGGGAAATACGATAGACAAAATATAAAACAGCTGCCTCTGTGCCTCTGTTTCTTCATTGCCGCAGCCGGTCTATAATTTCTATTTGTACCTTCTATTACTTTTATGTAGGCCAATTAAGTTTCATTCTTGGCCCATCTGTTCTAACTCTCATTTGCGTAATTCAAACAAAATGAACAACACTGCTTTCAGTACTGATTTGTACCGTCAAATACCACTGACAATATATTAGGGACATTTCTACAAATAAATTGTAAAACAAAAAAACACATCTGCTTACTGTACACCTTAAGTGGAATGCACATTATAGGGTCGAACTAACCAATGCCTTCCCATTACACATAGTAGGACTGATACTTAACATTTGCACACAGACGCAAACACGGCGAGAACATCCACACCTTTCGGAAATTCACTTGGCCTACACAGAAAACTCCATTGTTCACCTTAAAAAACAATCGCTTTTCACTGCTTCCAGACAGGAACTTATCTCCCCTTTGGGAGGGATGAAGGGGGGCAATCAAGACCGACTACCATTTTGTGTGTGTAAAAGGCCGCTTTATTTGAAACAGGTGCACATCACATATATAAAAACTGGAACCACCTCACAAAACTAACACCTCTCTAAACATCGAGTTACCTGACCCCTTAGGTTTTGTCTCCCCCCACCCCTACGATCCCCACATGATACAATCCCCCCACCCTGCATATACAAATATACAATTCCATTACATCCTCATGTATCCACTTTTCTCCCCTACATCCTAACTCCAAAACCTATCGATACCTACAGACCTATCTGCCTTATTGCAACTGTAACTAAGCCCTTCTAATGTAACTCCAAAACTGTTTACCCTTTCCCCGCTCCCGTTCCCCAAATCCCCAACATAATGATAAAGACCCGAACTCCAGCCAAACTTGGCCAACATCAACCCAAACTCCGCCTGCACCTGCTCAAAGCGACAAATACATACAGAAATCCCCCCTGTGCACCTGTCCCAAACGCCGCCACCTAAAAACATGACCGCCAATACATCCCCCCCCAACAACCCCATCTTAAGGGTGGGAGGGTGGGACAAGCTGCTAATTACGCACCCAGCCACCAGGTTTCAATACCTAAAATGGTGGCTGGGCGGAAGTGTAAACCCCCTATATGGCCCCTTTGGGCTTGTTTAGCATTAATTGGGCTGCCTTTGGGCTATCCCAGGCAGCCCAACAGCGGCAAAATGGCCGCCTTCATGATTCGCACTTCCCCCTCCCAAACCTGCCCGGGGGGCAGACCTTGCGGCTCGGCTGCCCCCCAAGTCCCCCTTGGGAGGGATGAAGGGGGGCAATCAAGACCGACTACCATTTTGTGTGTGTAAAAGGCCGCTTTATTTGAAACAGGTGCACATCACATATATAAAAACTGGAACCACCTCACAACACTAACACCTCTCTAAACATCGAGTTACCTGACCCCTTAGGTTTTGTCTCCCCCACCCCTACGATCCCCACATGATACAATCCCCCCACCCTGCATATACAAATATACAATTCCATTACATCCTCATGTATCCACTTTTCTCCCCTACATCCTAACTCCAAAACCTATCGATACCTACAGACCTATCTGCCTTATTGCAACTGTAACTAAGCCCTTCTAATGTAACTCCAAAACTGTTTACCCTTTCCCCGCTCCCGTTCCCCAAATCCCCAACATAATGATAAAGACCCGAACTCCAGCCAAACTTGGCCAACATCAACCCAAACTCCGCCACCCAGGGAAAGTGGGGTAGGCGAGTACACCTCGCCTCCCCCCTTTTCCTGCCCCCCCCAAACCCCCTTTGTCGATGCAGAAATTGAGACGCCAACCGCCTGCCCCCACTCACGGTGCACCCCCCAACAAAACGGGCCTCCCTGACCCATGCAACCTGAAACCATTCAGGATTGAGACCAGCTTACCACCAAATAAGCTATCCCGTGCTTGTCACTCGGCCCCCTTTACAAAGGAGTACTCCGCCATCCAAATCCACAACGCCCCGAGCTAAGAAACCATTCACGGCCTCAAGAGCAACACTTGTCAATAACTATGCCCCCTCATCGACCCCTTGCACGTTCCAAAGCCTCCGCTGCGTCCTTAACGCCGATCCACTGCAGATCATCGCCACCGACGTGTAATGTCCCCCCACCACCACCGCCAACGCGCTTCCGACACCGCCCCACTCCGAAACCGGCACGTACCCTACCGACTGCTATCCGCCCCCCGCCCTTGCCTGATGCGTCCACCCCGCTAACCTCCCCGACAAGTACTGCCCTGCCCGCAAAAACCGCTGTGTCCCCCTAACCCATGAATTTCCGACACTAACCCCATGTGCTTTGCCCCAGAAACTCTAGCAGCCCGATCTCCGCTGCTGCTCGTCTGCCGGCAACCATGCCTCCAGCAAAACCCGCGTCCACCAATACCCAAATAATGACCGCGCCATGCCGGCCCCCTGTCTTTGAATTTCCAACACTGTCACTCTGTGCCATGCCTCAATCACCTTGAGCCGCTCAACATCCGCCGCTGCTTGCCTGCCGGCAACCGTACTTCCAGTAAACACCGATACCAGCGCAATCCCAGAATTGACCGCGCCGTGCCTGGCCCCACCGTCTTTCGACGTTCCAACCTTGACACCTCGTGCCCCGCCCCCCTCCCCTCGAGACGCCTCAACATCCGCCGCCGCTCGTCTGCCCGCAACCGTGTCTCCAGCGACACCAAGCCCCAGCTCCATACCCAAATTTGACAGCACCATGCCGTCCACCATGTCTTTTTACTTTCCAACACCGGCACTTTGTGCCTTGCTTCCCTCACCTCCAGTAAGCACCGAGACCCGCTCAAAATCCAACATTGACAGCGCCGTGCCTGGCCCCACTTGTCATTTGAAGTTTCAACACTTGCACCTTGTTCCTTGTTTCCCTCACCCCTATCCGCCTCCCCCGCTCAAAATCCAACATTGACAGCGCCGTGCCTGGCCCCACTTGTCATTTGAAGTTTCAACACTTGCACTTTGTTCCTTGCTTCCCTCACCCCTATCCGCCTCCACATCCACTGCTGCCTGTCTGCCGGCAAACGTGTCTCCAGCAACACCGAGCCCAGCTCAATACCCAAAAAATTGACAGCGCCGTGCCTGGCCCCACTTGCCTTTTGAATTTCCCCACACTAGCCCTTTGTGGTTTGGCTCCATCACCTCGAGCCGCCCACATCCTCGCTGCTCGCTTGCCGGCAACCGTGCCTCCAGCAACATCGAGACCAGCTTCTTACACAAAGGTGACAGCGCCGTGCGTGGCCCCCACTGCCTCATCCGACACCAATGGCACCCCAAGGACCTCCGTGATCTCCTAAAACCTGTCCAGGCCACCTGGCAGTTCGTGGAGTCCGGGGCCCCGCCCCGAAAAAGAGTCATCCAGGTAGGGCTGAAACTCCCCAGTGACCCGTTCGTTCCGTAAAACCATTGCTGGAAACTACGAAACCTTCAACAACGCGCCGGACCTCGCGCACCCATCGGCAATCCGTGTCCACCTACCTAACGAACAGACATATGGCAAGACAATGTTCCCCAGGAACTGGGCCTAGTCAAAGACCATAATATAAAGTGGTCCTTAGGGAATTATTTCAAAGGTATTTTACCTTCAACTGTGGCACCATAGTGAACAACATTCCACAACGCTCCAGGTATTATTATCAAATCAAATCATTGCAGTCTGCATTAGATGCCTACGAGCATATCTGTGGCCCCTAGTGAACAACATTCCATACCGCCCCCTGGATTATTATCAATCAAAATGTTGCAGTTTCCATAAGCTACTTAAGAGCCTATCTTACGTACATCCCCATGTGAAGCCATGTTTCATTCATGTCTGGCGACTCAAATATCCACAGCTGCCCAGGTTTACCATGTGCGGTGTTGTTCGACCCTTTCTCCCACAGTATATGGTCAATAATTGCACATCGCCATATAACATTATCCCTCCCTTGTATACCTAATCCCAATGCCATGCTCAGTAGTCTTGTATATGGAAGAGTGTCATAGCGTTGCCGGTTCGGTCCTACACACCATTATCTCCGATAACCTCGTCAGGACAAGTGTTGCACCATGAATCTATTGTAAAATCACACGTGTACCACCACACATCTGTACGACCAATCCCCTAAGAACATGTATATGTATCGTCTGCCCACCACAAACGTAATGCCCCCAAGAGCATAATCACAATGCCCCTGCACCTCTTCCACTCCCAACGTGCCCGCGTGTATGAAACCCCACCACACCATCAGATATTCGTGGAGTCAAACGTAAACCAGGTCTCAGACGGCTGTCCAATCAGTGGTGCCGCACCATCCTACCATGTGAAATGCCCACTCCACCAACATCCATGTTAGCTCCTCAGTACTCACCATCACGGCCGGCAACCAAGACCTAATTGTCCGTTCCCAAAAAGGAACCAAAGTCCCCACCGCAACCTCCTGAAGTTACACATAGCCTCCTACTGCTGTGCAACCAGCACTAATCCGATTATCCTACCTCCCGCCACTCTTCGAGCCGAAACTAAAATTGAACACATGTACTCCACAGTACCGATATTCAATCATGTTATGAGCCCGTAGCGCCCCCATGAACGAATCCAACTGCACTTACATCCCCTGTACTTTGCTCGTGCAACCTCGCAAGAAAACGTAACGTGACAAACTAAAGTAATGCCCGAGTTCCGTGCATAGCGCTGTACAACCCAACAAAAAACACCCAGCCACAGTGAAACATACAGACCCATTGTTGCCTAAATCAGTCCCGCCCTCACTAAACTCGCTTCAACAGTCCAGTCTTCGCTGATGCGGTGCAGCTACGCTATGGTCGCTCCTGCGATTACGCGACCAACTGCACAGCAAACATGTCGGCCATAATGGTATGGAGTCTAATGCCTGACTTTGCCTCCAACCCAAACGGGCGCGTGGCTAATAGCCCCCATATTCCCACTTCTCTGCAACAACTTTGGACCACCCTAAAGGCATAGAATTGTTGCCTCTATGCCCGCTCATGTCTCCATTCCCACCCGCAATAGAGATCTCTTATGTGGCTACATGGCCAAACCTCGCACAGGCGATTAACACACACTCCTGCCCGACCTTGCGAGCCACCACCACGGAATAACAACCTACCCACTGCTACCCCTCAGGGGTACTCCTGATCCCCAAAAACCCCTTTTTCTGTCCCTTAATGGCCGCTTGTCTGAAAAAGAACCCTAACCAGAACACCGCGTCCTTCATCCGTAGATCTTGCGATATCTCATTCTTGTATCTACTGGAACTAATGTGTTGGGAAAGAAATATACCACAAACTCGTGTCCAATGTATTTCAACATCCACAAACTTCTGTCCACTGATTTCAACATCCGACCATAGCGTTGGCATAACCACAGGACTCCCCCACTGTTTCCACAACTATACAAATATTGTCCAGCTAACACCACCTCCTCGTTCTATCTAAGAGCGACTTAAGCTTACCCCTGCTGCCTGCGTAAGGACCACCCCATCCTCCCGGTAGACTGCCTGTTGCAGGTTGCCTATCTATCCTACCCTACTGGCCGAATACGTTGAGGATCCCAGAAAACCTGATGTGGTAATGACGAACTCCTATGGTAGAGATAGCACAAGTGTGACTAAGCGTGTATAATGAAAAGCACATGACAATGAAATTAATATCCTTGCCCCAAAGGACGTGTAAAGCTTGCCCGCGAGCATTCCACAATTGTAGCCCCCCAATGTCATCCGCATTGTCTTATAAAAGGAAACGAAGCTCTCACCAAGACCCCAGCTGAGTTGATTGGTAAACGTGCAAAGATTGCACTTGCGGACCACTATTTTATCTTTGAATACCAAGTCTAGTCAAGTAGTCCTCCTTGCCGTTGCTCCATGGCCGCTGGCGAACCCCAGGCCGCTGGGGGCCCTGTGGGTGAGAGGGACTGGCGAGCCCGCCTGGGGCCTTCGTAATCCCCAAGCCGCTGGAGGCCCTGTGGGTGGAGGGACTGGCGAGCCCGCCTGGGGCCTTCGTAACCAGCCGCGTCGAGACCCTCGCGTACTCCGGGCCTGCTGCAGGAAGCACAGCCCTCCCTTCTCCTTGGTGCCACCGGGCCGCCCCAAGCCATACCAAGTCCGGAGCCCCACGCCGGCTGACCCCCTGCCAAAGAAAAGGTACTGCTGGTGTACTGGGACCTTGAACCGCCTGCCCCCCCCTCCCCCGCCCCCCTTCATCCCCCCGACCTCCTAGTACCCCCTCCATATTAACCCCCCTTCTCCCGGTCCCCTCCCCCGGCCAGCTCCCCTCCCGCCTACCCACCCCCTCCACCGGCACCCCATGACTCGAAACCTCTAAACCCTTTCCGCTCCCTTTCCCTGCCCTCTTGGGTCTTAACAATGCCGCAATGCTGGTGAGAACCCCCCCCCGCATGCCCCCCATTACCGCCCTTCGGTAGCCCCCTACCTTGCGCCCCCTTAAGCACCCTCCCTGCCAGCCCCCCTGTCCCCCTCTCTTGCCAGGCAGGTGAAGCGCTCTCCTGGCTCCCCTTCTGTGGTGGGCTGCCTCCCCTTGTCGACATCCCCTTTTTCCCCCCTTCTCCGCCCCAGTTCCCTGCACGCTCTCCCCCCGCCCCCCCCCCGATCCTGAAGGCGTGCGCTTCCATCCCTCCCGCCCCCTTTCCCGCCCGGTGCACCAAACGCCCGGGAGGCCCCGCTCACCGGCAGAGCCTCCGCGACCTCGCCCAGGGCGGCCGCAACACCCCTCCGCCTCGCTACCCGCCCACGGTCTCCAGCCGCCCCGCCCTCCCCGCCGATTCCATTCTGAAGGACGGCGAGGCGCCACTAGCAGCGCGCCTCGTCCGCCCTCCCTGCATCGTTGTTTTATCCCCACACCGCCCGTCACAAAACAGGGCCGCGCTCCTGGTATCCGCGCAGCCCTGACCCCTACCTGGAAACGCGCAAACTTCTGTGGCGGCGCGCAGGCGATGGCCGCCGCCGCCACGCCGCGAAAGCACGCCCCGCCGGGCGCCCGCAGAGCCACATCCGGGTAGTGCCCCGAGGACCCGCCCCTCGCCAAGCCCCCGCCCTAAAACTAGCGAAAGCTGCCCCAGAAAAGCCTAACAAAAAGCTCCTGACTAAAACTTTCCCGACAAGCTGCTAATTACGCACCCAGCCACCAGGTTTCAATACCTAAAATGGTGGCTGGGCGGAAGTGTAAACCCCCTATATGGCCCCTTTGGGCTTGTTTAGCATTAATTGGGCTGCCTTTGGGCTATCCCAGGCAGCCCAACAGCGGCAAAATGGCCGCCTCCATGATTCCCACTTCCCCCTCCCAAACCTGCCCAGGGGGCAGACCTCGCGGCTCGGCTGCCCCCCAAGTCCCCCTTCCAATAGTTGAAACTCCTTCATAAGTCTTTTCAGACAAATACTTCAATGTATTAGCAAATGCAATATTGTGCAAGCTTGCTTTATAAATACACAAAGCGTATATCAAAAAGCAGTATAATATCACAGTGGGATGCAAAATAGACTGTTACTGAACAGACACCTGTGTTGCATGTGTAAAGTTAGAGCTTTTCAACTATTTGCATTTACAACAATGTATTCCTTTTAGTACTTCCGTTAATTATATAGAGTAGAAGGTAACTTAAATAATACATAAAGGTCCTGAAAAACAGCTGTATTTCGTTATTTATTGTTATTTTGCAACGTTTGGTCGAGCTGCTGCAAACCCAAATGTTTCGAAATATCATTAATTAAACAAAGTGCAAACGAAATTGATGCATTAGTTCTGGGCTTTTTTTTTATCCATCTGGTGGTCACTATTTAATCTCCGGAATGCCAACTAGTTTTTAATCCGTGCAAAATCAGCAATTTTATAGTGAGATTGGGCGATTGCTGTGATATACAGCAGTTGGAGACTGGAAAATCTCGTGTTAAGTGCTACCTTGCTGTAATCAGAGTGCCTTAAAATCTTTGTTGAATTGTTATTTTACGATGTAAGAGGGACTCCACAAATCGTCCAGTGTGGGGACTGTGACAAAGCATATTACCACTGGGAATGTTTAAAAAAAAAAAACCTATGTGGTTTACATCTCGTTTTTAAGTTAGAAGGCAGAAACAAAAGCAGACTCTACGAGGAAACAACCACGCACTCGCAGAGGAGGACATGGTGAGAGGGAAGCGCACACAGTGACCAACGCCAAAGGCTAAGGGCCAGATGTACGACCGTGGAAATAGCGCCTCGCAAATTGCAAGATTTTTGCGCCACACAATTTGTGAGGCACTATTTCCAATGTACAACAGTGTATTTCACACTGTTAGCGATTCCCAAAGGGGTCGCAAATTGAGAGGCTTATGAATATTAATGAGCCTCTCGCAATTTGCGACCTCATTGTGAATGGCAGGTCCTCCCAGGTATGGTGGTCTGCTGGGTTCAGCAGACCACCATGTCTGGAACTGTTTTTAAATAAAGCTGTTTTTTTTTTATGCAGCCCGGTTTCCTTGAAGGAAACGGGATGCGTTTAAAAAAAAAAATAGACCGTTTTTGTTTCTTTTTTTAAGGGCAAGCAGTGACCCCTGGGACCACTGCCTGCCCTTAAAAATATTTTCCCTTGCATTTGCAAAGTGGAGGGGGTCCCCTGGGGACCCCTTCCCTTTTGCGAGTGCATTACCGTCCTCTTGAAGAAGGTGGTAATTTGGGAGTGTTTTGGGCCCACAATTGCGGACGCAAAACATTCTTACATAGGGTTGCGATCGCTATTAGGAAGGGAACGCCCCTTCCTAATAACAAGTCGCAAATACCTAATTTGCGAGTTGTAAAAAATTGCGACTTGCAAAACAGGGTTGTACATTCCCCATGCTGTTTGTGCATTCGCAAATGGGTTCGCAAACGCGTTTGTGCATGCAAAAATGGTCATACATCTGGCTCAAAGTCTCTGAGGAAACAACAACGCACTTGCAAACAGTGACGGGTGGCAATTAAAAATAAAGAAAGAGTTCTCCTTCACAATACATGAAGAACCACAGTGTAAGGAACATGTGCATTACCTGTACTCTTAGCCTTTACCGGAAGTGACGTGTTGGCTGTTGGAACCAGTTAGAAGCCAGCAAAGAAGAGGGACACGGGGGTCAACGAATAGTAAGCAGCAGGTGGGAATGATGTACTTTTAATGAATGCAGCAGGTCTTGCAGACAGGCGCTTGCACGCTGATGCTCGACCTAAAAAACAAGTACACCTGGGATCTCTGGATCCTTCATAGTCCTCATGATTGAGAAAATTCGATTCCATGTCCTAATATATGTGAACATCTCCAATGCATGTCTCTACTTGCTACACTGTCTGAATCTTCATGTAGAACTGTTTTTTATGTCCTAGTGACAATATTTTCTGTGTCGCAGCGTATGTTTTGTTTCAGTGCCAGTGTATTACATTTCACTGCTTGTGTCCTATGCCCCATTGCCAGTATTTACTTATCCAGTATCAACTGTATTAGTGTAGACTCTGCCTGAGTATCTGCGTATTTATTGTCTGTGCGTGTTACAACGTATTGCCCTTGCAAAGTCAGTGTCTTCTGTGTTTCACTTTTACTCATTTTCCTGACCCAAAGCCAGTGTATTTAATGTGAGTATCTGTGGATTCTATTTGTCCATGCAAGCCTAGGTGGAGACTGAATCACATGACCCAGTTTTGAATATAAAATAGGAAGAATTGCAATTAGGAAGGACGTGTGGCAGGCTTACCTACTTGTGAAATGTAAATGCATTCATTAATTTTAACGTAAGAAAACAATAACAAATGTATTGCCAACTCTCTGATGCTGCACACACCCCTCTAGAGCTGCTCATATGCTGCTTTCTCTCTCTGGCTCCTGCCACTTTTGCTCACCAGTGGTGGCTGGCGATCATTGAAAGCAGTGGTGGGCAATACTTGGCACGAATTCCAGCAAGCAAGCCAGAGTTCTTCTGAAATGGGTTGAGAGGGAACATTTCAAAATGGTGCGTTGTAGCAATACAATGCACCATTTTGAAAAAATGCGAATAAAACAATCCCCTGTTGGAAAATATCTGATTTCCTTATCACAACAAGAAAGTCCACGAGTGCCCTTCCATAGTCTATCTCTTCTTAGCAATAAGAAGAGATAGACTATGGAAGGGCACTCGTGGACTTTCTTGGTATGCTAAGAAAAATCAGATATTTTCCAACAGGTGATTGTTTTATTCGGAAATAGCCAAATAGTGTCCCATCATAGGCCTGGGATTGCGTTTAGTATACCATGGCCAAAATGCTGCCAGGGAAGTATCAATATGTCAATCATTACATACAAAATGGCAGGGCTTTTGTTAAGGCATGTCGGCATGTCACCATGGGGGTCATCCACATGTCAGAAAAAAACTCCAATCTTCAAGGGGCAACATTTTGCCCCGGATACCAGGCATGTCAGTCAGAAGTTTTACCTATGATATTGTCCAGGATCTACATTTTGCCAAAGACAACATCCTCTCAGCCATATACAATGGGTGCTCTTCTCCATAAACCAAGAATTACCACTTCACAAGCATAATAGAAACGCACTCACAGACAAATCTACTCACAAAATATTTTTGTTGACAAGAATTGGATCCTGAAGAAATTCTAGCATTATTTTTATTCAATACACCCAGGCCTTGCAGTCAGTGCTTCATACAAAAGTAGATGTTATTTTTTTAGTTGCACTTCCGGTGATGTTGGGAACTGGTTTCGTACTGTGTGTAGTCCTGCTCCTTTCTTCCATATTTTCGGAGAACATTTTCAGCTACTGTAAAACCAATCTTACCATTCAGATCTCTCTATACACAGATCTAAAATGTACTATTTCCTGGGCAAAGTAACGTTAATGATTGCTTGCGACTAGTACGGGTTTCAGTAAAAAAAAACGTTGCTGACCTGCAGGAAAACATTTTTGTAATCTGCATCACAAAGTTTTAATGATACTATTTATGTGAGCAAAATGTATTGCTTTCATGGCTAATTAGCAAGTTTAATTGGTGAAGGGCATTTGTGTTTTTTCATAATCCCACACTAAAAAAATAAAATAAGATCTTGCTGTTTGGTACTGCTATTAGCAACGTGTTGTTATCAGCCAACGTAATAGTTATTAACGAGGATGAAAGGATAAGTGGGCCCGCAGTGAATTAAAGTCATGACTTAGATGTTATTTCAGTCTCAGGTAATGAACTTCAGAAGATATGTAATGTCATAATTATGGTGCTGTATTTCACATTCAGAAATGATTTTAGCGCTTGAAATCCACTGGCATAACATTAAATTACAGAATATTACAACAACTAGAAGGTTCATATGTTCATGTATAGTCACCATTTTTCACCTCATTTGGTGCCAAATGACATCACTACTCAACGTAAGTGTTCTGTGGGGGGGGGGGGGGGGGGGTTGCCAGAGACCAGGCACACAAGATATTTACACTGCCCTGAGGCTGTAACCGTTGGGGACCATAATACGGTATCATCTGCTCCACACTACCTGTCTACCAGCTGTTTTGCGGTGGAAATGTGCATTTCCTGAGTACTGCATGGCACAGCACTGTGACTTGCTCTGGTTTGCAGCAGTGATCTGCTTAACACAATGACTGGAGTCAGCCTGGCACGCGGCCTAAAGACGATGGCACCTGGCGCGTGCTCCTACTAAGCCCACGGTGGTGTGGTGGTTGGCGGTGCATGGGTGTGCAGATCAGTCTGATCGGCTCCTGAGAAGGACCTCCACTGCTGCACTGCTCAAGTGAGGAGTGGTGCTGCATTCTCCTGCTGCAGGAGTCCCCTGGAGGGGCCTGCCACACCCGGTGCAAGCCCTGACTGTCACCCTCACCGCTCACTGGGCCCATTCCTCCGCTTCCCTTGGGCCTGCAGGGGCCCTGTTTGTGAAAGTGGGTTCTACAACCCTGTGGCTCACTTACACAGTGTGCAGCATCAGCTGCATGGCCGAAGATGAGAGGGTCTGCTTGTACCATCCAGGTGCGGGTGCCAGCGCACAGGGACTGAGAAAGCAAAAAACACACAAAAGATGGAGGAATGAAGAACAAATCAAACATTCACCACCAGTCAAAAGATCTGTGTTAAATCTATTGTTCTTTTGGTCGCCATGCCACCTCAGTTTAAACCCAGTAATATGGAAATCAGTCTGACCCTGCTCCTCATGGGAACACTTGAGCCGAACTGCCTAGCCAGGTCCTCGCTGGACCAGAAACAAGCATTCAGGGCCTAGTTTCAGGCTATTACCGCTCATCAGCCTAGCCAGTTTGATTCCAGTTACACAGTGAGCCGGGAACCACGTCTGGGCATACCTGGCACACTTTGGGCATGAAAGAAAAACACACACAAATGATGCCTAGAAAGAAGAACAAATCAAACATTCACCATCAGTCAAGAGATCTGGGTTAAATCTATTGTTCTTTTGCTCACGATTCCACCCCAGTTTAAACCCAGCCATATCCAAATCACTCTTGAACCTGCTCCTCATGGGAATAGTCCAGCCCGAACTGCCAAGCCAGGTCAAGCTAGCCTGGCTGATGAGGGTTGAAACAGAAACTGGTTCCAGGATGCCTCTTTCAGGACCAGGGAGAATCTGTCCTGGCAGTTCGGACTGGACTGCTCCCATGTGGAGCAGGTTCAAGACTGATTTGCATGTGACTGGGATTAACCTGTAATGGTATGGGGAGCAAAAAGCAATGGATTTAGGCCCAGATCTCTGTACTGGGGTGAATGTTTGACATTGTTCAGCATTCTGTCTATCAATTGTTCTTTTTAGATTTGTCAACCCAAGTGGGATAGGTGTGCCCAGATGTGGGGCCCGTGCTATCCATGACACTGGAGTCAAGCTACCCTGGCTGATGATGGGTGAAACCCCGAAACCGTTCTCAGGATGCTTGTTTCAGGTCCTTGGAGGACCTGGCCTGGCAGTTGAGGCTGGACTGCTCATATGGGAGTAGGTTCAAGACTGATTTGCATATGGCTGAGTTTAAACTGGAATGGCATGGGTAGCAAAAAAACGATGGATTTAGGCCCAGATCTCTGTACTGAGGTGAATGTTTGACATTGTTAGCATTCGGTCCAATTGTTCTTTTTGCAGTTGTCACCCTGAATGGGGTGGCTATGCCCAGAAGCGGGTCCCATGCTCTCCATGCTACTTTTGTCAAGCTAGCCTGGCTGATGATGGCTTGTTTCCAGTCCAGTGAGGACCTGGCCTGGCAGTTTGAGCTGCAGGTTCAAGACTGATTTGCATATGGCTGGGTTTAAACTGGACATGCATGTGGAGCAAAAATGCGATAGATTTAGGCCCATATCTATGTACTGGGGTGAATGTTTGACATTGTTCAACATTCTGTCTATCAATTGTTCTTTTTTCATTGAGCACAGGGCTGAGGCAGGATCCAGTGAGGCCTGGAGGTGCTGAGGACTTACAGGGACTGTGTGGTGCCTTCTCTGCTTTGTTCTAGTAATTGTGGATTCACCCTTGGGGCCTAGCCCGATGTACCCTGCTTCTGTGGTTGACTGCACGTGCGCTGTGAGTGGCCATCACACTGGCGTAAGTTTGGATTTGTAGTCTGGGAGCTGCGGGCCCAATAGTTTCTTCCCATCACTAGTGCTGCTCAGCTTGCCCACTAGGACCACTTTAGCATTGCACCTGACTCCATCATAGGGCGCTATGGGTAAGGTGGACAGGCTGGCAAAACTATATTTTGAATACCGCAAAGGGGGGAAACTGTCTCCCTAGGCTGGAGGAGGTACAGAGGTGCCTGATATGTACCTGAACATGGTAAGTTTCAGATATCAATGTCAAGTATGTGCTTAAAGCTATGTGGGAGAGCCTGACATTGTTAAAAATTGGGTCTCTAGGTGACAGAGGTATGCACCCTGTCCAAGTAGGGACCGCAATCCTAGTCAGGGTAATCTAGATACACACGAAAAGATAACTTGTTCTAACCTCTGGTATCGTGGCACAGAGCAGTCAGAGGCAATATGTAAAATATTTGTGCAACACACGCGTTCACAAACAGTAACACAATGAAAACACCACAAAAATACTCCACACAGGTTTAGAAGAATAGAGACTACTTTTATGAACAAAACAATACAAAAATGTCCAAAAATCCAATAATTAGAACCAGAGTTATGAATGTTTAAAGCATAGATCAAAAATAGTGCTTAGAAGTCAATAGTGCTAGGGGACTACTTGAGGTCGAACTAGACTGGGTTAAATCAAAAGTTCAGGCCGACGATTGAGGGCAGGTGGTTACAGGACTCAGACAGGCCCCACTGATAATGTAGATTGGATGGAGAAAGTGTTGACATTGAATACTTAATGCGAGGAGTAGAGGAGGCACTTCATCGATCCTGCGGATGGAGGCGAAGTGTCAGCCGCGATCCACACTGCCAATGAAAGTTTCACCATCAAAACCCTTTAAGATGGAGGCGTGGCATCGATTTCAAGCCTCGCTGTCTGTAGGCTCATGCAGATGAAAGGAGAAAACTCCAATTTGTTAAGGTGGTCCATATCCCTTCAGTGAATGGACTTTACAGTGGAACACACACCTGGGACTGACCATGCCAAATCAGATGGCCTTTCCAGGTTCTTCCACTTTGGAGATGAAAATTCTAAAGGGATTAGTCTCATCCTTTTTCGTTTGGTGGACGGCCATCTAGGAAAGTGCCTCTTTTTGAATGGTTAGGCCCCACTTTCTGCCTGATGCCTCATGTGATGTAATTTTGAACTGTAAGTGCACTGGGTCCTGCTAAGAAAGTTCCTAGTGCCAGATCTCTTTCCCAAACACTGTACCACCATTGGTACAATTCAGTTACCCATGTAAGTTCCTAGTAAATGGTACTGCAAGTACCTAGGGCATGGGTACTGAAGAGAGCCCTCTGGGGCTGCAGCACTGGTTGTGCCACTCCAGGGACCCCTCACCAAGGCTATGCACTCTGCCATTGCAGACAGCATGGCTTGGTGCAGAGAAATCTGAAGAGGCGACAATGCATACAGCCCTGTGTGCCATGCCACCCATACTCTGCATAAGATGTAAGTAATTCACCCCTTCTGTAGGACTTTAGCCCTAAGGCAGGGTGCACCATGTCCTATGCGAGAGAACGTCAACATGAGCAGATATGCCCCTACAATGTCCAGTTTATTCTAGGATGCTGTAAGTGAACAGGGAAGCCATGAAGCGCACATGGGATGGATATTTGTCAACCCACATTTTCTAGCTCCATGATGGCTTTACTGCTTTCTATGATATTTGGTACCAAACATCTTGTCCTAATACATGCTCACGGATGCAAGTGTTGGAATAATAATACATTCACACAGGTAACCCTTTCATAGAGTCTCCCAAAAACCTACCAATCACTGGTGTGGTCCCCTACTTATTTAAACCAGTCTACCACCACCAGATATGCTTCTGACCTCATGGGGTGAGAGCCAGCACTCTCAGAGAACAGAGGCAAAGCCTGCTCTGAGTGTTGTTGCTTCACACCACCTCCAGGACAGGATTTCCTTCCTGAATGGGAGGTTTCAAAGGTGATACTGCCTCTGAAATCCAAACCAGGGACCTACAGATAGTGGAGGAAGTGAAGCCCCCTTTCCTGCTCCACTTTTGGTTGGAGCCAAGATGGAAAAATTAGTTAAATGCGGAGGAGGTTCCCCACTTAGCCTGCACCACCCCTAGGGTGCAGCAGGCAATGTGAAGCCCTCTCCTGAAATTCCACCACCTTGGGATGTTGGAAAAATAACTTATCAGGGCTTGGGTAGTGCCCCTTCCCAAAGAAAGTGGTCACTAGAGGGTGAAGACACCTTAAGAGTAAGTAGGCCATTGGCTACTACATCTCTCTCATTGTAACACCCCTAAATTTCATATTTAGGTGCTATCCAGTTTTGAAACCTGAAAGAACTCCAAGAACCCCGAAATCACCAATAAACTCCCTTAGAGTGAGGGTATCACACCCATGCATCCAGCAGGCACTGATCCCATGAAGTCTGGTTTGTCGACTTGCTGCTCCCCAATGACCTTGATGCAGCACTGCAGCAATAAAAGGTCCAACAGCCTGGAAGGGATAGATCTGACTCCCCACCAAGGTTGGAGTACCCACGACGTACCTGAGTTGGAACAAACCAATACCAGAGGAATCATACCCCAACAGAAAAAAACAAGAAGATGAGTCCATACGGCATTCCCAAAGCACCAGAAGCAAGTACCCATTGAAGGATGTGCAGACACCCGAGATCCACTTCCTGATCCACCCAGCTGTTCCGAGATCACCTCTCCAAGTTTCCTGCTCCTGAGTGCAAGGACCTGAAGACGCATGAAGCCTGGCTGACCTGTCTGTTCTGCACCCACCCCCACCGGCCCTTACGCCGACTAATGAGCTGTGCTCCTGTGGTCCCCAAACCCTTGCAACCTCTTACATCCAAGGAGAGCCACAGGACTTACATGTAAGTCCTCCTGAGCATTGTGTATTTACGGTGTCCCCCTTAGTATGCGCGCACCAGCATCCAAGACACTCTGCACTCTGCTCTCGGCCGATCCGGTATGCTCCCAAATTTCTCTTGCTGGAACTTTGGACCTTGTCCTGGCATCAACCTAAAACTAGAAATGAACTTAGTGAAAGTATTGCCTGATTTTTTATGCAATTTTATACTTTCCCCCCATTGTTTGCAATAGTGCACAATTGCACACAAAAGTGATATATTAATTATTTTCTGAACATTGAAAAATCGTAACTTGGAAAGACCTTAGCATAAAACTGTGTTCTTGGTCTTAAAAATTACATAAAAATCAACTTTATTTTCATAAATTGGTGTCGTATTTATTCTTATGTGTGTGTCTCATTTATTGCCTCTGAGAGTACAACAAATGTTTAGCACTACCCTCTGATAAGCCCAACTGCTCGCCCACACTACCACAAAAAAGCATTAGAATGATATGCTTTTACCTCTGCTTACCTATTGGGGATTCACTGGACTCTCTGCAAAGTGTTCTTCTTTTTAGTACATTATATCCAGAGCTAGCTTCCTACATAGTCAGAGAAGTCCAGTGGATATTCACACTCCTCTTCCTGTTCCCCATCGGTCTCCAACAGCATGGTGATCTCAGACCTCTCAAAGTGGGGTTTGAGACGATTGATGTGAAGCACCCTGTGGGGTTGCCAGGGAATAGTAAGGTCCACCCTTCTTCTCAGTCAATTGAAGGGGCCCAGTCAAACAGTCCTGAAGCGTTCCTGTGTTCCACATGTTCCATAACCCACACTTTCTGCCCAGGCTGCATATCCACAGTGGTAGAAACCACTCTTTCATTGCAGCATCAGTGGCTTTTAGGTTGCATAAAGCATGCTTTCACAACATAGCCATTTGGCTCCAGAATTCCAGCATGTGGCTCACTACATCATGGGTAATCTTCCTTGGAGCTTGCTTCCACCCTTCCTTGACTAAACTCGGAGGTCCTCTAACAGGGTGCCCATACAGAAGCTCAAAGGAGATGTGGTACTGTGGTACCTCTCTGTAGGCAAAAAACAGGCATGGCAGAAGGATGTCCCACATATTCCTCAAGGCCTCAGGTAGGCCCTTAATCATGCCTTTTAGGGTCTTGTTGAACCTCTGATCTAGCCTATTTTGGGGGTATAGGTGTTAAAGGTTGGAGAACTTGTAATGTACCCCAAACTCCTTCCACATTGACTGCATGTATGCAGACATTAAGTGTGTGCCCCCGTCAGACACAACTTCCTATGGAATCCCAGTCTGGGGATCCACAGACCCAAGAATGTTGATGGCTGCAGGCATAAAGGATGTGCAATCACAGACAAGCAATTAAAGGGTCTTTTAGCCTCTGTCATGCCTTCCTACTGGTCTGACAGGCTACACAAGTCCTGCAGAATGCCTTCGAGAAAGACTTGATCCAGGTTCAATAACAATGTGGGTGAAGCCATGCAAAGGCCTTGTCTTGGCCCAGATATCCTGCCAGGTGAATCTTGTGAGCCATCCCAAGTAGGAAGGTCCTGTAGAATTGCAAGACTACCAGGGCTATTGTTGTTCCAGGCACAGGAGCCTTAGGCTTACTGTAAAGGAGGTTGTCATCTTAGTAAATGTGATAACTCCCAGAGACATCACCTGCTGCTTGGGCTTCAGCCTATTGGTTTTTGCCCTCAAGAGTTGGATACTCTCGTTGTGCCCTACAGAAATCCTCTTTTGTGGGACTTCCTTCTACATGCCATCCAGCAAGTATAGGCAGGTCACCAAGGGAAGCAGTGTCCTCCTCAGTGGGATCCAGGGTGGCCTCTCAAGGTGACCCATTTACCTCACTGGAAATCTTTCTCTAGCAGCTGGCTGGGCTATTGTTCCAGTCTCAGCTCTTTTTGACTCCTATCCTGTATAGCCATGGTCCTTGTTGTTGCCCAGATACAATCAGGTAACCTCAACATCTCCACATGAGCTTGGAGCAACAGTGTGCTCAACAAACAATCCACAGGTATGACAGGGATCAAAGCAACCTTCGGAAGAACTGAACCTCACCCCCACTCAAATAGAATAAGGGTCACTGGATAGTGACCCTCTCTGCTGTCAGTCACCACAACTTGGTGGAATGCATTTGGAATTACATGCTCTGGGGATACCAGCTGACTCCTTTCCAGAGGCATGCTGGTACCTGAATACCTCAGAGTCTCAACACCTTGCCCACTGATGGTGACCCATTGCCTATTCTTAGCAGTATTTGAGGGCACATGGATCTTAGTAACCATCTCACTGTCATCTAGGGACACTAGGGTAACCGCCCCCATTAACTAGAACATACTCCTCCGCTAGCACTGCACTAGCCACCCCTGGATTCTTTCTTTGGATTTTTTCTTTTTTCTTTCTGTGCCTATATGTCGACAGAACTTTGGTCCCCCACCCTTGGAGTTGTCTTATAGGTTTACTCCACTGGCCATGATGGAGGCCTGTGATTGACTCACTAGTTCTCCTCCTACAGTTCCGGAGATCTTGTTAAACCAGAAGGATTCCCCAGTGCATAGCAAGGGGGGCGAACGTGTACGTGACAACAATATAATATCATGGAATATTGCAGGTCTGGTTAATAGGTTCTCTGACCCCATATGGACGGCATTTGTGAAACAATTCTGTGTAATTTGCCTGCAGGAAACATGGTTAGTAGATAGTGTTTATTTTTTGTGAGGGCTATAAGTATTTTTTGCTCCAGCTTCCCCTTCTACGGCTGGTAAACCAAAGGGCGGCCTCGTTATTTATATATCTCTGGCAGTAGAATGTCAGATTCAGGTTCTGTCCTCAATTAGCCCATGTTTATAGTCTCTGGTCTTAGGAAGGGCAGCCAATAAAATGGTTCTCATGAATTTCTATACCTCTTCATCATGTCTCTCTGATGGGTGTAATATCACACTTTTCGGGTCTTTCATAAGGCAACAATGTGCTGCTGAACTACAAAATCTTATGGTTACTGGGGATTTTAACATACACCCCTGTGGAGACCCAAGGACTAGAAGCTCAGATGACCTAGGATGTCCACGGGTGAGGGGGATCCATTTTGAACACTGCTCAGGGGGACGTTTTGAATAACCTCCTACACAAATTTGACTTATTGTCTCTTATGTCAGTAACTGATCCGTGTAGCAAGGCACACATCCCTTCTTTTAAAGGGAGAGGTAGAGATACATTTATAGATTTTAATTTCATCCCCCCTAAAATCTTTATTTCAGGGTTTTACTATACAGGAAAGTGTCTCTAGTGACCACAACCCTCTCTGTGTCAAAATCTGTGGACCCTTATTGATAAATAAAAAAAGGTGCTGAGCGAAAGGGGTTGATAAGACCAACAGATGGTAGAAGATGGTTAAGATGGACAAATATTTTCACAGATGTTTTTTATAAATCAGTAAAAGAAACCTGTGCCAGTGAATTGCCTTTGTGTACCTTGCCGTGCACATCCCCGGGGGAGGTTATTAGCGCTTTTAATATTATTTCCACTAGAGTAGGAGAACTTTTAAGTGCTCCAGCGCGTAGAACAGCCATGCCGACCCCTAGATGGTTTGATTCGTCCTGTTCGCTGGCTGCAAGAAAGCTGCAGGAAGCCCTTGAGGGGAGCCCTAGAAACCAGATCTTGGATAGAACGTGCCATAAAGATTATAAATTGAAATTGGCAAAACGCAAATCCATCCTGAAGGCGGAAGCATGGAGGGAGTTCACTAAGGCAAGCACCCTGAGGAATAGCTCTAGGTTCGGTAGCATCGTTAACAGACCGTTTTTAGAGCACAACGAAGACAGCGAATCGGGTACACATATCACCAAGGATGAATGGGTACTCCACTTTAAAACTATGTTTGAGATCCCACCCAAGACAACCAGTCAGTCAGGTAGAGAGGTAGATGCCCCTGTATTAATACTTGCTCTGGAGGAGGTTGCGGGAGGTATCATCGGGTTAACAAGTAACAAAGCACCAGGACCCAATGGCATCCCTCAGGACCTTTTTAAATCTGACCCATCCTTTTGGGCACCCGGTCCTTGTTGACATAATTGATGCGGCGGCAAGGAAAGGATGCCCTGAGTCCTAGGCTACCTCGTCCATAGTACCGTTTTTTTAAAAAGGTGAGCGTGACAGTACACACTGTTACAGGCCGATTTCGCTGCTGGACTCGGTGGTTAAGGTGGTGGGCCATTGGTTACTTGACAGACTGACGACCTGGATGGAGGGGGAGAGTGTAGTTTACAACAAGAGGGAGAGGTATTTGAATAAGGGCAATGACCGCTCCTAATGAGTGGTAGGTCCAGCCTCAGCAGGCGTGCTAAAGTTGTGAGTGAAAACAAAGAATGCTGAGCTGTTCCTCGAGTTTAAGGAATGTACGTGTCAATGTAGTGTGTAGGATGTTGTAGAAACTCATAGAGTACTACAGTTGGGCATCCATTTTGTTGGATGTAATGCCCTCACACACCCTTTCAGGTGTCATGCTTCATCATCTGGGCTGCTCCTCGTTGGGTCGGCGGTGCAATACCCAACGGGCGACACCTCAAAGAGGGTCTCTTTAGCGGAGATCTTCTATCCAACTGCCGTTAGGTGAAGTGTGGGTGTGGGGCCAGAAGAGCGTAGACGTGTTAGTGTGGGTTAAAATAAAGCTAGGACTACCAGGAACGAATTTATTCTGGGGGTACCCTGCTCTAATTAAAAATAAGACTGACTGGTACTCTCTGGAATGTTATGCTTCCAATTACGAATCACGATTCAGTTAGTGCTCCAATCGGTCGACATGTTTCTCGTTTATGTGCAGTGACTAGCGATTCTTCAGGACCTAAAATAAAGAATATATCTAAAGTTTCGACTGTCTACGTCAGTGTGTTCTCACTAGTATCTAATGTTGAGTATACATTCAAGTGGATTTACTAACAGAAATTTATTTTGTTTCCTGTATTATACCTGTGTTGAGCTGCATCTACCTGGTTTGGGAGAGAAAGGAGCAAATCACAACAGGTTGGAAATAAAACATTGGGTGACTCTGTACATTCCTTGTGTCATGCTAGAATAAGTGCAACTAGCATGTGAGTTAAAACCAATGAACTGGTGTTCATGCAATTCCTCAGTGAGCAACATTGTGGGCATGCTCCTGTGGAAAACTGGAATTAAAAGCTCTTAATTAAAAACAATAAGTGCAGCAGCAATAATATGGTATCTAACTCACCTAATCGGTTTAGTATACAGATAACAACAGTATCCGGTGGGTTAAGCATCGGGTTGTGCCATCCAACATGTGGCTGGTCATGGGAGGAAACCGCAGTTACACGCTTGTCACTTATGGTGTGTGCAGCAGGCTGTGATTGTATGACAGTGGTGCCGTGAATGGGGGTGGTTGACGCCCTCTTTAATAGGCTCTGTGACAAAAAGTAGATCTGACAGAGCGGCAGGCCTTCCCTTGGTGGTGGTAATGCCCCACGTTAACAAGGGCCCCCACTCGTGTAGGTGGTGATAATCCGTACCTCCCTTTGACTCACTGAACTTACAAAATCGCTGCTAGGTCAGCAGAAGGTTATGAGTTGATTTGAGTATTTGATCATATCCCTCATGTTTAAAACGCCTGTGTGTCATACCTCTAATGACACCACTGTAACGTGCATTCCCAGTATTACCTAAGGGCAGCGTATCCCTTCTTAGTAATATGCCCCTCTTGTCATATTGGTCCCAATTTTACGCAAGAACTACGTGAGGGATCGCCAACTTGCTAATTAGGCCAGCGGTATCGCAGTAACAGCGAGTGTAATTGACTGCTACGGGTCCAGCAGTGTCAGCTACGTGACTATAGCAAAAACTACCTGGAGGTGGCGTGTCACTCTGTAGTCAATGTTAAAGCAATGCCCGGGACTTAAAATATGGAGAGTGCCCTACAAGGGAATCGGGTCGGCCTCTCTAAGGCAACCTAATGAGAATGGGCTGGTACACTTACTTGTTAGCTCCCGTGCACACCCCTGTGGCACCTACCCCTCGCCGCCGGATCCGGGTGGTGATTGGGGATACAGCGGCTTTGGCTTTTGATTGCGCAGAGTGAGTCACGTGGTCGCGTGACTGGGCTGAAAATATATGTCACAGGAACGGTGTGGTTAACAAGGCGGCCATGATGCAGTGGGGTTGTGTTCATAAGCTTGTATGGTACTCTTAACTACATTAATTCATAACTTAGCCAGTGTGGTCAAAAATAGGGTATGAATATGTGTTACATGTCCTTAATAGGACACCCAAAGTGAATAGCGGGCGGGGAATGATTGTATAAAATGTATTTAGGAACGTGTGTTGATGATGGTTTAATTTGTTCAGATCCACAGTGGGCAGTATAGTCAAAGCACTGGGTACAAATTATTGTATATGGTATCCTGTCGGGACCCTCGAAGGTTTGATCAGTCGGGAGAAGTCCTCACATGGAAGCACCTTACTCCTCCTCAGATCACATGACAGTGGTTGTTTGACAGGCAGCCATTGCAGAGTGGAGCTCTAAAGTGGAACCTAGTTGAGCACCCCAGTTTCAATTACCGTCTGGGGGCAGGTGATCTATAATAAATGTTCACTACATGGTGTAGGTAGTGTGGGGGGCATTTGAGTTCTCCCTGCCGTGCTGTGGTCTCTTGTATACAATTAGTGTTTGACTAGAATTGTCAGTTAAGGTGAGTTAGGTTTGTAGTTCTGTGTACAGGCTCGCCTACTAGGCACTCCATGGTATTTCCTCGTTCAGGCCTCTGCTGTCTGTTGCAAGTCTATGTATCCACCTTTGTTCCTTAAAGAACAAACTCTGTTTGAATGTCCTGGGGTTCGCTTCCAGGACCAACCAATGTAGTGAGTCAGGAGTGTGGTTCAGTTCAATGTAGTGTCTGCACATTTTGGTATTATTCTTCTTACACCAGAAGTTGCTCCGGTGTTTGGAAATTCGTGTCTTGACTGGGCGAGTCGTCATACCAATGTAGTACAGTGCGCATGGGCATATTAAGAGATAAATGCAATTGGCACTATTACAATTCGAATGTCCCCTCATTACCCAAGTGAAAGAGTCGGACAATTTGATTGTCTTGTGTATTTTCGTAAAGGGGCAGGCATTGCAACTCCCGCAGGGGTAATGTCCCTTCACTGTGGGCAATTGCCAGAGGGTGGTTTGTGTTCCTGAGGTTTTTTCCTTCTTTGGTCTCGTCTGTACCAGGATATCCTTGATGTTTTTGGACCTGGACAGAGGAACATGATATACTTTCAGACGTACAGTATGGGTTCCGTGCAGGTCGTTCAACCGTGGCCCACTGCCTTAACCTAACCCTGATACTTAATAAATACACAGTTGCATGTTCTGGTATTATTTCTTTAGCCTTCATAGACCTGTCTTCCACGTTTGACCGTGTGAATAGGGGAAAACTGTGGCGGTCCATGAAGGATATTGGGGTTATCAGCAACATTGTCCATTTCTTGGATGATCTTCACCGGTCAACCAAGCCCAACGTTAGTTTTTTGCAGGACCTCAGTGTGTCACGGAATTTTGATATAAAAAGAGGTGTAGAACAAGAATGCATTTTGTCCCCTTTTTGTTTAGTCTTTATAGTAATGATTTAGAGAAAGCCCTGTTATCAACAGGTGTAGATTATCCACATGCACGGTGACAAGATCTCCCTGTATTAATTTATGCGGATGACGCAGTCCTTATATCCTGGACCGCATTGGGGCTGCAAATCCTGCTTGACGCCTTTTCCGACTTTATGTCGGAACGTGACTTATCCATTAACAACTCAAAATCCTATGTTATGCAAGTGAGGACACACCCGAAAAAATGCTTTCAATTCAGGGTAGGTCTTTCCAATGTACCCCGCACAGATATTTTTTCATATCTGGGGGTCATACTGGATGATCAAATTAATTGCGGGCCGCTTAAACAAAGAAAGAAGGGGGATTTGGTACGGGTGAATGACGCCATTCTTAATTTTGCTTCTAAGTTAGGAAGTAGGACCATTGCTGCCTTGTTGAAGATCTACCAAGCTAAGAGTGTACCTATAGCCTCATATGGTAGCGAGATCTGGGGTCATACCTCCATCGACGCTCTACAGGTGGTCAAGAACACCTTCCTAAAACGTCTGCTGGGTGTCCAGGTGGAATGTCTAACTTGGTGGTACAGGAGGAATTGGGGGTGCCCTATTTAAGTGACACCCTGGCAATTCGGCCCAAACATTCTGGCTTAATATCTGGTTGAACAAGGGATTATCCCTGAGCCAGTTGATTTTAAGACTGTATGACTCTCGACTACGCACTCAGCATACCTAGGCTTAGATATATTAAGAGCAGTTTTGAAAAGTTTGGACAAGTCAATTTATATACCAACACTGAAATAAAAAACAAAAAGGATCTGGGGATAATAAGGGAGTCCTTCAGCAGTTTAAGGAAATTGAAGAGGAAGGAGCTGGATCTGTGGAAACCTAGGGGCCCATTAGGATGGCGGGCGGATTGCCCCCGCCAGGCTGGCGGTAGCCACCGCCGGCCTGGCGGGGCAATCCGCCATCCGCACCTAAATTCCCCCGCCATATTAGTATGGCGGCGGGACCGCGGCAGATGGAAAGACCGTCCGCCGCTTTCCCGCCCTGGTCGCCTTGCGGCCGGGGCGGAAAAGGATTAATATGGTGGCGGTGTCTATTAGACACCACCAGCCATATTACAATGGGCTAAGTTAGATGCCTTTCTGTGGCGGCGATGCTGCCATGGAAAGGCATGCAGTCTTCACTCTGGGGGCCCCCAGAGTGAAGGAGAGGTGGGGCGTGCACACGGGGGGTACCTGTGGTACCCCACAGCATTTGTATACATGAAGCAGCAGGCACCACGCGGTGCCTGCCGATTCGTGTATGCAAATGCATACATGCATTTTTAACATTGTGGCGGGCGGTGCAGAGAGCACCGCCCGCAACAATGTTAAAAATGAGGGATGAGCCCGCCACTGTGGCGGGTGCATCTTAATGCCACCATCGGGACCCCCCCCCTTATGGCGGGCGGTCCCTTTTTCCGATGGGATGGAGGGCGGACAAAGTCCGCCCGTCATCCTAATGGGGGCCCTAGTGTCTGTACATTTTTAATGCTAAAGACAACATCACTAGCCGAGCTTTATCTTCTAGGGCTTTTATCTGTTTATGAGCGGCTTCTATTGACCAGGTTTTGCCTGGATCTTTTCCACCTCCTGCTTGCTATTCCTAGGGGGAGCAGTAGAGGCCAGTTGTTAGCACCCCAGGGCTGCGACATAGAGTCTCCCCAGGACCTGCTACACTTTATGTTATTCTGTAAATTTTATGAGGTTCGCAGGAAGTCTTTTTTAGTCCTGATTTTGAAGAAGATTAATTTCAAGCAGGCTTGTCCAGCTCTCCTGTACCTACAATTGCTGAAGGAAGAATGTATTTTCTTCGTCGTTGGATATTTGAAATCTGCGGTGAAGTCTAGGGCTTGTTTTGATTAAAAGCTTTTAGGGTTTAAGATTCTTTTTGAAGACACACATATTTGCATGGGTTGGAATAATCTTATTGGAGAGTTTTAATCTAAGGGGGAGATGATGTGTGTCTGGACTTCACATTTTTATATTACAGATTACTATGGGTTGTTGTGTAATGTATTTTAATAATGATAAACTGTGTTGATATTTTATGAAATTAATATATTTTATGTAATTCTGATGTATTGGTAACTTTTATGGTTTTATCATTTCTGAAACCAAATAAAGTTTACTTGAATTGAACCTCCAGTCTTCTGGATAACCTTAAACATAAAGCTTTCAAGCTAATCTTGCACATGCATGAAATACTAGATCTGTCCCTGACTAAAATAAATTCTGGACTTGTCCAGTGAACTTGAGGGCCACATAAAGCATGCACTCATCTGTTGATAGCAGAGAACATTGAAAGAAGTAAGAGATGTAGTTTTTTTTTTACTATGATTTATTAGCATTACAAATAGGTGATAACAATGTATACATTTCGCTCAAGACATCAACTCATTATCTCAACCATGTGTTTGTATACAGATTTATTCAACATCCCCCTGCACTCCCCCTCCCCCCTTCCCCACCTCAGGCTCAGTCAACCAAGATCTCATCTCATACATGTGAATCCAGGTTACCTTGTGTTTGGGGGGAATCCTCCGGTTACTACATCCTTCATCTACGTGACCTTATGTGTGTAGATTAAGCATATTGCACCACACTTGTTCATTGAGGAAGAGATATAGCTTGTTCTGTCAAAGGTGTTAAAGTTATCAAAAATATTTTGTTGGAATGCTAGTTATTTAAGTTTTTTAAGGCACACAAGATTGTATGTCACACTACTGAAGTCAATAATAATGAACCACATATACATTGACTCCACAATATCAATAATCTACATATCATCAAGGTAAGCATAAAGTTCAGTATAGATTTACTATTCTTTTTTTTAAGTTTAAAGAAAAGTTTATTGAAAAATGGAGATTGCAGTAAAGAAATTTACAATACTTCGTCACTATTAGTTGAAAAATGCAATCAAACTAGAATACTATACTACAGTATAGGTCAGCAAGATAAAAAAAAGAGAAGAAATAGAAAAAAGATAAAAGAAATAAAAGAAAGGAAAATATAATTGGCATAAAACAATGTAACGCTTCTAAGAAGAAATTCATATAATAAGAAAGAAACGGTTATTAACAAAAAGCAATCAATATTAGGAGGAACATATCACCAGAAACATATCATGGTGGTTTAGGTACTTCTTCAATAGAAGGGGTATGAATTGGATGAGACTGAGCAGATTTGTCTAAAAAAGTAGTAATCGGCAACCATAACAAATCACGTTTAATAGCAAGTGTAATGGGATATACATATGCTCTGTCCAGTCTGTGGTTGAAACAAACACCATACCACCAAGCCTGAAAGGAAACAGTGGATGCATCTTTCCAAGATTTAGTAATCTGCTGAAATGCTACCGCTAGGAGGAGATTAATAATGGAGGTGTTAAAAGAAGAGGAAAGATTTGCTATTCTTAACTCCCCATCTATCTAACTTTACAAAATGATTGCAGTCTGTTTTTCAGTCAATATAGGTGAAGGATGATATTAAGACTTCAATAATAAGGTAGAGTTTGAGGATCAATATTCCAAGTTCATGCATCTGTTTCTTTATGAACGTTTGTCCTGCCTTAATGTGAGTGTCTCCCCACAGTGTTTATGTATGTTCTGCCCTTGCTATGGTATGTTACCTGAATCATTGTTAAGGCACTTGTCCTAATATCACTTTATACATTACCCTATGACAGTTTATTCCATATTTGATCTCTGTGTGCCTCTCTTGATTTTCTTCTCCCTGTCCAATATGGAGGCCCGATTCACAGAACTAACTTAAGGCAACATCCTAAACTTACTACCATTTGCTCATTTTGGAATTCACAGAAGGCACTTACTCATTTTGGTATTCACAGAGGGCACTTACTTATTGATGAGTAAGTGCCTTCTGTAAATACCAAAATGAGTAAGTGCACTTGCTCATTTTGGTATTCACAGAAGGCACTTACTCATCAATGAGTAAGTGCCTTCTGTGAATACCAAATTCAGTAAGTGCCTTCTGTGAATACCAAAATGGTAGTAAGTTCAGGATTTTGTCTTAAGTTAGTTCTATGAATCGGGCCGGAGATCCACATGACAATATAGACAGTGTATTCTGTGTTTCAGTGCTGTTGTATTAGATGCCACAGTGTAAGTGTTCCAAGTGTCATTGTCAGCTTTTCATCACCCAGGATCAGAAGTATTAGTGTAAACCCTGAATGACTGTCAGTGTGTTCTCTGTGCCTATTCCAACATATTCCTATGGCAGAGTCAGTGTATTCTGTGCTCCTGTTTTACTCCATTTCTTGCCCTATGCCATTGCATTCAATGAGGCCTTATTCAGTGGATTCTCTGATCAAATGTGCATGGGAGCCACCTTCACAAGATTATTGGTGGACCTCAGGTCACAGGATCTCATTTTGAACTAGGCCTCAAACAAGGATGCGTCTTAGCACCGTTTTTGTTTAATTTGTACCTGGCGGAGCTGTCCTCTATAGTCAACAGCGTCAACTCGCATCCCCCTAAACTATCTGGATTTAGAGCTTCTCTTGTGCTGTATACTGATGACTTTGGTTTGATCAGTCACACAAGGTTGGCCTGTCATGACTAATCTACACAACAGCTACATATGCAGCAAAGCATGGACTTCAAGTTAACCTCAACAAAACCAAGACCATGTTAGTCAGCATAAGAAGAACTCCACCACCCACATTTCACCTGGATGGCTAAGACCTGAAACTCGGGACAGAATACAAGCACTTAGGTGTAATCTCTGATTCGAGTGGCATATTCAACAAGCAGTGCAGCTTGATACAAAGGAAAAAAACTCCCTCTCTCAAAGGCTTGATTCTCCAACTGCTCCTTCAAGTCATGGCTGCTAAACATGTCTCCTCTATAGCACATGGTGCAAAGGCTCTTAGAGGGAGAGCGGATAAAATAATTAACAATGCTGTCTTTAATCCAGGAAACATTCAGGCACACAACTATTAAAATTGGACTCCAGCTCCGTTTTAGGTAGAGGCTCTTTGGATCTTAACTCTCACCCAGCCAACTTTAAATAAGGCACTAAATTCAACAGTAAGACAGCTTTCCTTTGTCAACGACAAAGCTCTGCTGTCAAAAAGGTAATGTGCCTGGACGATAATAAGCTCTTATGGTCTTTTGAAGCCTCAATGTACCTTGGGGAACTGTTTGGTTTAAATGCAATACTCAGGGTACCGAACCAAGGATTTGGTTGATTCCCTGCACGTTGCAAGCCACCAGTCTGGAGAAGAAATGCTACCGAGATCGCTTGCCAGCTCTGCCATTTCCCAATAGAAGACATTTGTCACATCATCTGCACCTGTTCCGCCATACTGCCAGAGCGAAGAGGTCTGTTGAAACAGCACTTTATAAGGATCAGAATTTGTACATGCAGGCAGGTAATTATAGCCTGTCTAAAAGGAAAGGATCTAATGCTCTGTTGGAAATTCTTGAAAATCATGACTCTGGCCGAATCAAAACTGACCAACCTGGACCCATAGAGCACAAACGCTTTCTAATGCTCACCATAAAACAGGTGTGGGTTATTATCAGATTGCGGGCACGTGATATATGTTTCCATCTGTTTCTCCCATTTACTCCCTCTCAGCCAGCTATTTCTAATACCCGACTATTACCCAACTAACTATTGGCAGCAAGAGTCCAACAGCACTTACACTGGCAAGCACTCACTCCTACTCTATGACCCACTGGCCAGCTCATGGCTCAGCACTCACTCACCTGCTTTAATGCATTACACTAAGGACTTTCTCTCAGCACCCAATCCCATTACATGCACTTACTTTCTCTGCTAACTGCAATCAGCACTTTCCTTATGACTGAGCACTAACATAACAATAATGCTTTACAAATCCTACCGGTCTTAAATTGGGAGCAACGTGTATTAAACAATTTTACCTTGTGAGTTAATAAGACACAGAGATCAATGTTACAGCTGGTCTTTCTTATTGTATTTTCTATTTTAACAGGTGTTTTTCAATTGCAAGTGTTAATTGACTGAACAATAAAGATTCATTCATTCATTCATTCATTCATTCATTCATTCACTCAATCATTCATTCGAACTTGGAGGACTTAGAAGTAGACACAAGGAGATGATGAACGGAGCTCTGAAACCTTTTAGACACTCACCCCCAGTCACAGATGTGTGTTGAATCCATCATTGTTCTCTTGCTCACTTCGCCACCCCAGTTCAGACCCAGCAATATGTAAATCAGTCTTGACCCTATTCATCATATGAACAGTCCAGCCCGAAAAGCTAAGCCAGGTCTTCCCTGGACCAAAAACAAGCATCCTTGGACTGGTTTCAGGGTGACACCCCTCAACAGCTAGGCTAACTGGAATCCAGTGGCAAAAAGAGCAAGGAACCCACGTATGGGCAAACACTGCCAACTTAGGGCGAACAAAGCAAACCCAGGGAGATGAAAGACGGAGTGCTGAAACTTTCACAGTCACATATCACTACTGTATGGAGAGGGATTATGTTCCAGCTATTGTGTAAGTGCTGTACAGCAAGCAAGACAATAGTCATTGGACTGACAATTTTCAGGGATCTCTTCGATACGTAATGGGGATGATCTGAAAACAAAAGTACTGAAGCTCCAACACTCCAAAAAGTGAGGTAAGTGTTGATTTAATATGACAATTAAGGGTCTATTATGATGTTGTTCCAAAAACATTCTGACCAAATCGGTTTTGAAATGCTCTCTGACCAAAACGGATTCGGGGAGTCCGTCCGACCGATTACAATAGTTCCAAACACTGTTCGGTCGGATTCCTATTAGCTTCAATGGGATTCTGTGTTCCGACCGAATACACAGGCTCCCATTGAAGAAAGGGGTGCTTGCTGAAAATCTTGCAGCCTGTGGCGAGCAACCCAAAGTGCCTGCCACACTGTGCACGGTTGGAAAGAGGGGACCCATGGGTACCCCCAAGGGCCCGATTTGAAGGCCCTCGAGTAAAGTGGTCCTGCTACGGGCCCCCAAAGTCAGCTTCCAAACGCTGATCCTTGTCGGAACAACCGATTCGGAAAAGCTGTCTGAATCGGACATCCTAATCAACCATTCGGAAATGCGGTCCATAGATCTGTATGAGTCAGCTACAAACGGCTCGGTTACTCTGAATGCTGTTCAGAACCGAGTTGGATAGTCCAAACGGTCTCCGAACAACATGATCTGTTGTTCAGAAATGTTTCTGAACCAGTCGGAAACAAGGCTTCTGAATCAGATTCGAACAAATCGAATGCCGTACGGAGCCTTCCCGAACAACATCGTAATCGTCCCCTTAGTAGAGAGGAAAAGTCTGAATTTATATGCAAATTTCACAATAAAGAAGACGTTTACTAAATTCTCAGACTTACGTGTACAGTTGGAGTAAATATATATTTGTGTCTTTACAAACTCTACCACACCCCCTTGAAGCTGTAATGGTCACATTTGTCCACGAAATACTCACATTCGTAAACATTGGCATATGTGTAGATGTGTATGGTGTAAGGATGCACATCTGCAAATGAAGGGCCTCATCTACAAGAAAATTATGCAGCTCATCTCTGCAAGCCATTTAGCTGCGCCGGTCTGTGTCATTTTCAATGCACAAGGATGCGTAGTTTTAACAAAAATATGGCACATACCGGTGCTTTCCCCTGCACCGGTGCACAATTGGCTGTCAAGAGCTAGCGCAGGCACCCTTGCGTCATTTTGCAAGGGTGTCTGCAATGCGGGGATGATTGTTTTTGTATAGGAAGGTTCCTGCACAAAAACAATAATTAATGCAATTTTCCTCTTTCTATGCATGGAACACCCACAGCAATACCCATGGAATGCCCTTTCAAGCAGAGTAATGCTTGAAAGGGGCCCATATTTACAACGCCGTCAAAAGTCTCCAGGGTGTTTTTCAGTGGCCTTGTAAATATGGGCAAACCCATTGCGCCGCCGGTCTGTCATAAACAGTGACTCACAGGCAGCGCAATGGACTTGTAAATAAGCCCCAAAGTGTGTATTTCTTGAATATTCCGTCATCTAAATTGTTTAGATTTTTGCATTTTTTTATGCCTGTGAAATTTCACATATTAAATGCCCCTTCAACTGTTTTTCTGCACATTATGAAATTATTTTCAATGCTTTGCCAGACGATTTTGAGTCTAATCAAACCCACGTCAAGTTGGAAAATGTGTACGTGAAATTTCACATATTAGTGCCCCTTCAACTGTTTTTCTGCACATTATGAAATTATTTTCAACGCTTTGCCAGATGATTTTGAGTCTGATCAAACCCCGTCAAGTTGGAAAATGTACACACAATTGTTCTCTGCAAAGTTTTCTGTTTGTGACATAGGCTATAGCAATAGTCACGATGTTAATGGAAATGTGAGAAAGCCAGTGGCGGCTGGTGTTAAGGGGCGAAAGGGGCGTTGCCCTACTAGATTCGGGACTAGGATCGCGGAGGAGATAAGAGAGACTGTGTACACAAAGCAGCAGCTCCCTTCCTTAAAAAAAACAACCAGGATTTTTATTCAACACACAGCAGCGAGCACTTCATTTGATTCAAATAAAGTACTCACTGCTTTGTGTTTTTTAGGAAGGGCTGAGGGCAGGGACCTCCTGTGCATGTGCTGGCTGGGGTGAGGGCTATTGCCCGCCTTCAAAGCAGACACAAGAAGAGTGATGTCATCATTGAGGGAATGGCCGTGAATTACATTGTCATCTACAAGGAGGCCTTCGGGCGCACATTACAGTGGCCCAGGAAAGAGTTAACAAAACTTCATTCATTTCAATGGGAGGGGGTGGGCCAGGCTGCGGCCGAAGGAGACAGAGGAAGTGGATTGGTCATCCCGAGAGTGGGCAGGGTGTAGAAGGGGTGCCTCTCTGAGTTCTGAATATTGCCTGTATCACCGTCTGGTGTTAAACTGTCTGGTTTGCTTTCGCTTTTGAAATGTCACATGTGCCCTGAAATTCGCGTGGATGCAGATGGTGGGCTCGGCTCTCGGGTTTCTGGCATGTTCAAACTTCACACTTGAGTGGGACTGGGGGAAGCTCTGTCTGTCCTGTCATACTTCAGTTCGTCAGAGCGTCACTTACAGCAGGGCCTGGAGCCGGTACGTAGGCCGAGAAGGGGACCTGCGACGTACGCCCCATCAGGCCCGGACTGGCCGTTGCCGGCACCGGGCAATCCCCCGGTGGGCCGCATGGTTGGGGGCCGTTTTTGTTACAGGGCCATTATGCTGCAAAAACGGCCCTGTAACAAAAATGTCCGAAAACCGGCCCTGGCACATAGCGCGGTCGCACCTCCTCCTCCTCCCGGAGGGGGGAGGGGGCCGGCCGAGCACTTTGCCAGGGCCGGTTCTGGTTCCCAGTCCGGCCCTGCGCCCCATGTCCAGGGTGTGGAGCGAGGAGGAGTACCACTGGCAGCACATCCACGGGTCAGTTCTGTGTCTTGGGGTGCAACAGTCTGGGAAGGAGGGAAAACCTTGCAAAAGTTGGCATTTACTTTCTATTTATTGGGCATGTCAAGTGCCTTTTGTGTATCACAGAGCTGTGATAAAATTGACACATTAATTTGACTGGCATTTTTAGCTTCACACTATATACATCGAGCCCGTGTTATCTTCTCCCTTCGCCCCAGTGATATTAAATCACTCGTGAGACAGGTTCATCCTTTGTCATTGAACTGGACTAGTTTAGTTTAGGCAATTGATACTTATTGATTAGTTTCTAAGTACAAGCCTGTCGCCAAGGGTGCATATGCTGTTTGCCAACTGGCTGACCATAGCGGATACTAGCTCTTCGCATCATCGCATACTCATTTTATGTGAATATTGATTGAATAATTTATAAGAACTTGTTTGAATACATCAATTTTGACACGGTCTGACTCTGCTTAGTTCTGGGGTGTACTGACATTTTGTTTTCTCACGTCTCCTTACTGTGATGCTCATTTTGCCACACACTACACACTATGTTTTGTTCTAGTGGGGAAGTCATTACCTGCCCTTGGCGGGAATCTGCTGAAATCCATTAATTGGCCCATGACTATTTATTGTGCTAAGTTGTAACACCCTTTTACTGTGCCCCTTCAATAAGTGTTTGCAAGCTAATCCTGTGTTCTGTTTATTGTGCCGAGACCCCTCATCATGCTTACCCCCCCCACCCCTCCACTGACACCCCAGATCTTGCTGCACATTGCTGGCAGTGGAGATGCCGTATTTGCTTCCTTGTGAAATGGATCCAAATATCGGAGTCAGGCCCAAAGCGCGAGATATGTGCTTACTGTGTAACATGTGCTTACAGTGGCCAGTCCTCGGATGTATCTTTAAACAGGACAATGGTCCCTAGACAGAAGAGGATTATTGAAAGATAAATATAGGCTAAATAGACACTATATTCTTTGTCCAGCCGGACAGATTTATTTTCTAGTGAGCAATTTTCAAAGAATTTATAAAGTAATAACAGCAGGACACCAGCCGATGTCCAACTGACACACTAAGGAAAAAGACAAACAAGGCAACTCAATCAGTCTGTGTAGTCAATTCATAGTCAGACTATAATAATTGCACACTATTGCTGGCATCAAATAATACAGTTCATATACATATAGTGTGACACTGTCGACGACGTTTCGAACCTATGAGTTAATAAAGGTTCATCCTCAGGACATTAAATATATGCCTTCTATTTTTGTAAAGTTGTAAAAAGTCACAATTAACTTTCCCAACCCCTACTAAGGACAACAATTGCCAAACATATATTAATGCAACAAAACAAGAAAATATGAAGGAGAGAAAAAACAAATTACATAGATTAGGACATTTCTTTAGGAGAAAATGTACACACACATAAAATATAACCTTGGTATGTTGCACCAGTTACCCAATAAAAACGAAACTAAACCATACTTGTGTGGCAAGGGGTTCATAAACATTGATGCATCATAAGATAAAAACATTTTTGTGCAGAAGCCTTAACCTCGTGAGTTATAACCCATGAATACCAAATGGCAAGTATAGTGCACGTGACTAGAGCAATGCTCGCGGGAGGTGTCTTGAGAGGCCACACGGTAGTTCTAAACTATGAATTCCATATCACAAGTGCAAGAAGTGGAAGGTATTAACCCCTTAAGTGCTTCGAACGTTCGGCGGCCGACGGCACCACTACCTCGGGAGTGCTGCCGTCGGCCGTTGAACGTTCCAACTGCACCTGCGCAATGGAACGTCCAGCACTGGAGCTGGACGTTCCATAGCTGCTAAGGTGTAAGGGCATTCTAAGAGCCCGTCACCTTGCCTAAGCACATCTAAAAAGAAATGGAAGGGGGTAAATTGTACCTGCAAGGTTGGCGCAGAGGACAATAGCCTGAGTGTTAGGAACTACCTAAATAATAAGAATTAAGTGATTAGAGTCGAGGGCAAAAAGTTGTGAGCCTCAGATGTATGGCATTTACACTGGCCCTGTGTACATGCCCCTAAGTTAACACTGATGTTCAAAACATCGTTTGACTTGCAAACAATGAATGTTAAAAACGTCGCGGGAGTGCATTTCAGCGATTTAGTTCCTCTCTTTTTTTACATGTTTACTTGATCTTGCATTCCCCATGAGTTAACTATTTTATAATATTGTTTATCTGTATTTTCTACTGTCCATACTTTGAGGCTGGAGCCATGCCAGGTGTTTATGAGGGGCTTTGATTGAGTAGGCAGGCACAAAGGTTAAAGCCAAACAAAGTGCCTGTCAGTGGGTTGGCCTCTCTGCAGAGCACACAGAACAATATTTGTGTATTCCATTTGCAACTGAAATTCTGTGGAAATGTGTGTGAAGGGGGTTCATTGATGTCAAAATATTTGCGAGGCAAAAGTAAGAGAAGTTAAAGTGCTTATATTTGAGGGAGTGCAGTGCATGTTGGGGGTGGTGAAGTGACAGATATGTGAGGAAGGGTGTTCGTGAGAAGAGTGAAAAGAGGATGTTAAAGAGCAAAGAGAGGGGGTTGAAGATGTGCAGATGGACAACATATGCAGAGAAAAAGAGGATATATATTTAACAGAAAGCACACATAATTGAAGGCCAAAACTCTTTCCACAGGCCTCAATGCTATTTAATTCACAGACTCGCTATTTCAGAATTTAAGCATTTTCAAAGTTAATTATTTATAAGAAATCATTGTTGTTACTCATTTATCTTAAGCAGCTAACACCTAGTGACAAAGCCAATCATACTGGCCTTAGGTGTATGTCAGTTGCTGCGCCATTTATCTGGATAAAGTTACATCTCAGAGAGAAACCAAAATACTGGTCTGATGGCACACTAGGGAAATCACAGAAATGCTTTAGGGATGTTTCTTTATAGGGAGCACACACTTTTTTCATCTCTCTTAACGACCTGTCTGCACATATTTCTATATGACTGGTTACAGCCAGCAGCTCTGGGTGCTTCCCGAAGTCGGGTTAGAGCATATTTTTCCACAGTTAATGCTGGGAAAGCATACATTTTAAAGGGTTAATGTTTTCATGCGGAACAATATACATATTACAGTACCTGTGGAACAAATTAATGCAAGAAGAAACAGGGCAGTTTTTAATGTGTTTAATATTTCAAGACTATACGTTCCCATTGTGTAATACGCCTTGCTTTATCGCTGCATTGATTTGCTTTAAAATGCACCATTTGCCAATCTTTTTTAAATTTCTTTCTCAGGAGAGGGACTCTCCCTAGATCGTAGGTTTGTCCATTGAACTTGTTCACATCGCTAACTAGTGTTTTCTATTGGGAAGGGTAGAGCCAAAGCAGTCTTGCTTAGTACCATAGCCCTCTTCAGAAGTCAGACTTGCTTGGCAACCCAGAAATTCTCTGTAATAATGTATGAGTTTTCTTTCATGAATGCCTAGATGAACTGAATTTTTAGTCCATTTATCACAGAAATAGTGCTGAAAATTGCACCAAAAAGATGCCAATTTAAAAAAAAAATCTTCACAGGGGGAGAACCACTCTTATTGCCTTCGAGCTAGCTCGCTCGCATACTTTGATTCGTTCTGCTTACACCCTACCAGTTTCAAATTCCACCAGCCGCCCCTGGAGAAAGCCTAAATTTCACAATTGTTTGAAGTTTGTGAAGTTTCCATGAACCTTTTCGAAGCATGTGAGAAATGTATTTTCAGATTCACACAAATCTGCTTAGCGAAAGGGAATCAGCACTTATTAACTTTTCATTTCTCCAGGAGTCACAACATTTTTCCTCTGAGAAACCACTTGCTCTACACCCTCACAAATTCTGAACAATGTTTTCTCCCATTCCATTCCTAGTCTGAGATCAACTCCTGCCCTTAACAGCAGTAAACAAACATCTACCTGCATGCAGGGTGGGAATACTCATTCCAAAGTTCCTGAAAATACACTAAGATGCATGTTTGTGAGAGTTGATTAACAGTCTGTGGCGTCCCCACCACGTAAAACTCACTATCTAATATTACAGGTAAGGAACTAGCAGCCTGAGGGTTAATACAACATGTAACTTTACACTCGTACCACAATAAATTCAAACACCCCGGGACTCAAGATGCTCTGTGAATTGGGCCATAAGTATTGAACTTTCTACAGGACAAAAAGACACAGAAGATAGTGATATCCTGTTTCTTTTGGGCTTTATGGGATTGTTTAGAAAAGCAGATGACGGACAGGGGATTATCCGGACCAGCTTTGCTTTCCTGCTGAGCCCCCATTGGACTTTGACGCCTGGCCTTTGGGTTGAGGGCTGAATGTTTACGTATGAAGACATGTTGCGGGGGGTGGGTGGGAGGTAGCTCATTGATTTTCTTGGTTTTATGATGCTGGTCGTAAATGTAACGTTTTTACTGATTCCTGCAATAAAAATATATTTAAAAAAAAAAAAGATAGTGATATCCTGATGTCGTACAATATAGTCAAGAGATGAAGCTAGGGAAATAAAGCAAGTTTCCCTATCCCACAGTCAAACTCTTGGTCACTAGAAATGTTTCCAGTTTTCAAGCTTTGCCTGTATACTGACATGCCTCGTCACCCAGCATTGAATGCTGATGATTCACTAGTTATTGATGCTTTTTAGATCGGGTCTATGAGTCATCTTTAGCTGTCTGGCCAGAATACTGTTAAAAAAAAGAAATCATAGATAATATACAAACATAGAAGGGCTTATGAGCAGTGGGCTTCATCCATTGGTCTGTGAATTGTCTTTCACATTTTGCTTCATCCAACACCTGGCATAGCATATGGGGCAGTGGCTGAGCCAACTTAACCTTTTGATTCCCATGTGCAGATTGTTGACCTCTGCTTGACAATTCTTTCTTTCTTTTCCGGTACAAAGCTCTTTAATTTTATTTTTGTGTATTATCTTTAAAAACACCTATTGCTTTTGCCAGCACTTCAGGTGCCCAGTTTGTGGTTTATTTCCTGACTTTACTTTAAAGTTACTGTTATAAAGTTGCAGTTAAAGTGTGTGAGAAATTGGGATTTTGGTTGGCAGAGGTAGGCACCCTGTCCAAGCAGGACCCCCAATCCTAGGCAGAGTAAGGCACAGTGCGTGTGCTGTGGTTTGTGAGTGGTGGGGCTGGGCTTGTTTCTGGAGGGAGGATGCACTAACCAAATAGGCCAGACCTGGCTGGCATTTTCCCACCTCACCTGGCTGCTGAACTGGAGGGAAGCTGCCTTCAAGCCAGGCAAAACCGACTCCTCTGTTTTTTAAAGTAGTGGTTCAAGTAGTAAGTGGTTCAAGCCCCAGTGAATTCCAGGTTGGACTATGGAACCTCAACCCTCTCTTGCCTATCTAGGTCAATGCTGTCCACTTTAAGGGCCTCTTTTAACTCTGCTATAGAGGCTTATTACAGGATCTAAAACATACAACCACATCCCTCCTAATCTACTGACTCTAAACTGGCTCCCATTTGAATCACGTTAAAAATCACATGCATGACCCTTGAAGCTCTACATCTTATCACCCCTTGCCCTCTGAAATCAGACTGAAACCCTCCCCTGTATAAAAAAGGAAGTCAAAATTCTACAAATGAAAAAGTTCTTGCTCTAAGGTTCTTGCACCTTAGCAGCCACAAACGCCTACATTTTCCACACCCCTATACAGTTCTGGAAACCTAGAAACATTTAAATTCTGTGGTGACTTGGTCCCATTGGTGGCCGCCTGCCTCTTTTTCGCACCCACCACATCTTTTTTATCTTGTGATTTTGTTCTTTGTTTTACTGTTTCTTACTTCATGGCATCTTTTAAAGCACTCCAATGGACTCTTAGGCCATGTTTGCGCTTACTAAACTTTTCAAATAAATTAAAATTAATAAAAGCAAACAAACCATCATTCACAGGCCCAGATCCCAGTAACGGTCTATGTATTCCAGTCTCTTTCTTTATCTAAACTTCGACTCACCCATACAACTGTAGTGTTTATGGCACGTACCTCTCTCTTTGTACTACCATCTCTGCAATTAGACGTTAGGGTCTGCTACATAAACATCCCTAACGGCACTAAATCAAGCGTGGCGTTGTTGATATTTTTCTTCAGCTCTGAGATCCTGTGAGTGAGATTCAGTGAAGCTTTCACCCACTGAGCCATGTTTGCTGTGAGTTCCTGAGGGTGCAATGCCTGTCTTTTAACTATGCAGCTGTTCGCTTCTAGGTGTTGCTGATCTTTCACACCACCTTGCTTTCAACCAGGAAGTACCACAGGTAGAAGAACAATACTTTACCCGGCCCAACCGAACTAGTGCATCAGACTTTGTTAGCAAGAAAATATAGGCTTCTTCTTGTTTTAGTTTCTGGAACAAAGATCCAGAACAGGTACTTGATGAGCAATTTGAAATATTCCATCTCTGTTTCCTTGGTATTTATATTTCAGGGCTCAGGGCTTTCCTTAGACAACTCCAATACAATGGTTTGTAGCATTTTCTCTGTTTGTTTCTCTCAAACATTGCATAAAAGTGTGTTGAACAGACCAGTTCAGTGTCAGCACCAGGAAATAAAATAACCCACCATGGTGTATTTGTACATCTCACCCATGCTCTCTGCACCCCTTTCGTCCCTGACTGTAGACAAACACCCATGGGGACTAGTACAAACACATGCTCTTTTTTCCCCAAGAATGCTGAAACTCTGACAGGATGCCAGGCTGCATGATCGAGCCCTTACCTGCACACCCTTTTTCAATCAGCGCCTGCTAGCAGCTTACCAAATATTACTAACAGAACATCTGGATGGCTTCCTTTAGACATATGACCCAAAGCTGGCCTGCAGTGCACAAACAACACCTCAGCCTTTGCTCCCTCACCATTGTCACCACCTCAAGTCTAGCTAGCCTGGGACTGGCAGTAAATCATGTGCCACTCTGAACTGGTGCTTCACGAAAAACGGTTATAGGGGGGTCCAAGAGATATTTAAAGACCAGCAATGATTAAGTCCCCAGAGAGGTACTCAAAAACCCACAAACAAAATTCTTGGGTCTGAGATACCTGGGCAAACAGTCAGAGGCAGTAAAGGTTATCTTGAGGAGCCTATGGGGGAATCCCTTAAAGGACGAAATCCCATACCCACCGAAGGTGGAATGCTTCATCATCTGGGATTCTCCTCTTGGCAGGAATGCCTAGTCCCACCAGGGCTACAACTGCCTCTCTGAGAGGAAGGAGCTCAGGGATGTTTTATTCCTACTCAGTTTAGGATATACTAAATCCTGCAGATGAGAGGAGCAAGGATGGGTTGTGGCGAGGGCGCAGTGCAACAAAAACATTATTTCAAACTGTGTAGGTAGTGATGTTAAAACTAGTGATCTGGCTGGGTTCCACTACAGAACTGTTAACAAGGAACCCTAGGATGATGTCTCTTTTTACCTGCTGAGTAGTGTAAAGGGGAGAAACAGTGCATCATAACAATTAACTTTCCCGTACCAACCAGGACTCAAAGATCACAGACTCCAACTTCAGTTTAGGGGTAAGCATGGGCGAATTTTGCGAATTTGGCGTTCCGCAAAATCCCCGAATTCTCGCGAATTTGTGGATTTTTTTTTGTGTTCGCAAGGGTTTCTGCCAGTTCGCAAGGGTTTTGTACCAGTTAGCAATTGCGAACTTACTTGTCGGCTCGCAACGGTTGCGACTATGTTGTTTCTACGTCTGGTTCATCATCACAGGTTCCCAGCACCCTCTGTTTCACCACTGCCACCCTCTATTTCACTCATGCCTCCCTCTGGTACATCAATGCCACCCTCTGGTTCATCATCACTGTAGATTATGGGGGGGAAAGGCAAGCACACCTGCCCTGCTTCAACTGACATGAATTAATTTGGGGTTGATTTATTAATGTGTCACTGTTTTAAAATTTCAGTCTGGCACCTGCTTCCTTATCTGTAATTTGCTTTCTGTTGCAGTGCAATTTTTTTCCAGGACCTTTGTGGCCTACTTGTAGCTATTCTATGAGCCTGCTGTGAGGGTCAGAGCAGGGTCATACAATTGTTGCAACTAGGACCTGAACTCTGGAGGGGCCCCAGTCAGGAAGCAGTACAGGGAATGGTTACTATTACTAATGATGAGTTTGAACTTTTGCACCTGATGAGTGCTTTCAGTTTAGCAAAATTCTTTTTTCTGCAGAACAGCACCTGTAATGCCCCAAACAAACATGTATGTATGTATGTATGTATTTGAGCTTATATAGCGCACAGCTACCCGCAGTGGGTTTCCCGGCGCTTGCTTAGGGAACCCGTCCTGGTATTCCCCTGTGAGATAACCCCGCAGGGTATCCACAAGGTGAAAGCCAGGCATCCCGCCGCGAGGGGCCGTTGTGGAGATTAAGCAAGCTATTGCCCAGAGTCGCAGAGTGTGAACCCGTGAGTCGAGAAGGCACCGGAGCAAGAATTATCGAGTCCGTGGAATTTTTAGCCCAAGACCCGCCGAGGCGGGGAATTGAACCCTGGTCCAGGGCCGATCTCAGCTTCCGGTTCTGCCGCCTCTAACCCCTGAGCCACACTTCTCCACCCTGAGCCACACTTCTCCACATAGGCAACTGAACTCTGGAGGGGGCCCTCAGGAAGTACTACAGGGAATGGTTACTAATGATGAGTGAACTTTTGCACCTGCTGAGTGCTTTCTGCAGAACAGCAACTGTAATACCCCAAACAAACTTACTTATGAAAGTTGATTTCTAATCCAAAAGTGATCCAAAGAGAGTCAAAAGGCCTCAAATCCAAAAAAGTGCAGGCAAATGTCAACCTGAGGAGTTATTCTGATAAAAATAATCATTTTCAGAAAGTCTATGCTGCTTGCTAGTGGATTTCTCGTGCAGAATTGCAAATTTTGTAATTTCGTGAGTGCGAGATTGTTGCTGCCGCCGCACCTACATGTTCGCAATTGCGAACTCTCGCGATGCGTCGCCAAACTCCCGCGGGATCCCGCAGCAAGATCCAAAATGGCGCAGCACTCGCAAAATATCGAGAAAAACAACTCGGCAAACGCTGAATGACGGTAAGTGAACGCCGCAAAATTGTATCACCAAGAAAAAAAATCCGCTGCGTGCGAATTTGCGGATTTTCGGTAAATTTGCGAGCGTTCGCGGATTGCGAATTTACCGAAAATCGGCAAAATCCGCGAGCGGAACGGATTTTCCGCCCATGCTTATTTAGGGGATTTATCACAAAGCCAAAAACAACTGAATATACAAGCACCTCAAGAAAAGGTTGTAAAAATACATGGGAACTAATACAAAGCCAAAACTACGACTGAGTCTGCTCCAATGGATCATGAAGAGGATAAACAACTCTAAAAATAAAACACAAGCAAGGACTGCTCCAACATTTAAGAGAGCCTTCATCAGTGGCTGAAAGTGAAAAGCATTAGACTGTCCCTACACTATCTCTAAGATGACATACCTACTTAGTATTTCTCCGACCAAATCAGTCAAAAGATGTCAGATTGTGAAGACTTCCTAAGAAGCACATTCACAATACAAGTCATGCGACTAAAGCAACAAAGTTTGTTCTAATTTACTCTTTAGATATAATCATATAACCCCTTCTCCTAACTCAACCTGTCCCCTCCTGCCTCTCTTCCCTCTGGGCACTTTCCCTAATACAAAACACAAAAATGTGGAACACACCCACAGATCACCTCATACTAATGGACACCTCCCCTAAGTAGTTTTCCACCGTCTTCTCCATGTGTATACCGTTGACCTTGTTTCCCCGGTCTCCTCAGCGAAAAAGAACACCGGCTCCCAATTATCGATCTTCAAAGTAACACTTCTCCTCTATGCCTAACTCCTAAAACAAAAGGTGTTAGTTCTAACTAACAAAGACAGCTTCTTCCACCTGCAAGTGAAACGTGAGAACAGAACATTTCTACGAGCGCAGAGAAATTCACTGACTACTTCTAAATGTGAGAGCTTACCAGGGAAATTACATTTCCAGGCCTAAATAGTTCGGCTAACATAGGAAGACAACGAATAGGCCTTTCATAGCACAACGTGAGCATTCATTTAGGCCTTTACACATCAGGGTTTACACATATATTAATAATGCTGCTTGCAGCAAACATCTACACTCACTACATGTTAACCATATCTCATTATTTCTTTGTGCAATCTCCATCTTGGTGCACGTTTAAATCAGAAATGCATTCCACTACACATAAGCTTTTCGTTAGGCAACTGCAATATACCAAGGGTTACAATTTCAATGTAAACAGCATTTCATTTCTCTTTGTGTAAAACAAAATACTTTTCGTTCCGCCAGTTTGAGGTGAGGCTTCACCACCTCTGATATGTATCTGGGTTGTCCCCCTGAGAATATCACAGCCCTCCCTCAGGCCAACTTGCATTGGGCAGGACAGGAATTTAGGTATGCAGGAGGTGCAGACCTCGAGGAAGGCTGGCCAAACTCCTAGAATGAGCATCCTGATCCACACACCTAAAAAAGAATGTTGCAATCTTTAAGAAGGCAGAAATAGTGGGTTCTGTGTAGGAAAGGTGATCTACACCCCGGATGTGGTCACCTCAAGAGCAGATTAGCTGCAGGGACTAGCTGTCCATTGGCTACTAGCTCCCACAGCCTAACTCCCTCCTTAAATCTAGGATGTAAGGGACCCCCCCTGACACCAGTCGCTGACAACAAGACTTTTCCCACTGTGCCAAAGCAAAAGAGGGATACTTTGTTCCTGAGGCAACAAACCTGGCACTGAGTGAACAAACCTTGCACTCCCAAAAACATACTAAGGAATGGATACTAAAGAGGATGTTTCCATGTCCTGCACCTCGCTTTCTGTGTTAATGAGTAAATAGGCAGTATCACTTGTCCTCTGTAATTTAAGACCTGCTACTGCAGTATTGCCTAATGTGTCGTCACTTAATGTTGTGACTCTAGGATTCTACAACTCTGAGCTTGGTCACACCCTATCTTGCAGGTACTGCATTACTGGGAGAAGTAGAAGAACAAATAAAAGCAAATGGAAAACAACTTAATTGGGCACAAGGCTGAAGTGAATATCTCATGTTTCAAATTACGTAGCCTAACCACAACGTACATAATGCCTTCCTTTGCAATCCGCCCACCTCTCAGCGATGTACAGTCAGTGTGCCAGTTCCAAGCCCTTTCGTCCAGAGGATGGCCTCTGTATCAGAATGCTACTCTCGGAGTTGGACACCTTCTCCTGGCAGACCAAAAGTGCTGAGGAGACTCATCATGCCTTTTGCAGCATTTAAATTGCCACTTCTGCATTTCTCAACTACCACTCATTTCACTTAGGGCACCGAACACGAACATCTAGAGGGTCAACTCAAAAGATGTTTCCTCTTTGCATCTGATGATTATACCTCCTGTGTGTTACGGGCCTTTGGACTGGCTTGTCTGCCTGGCTCCGCCCATTTTACTTCTGAGTAGTGTGATTCAACAATAATTCTTCCTAGATCAACATTGAGTATACATGTTGTGGGATACCCAATTGATTTTTAAAACTGCATCTTTTTTGCTAAGCGGGTATAACACTTTAGGTTTTCAATATTTTTTTTGCTACTTTTATACAGCATTGTATGCTGTGCACTTCGCTAATGGTTCGGGCCTAAGGAACAGAAAGATATGCACAAATATTAGGTGGCACCCTTCATTCTTGTGAAGTTGATCAGTGCAAGCTCAGAGGCTCATGCCAGCAGCCTTTCTCTCCTTTGCAAAGCAAGCAGGATGTTACATTATTTCATGTCCAGATGCTAGCTGGAGGCAAGCAAAGGCAGAGGATCAATAGGAGCTGCTGGAACAGCTGCATTATCGCACGTGGAGATGCCCCTGACACTAAGACTACAGAAACCCCAGAGGGTGATGCGGCTGAGGCGAGAATGGCAGCTGATGAAGCATGCTTCATGATAAAGGTGCTGCTGCTGGGCGGGAAACTCTGCTACGAAACAGAGCGGAGGTTTTTGCCAAACTAAGTGCTCCAAGCAGAGCGTGGAATAAGCAAAACTCCATGAAATCTTCTGACGGAGCAGAGTTTACCGCACACCGCTAGTTTCAAGCCTCTACTACACTCATGTGGAACTCCAGACACTATAGTTATTTTCGGCTACTTTTACAGCTACTAAGGCACGTTGGTCACCAGTCCAGTAACCAACCGCTTAACTCGATTCTGCATTAAAAGTGCTTTCCACTGCTATTAACAAACTTAGAAACAACCCGGTCTCCAGTTTTTCCATTTCCTTATCATTAGCACCGTCTAAGTGGTAAAAGCAGGTTTACCACGGGTCCCGTTCAGCACCAAGGACAACTGGAACTACGTTGCACCCAGCATCCACAGGCTAGGTAAAATGTAACTGACTGTTAGGGTCTGGTCCTGGGACCCGCATCACATTTACCCTGCAAAGGTAAAAGGCAACCATACCCCTAAGTGACCGATTGTCACAGATATTTTTTTGCAATTGACCGCAATGATAAAATCTCACTGTATTTACGGATTTTATTTTATAATACTTTGAAAACCCATAGCTCGAGCTATCTGTATGCCACCTCATTTGATTTGGTGTTTAAACTAAGATAAAAATACACTCCATTTTTATAAATAAGTATTGGATTTTCCCCAAGTCGTGCCAATTACTTATCGTCCAAGTTAGTACTCTGAAATGCTTAACACATGTTTCTCTAGTAAAGCCTGACTGCTATCTGCCAATCAACATAGACTGAGATAAGCATTTATCAGAGTGAGTCCATTGACCATCTCTGGGGTAGTGTGAAAATATTTCATAGTAAAGCTACTCAGCGATACCACATAATATTCCACTTTCCTACATTGGTGTTTCACAGTACCACTTGGTAATACGTTATTTATGGATGAGAAATCCTCTAAAGTTGAATTTAGCATCAAAAAGTATTTATTCAGAATTTGTTTAAGTTTTAAAAATTGGATTCGTAGGGTTCTGTGTAGATCCCTGTTCCAAAAGTATATTTTTGTAAACAATTCTAGGTAAGTTAGGTTATGGTTTAAAAAAATATAGGTCAAATTTTAAAAAGCCCCGACTGTAAAAAGTGAGGAACAATGGAGGCTTGTCAGAATCTTGACATGACAATCATCCTAGCCCTGAGGATCATGAATCTGAGAGTGTTGTGCAAAGTCAGGTGCATTTGCTACAAGGTGACTGCTAAAGAGGAATAACTTGAGAAGGTCCTCAGCTCCTTCGAGAAATAGACACAAGAGATGGAGGGCCATGCCTCGGAAACAGATCCTGAAGAGGATGAGGATAAAGCCCTAGCTCAAAATGAGAATGATGGCAAGGATGGTGAGGGCCATGGCCTTACCCCCTTCACTAGTGGGAAGTGGCAGGAGTCACTCTAGTAGACCACACAATCGTAAGGTGATATGATCCCATGAGAGCAAGCTTGAACAAATCTCCTTGTAGGAGAGAATGCTTTAACTTGAGGAAAGGAGACTAGCCCTTAAAGTAAGAAGGGTTAAGTTGGGCCTTATGACCTGAGATGGTGGCAGTAGCAAATAAACCAGAGAGAATGATGAATCTTTTACCCAAAGATACCCAAAGGGACTGTACCCAAGTTTAGTGTTGGTGATGTCATAGGCAAATGGTTTGCAGCCTTTGAAAGGACCTGATACATGTGAAGGATAGGTCAATACTGGAGCTCTCTACTTTGACAGTTGTTCTCAGTAAAAGGCAGGAATAGAGTTCTGGCCATTTATGGCAATATCACTGAGTACTACAAGCTTATGAAGGAAACAATCATAGAAGGGTTTGGACTCACCACATAAGAGTATACACTGGCGACTAGGGACACCCATAAGGCCAGGTATGGGTGGACTTTGTGCACTGTTCAGTCAAAGCACTAGATATCTGGATAAAATGCAGTGAGGTAGACACATATGATAGGTTTTAGAATTTGAACATGAAGGAGCACATTTTTACAAAATGTACCGCAGACAAGTTCAACAGCATCTGATAGATTCAAATTGTTTTAGCCATTGAGAACTGAGTAAGAAATCTGTTGCGTGGGTAGGGACTAGAGTACCCCAAAAATACCAAGGGGTGACTCCAGAAAGGAGGGACTCGGCCCACAAAAAGCAAAGGAATGAAGAGAACTAGTCCCCTGAAAACTTCAGGTAAAACAATGCCTAGGAACCAAAGAATCGCTGGCCATTGGGCACTCTGAGGGTTCATCCAAACGTATATGTTGTAGGAGTTGTAGTTTGGCTTTCCCAGAGTTTCAAGACACTACCACACTTCTGGATATCGAAGTTACTTTCTGCTACTTTTAACAATACCAAGGCTTGTTGGTCACCAGTCTGGTAAGCGACCCCTTAATTCTACGCTACATTAAGAGGGAATTCATTCCACAACACCTGTGACTAATGTGGGAAATTATACAGCTCATTTTCTTTTCAGAAGCAACGTCTCAGTAGTAAAAGCAGCTTTACCAGGGGTCCAGTATAGCACCAACGACAGCCATGACAACTCTGCACCTGGCGTCCACTGGCTAGGTAAAATTTAACTGACTGTTAGGGTCTGGTCCTGGGACCCGCACCACCTTTAGCCTGGAAAGGTACAAGGCAACTCGACCCTTAAGTGACAGATTGTCACGAGTAGTCTTTGCCAATGACCACAATGATAAAGTCTAAATGTATTTCATGCTTTGAGTTTATATTACTTTGGAAAATCCATAACTTTAGTTATATGTATGCTATTTTATTTGTTTTGCTATCTAAATTAAGATAAAAATATAACCATTTTTATACATTACTGTCAGATTTCTCTCAAGTCGTGTTAATTACTTATTGTCCATGTTGTTACTCTGAAATGCTTAAAACTTTTCCTCTACTAAAGCCTGACTGCTCTTTGACACTCTACTGAGCTAAGGATTTATTAGTGTGAATCCAAGGACCATCTTTGTGGTATTGTGCTAATATTTACTGGTAAGGCTATTCAGCCATGCCACAAAATATTCCACTTTCCTACATTTTTCAGGTGTAAGAGTCAGAGTCAGCTCCTCCCTCCGAACCTGCCCAGGTTGACCCATCAGGAAGTAGATGCGCAGTCAGTCACTGCTATGCTCCCTTTGTGCGTGACTGTTGGGAGGTAATGTAAAAATTCCAGCTGTCGCCCACCCATACATGTACTGGAGACAGGCTGCAGGCACAGAGGGCTAAGAGCTGAATAAGGCCATCTTTTTAAACGCGCCATATTTAAAAGGGTAATGATCAATTCGACTTTACAAGTAAAGAGGATTTATCATTACCATTCCAGTGATATGAAACATGACAGCTTTACTCCTTCTCAGTCAGGTATTACTTCTTAAAACAGTAATAAAACATTCTCAATGTTACCCAATGAGAGGGGTAGGCCTCACAGTAGTGAAAAACGAATTTGGGTGTTTCTCACTACCAAGAAATGCAAAACTTAAAAGTACATGTCCTACCTTTAATTACTGCTTGTCATTTACATGGTTACTTGTCCTTGCAATTTGAAGTACATAGGTATGACATGCCAAAAAGCAAAACAGAGAATATGTGAACACCGAAGCAACATCAGGTGTGAAAAATCCACTACAGGAATGAGCAACCACTTTCTGAACATGAAACACACCATTGAAGACATCAACTGGGTCGTCCTAGAAGCCTTACCCACGAAGAATAACAATGCAAAGCATTTCATCTTTGAGAAGGAAAAGCAGTGGGTATATCATTTAAAAAACTTTGACCGAGGCCTGAATGACAATATACCATGGCTCTCTATCATCCATTGAATAACATTAACAATATTGAGACGATTATTAATTCACCCACTATATCCTTGGACACAGTGCCACACTAAGAAAAATACCCATTAACCACCTATTCCGCATCAGGAGATTCCATCAGAGGAATATAACCTTTCATTTTATGTTACTAGCACACGGTCTGTTGAAAGAACAAATGCTTTTTTAATCAAACTATCAGTAACTGTATTGTGGCTACAGCCCATTAAACTGTCATAGTGACAAAGCCTTTACAGCTTCCAAACTTACTGGTCCACTATTGTCATCAATTACAACTAATTATTCTTTTACCCTTCTTTTATAATATTTTTTACAGTACATTATAAGAGTATTGGTGTATTCCATTCACAATATCTGCACTATGTCTTTCTTCCTTTTCTGAGGAAGGAGCCAGCAATTGCTTTGAAAGGACACATTTGCTGCCCACATTAACAATACCTGGGCAGGGAAGGAAAAGTCAGCACAAGCATGAAAACAGAACCTCGATAATGTATTCTCCATGTCAAGAGTGACTTATTGCTTCACATAACCTTTTTAGACTGACCCTGTGATATTTATGATTTTTCGGTTTTCAGAAAGAGCCCTTCCCCTTTCCCCACCCTTCCAGAGTCACAATAGCCTCCCTAATAAGTTATCATCCTTTTTTACTTCCTACTTACTTTATATTTTATTTCACCATCATCTTTGCATTAAAATCAGTAGTACCCACATACAAAGAGATGCACTACTTTAAAAGGAACAACTGCATTTTGGCAGTTCTCTGGTGCAAGAAGATGCCATAAATATCAAACTAAAGTTTTATAACATCTAGGCATTCAGTACCAAATTCTACTGCTCCTTAGCTGTTAACAACAAATGCAATCTATCATACATGAACAAGCATGCAGTCAAGGTGCTTGTGAAAAAGTGCTACTCCATCCTGAGCACCGCATCACCACAAACACCTCCTACATAACCTCGTATGGACAATGATGATATGCATAGCCTGAATACTCAAGGCTGACCCTAATTGAGTGCATGCCCAATTGACATCGGTCCCATATAGCAACACAAAGATGTCAGAATGCCGCCCTCCATGAACCTGTGTACATAACATTGAGATTTTTTAAGATAATCTCTATCTCAATTTACTCCATCATTCCTTATCTCTGTCATAATAAAACACCATACTATATGTTCTCAATGTACAACTAGAACAACTAGAGTGCCTTACTTAATTCAGAGTTGAAGATGACTTACCATATACTGACTAGTATCACAATCACATTGTTGATTTTTAAATGTATCCACAATTGTTTTATGGTCTTGTTCCCACTGCCTTTTATCTCTTTCAGTTGTATAGAATAATATCACCTATAACTTTGATATGAAGATTAGAGAATGGGCTCTCTAAAAGAAGAAGGGAATGTCAATTATTCACCCCCAAACAGCTACTCTAGGGTTGCGAACATCAACCCGGTCCTGAAGAAGGCTTAAAGACCCGTAGGGGCACAAGTGGCCAAAACATGTAGACCAAGCGAGACCAACAAGCAGGTGCAGTCGAACATTTACCCTTCCACCACAGTACCACCTCTTCATCTTTTAATCTTGCCCTAGCCTTGGTAAACAATTCAACTGAGGAAAAGAGGCACTTTTATTTCTCTCTTCACTGTTCACTGTACACCACCGGACTCCTGATTGGCACTGTTAATAACCAGTTGGTCTACCTCCAGGTGGAGGAAAGGAGATCACTTGGAGAACCACCTACTCAAGTAATAAAAAGAATCAATGATGATGCTATTCACATGAATAATAGAATGGAGACTCAAGATATACCACACCGTTTGTTTGATGTGCCTGAGGGTTTTCACAACGTTTGAACCCTAGACCCTGGTATAAACAGGATGTTTGATCCATTCTCTTTTTATTTACTACTACCTTTGATTGCACCACACCCCTGCCTTATGGGCTTCTTGGAGCTTACCTTAGCGGCGGGTTATATATAATAAAATGGGAGTCTAAGGCATGTCATGTGGTTTTAAATGCCATGTCGACATGCCAGTATAAACTGCTCACCTAGGCTCAGTCGGGGAAGACTAGAGACATGTTTAAAGTGCTACTTGTGTGGGTGGCACAACCCGTGCCTCAGGCCCACCTAAATCTTTTAATTTACAGGCCCCAGGCACATGTAGTGCACTCTACCAAGGAAAAGTCAATATGCCATTTGTGGATTAGTCAATCAAACCATGTTTAGGGGCGAGAGCACATGCACTTTAGTGCTGGCTAGCAATGGTAAAGTGCTCATAGTCCTAAAGCCAACAAAAATTAGGTCAGAAAAAAGGAGGAGGAAGGCAAAAGGTTTGGGGGTGACCTTTCAGAGAGGTTAATTTTCCAACAAAGTTTCATTGTGTCCCTGTAGTTGTCTGGAAGTTTAAGTGCTGTATTTTTCTTTTCATCTTCACAAAAAAGAATAATACTAAAATGCATTACACAAATTAAAAGCTTTCTTTAAGCAAGACCAATAGTAAAATAGCTGCATCATTTAATGTTTATAAAAATTATAAGTTTTCATTGCAAGTAGATGGTAGCCACATTTAACTGCAACCTTTTTTTATTTTAGGGCATGTGCTTGAGATAGCAGGTGGAAAACAAAACATAACCATTGCAGCAGCATGCCAAGGTCAGACCAACTGACTTTGCCAAAGCTTGTTAACATTAAGTACAGGCAACATTTCATATTGACTAAGCAGACAGCACTAATTGGTAGAGCACGTCGCTCAGTAGTTTTGGTTGCCATGGCGCTAATTTCTGATGGAGGCACAATTAACGAAATCATTATGGCCAATAGAAGCCAAACAGAAGGTCATGAGAGGACTCTCCAACAATGAGAATTGCGTGTTTCAGTGCAGAATCACTGACTTTATGACAACATTCATCCCAAAACCTAAAAGCATAAATGGCTCATTTCAAAACAGTTAGATTTTGGAATAAATGTTAAGGGCCACATTTACTAACCTTTTATGCAAAGCTTTGTAGCAAGACAACTTGATGTGCTGCTTGCGAGAAAGGGAGAGAGCAGATATGCAGCATATCGTTTCGTTTCATAAACTTTATTCGATTGTTTTAAAAAACATCATAAAAGTGTACAGAATAAAACATTACACATATGAAGTTACAACACCAGGGGAGGTACTTATCATGCGGTTGGGCTAAAAGTTTAGCATAAAATATAAAAATTATTGTACATAATTTAGGGGAAAACCATACTTTGTCTTACTGTGATTGATTTTAAAATAAAAGTTGCAGTAAAGAAACATAAATCCGGGCTTGCAAGTGAAAATAATAACTTCATAGCATTTCCTGTGGTATACGTAGAATATTTCAAAAACATAGGTTTAAGATAAAAAATACGCTGAGCTTTGTACAAAGGGCAGAGTAGGAGAAAGTGCAGTGTGCTTTGTTTGGTTAAACCGTCACACGGACAAGGGGTAACAGAATGGCATTTCATTGTAGGGAAAGCAACCAAATTATGTACGATCCCTAGTCTCAGTCTTGAAAGTACAAATTGATGGGACCGTCTGCTAATAGCATTAAGGTACATAGGTATACCAGAAACATCATCTTTAAGAGAATAATAAAAAACATGAGTAGAATACTCTTTTGTTACAGTTTTCCGCAATTCGGTTTTGACCCGCAAGAATTCATTTTTAACCTCCTGTTTGGACAGAGAATTAATACATACAGGATCTTTACTCACGTCCATATCAAACAGATCCTTAACGGTTGAAATCACATATTTTAACCAAGGAATATTGGAGACTTTTTCTAAAAGTAGACAGTCCTTGATGATTTCTTTAGTAAAGGCAGTTTCAGTCTTGGTAAAAATGGATTTCCAAACCAATAGTGGTCTCAGTCCAATTAGGTCAGCTAAATAGTCCAGACCTAATTCTATGTGTGTTAGGACAGTGGATGCCGAGGGTGGGAGGCAGAGCAATCGTTTGAGGAACATATTTTCCGTAATTTGCAGGGCCCTTACATTACAATGTCCCCAAACCCCGGAACCATACAGTGCTACCGATGTACATCTATGTTTATAAATATTCAACATATCTATGATACGGCGGCTTCCTACTTTTGAGGCAAAGCGGAAGACGCCTAGGGAGGCTTTCCCCATTCTTGCTTTAACATTAGTTTGCTCTGGGACCCAGGAACCTCTGTTATTAAAAGTAACGCCCAGATAACAGAAATTATCGACAACCTCAATACAGTTTTCCTTGAAATAAAAGGGTTTAAGATGTTTTACCTTTTTGCCACACACCAAAACAAAAGTTTTAGAATTATTAATTTTAAGTTTCTTCCCCTGGATAAAACCGTAAAAACAGTTCATCAATTTTTGAAGGCCTATTGGAGTCCTAGAAAGTAAAACGGTATCGTCGGCATAGAGTAATACCGGTATAGGAAGACCTCCTGCTTGTGGTGCATCAGCTTGGATTTTCTTTAAGTCCTGCTCAACTGAATTAATAAAGAGCGAGAAAAGCAACGGGGCCAAAACACATCCCTGTCGGATGCCAGATCTAACCTTGATCTTTCTTGTGCACTCCCCCGCTGGTCCATAACGAATTTGGGCTGATAGGTTGGAATAAAGTCTAGCTAAGAAGTGGATAATAGCAGAGGGGGCGCCCATACCCAATAAAGTTGACCACAACAAGGTGTGGTCAACCAGATCGAAGGCGCTAGAAAGATCCGCAAAACACAGGTACAGAGAGCCCGGTTTGGCCTTGGTGTATTTTCCAATTAGGAGGTTTAGGTTAATACATTGTTCTATAGTACCAAGGCCCTTTCTAAAGCCATATTGGGATGGGGCAAGAATATTATTGTCTACAGCCCATTCTTCCAACCGTGTTAATAAAACCCTACTCATGATTTTTAATGAGGAGTCCAGAAGGGAGATAGGGCGGTAGTTCTAGGCCTCTCCTCTATCCCCCTTCTTATAGATTGGAATGATAATGGATTCACTCCAGGTTGAAGGAGTGTTGTTGTCCACAGCGGCATTAAACGCTAGGGTTAATAATGGACTCCACAGGGCCAGATCATATTTATATAGGTCAATTGGTACCCCATCTGGACCAGGTGCCTTCCCTCCTTTGCTACTGTTAATTGCCATGTCTACTTCGTGGATCATGATTCCCAGGGGTTCAACTAGAGTAATGGGGTTGTTACAGATGTTATCATGAAGCTCCCTGGTTGGGTCAAAAATCCCTGTGAAATGTAAGACCCAACTGTCTTCACTTACTTGAGCGGTAAGGACTGGGAATTCTTCCTTTTGGAGGAATGGGCTATTAATAGTGCTCCAGAACAGCTTACTGTCCCGGAGAGCTGCAGCTTTATTTAGGCCGTCCCAGGCTTGTTCTCTTAGCTCTTGTTTTCTGTGTTTCAGTTCGATGTTATAATTGGCCCTCAAGTGTTTGACCACTTCCCTGTCTCTAGGTAGGTTGGAAAGGGCAAGCTTAAGGGCTTTTAATGCCTTAGTACACGCCTGGTTAAACCAGCCCAGCGTTTCCCGTTTAATTGGGGCCTTATTGGTAGTAAGGGTTTGCTTGATTATGGTGCCAAGTTTCTCGAAATTATTTACAATGCATTCAGGTGGGGCATCAATTTTGAGACAACAGAATATCGTTTTTAAACCAGCTTTCACAACACTACGATGTAGATTCTCGGATTTTTCCCCACACCATTTAATATGTATCCCGTTTGGCCTACATGGGATAATGTCGTCTACGACCCTGCCGATAAATACCTTCCTAGGGATCTCACTAAAGATGGACATAGTTAGAGCATTGTGGTCACTCAATCCAAGGTCCAGGATAAGCGGGACCGTACAAAGCGGGACAATCCGGGTTGAGATGAGCAGATAATCAACAATAGAAACAGTATTCCTCCCCGTAAAAGTAGGGGCCATATTACCCTCATTATCAGGGGTATGTTGATGGATGGACATATCATACTTTAACAAAAGGTTGTTAAGGGAAGTACCATAGGGGGAGTGTAAGAAATGGACTGAGTACTCCCCATTGTCCCCATCAAACCCACAAGCAGTTGTATAAGAGTGAGGGCAGGTTCTGATGTTAAAATCTCCCCACATATAATATCATAGGATATGGCCGATTTATAGCAAATTGAGTCTAATACTGTTTCGAGTTCATCCACAACAGAAGTACTGGTTGGATCAAAGGTGTTATTATAGTGGTTAATCAACAGAATATTTCTACCCCTACTAACCACTATTTCCAATATCTGAGAATGAAACCCCACTTGGTGGCTTTTTCTTACATGTACAGGGAGGTGTACAGATAATAAAATCAATAGTCCGCCTTTAGCCCTCCCCATAACAGATTCTTCAGCATGACAATTGTAAGAGACAAAGCCATCGTAATGAATATCTTCCACAGACCATGTTTCTTGCAGACACAAAATGTCAAAGTCTGTGATGTGCTCTCTCCAGCCCAGGGCTGCAGCTTTTTGCCGCCACCCTGCAATATTCCAGCTCGCCATTGAGTATCCAGTTGGCTTGGGGGCCTGCACCAGTTCAGTGGGGGTAACTATGGAGGATGATGTCGCACAACCCATATCTATATCTATAGGACCCAGGACATGGGGTGCAAGATAAACCGCCTTCGGGTCAACAGATGGTGTAGATATCATATTAGGAGCAGTTACCGTGCATTGGACCGGAAGTATATTATTTGATGGAACTTCCCTGTCTCCAGTGACAGTAATCAGCTCAGGAGATGGTACATCGGGGGGTAGTCAATCAACTCCCTCCAGGCCTTCTAAACAGCCATAGCGATTATATTCCGAAAAGGGGTAGGGTTGGGACATGTATTGGGGTAGCCTAGGAGGTCTGATGTCAAACGGTCCCTGCCTGCCCCTACGTTCCACTACAGTCCAATCCCCTCTTCTAGAATGGTGGAAATTGTTAGTTGTTGGGAAGAAGAAGGAAACTGGGAGGGTCTGAATAGTGGAATCGAATGATCTGTTGAAGCCCGCACAAATATGAGAAACCGTACGGGGATCTCTAAAGCTAACAGTAATACAGTCTCCGTTGATGGTTTTGGGGGTCTTACCAACCCAGGGAACCCTCCTAACCATGATGATTTCGTTATGTAAATGGGTCGGGAGGGGTCTATTCCAGTTAAGCCATTTGATGATCTTGCTTTTCAAGGAACTAAAGGTTTCTGTTTCCCCTTTTTCTAATGGCGGTACTCCAGCTAAGATAACCATAAACCGATTGGCTTCTGGCGGGAGATCAGGCTGTCTAAATCTAGGGGTTTTATATTCGTTGACCGGGGATCCCTGATTCACCTCGTCCATATGTACCGGGGGATTAGACAGACTGGCTTGTTGACTCGCCACGTGCTGGTCGGTTGTAGTATTAGTATTGCTGGGCATGGAGGGGATGGGTAAACAATTTACTAATGAAGGAATAGGGGGTTGGGTCGGATTGGGAGGGGGAGGGACCAGGGGGGTTAGGACAATAGGAGGGGTATTTTGGCATTTGGGCTTACTGGAAATAGCTAAGATCGAAGCAGTGGTTTTCTCTATGTTGGATATTCTAGAATCCAACCTATCCAGTTTTGCCTCTAGCGGTGAAATAATCGATTTAAGTAAGGCCGCAACCCACTCCATGGACGCCTCTCTCCCAAGGGGAGTAATTTCTTGGGGATTGGTAATCGGGGGTGGTTCAACCCGCAATTTTGCTGATTTAGCAGATCTTCCGAATTTGGTTTCTTTTTTATTGTATACTCTTTTCCGTTTCCTAATAGCGCCTTCCCTCTCCCCTTGACTCTTAGAGTGAGTAATACTCTCTTCGGGGTTAGACATGATAGAAACATTATTACTGTCAGGAGCAGGGTTGATATCCGCTACAGTAACAATTGTGTTAGCTAAGGTATCAGAGTCTACTCTTAGCGGGGGTACTACCTCCAGGGTTGTGGGCTGGGTTTCAACCATAGGGCTGGGATGTTCGCTATTTCTGGCTGGTGTTTTGGCATTGGCGAGGGGCCCTATAGATGAGCGTTTAAGAGAGATAAGTTCAGTAGATAGGCGTTTCTCCAAGATGACAATTTCTTTGTCTATGATGTTGTTGGCCCTAATAAGGAATTTTTCCATACCTCCAGCGGTTGAGAGGCTTCCAGTTACCAATGATTTAATCCTGGTATCTCTGCCGGCCATGGCCCAAATAACAGGAGGAGGCTTATAAAAGTTAGGGAGGTTGCCCGGTCCGGTCACTCCTGGTCACGAACGGGCACAAACGGGCCCGCTCTTGGCCCGGTCTTCGCCCGTGCGCGTCCGCGCGCGTCCCGCGGGCCTACTGAGAAGGTCCAGCGATATAGTCCTTGGGATAAAGCCACGCCCCTGTGTTCTATCCCCAGTGAGGAGGCGGCGGGAAGAGGACCAGCTGTGGCAGGTTAGCGCACTGCCCGCTGGTCCTCGCAGTCCCGCTGCAAGCCAAAGGTGGTAGGTGGCTTGGATCCTCAACTCAATGACACGGCTGTCTTCAGGCTCGAGCGGCGCCCGCGAAGCGGGGGCCGCGAGGCGTGGGGTGATTTCCGCTTCAACAGGGGGTGAGTCCGCCGACCAGTCCGCTTCTAAGCTCCAACACACACCAGCATATCTAATAGGATGTGGCCCACTTCTGCTCTTTCATAGCGCTGGCGCACTTCAGGCAGCCTAGTGCCAAATGCAGGCACCCTTGCGTCACAGTGCAAGGGTGTCTGTGTTACTAGGAGAATTGTTTTTGTGCAGGAAGGAATACCTTCCTGCACAATAAAATCTCTCGAGGCATCTTTTCCTCTGCAGGTGTGCTGCAAATTGCAGCACATATAGAAAAAGGAAACACCGAGGAGGAAAAAAAGATTCTTCTCCTTGTTAGGCCATCCTCTGGTATATCAATTTCAGCCAATCCAAGGTTAACAAACCTTTGTACATCTGGGATTGCATGAAATCCATGGGTGGATGCATGGGAATGCCCATATTCCACCCTTGGACACCGCTTTGAATGAAAAGTAACGCAATCCAGCGCAAGCCACTGTTTCGCGTTGCATTTTCTTTATTTTTTGTTACAAAGCCACGCAAAATGGTGCAAATCACCCCCACATGGCTTTGTAACTATCTACTGCCATTTTGCATCAATTAGCGCCACAAAAGTGTTGCAACCATGATGCAAAATGTTAGTAAATATAGTCCTAACTGTACAATTAGATATGCACATTTTGGTGCATTTTATTAGATTAGTGATTTAATCATACGCCTCTTGTTCTACGGGACATGCAAGTATCCATACTGGTTTGATTTTGATTTTAAGGTCTGCTTAAAAACTGTAGGGCATTTTTTTTTTATTTCATGTGCTTTGAAGGTGTGAAGGATCATTAATTAATATGATGTTCTGCCTTATGCTGTACCCTCTGAATACATTCAATAATTCACAAGTGATGGTTCCCAATTTTCAAGCTGGATTAATTTTACTGTTTATTGAAAGATTTTGGTGATCGGAGTAGCGGAAAATGGCAACTATTGAAATTCAAATCAAATCTGAAGACAACGCAACAAACAAAGGGTTTATGTGCTAGCATACCTGAAAAGACTTTCAAAAGCCATTGAACGCATGTGTGGGAAATGTGCCTGAGAAGGCACAATGGTATGGAGAAGACAGGGGCCGGACTGGGAACTAAAAGTAGTCCTGGCAAAAATCTTCAAACCAGCCCTGGTCCCTCCCTCCTCGCTTGCTTAGCTTTCACTCCTTCTCCTTCTCTCTTTCCCCTCTCCATGAACGTCAATTCATCAAAAAACCAGAGGTAGCAGAAATGACATTACATGCCCTCTGAACATCGATTTCACTCTCTCACACACACACACACACACACACACACATGCTTAGGCAGACGCACACATTCACACTTTCACACACTCTCTCTCACTTAAACACACATTCACCTGAAAGCGCGCACACACAGTATAGATGTAAAAGCATTTTTTTACTTACCTCAGCTGCCACGGAAGGTCATAGTCCAGCTATTTGTTCTCCATTGTCATTGCACTAGCAGTGTATAATGAAACATTATTCACTGTAAGTGTAGTAAAAAAATGTGAGAGTAAACAGAGTCCAGCCCCAAGTGATGTCCATACAGTCGAGCTGCCACTGTGTTCCTATCACTTATTTTGCCACCTCCAGGGCCACCTCCAGGGCCAGGGTTCACAAAGGCAGTACCAAGGGTTGCTAGGAGCAACTCAGGGGTAGCCGCTGCATCCCCTGGTGGCCCCTAAATAACGTTCATGCCTTTCCTCTCTCTTTACTGAAGCTCCACCTGTGCCTGTTGTAATTACCTGTGGAAGCTGGCCAAACTGGAAGACACGCCAGTAGCGCCACCCTACTGTACAAATCCACCTCTAAAAGCTCCAGGCCATTGGGGATATGCCATTGGAACAAAATGGGCAGTCCATGCTTGAAATCAGCATTAAAAACCAAGTGATGGATAGAATGCTCAAATTAAATTCAACCACTGTCCACCGCTCTGGGGTAGAACTGCAACCCATCATTTTTCGCCCACCATGACACCTCAGTTTGGACCCAGCCATAGCCAAATCAGGCTTGACCCTGCTCCAATGGAGCAGTCCAGCCCAAACAGCCAGGACAGGTCCACCCTGAACTGGAACACAAGCAACCTAGGACTGGTTTCACCCTTATTAGGGTTCATCAGCCTGGTATAGGTTGGTTCGGATGTATGACATTACAACGCATACTTTTACAACGCCTACCTTTACAAGGCATTTTTTACATCGCAACATCCATTACAACCCATACCATTACAACGCATACCATTACAACGAATACTTTGAAACTACCTTTACAACGCATTCCACTACAACGCATACTACATTTACAACGCATACCATTACAACGCATAACATTACATTGCATGTAAGGTAAGTATTGGATAGTGTAGGGGTAAAAATTACTATTCTAACTCCAGGGGGTGCAACAGTAGGGTAAGTGTTGGATAGTGTAGGGGTAAAAATTACCATTCTAACTCCAGGGGATGCAACAGTAGGGTAAATGTTGGATAGTGTAAGGGTACTATGTGTTGTAATGCTATGCGTTGTAATGGTATGCGTTGTAATGACTGCGTTGTAATGGCATGCGTTGTAGTGGTGTGTGTTGTAGGGTCATGCGTTGTAATGCTTGCGTTGTAAATGCATGAGTTGTAATGGATGTTGCGTTGGAAAAGTTTCATTGTAATGGTAGTGCATTGTAAAAGTTGCGTTGTAAAGGTTGTTTCCCGGTTGGTTCTAGTAGCACAGTGAGCGTGGGAACAATGCCTGGGCATGCCCAGCACACTTAGGGCATCAAAACCAAAATGATGGATGGAGCGCCTGAATTAGTTACAGCCACTGACCATCGCTTGGGATGCATCACAAACTATAATTTTTCACCCACTTTGCCACCTCATTTTTGACACAGTCATATGAAAGTACTTAGACATAGGTTCCTTGCTCACTGCGCTACCAGAACCAAGCTACACTAGACTGAAGAGCACCAATAAGGGCAAAACTGGACCTGAGTTGCTTGTGTTCTGATTCAGATACTACCTGGCCACCAGTTCGGGCTTGACTGTCCCTATTAGAGCAGATTCACGATTGATTTGCGAATGGCTGGATCCAAACGGAGGTGGCATGGTGAGCAAAGAAATGATGGGTTGAATGCTACCCTCAGCTGTTGTAAATTGTCAGACGTATTGCAAATATCTTCCCATAACTGTTTGAGGTACCACACTAAGGGCTCCATTATGATGTCGGGCGGATCGCCACCGTCATGGTGGCGGTGGCGATCCGCCCGACAGAAATGCCCGCCCGCCACCCTTTTCCCCCCGCCACATTACAATGGCGGGGGGGACGGCAGCGGAGGCAAACACCGCCCGCCACTTTTCCGCCCCGGTCGCCTTGCGGCCGGGGCGGAAAAGGGTTCATATGGTGGCGGTGTCTATCAGACACCGCCAGCCATATTAGCATGCGTGTGTATAGGTGCCTTTCCGCGGCGGCGATCCCGCCACGGAAAGGCATGCGGTCGTTGCTATTGGGGGCCCCTGCGGGCCCCCATGGTGAAGGCCGAGGTGGGGGTGCACAGGGGGGGGGGTACCTATGGTACCCCCCTTCATTTGCATATACAAAGCGGCAGGCACCGCGCAGTGCCTGCCGCTTTGTATATGCAAATGCAAAAATGCATTTTTAGCATTGTGGCGGGCGGTGCAGAGTGCACCGTCCGCCACAATGCTAAAAATTAAGGATGTGCCCGCCACTGTGGCGGGCACATCCTAATTCCCCAAACGGGACCACCGCCCTTATGGCGGGCGGTCCAGAATACCGATAGGGTGGCGGGCGGACAAAGTCCACCCGTGATCCTAATGGGGCCCTAAGTGTCCAAGGATATGCCCAGACATGGGCCCTTTGCTCATTGCGCCACTGGAACCAAGCTCCACCCAACTGAAGAGCCTCAGTCAGGTGGAAACCGGTCATGGGCTACTTCAGTTCCAGTTCAGGGAAGTGGTATGAAAGTTCGGACTGGACTGTTGCTATTGGAGCAGGATCAAGACTGAATTGCATGTGGCTGGCTATAAACTGAGGTGGCATGGCGGGCAAAAGAATGAAGGATTGGAATTCGACCAGAACAATTGCTCGTGGTTAGACTTATTGAGGCATCTTCCTATCACCTTTTGTGTTTAAATAAGAAGTGGGTATGAATTTTAGGGGGTAAACAAGGATTAACAAACAAAACTGGCTGATCCACCTACATACAGCAGGCGATCATATTGATGGTGCACATATATATTTTATACAAAATAATTTAAACTTTCTATGTGGACTGAAATAAACGTTACTATGATTTGTGGTAGGGCCAAGATCTGCGTTTCAATCACTCCCATTCTCCTCCTCACACCTCTCTCTTCTGCAGTCTCTTTGTTAGACATTGATGAGTGTTTCCCCCATATCTTTCAGAAACACTCAATCTGCGTATCTCACACCTCATCCCTTCCTTCTTCCACACCCTCTTTTCACTCTGTCCTACATGTACTTTCCTTTCATCTCCTTCACTTCACAACCTCCTCACTCACACACGCACAATGACCTAAATCAACTCTACGCACTGCATTTTTTGGGGCTTTTGTCCTGTCAATATTTTATACAGCACTCTACTTCCTTCACACTCTTTTGCATTAATCACAGATGACATAATTACACTTAGCCATTGTTCTATGTGCTCTGCAGAAAGGCTAGGGATTGGATGAGCCTTTATTCCAAACCCATTTATTTTCCACTGACAGACACTGTGAGAGATTTGCACTGTATTCAGCCTGAACTCAACAGCTCTCAATTTAGTCCCGCCCACAGCTAACTCACACAGCTACATCTGAGTGACACTTGTCACAATACACACTATAAATGAGTAATGAGTTGCATTAAAAAATTACAGAAACATACCGTCCTGAAGAAAGCAAATACTCTGAAGGGATGAAAGAGTATGAAAAGGGAGAAGAGTGGAACCATAACATCACTGCTCCAAGATGAGAAGGCAGGGTCTGTTTTTTCTGGCTGTGGCTGAGGTTGGTAGTGGCAAACAAGGGGGTTCAATGACCTACCCCAACTGCCTCCATATCCCCACAAAACCACTAGAAATCATATAATGTGTCGATTAAAAACCATTTGTGCAGCAGATGGTGTAAAACACAAAATAATGAAAGGCTGTAAAAGAAATCACAATACCAAACCTAGTGAAAATGTCATCATCCATATGCCAGTTGACTTAATGAGGAGCACAGAAATGCCTTTCAGCTTAAGGCAAAGGCCTTCAAAGCAAATTACAAGCACACAATGCACCAGACTGCCAACAACAATCAAAATGGAAAGGTGACATTAAAGTTTATTCAATTCTGATACACCCTTTCCGAATCATTTCCATCACCAACTAGATCACTACTTTGCCCCAACACTGGCAGACATCATTAAATCACCACATCAGGTGGAGGTACCTGTCCAGTGAAAAAGGTGTTAGTGACTAGCCTTAAAACAGGCCAATGCAAAGGTGAATGATCTTTGGAACTGTAACAGATCTTCCACTTCAACAAACAGCTGGCCGCCTTCCTCGAGACAAATGGATCCCTCGACCCCTCACAGTCTGGCTTCCGAGCCAACCACAGCACCGAGACCGCCCTCATCGCTGCCACCGATGACATCCGAGCCCTGATGGACAATGGAGAAACAGCGGCCCTCATCCTCCTAGACCTCTCCGCGGCATTCGACACTGTCTGCCACCGCACCCTAGTGCAGCGCCTCAGCAATGTCGGAATCCAGGAGAAGGCACTGAAATGGATCATCTCCTTCCTCGACGGAAGAACACAGAGAGTCCGTATACCACCGTACAAGTCAGAGGCCACCGAAGTCATCTGCGGCGTCCCTCAAGGATCCTCGCTGAGCCCCACCCTCTTCAACGTCTACATGAGCCCCCTCGCGGCCATCGCACGCCAACACAACCTCAACATCATCTCCTACGCTGACGACACCCAGCTGATTCTCTCCCTCACCAACGACCCCGCCACCGCCAGAGCCAACCTTCACGAAGGGATGAAAGAAGTAGCCGAGTGGATGACAACCAGCCGCCTGAAACTGAACTCAGACAAGACGGAAGTCCTCATCCTGGGCTCCTCGCCCTCCGCCTGGGACGACTCCTGGTGGCCCCCCGCCCTGGGCACCGCACCCAAACCGACAGACCACGCACGCAACCTGGGCTTCACCCTGGACTCCTCCCTCTCCATGACCAGGCAAGTCAACGCCGTCTCCGCGTCCTGTTTTAACATCCTGCGCATGCTACGGAAGATCTTCCGATGGATCCCCACTGAGACCAGGAAGACGGTCACCCAGGCCCTCATCACCAGCCGACTGAACTACGGTAATGCCCTCTACGCCGGAACCACCGCCAAGCTCCAGAAGAGACTCCAGCGAATCCAGAACGCCTCAGCCAGACTCATCCTCGACATCCCCCGACGCAGCCACATCTCCGGACATCTAGGAGACCTGCACTGGCTCCCCGTCAACAAGAGAATCACCTTCCGTCTCCTCACCCACGCACACAAAGCCCTGCACGACCAAGGCCCGAGCTACCTCAACAACCGCCTCAACTTCTACGCTCCCAAACGCCACCTCCGATCGACCAACCACGCCATCGCCGCCGTCTCCCGCATCCGAAGAGCGACAACAGGAGGAAGGTCCTTCTCCTACCTGGCCGCCAAGACCTGGAACTCCCTCCCGTCCGACCTGCACCTGACCCAAGACCACCTCTCCTTCAGGAAGAAGCTCAAGACCTGGCTGTTTGAGCAGTAGCAGCACCCCCCCCCAAGCGCCTTGAGACCCTCCGGGTAAGTAGTGCGCTCTATAAATGTCTTTGATTGATTGATTGATTGACTGACTTCCCAATTGTAGCAAAGATCATAGAAAGAAACACATCCAGATAGATAGGATCGCATACAAGTTTCAGCCCGCAGAGAGGGTAGCAACAACTTTGAAACTGGTTCTCTAGCAAAGGGGAGGGACTACTGAGAATCCTAAATGAAAATTCACGGGACACTTTAATATTGCAAGGCCTCTCAGTGGCCGAAGATCCATTTTAGTGCCTTAAAAAAATAGCAAAAGACACACAGATGATGGACGGAATGCAGAGCAAATCAAAAATTGTACCACAATCAATAGATCTGGGTTAAATCCGTTGTTCTTTTGCTTACCATGCCACCTCAGTTTAGATCCTCTTGACCCTGTGACTCCTGGGAATAGTCCAGATCGAACTGCCAAGCCAGATCCGACCTGAACAGGAAACAAGCATCTTAGAATCAGTTTTGGGGCATCATTCCTCATCAGCCAGGCTAGCTTGAATCCAGTAGCACATTGAGCCCGGGGCCCACGTCTAGGAATACCGGGTGCACCTAGGGCGAGAAAGCAAAAGACACATAGAAGATAGACAAAATGCAGAGCAAATCAAACATTCTCCCCTAGTCAATAGATCTGGGTTAAATCCATTGTTTTTTGCTCACCATACCACCTCAGTTTAGGCCCTGCCATTGACCCTGTGCCTCATGGGGAAAATCCAGGCTGGACTGCCAATCCAGGTTCACCCTGGACTGGAAACAAGCATCTTGGGGCCGGTTTCGAGCATTAACCCTCATCAGCCAGGCTAGCTTGAATCCAGAGGCACAGTAAGCCCGGGGCCCACGTTTGGGCATACCCGGTGCACTTAGGGCCAGAAAGCAAAAGACACACCGATGATGGACAGAATGCCGAGCAAATCAAACATTCTCTCCCATTCAATAGAGCTGGGTTAAATCCATCGTTCTTTTGCTCACCATGCCACCCCAGTTTAGACCCATCCAGATGCAAATCAGTCTTGACCCTGTGCATCATGGGAACAGTCCAGACTGAACTGCCAAGCCAGGTTCCCTCTGGGCCAGAAACAAGCATCCTGGGATAGGTGTCAGGGCATCACCAGTGAGGTGCATACTCCACTTATAGTTTCCATGATGTCCTTTAACGTAGGGTTTCCGCCCTCTGAGCCCGGCGTGGTCAAGGCAGTCCCTTTGAGCGATGTTTCAATGTCTGGAATTTTTTGCAGTGCATATTTATCAAGTTTAGTTTGGTGGGTCCCTTTTGTCCCTTGACCCCACCCATAGTATCCAACACCTGGATGGGAAAGAGCCAGCTTCTAGTTGTCTCTAGTGCTCCTGGGTAGTAGCCGCCACCTGACCGTGAAGTTACTCACTCCACTCGGCCTTTTGGGGTTCCCCTGGAGGGGGTTGTGTTTATTTTCTGGTGCCGCTTAGCTGCTCCTTACGGACAATTAATTGGTGGCCAGAGGAAAGCGCACAGAACAGGTTTGCCCCATATTATAATGGCTAGCTCAGTAAGTGAGATCTGTGCATAACTTTGGATGTGGCTTTAAGTATCCCAGGTCAACCAGAAGCCATAGGGTGCCCACGACAGACCCCCAAAGTCATGTGATTCACCCAGGCTCCATGCACCAAGGAGAGGCGAGGAGGGTGGTTCTTACTTGGTTGAGTATGTCGATCTTTAACCACTCTGGGATTCGCTGCCTCAATTGTTGCTCTAAGCAGCACCCACCAGGGTGTGTGGATTAGTTGTGACAGCTGCGTGTTGGGTTCCCTCAGCACTCTTCAATTGTAAAGTGGATGGTCGGCGTCCTGTATTGTCTGCTGAGCCGCTCCCAGCTGGACTCTTATCTCCTCCACTACTTAGGTCTAGGATGGGGGAGTCCCAGGGGACCCATATGTACTCAGTCCCACTCCGGTGACTTCTAAGTCACCACTCAGCTCTCCACTACACCGCACTGGTATCTGCTGATCCGGCCTCACCTGGTGCCTTGGTAGAGCCAAAAACAGGGGTGGAGGGAGAGAGGTAGAGAAGTCGCTGCACCCACATTCTCGCCCCAGGCTCCAAGTATTATCACTGCACGACCAGGCTCCACCTTCTTCACCGATCTCCCTTCCGGCCCAGCACTCAAGACCAGGAATTAGGGCCACCAATAGGCCTCGGCCCATCTTGTCAGCCTCTGTGTTGATGTGTTACCAGTCTGTCTAGAATTCAGCAGCACCAGACTCAGGGATTGTCCAACATTGCTTTTTGTCAAGCATTCGAATCTTTTGGCGGATTGATGGGTGGTGGAATCGAGCAAGTTACAAAGCCTCTCTAACTCGCTGTCATCTTTTTCAGCACCTGGTCATGCCACCTCATATCTATTCCTGAGTGTGTTTGTTCTCATTTATTTCCTCTGTCAGAACAACATCCCACTCAGCACTGCTACATCGCATCCGGAACCACTGCTTTGAAACCAGTGCATCACTGTCACTGCGTGGAGTAGGTTGACACATCGCCCTTCCAACATGTGTTAACCCATCGATTCGCTCCATGGAACAACTCATTGCCACAGATGCATTGAGAAATCCGGCGTAAAACTTCAACTGCATAGTAATCATTGACACATCTCGTACTGCTATAAGGACATAGGTACTTTGCTCAGGGGGCCCTGCGTGGGTCCTGTAGAGATCTTGCACTCCATCACGGGCGGCCTGAGCTCTTGACTTTGTCCAAATAACACTTTGAGGGCTATTTGCTTTTAAGCGCTATTTTTGTATTTCATCTTTTGAAATTCATATCTTAAATGAATCTGATTGGGTTCTGTTTGATTTATAAAATTATTCTCTATCTTTCTAGTCTTGTGTGGAGTCTTATTGGGGTGTTTTCACTGTATTACTATGTGTTACTGTGTGTTATATTGCACGAATACCTTACACATTGTCTCTTAAGTAAAGCCTGACTTCTCCGTGCTAAGTTAACAGAGGGTCAGCACAGTTTGATGTACGGTATATATCTGCTATATATCTGACTGTTACATCTTGCTTATGCTCTGCATTTCCCTTGCTTGGATTTCCCCATTGCTTAGCCACTGCATCTGGAAGAATGTTTGATGACACCCTAGAATGTTTGGTACCTGACTGCTCTGAGTAGAGGCAGTTGATGGCAGACAGGCTGAGCGAGAGAAGAACTGCTCCTGGTGGGGTTTTTATTATTACATCTATTGATCATTTAATTGTTAACTTAACTTGGATTAACCTACAATAAATCAAACCTATTCATACTTACTGGATTCAAGAACTTTATTTGCTACAAATTGGCGACGAGGTACAGAACAGAACCTATGCGTGGAAGGAAGACGGATTTAATATATTACTACTGCAACTAAGGAATTTCTTAAAGCTGGAAAAGAAAAGGTAACTGAAACGCCCTGGTTAGCCCCACCAGTGTCCCCAGTCATCTGGACAGCCTGCCATCCCAGGGTGTTTGATTTCAGACTGCATGATTTGGCCTGGTTTGGAAAAGAACTTTATATCACATTGGCCTGAATTCTCATATTTGGAGAGTGAACTTTTACATATTGGCTAAATTTTTTTTTTTCAGAGTGAAAGTTTTGCTTCGCAACGTTAGATTTAAAGAGACCTGCACTGCACTGTTTATGCTGTGTGCTACTGCTACACTTTACAAGTACTATTTGAGCTTCTGGACTGCCTCTGTTTATTTTTTTTTCATCAGTAATCCCTACTTGTAAAGTATACCTAGTATGGAAAACTTGGTGTGGCACTCTGATACTGGCAGCTGCGCAAAGACCCAGTACTAAATAAGCTTTAGTCTCTTTCATGAATTTATTTTTACAGAGCTCAATTTTATGTACTGTTTATGCGCTCATTCGACTTTGTCTTCCTGAGCTTTGCCGATAGTGACTTTGTGTTTACCCTCAACTGTCGGCATTGGCATTTCCACCGAGTAAAGCGTTATTTATTTTGTACTAATTTTATTGAGGGTACGCTACTACTATTTCTTATATTTTGCCAACTGCCAACTTTTGAAATTCAAAGTAAAATACAGCTTGCGCTGTCTCACCTGTGTTTTCCTCGAGCTTGCCATCGCTTCTTTGTGATGTCGTCGAATGCGCATGGGGAGTCAGTGAAGAGCGTCGCAAGTGCGTGAGCGTACGTCAGACGCTCTGGCCGCTCTGGAATCTCTACTCTCCCCACGGCAATCCGAATAATCTACTTGTCTTGTGGTGCAGGAAACTGTATGGCATGTCACGTTTCTGTGACACTCTTGGGGATCTTTTCATCTGGTGCGGTGTGTGCAGTGTTATCTGGGAAATAATACAGAGTCCAGGAACTTTATTCTCACCGGCTATTCCTGAACAACTTTGCATCTTGGCACTTGGATGATGTCAATTTTCGACATTATTAGTGTTATGTGTAGCGTTAACATCGTTCTTCTTCACACGAGTGACTGGACTTCAGCAAGTGACTGTTAGTGATAATCTACGTGGATACTGGAAAAGAGCTATGGTCGATCAGCGTTGGATGAGTTCTGCACTTCTCGGGTGAGAGAGTTCGCTCACCGGAGTGTATGTTCATCTTTTTGTAGGAATTTAACATCTTTATTATAACTTGTTTTCAGAGGGAAGTTTCATTTATGTATTTATTGGGAGGACACCACATCATTTTTATTTTGCAATGTATTTCTTCTCATATTATTTGCATGTGTGTACTTTGCATGTGTGTACTTTGCATGATGTATTTTGAATGTGGGAGCCATGTTTATGCTCAACGTATGTTGAGGTGCCCTATCATTTTTATTCAGATTTCTGGTTTTAGTTATTTATGGAGTGAGCCACTATTATGCTCTACTTTTGGTTGTGGTGCTCAATTTGTTTTTTTATTTCTCGTGTTATTTGCAGATATTTTTGATTCTGATATGCTGATTTGAACCACAAGTGTGCTCAATTTGTTTTTGAGGTGTTCAATGCTATTTTGTTTTCGTTGAAGATTCATTATTCAGGTGTTTGAACGTATTAGAGTGTATTTTTGCTGGCGCCACTTCGGTGCTCATGTTTGAGGCGCTCCATTTTGGATATGTACTTTTGGGGGAGCCACTTCGGTGCTCATTTTTGAGGCGTTCCATCCTTTTTAATCGTTTAATCTCGAAATGGACTCTGAGGGGTTCAATTGTTTAATTCTGTATGTACTGGATATGGACTCTGAGGGGTTCAATTGTTTAATCTCGATATGGACTCTGAGGGGTTCAATTGTTCTATGTTGTGAAGAGCCGTAGTTGCTCAATTTTCTTGTTATGGACTCTGAGGGGTTCAATAGTTACTCTATTTGGCTGATATGAACCACGCAAGTGCTCTAATTTTTTTTTAGAGGAGTTCATATTGTATTTATTTTAGTTATGGAGGTTGTCGGAAATTTTAGGAACATCTGTTTAATTTTTCCCTAGGAAGGGGGATGGGGTTATCATTTATATTTGAGAATGCATTTGTTGATTTATTTGAGAATGCAATTGTCAAGTTGTCATATTTGAGTATGCAATCATATTTGAGTATGCAATTATATTTGAGTATGCAATTGTGAATATATTTGTAAATGCAATCCTTATTATATTTCAACTGTTATATATTTAAGAATGCAATGCAATGTGTTCCATTCTTATGATTTGTATATATATTCTCTTATCTTTGTTTGTTGTTTTCTAGGGAAGGGGGATGTGTTACATCTTGCTTATGCTCCGCATTTCCCTTGCTTGGATTTCCCCATTGCTTAGCCACTGCATCTGGAAGAATGTTTGATGACACCCTAGAATGTTTGGTACCTGACTGCTCTGAGTAGAGGCAGTTGATGGCAGACAGGCTGAGCGAGAGAAGAACTGCTCCTGGTGGGGTTTTTATTATTACATCTATTGATCATTTAATTGTTAACTTAACTTGGATTAACCCACAATAAATCAAACCTATTCATACTTACTGGATTCACGAACTTTATTTGCTACACTGACATACCCTGATTAGGATTGTGGATCCTGCTAGGACAGGGTGCCTAACTCTGCCAACCGTAAACCCAATTTTTAACATTGGGTTTGAGCCACACAGCATGGGTTGATGCATGGGAACACCCATTTTTCACCCTATGTAATGCCTCTATGACACAAGGAAATGCAAGACAGCGCTATGCATGCTTGTATTACATTTTTAGTTTTACAAAGTCACACAAAGTCACAGAAATCGACTTTGTGTGGCTTTGGAAATAAGACAATAGATTTTGATCGGGATGCGCCAAAAAATTGATGCAGGCCTGGGACAATCTTAATAAATCAAGGCCCAAAAGTACAAATCCCAGGTCACTAACCAGTAAAACCCACATGCATCATTGTTGGTATTTGCGATTCCTAAATTGCGAAAATTAAGGAATCGCAATTTAGGAATCGTTTTTTGCGATTTCCTAATTTTCCTTATTTGCGATTCCTTAATTGCAAATCGCAAATAAGGAATCGCTTTACATTGATTCCTATGGGCCTAGAGGTCCATAGGAATCAATGGGAAGGCATTCTCATTTTGCGAATTCGCAATTAAGGAATCGCAAAATGAGAATGGAATTTCAAGGGTGCAGGGGGGGTCCAAAGGACCCCCCCTGCACCCCTGGAATGTCACGTAAGTACATTTTACTCACACACATGTCCCAAGGGCATGTGTGTGTGTAAAATGTAAGTTTCAAAAATGCATTTTTTTGCTTTTTTGAAACTTTTCGCAAATTACCATGAAGGTTTACTTCATGGTGATTTTCCCCTTCCTAATTGCGAATTCGCAAATTAAATAAAATCATGCATAGCATTTAAGAAATTGCAAAATTTGCGATTTCTTAAATGCTATCGCAATTTGAGAAATCGCAAAAAATTGTGATTTCTTAAATGGCGAAAAATGAAAAAAAAATGATGCATCCCAAAAAAGGTTTTTGCATTCGCAAACGGCCGATTTTTGTGATTAGCGCCGTTTGCGAATGCAAAAACGCTTGATGCATGTGGGCATAAGTGTATTAATCATAATAGAAGAGACATTATGCAAAACACTGCAAATCCCTACGAAAGCAGGGATAGATGATGTTAATGGACCACAGACCTCCATCCCTGTCTTTGCATTATTTGAATGGCAATTTGTTTTTGTTTTTTAAATAGTCTTTTCCCTTAAAGAAAAAATTTGTGACATATTTGGACAATAGTGTCTGAAAAATGGCTAAAAGTGGAGAGTTTAGGAGGAGGAAGGGAGAAGGAACCAAAACTATCTGAAGATGCATGCTCTGCCAGGTGATAACCAAATTAGGGATACACAAAAAAGTTGACTTTAATGATCTTAAACTTGTTTTTATTTTTACAAAAACTTTTTCACAGTACTTTTTTGAAAACTCTTTCTTTAATAATAATTCTCTACCTCACAATTGTTCCCGTGGGTGGCAGACAACCTCCACATAAACAGAATCAAGACTACATTATCTACAGCAAAACGTTTTCTTTTTTAGACCCACACATATTTATTCTTGCAATTGTCTGTGACTTTTGTTCTACCTTATCTCAGCTTTAGTCCCAGACCAACTGAATGTATCCTTGCACAGCATACAAATAAAATGCTATGTACTCTGGCCCAGCTTTCATTAGTATCTCATTCATCACAAAAACTAAGCAAGTAGTACATTGCTCCCGCTCCGGATTTATGAATTAACTGTTCAGAACAGTATGATGCAGCAAATGAAAAATATATATCAAATTCTTATATGTTTTCTGACATCAATTTAGCGCTCACTGTGTAGTAGTTACTATTAAGCAAGGAATATGGATTCTTACCTGTCTCTCACTGATTAAATGTGAATGTCTCAGCAAGTCTCACTCGTTTATGACACTGCAATTCAAAGCAGTATTTATTTGCTTTCTGCAAAGCCGAATGTGGGAATGAAGTATAAACCTACATCCTTGTACTTGCAGTTCTGAAGTTTAATGCTATCCACGACAGAGTAGGTGGTTTTGAGGACTCTCCCTGTTTTTTTAAGTTTGTGTTTATCAAAGAATAACAAGAAAAGTAACAGCAACATAATAAAGTATAACACATCCTATTTAACATAAAGATGTATAAGTAAATTAAGAATATATAAGGAACGACTATCAAGTTGTATACAAAAAGAAATATACACAATATAAATAATGAGGGAAAAGGGCAAGCGAAGGGAAGCAATATGTAATTAATATATAGCAATTGAGAGTAAAAACATAATGTATAAATGATTTAACATTGTAGGAATAACAATAACTGAGTTTGAATACTGTGATAAAAACATAGGGGTATGAAGAACCTTCTAATCATCTTGGAGTAGAGAGGCAAAGGGAGAAATTAAGTTGGTTTCCGTACATCATCTGATACATTCGTAGATTTAACATTAGAAGAGGCAGATAGAGATAAATATGTTGTTAATGGAAGCCATAAAAGATCTCTTTTAATTGCTAGAGATATAGGGAAAACATAATTAGTGTCTAGTTGATGATGAAAACAGACAGCATTCCACCAGGATCTGAAAGTGACTTTATCAGCTTGCGTCCAGTTTGAGGTTTTTAAATGAAAGACAATAGCTACCAATACATCTAAAAGTTTAAAACTCAGTGGAGATTGTGGCCATTGGGGTGATAGAGTGCCTATGAATATATTTTTGTCGGAAAAAGGGATCTACATTTTTTAAATTATATTAATTTGGGACCAAACCTACTGCCAAAATTGGTGGATAGGGGGACACTCAAATACCATGTGCTTTAAGTCAGCAGAAGGATAAAGGCATGACCGACAAGTAGAGGACACATCTGATGAAAAAAATGCTAGGGTCACTGGGGAGAATAGCACTCGTTGATAAATGAAATAAAGGGTTTGTGTGGTATTTGCAGCCCAAGATGTTTTGAGAAGCTTAGACCATAATGTTTCCCATATAGTGATTAGCCAATTCTGTGATAAATCCTTATCCCAAGCCAATTCAATCTTAGATTTGTGTCTGTCGATGGGAAGTTGTAAAGATTTGTATGTGTTGGATGCAGGGGGGGAAGTGTCCAGTATTGAAGATAGGTTTTTGTAATTTGCTGGAAAGTTAGGAGTTTTGGTATAGTACGGAGATATTGATTGAGGGATGAGCATAGAAGATTACATTGCATTTTAGAGGACGTTGGTAAAGAAAATGTAGGGGCTCATTAGGATGACGGACGGAAGTGCGACTGCAGCCCTGGAGTATGCGGAAAAAGGCGTTTCTGTGTCCGCCTGTCGCGGTCAATCCGTCCGCCATATCAGGATAGGAATGAGTGTCAAAATTCCGTCCGCGACGTAAGAGCACGCACCGCCGCCTAACTACACCCAACCACGCGGCGGACTGATCCAATCCAGAGACACCGCCGTACGGACTGACGTCAACGACCGTTCCCCAAATCAAGATGGCGGAAAATACACATAAAACTGCTGCGGTAAAACAACCTGCCTGAACACGGCGGATTCCCCACATCGAAGATACCATACATAGCAGAGATACCCACAACAAGCTGCTCGCCGCCATGGACCCAGCACTACACGCTTTCCCGATACTCTTCGCGATCCACCACCTGCAAGTCATGGCCCACTATCGACCACGACGCAGGTACCCCACAAACCATTCGCTTTTCGAAGGAGAGTACCTGTCAGGGTCGTGACGTTGGGAGGGGGGGTGTCATGTTCGAGAAACCGTTTTTTTGTCGCGAATACAAATCCTCAACTGGAGTACACAAGCAGGAATGACTACGACAAACCACGACACATAATTGACTTGCTTTATTACACATAATAGGGGTATAATCACAGAGTAAGCTTGAGCATGGGCATTGTGGGCACCAGAACAGGTATATCAGAGGCAGCACATGAGAGGGCAGACTGGAGTATCAGAACACCAACAGGTCATTGTGGCCAACACAGCAGGTACATCAGAGGCAGCACATGAGAGGGGCTAAGTGCATCAACAGTCCATGGCATCGAACAGGTACATCAGAGGCAGCACTTGAGAGGGGCTAAGTGCATCAACAGTCCATGGCATCGAACAGGTACTTCAGAGGCAACACATGAAAGGGCAGACTGCAGTACAGAACACCAACAGGGCATTGTGGCCAACACAGCAGGTACATCAGAGGCAGCACATGAGAGGGGCTAAGTGCATCAACAGTCCATTGCATCAAACAGGTACATCAGAGGCAGCATATGAGAGGGAAGACTGCAGTATCAGAACACCAAAAGGGCATTGTGGCCAACACAGCAGGTACATCAGAGGCAGCACAGGAGAGGGGCTAAGTGCATCAACAGTCCATGGCATCGAACAGGTACATCAGAGGCAGCACATGAGAGGGCAGACTGCAGTATCAGAACACGAACAGGGCATTGTGGCCAACACAGCAGGTACATCAGAGGCAGCACATGAGAGGGCAGACTGCAGTATCAGAACACCAACAGGGCATTGTGGCAAACAGAGCAGGTACATCAGAGGCAGCACATGAGAGGGGCTAAGTGCCTCAACAGTCCATTGCATCGAACAGGTACATCAGAGGCAGCACATGAGAGGGCAGACTGCAGTATCAGAACACCAACAGGGCATTGTGGCCAACACAGCAGGTACATCAGAGGCAGCACATGAGAGGGGCTACGTGCATCAACAGTCCATGGCATCGGACAGGTACATCAGAGGCAGCACATGAGAGGGGCTAAGTGCATCAACAGTCCATTGCATCGAACAGGTACATCAGAGGCAGCACATGAGAGGGCAGACTGCAGTATCAGAACACCAACAGGGCATTGTGGCCAACACAGCAGGTACATCAGAAGCAGCACATGAGAGGGGCTAAGTGCATCAACAGTCCATTGCATCGAACAGGTACATCAGAGGCAGCACATGAGAGGGCAGACTGCAGTACAGAACACCAACAGGGCATTGTGGCCAACACAGCAGGTACATCAGAGGCAGCACATGAGAGGGCAGACTGCAGTATCAGAACACCAACAGGGCATTGTGGCCAACAGAGCAGGTACATCAGAGGCAGCACATGAGAGGGCAGACTGCAGTATCAGAACACCAACAGGGCATTGTGGCCAACAGAGCAGGTACATCAGAGGCAGCACATGAGAGGGGCTAAGTGCATCAACAGTCCAGTGCATCGAACAGGTACATCAGAGGCAGCACATGAGAGGGCAGACTGCAGTATCAGAACACCAACAGGGCATTGTGGCCAACACAGCAGGTACATCAGAGGCAGCACATGAGAGGGGCACAGAGCATCAACAGTCCATGGCATCGAACAGGTACATCAGAGGCAGCACATGAGAGGGGCTAAGTGCATCAACAGTCCATTGCATCGAACAGGTACATCAGAGGCAGCACATAAGAGGGCAGACTGCAGTATCAGAACACCAACAGGGCATTGTGGCCAACACAGCAGGTACATCAGAGGCAGCACAGTGGAGAAGTGTGGCTCAGGGGTTAGAGGCGGCAGACCTGGAAGCTGAGATCGGCCCTGGACCAGGGTTCAATTCCCCGCCCCGGCGGGTCTTGGGCTAAAAATTCCACGGACTCGATAATTCTCGCTCCGGTGCCTTCTCGACTCACGGGTTCACACTCTGCGACTCTGGGCAATAGCTTGCTTAATCTCCACAACGGCCCCTCGCGGCGGGATGCCTGGCTTTCACCTTGTGGATACCCTGCCTGGGGCTATCTCACAGGGGAATACCAGGACGGGTTCCCTAAGCAAGCGCCGGGACACCCACTGCGGGTAGCTGTGCGCTATATAAGCTCAAATACATTTACATTTACAAGTACGTGGTGCAAGGTACCCCTCACAAGGACAAGAACAATGCAAAAGTACCTTACATGGACAATATACACACCAACTCCAAATAGATGTGAGTGAATGGAAACACACCGCACATCTGGGAACACTTGGACTGCCTGTAGTACCTGCCCCTGACACACTGGTAGCACCACAAACTGGAGTGTGAGACACAGCCACAGATGTAGTGACTGACACATGAGCCATAGACCCAGACACACTGCCAGCACCAGAACCAGGAGTGTGAGACACAGCCACAGATGTAGTGACTGACACATGAGCCATAGACCCAGACACACTGCCAGCACCAGACATAGGAGTGTGCGACACAGCCACAGCTCTAGTGACTGACACATGAGCCATAGACCCAGACACACTGCCAGCACCAGAACCAGGAGTGTGACACACAACCACAGCTCTAGTGACTGACACATGAGATGAGCCATAGACCCAGACACACTGCCAGCACCAGAACCAGGAGTGTGACACACCGCCACAGCTCTAGTGACCGACACATGAGCCATAGACCCAGACACACTGCCAGCACCAGAACCAGGAGTGTGACACACAGCCACAGCTCTAGTGTCCGACACATGTGCCATGACAGCAGACAACAGACACAGTGCCACTATCTGACAGCTGAGAGTGAATCTCTGATGCGCCATTGAGAACACCGGATTGATGAGCCACAGGGCTGTATGGGCCAGGTGGCAGGATGGCTCTGGGAGCTGGGGATAGCTGTACTGGAGGCACATCAGTGTCGTCAGGTGTCAATGGTGTGTGTTTACGTTTCTTTGGGATATGTGAGGGCACCCTGGACATGACAGGACTGGCAAGTGGTGCGGACTCCAATGAAACATCACCCACCAAAGGTGGAGCATCTGCTGCTGGGGCTATGCTCTCTGGGGACGTGCTGGACCCTGCTTGTCGTTTGCTGTGTGCCTGCTGCCTGGACTTAGCATCATGTGCAATGGGGGATGCAACAACAGGGGACTCCTTCCTCAGCTTCTGACGGGCCAGGATGGGAGTGGAGGTATGGGGGTACTCCCCCGCGGAGACATCTGTTTTCCGTTCCTTCAACAACATCATCCTCAGTGCAGCCAGGGGTGATGTATGCCAGTCCTTGATGGAGCTAGTGTCTATGGGAGAAGCCTTGTCCCTTGGATGTGCCTTGTCCGTAGGAGGAGTGTTGTCTCTGGACTTTCCCTGTTCCCTGGACGGTGCCCTGTTCCTGGCAGCAGACTTGTCGTCTGTGGTGTACCTGTCTCCAGAAGAGACCTTCCCCCTGTGTGTGTCTCTGCCCTTGGGAGATGGCCCTTCCTCTGTTGTGTGCCTGTCCTTGGGAGTGTCCCTGCTCTTTTGAGGTGCCTTAGTCTTTGGACTGTTCTTGTCCCTGCCCTTGGGAGCGGCCCCTTCCTTAGTAGTGACCCTGTCCTTGGGAGTGTCCCTGGTCTTTTGAGGTGCCTGTGTCTTTGGACTGTCTTTGTCCCTGCCCTTGGGAGTGGCCCCGTCCTTAGTAGTGTCCCTGTCCTTGGGAGTGTCCCTGCTCTTTAGAGGTGTCTTTGTCTTCGGACTGTCCGTGGCCCTGCTCTTGGGAGTGGCCCCTTCCTTAGTAGTGTCCCTGTCCTTGGGAGTGTCCCTGGTCAGAGTGGCCCTGGCACGGCGGATGTGGACGGGGCTGTGCGGCCGTGGCTGACATGCCTGGCACGGCGGTTGTGGACCGGCCCTGGCACGGCGGTCCTGGGCTGGGCTGGGTCGAGCGGTGTACGGTGGATGATGCAATGTGACTGTAAGGGGGGTCATGAACTGCCATGTCCATTGACATCATCAGAAGGATGTGTTGGCCTGCACCTCCCCCGCGGAATACGTGCACCTCCATGGTGGCGCCAGTGATGGAACATTGTTGCAAAAGTAGCATCTGTCCCGGATGCTTGCACATGCGGTAGCCGATGTGTGACCGTGACGGTCCGTGCAGTTGCAGCCAATGGGAAGAGGGAACGCGTGCTGCGTATGCCCATTCGAAAATAGCAGAAGCAGTGCTCCGCCATGGCGGTGCCAATGATTGTATATTTTCACACGCTGCACCGTGGTGTATAGTCTGCACTTGCGTTGTGAGGGTTGTGAGCGTGATTGCGATACTTCATATGCCATGCTCTATTTCATGTGTGTTCATACTATGCCCATCGATGTGCACACAATGTGCTACACATGTGCATGTCCACGTGTTGACGTCTGGTATTTACCTAAAGACGTTTCTACTTATTCACATCTACACAGTACATCACGGCAGTATCGCCACATTCTGATTCTGTTGTCAGTGTGTGGTTAATGTTTGGTATTAACAATGTTGGGGGTACACATGCATTCAGTTTATGCGTATGTGTGTTGCCTGTTGTGTAACTATGCATGTAATGTCCGTATGCTCACCATTTTCGGTGCTGTCATTGGTGCATGATGACATGGAGTGTGTGTATCATTATCGTTTAGTGCTTGCACGTGCATGTGTGTCTGTGATGAGGCCTGTACACATTTGGGTCATGACACATGTCTTGTTGGCAGTAATGTTGACATGAGACTGAGTAGCATTGCACATGTTGACCCACATCATGTTGCTAGTGGCTGCACATTGTACATACGGCACTCCGTGTTGTAGTGACATTCAGAGATGTCACGCATATGACAATTGTCCACATCATTTTTCTTGTTGCTAGTGTTGGATTACATGTGATGGAGTTGCACAGCCATGCGTTGTTTGTGAATTGACAGTGACACTGTATGTATTAATAATTGATTTAATTTTCATTTTTTTAAAAACCTGTGTATTGTTATGCATTTTTTTGAAGTTTTAATCTAGGTAACTTTGTATAATGTCTTGTCTGTTTTAATGCGAATATCAATACATGTGAGAAACTGATTCCTGTGTAGTCCAACCTCTCTATTACTCCTTAGGTTTGACAAGCTACAACACCTTAGTGCCTAGGTTGTTTTATTTCATTCACTACACTTTTTTGCAACTGGCACCTTTCAGTACACAGTTGCACATGCCGGGGGGATGTCACAGTCCATGTTCAGCACGGTACTTCGGGATGTTCTAAAAGCCATGATGCTGTACAAGGATGACTACATCCATTTCCCTCGGCCGAAAGAGTTGGCAGCAGTCAAAGCAGACTTCTATGCACTGGGTCAGATACCACACGTAGTGGGTTCCATTGATGGCACACATATGGGTCTCATTCCTCCATGGGCACGTGAGCAGGTATATAGGAATCAGAAGCACTTCCATTCACTCAACGTGCAGGTGGTGTGCCTGGCCGAAAACATCATATCCCATGTGTGTGCAAGATTTCCAGGCTCTGCACATGACTCCCACAGCATGCGGAGCCGCATTGTCCCCCAACTGATGGCAAATCTGCGTCCAGAACGTGCGTGGCTTGTTGGTGAGTATGCTGTGGGGACAGTTGTGTTTTCTGTGTGGCATGGGGTACCCACCAATTCTGGTTGTGATATTTCTGTCTATCCTCCCCCTACATAGGCGATTCGGCGTACCCAAACAGGCCTTGGCTGCTGAGTCCCATACGTAATCCAGCTACAGCGGGTGAAATGCGGTACAATGATGCCCATGGAAGGACACGTAGAGTGGTGGAACGTACTTTTGGACTGCTGAAGTCTAGGTTTCGGTGCCTGGATAAGACCGGAGGGGCCCTGCCTTACTCACCAGGCAAAGTATGCAGGATCGTAATTGCCTGCTGCATGCTCCACAACCTGGCCTTGCGCAATAACATTGAGCTGCTCTTGGACCCTGAAGACCAACAAGTTCCTCGGCCTCCCATCCCACCCATGTCAACTGATGAGGATAGTGGTGAGGAGGAAGGTGTGGACCAGAGGCGGCAGCTCATTGATCGCTACTTCCCTTGAATGTGAGTGAGTACCTCTTGTGCCAGTTGACAATGCGTTATGTATGTTTGCTGGTGGTGTGTGGATGTGGTGTGCATCAGCTGGGTGTTCTGGTATGTGATGCTTGCATGTGTGTGTTTATTTATTTGGACATGCAAGTTGCCATGATGTGTGTACTCTCATCCAATGAATTTGTGAGGAGTGTGGTTTCTGGAATGTTGCACTGCAGTGTGTTGTGATGGGTGTGATTCAGTCTCCTGACGTGTGTTTGCTGTTTCTGATTTTCCCTAGGTCACTCCCACAGCGGCATCATTCTGTACGACATGGATCCCTGCACCTGGTAACGTCTGTTTCTGAGACAATCATGTGAATAAATATGGAGGCAACACATCATTGAGTGTGTAAGTGAAATTTATTTACAGGTTGTGCATTGGTGCTGGTGGATATTTACAAGTAAGTGTGGGGTGGGGGAGTGTGAGTTGAAGGTCATGGTAGATGAAATGTCTGTGCTGGCACCACATTGGGTGATGTCCGGCTACTCCAGCAGACCTGTGCCAATGCTTGGCTATGTGGGACAGGATAGTTTGCGGGTGGATGGCAGGCTCAGGCAGTGTCAGAGTCATTGTCGGCCCCTCTTGGAGCGTGTGGATGGAGCATCCCCACTCCTCTCACCCACTTCCAGCCTCGGACGGCCCCTCTGTCTTGGAGCCGGAACGGAGTCAGCTTGGGGGCAGGTTGCTCATGGGCCACATCCGTGTCCAGGGGCACAGGTGGGCAGTGGTGTTGCTGCCCGAGGCGGCTGGACACTTGGTTGAGGAGGGGGGGGTTGCAGGCTAACCATTCCCTCCACAGTGATGTCTGCTGGCCCATGAGGTCCACTATTTGGCCAAGGCGGCTGTCAATGGACCGCAACATAATTGTGTTGTCAACAGAGTCCAGGTGGGCACGATCTGCCTGTTCCTGCCCACGCTCATAGGAAGCCTGGACTCTGGCTAGGGCTTCCAGTGACTCAGCGCCAGGATGGGGTGGGTGTCCTTCCCCAGGTCGCCGGTGTGTGGTACTCCTGGTTGGGTGCTGTGGCCTCGGCTCTCTCCTGTCCCGTCCACTCTCCCTGCTTGGCTGGGATGTCGATGGCCCTGCGTCGTGCGGTGGGTTAGGCAGGGTGGCACAGGCAGGAGTGGTGGTACTGGTGGTGGTGGAGGTGGAGGTGGTGGCTCTACAGCTCACTGTGGCAGGTGTTGCAGGAGTGACACAGGCGACGGTTGTTGAGGCAGGGATTTCCAGTGAGCCAGATGGCCCTGGCAGTGTGCTCGGGCCCGCTCCATCCTCCGCACCGGAGCTGGCTGTGGCATCGTCCCCAGAGAGTCCTGGATGTGAGTGAGGCGAGTCTAGCGGCCGGTTGCTGGTTTCACCAGTCAAATTACGATCACCTGAGGGACAAGATTGTGCTGATCAGTACTGTGTACATTACATGTTCATTTCCAATACATTACATTTCTGTGTCCTGTTGCGCACACCTCACCCACCACCACCACCCTCCCTGTGGACATGGGGGCCTGTTGGGAGTTGTAGTAGTGACCTCTCACACACCCCACCCACCACCACCACCCTCCCTGTGGACATGGGGGCCTGTTGGGAGTTGTAGTAGTGTCCTCTCACACACCCCACCCACCACCACCACCCTCCCTGTGGACATGGGGGCCTGTTGGGAGTTGTAGTAGTGACCTCTCACACACCCCACACACCTCTCAACACACACCACCACCACCCTCCCTGTGGACATGGGGGCCTGTTGGGAGTTGTAGTAGTGTCCTCTCATACACCCCACCCACCCCCACCACCCTCCCTGTGGACATGGGGGCCTGTTGGGAGTTGTAGTAGTGACCTCTCACACACCCCACCCACCTCTCGACACACACCACCACCACCCTCCCTGTGGACATGGGGCCTGTTGGGAGTTGTAGTAGTGACCTCTCACACACCCCACCCACCACCACCACCCTCCCTGTGGACATGGGGGCCTGTTGGGAGTTGTAGTAGTGACCTCTCACACACCCCACACACCTCTCAACACACACCACCACCACCCTCCCTGTGGACATGGGGGCCTGTTGGGAGTTGTAGTAGTGTCCTCTCATACACCCCACCCACCACCACCACCCTCCCTGTGGACATGGGGGCCTGTTGGGAGTTGTAGTAGTGACCTCTCACACACCCCACCCACCACCATCACCCTCCCTATGGACATGGGGGCCTGTTGGGAGTTGTAGTAGTGACCTCTCACACACCCCACACACCTCTCAACACACACCACCACCACCCTCCCTGTGGACATGGGGGCCTGTTGGGAGTTGTAGTAGTGTCCTCTCATACACCCCACCCACCACCACCAACCTCCCTGTGGACATGGGGGCCTGTTGGGAGTTGTAGTAGTGACCTCTCACACACCCCACCCACCTCTCGACACACACCACCACCACCCTCCCTGTGGACATGGGGCCTGTTGGGAGTTGTAGTAGTGACCTCTCACACACCCCACCCACCACCACCACCCTCCCTGTGGACATGGGGGCCTGTTGGGAGTTGTAGTAGTGACCTCTCACACACCCCACACACCTCTCAACACACACCACCACCACCCTCCCTGTGGACATGGGGGCCTGTTGGGAGTTGTAGTAGTGTCCTCTCATACACCCCACCCACCACCACCACCCTCCCTGTGGACATGGGGGCCTGTTGGGAGTTGTAGTAGTGACCTCTCACACACCCCACACACCTCTCAACACACACCACCACCACCCTCCCTGTGGACATGGGGGCCTGTTGGGAGTTGTAGTAGTGTCCTCTCATACACCCCACCCACCTCTCAACATACACCACCACCACCCTCCCTGTGGACATGGGGGCCTGTTGGGAGTTGTAGTAGTGACCCCTCACACACCCCACCCACCACCACCACCCTCCCTGTGGACATGGAGGCCTGTTGGGAGTTGTAGTAGTGACCTCTCACACACCCCACCCACCACCACCACCCTCCATGTGGACATGGGGGCCTGTTGGGAGTTGTAGTAGTGACCTCTCACACACCCCACCCACCACCACCACCCTCCCTGTGGACATGGGGGCCTGTTGGGAGTTGTAGTAGTGACCTCTCACACACCCCACACACCTCTCAACACACACCACCACCACCCTCCCTGTGGACATGGGGACCTGTTGGCAGTTGTAGAAGTGTCCTCTCATAAACCCACCCACCACCACCACCCTCCCTGTGGACATGGGGGCCTGTTGGGAGTTGTAGTAGTGACCTCTCACACACCCCACCCACTTCTTGACACACACCACCACTACCCTCCCTGTGGACATGGGGACTGTTGGGATTTGTAGTAGTGACCTCTCACACACCCCACCCACCACCACCACCCTCCCTGTTGACATGGGGGCCTGTTGGGAGTTGTAGTAGTGTCCTCTCACACACCACACACCCCGCCCACCACCACCACCCTCCCTGTGGACATGGGGGCCTGTTGGGAGTTGTAGTAGTGACCTCTCACACACCCCACACACCTCTCGACACACACCACCACCACCCTCCCTGTGGACATGGGGGCCTGTTGGGAGTTGTAGTAGTGACCTCTCACACACCCCACCCACCACCACCACCCTCCCTGTGGACAACATGGGGGTCTGTTGGGAGTCGTTTACATTTTGGTGAGTATGTGGCCCACATGCATGTGTTGGGGCCTGGGAGATGTGTCTTCTCAGTTGTGTGAGGCTGACCATGTCATTGTGATCGTGGTGCTTGGTTTGTACTTACCAGCCTCTTCTCCTTCCTCAATTCCTTCCAGGCTCTCTGGGCGCAGTATGCCCAGCACCTTTTCCTCCCAATCAGTGTAGGGTATGGGCTCCGGAGGTGTGCCGCCGCCAGTGAGATGTGCTTGTAGATGGTTTTTGGCACGGATGCCTTTGACCCTGGTTTTCAGGTCATGCCACCACCTCTGTATCTCGTGCTTTGTCCTTGGCACGGTCCCTGACGCATTCACCCGACTTACGATCCTGTCCCACATGTGATTTTTTTGAGCCACGGTGGTCTGCTGGACTAGTGCCCGAATATGTGGGGTTCAACACGGATGATTTCATCCACCATCACCTTCAACTCTGTCTCCGTGAATGTAGGTTTTTTTTGGGTGCCATGGTGTGTGGTGCTCAAAGTGTGGGTTGAGTGAGTTGGGAGGTGCAGGTGTGTGGTGTGTAGGAATGGTGTGGTGTGTGTTGGTGTGGTGGGTGTGTTTGGGTGGTGGTTGTATGTGTGCGATTGGTGTCTGCTGTCCGTTGTCTTGGGCCTCTTGCTAGCAGCTATGCTGTGATGCAAATGATTGTGGTAGTGGGTGGGAGTCATTTTAAAGTCTGTGTCATGGTTGTGTCCCAATGGTTGTTGGCAGTCAGGTGCTAGGTGGGTGTGTTGAGTAGTGTGGATTAGTAGGTGCTTGGGGGGTGTCATTGTGGCTTGTGATTGGTGTAGGTGTTTAAGGTGGGTGGTAGTCCTGTGTCGTGTGTTTTCTATTTACTACCGTCAGACATTTTGTCATTGGTTTGACGGTAGGGATGTTGTTCGTGTTGGCCTTCCGCTGAGAAGCCCCGTTTCTCGTTGCATTGTTTCCGCTGCGGCCGTGGTTTGAGGTGCGTACCGGGGAACAGGCAGCGTTATCCTAATTGCGGACACGGAGCTTCCGCAAGTATTGCGGTGGCTGTGGCTGTTCCCGCGGTCATGTTCGTCCGCGGCGGTCGGTGTTTCTTCGGTTACGTCCGCCAGCGGCGGTCTCAGGTGTACTCCGTTCGCCGCGGACGGAGTTTGCTGTGGTCCGTCCGCTGCGGTCGTAGTTTCGTCCCATTTTTATCCTAATTGCTACGGAGGTTTATCCGCAGAGCGGTCCGGAGTATCTTTGCCGCTTCCTTGGCGGACGGAACAAGTTTCCGTCCGCGATCCTAATTGGCTCCTTAGTTTGGAGATCAGAAAAAGAAGGGATGATCATCAAGTAAAAGCTGAGATATCCAACGTAAGCCTTTAGAATGCCAAGTTTTCCAGTATATAGAACGATTATGAATTCGTAATGATTTATTATGCCAAATGGGGTGTTGATGATAGGAGTTAGTTGAAGGATACAATGAAAATAAGGGAGGAACCAAGAGTTTACCGGAGTGGGAAATGACTTAGGAACGTAAAGATGTAATATTGGTGGTGAAAGCGAGGACCTCTTGAAAATCAGAAGGGGCAATAAGAAATTTCTCAATTTTTATCCATAGAGGAGGATATACAGGAAGTTCCATAGAGATCCGACAAGCAGCTTGTTTTAGGGAGAAAGCGGAAATATATGTTTTAAAATCAGTAAACCTAAGACCTCCATTAGGTCTGTCGTTTTGTAAAGAAGCTAAAGCTATATGAGGGGGTTTATCTTTCCATAGAAATTATATCACAGTAGAGTGAATTTTCTTAAAGTAATATCTGGGAATGTGTATAGCAATCATGGAGATAATATATAATATAAGAGGAGAGAGCATCATTTTAATCAAGTCAAGACAACCCCACCAAGATAGAAAAAGAGTAATAGCATCCTTAAATGTTTTGGTGATATAATCAAAGTTTAACTTTAATGTTTCAGGAATTAAAAGGGCGAACCACAAACCTAAATCTTTTATATTAGATGGTTGCCAAGAATACCAGGAATGGCTAAAGAGATGTTTTTGACATAAAACAGTTAAGGGCAAAACTTCACATTTGTCAGTGTTAAGATGGTAACCTGGGAGCTGAGAAAAGGAGGTTACTTGTTGAAGAAAAGGGGGGAGAGGAGTTTCAGGATTAGAATATGAAAGAATGTCATTGGCGTAAACTGACATTTTAACCTGATGTGGACCAAATTAAAATCCTGAAATACAATTATCATGTCTGATCCTAGTTAAAAAGGGTTCTAATGCTATGAAAAATAACAATGGTGACAAGGGGCACCCTAGTCACACCCCTCTACGCAATGGGAAGTAATCAGAACGTTTACCGTTGACAAATATTGAAGCTTTGGGGCCCGAGTATAACAAAGAATTACAAGCAATCATTTTAGAAGGAAAACCAGCACATTTTAATGCATGGAACATAAAATCCCATCCAATCCTATTGAAGGCCTTTTCTGCATCTAAAGCAATAGCTGCAATAGGGTGATCTAAGGATGTAGCTTTGGTTAAGACATTAAAGAAGACCCTAGAGTTGTCAGAGGCTACTCTTCCCTTAACAAACCCATATTGTTCAGGGCCAATCAAATCAGGTAGGACAGGGTCAATACAAAGTGCCAAAATATTTGCAAAGATCTTATAGTCTGTATTAACTAATGAAATAGGCTGATAATTGCCACAGAGAGAGTGATCCTTATCTTCCTTAGGGATTAAGCAGAGCAAGGCTTCTTGAAACATTCCTTGAGATGAACCATTATCAGAGAAATATTTAAAGAAAAGTAAAAGATTAGGCAAAAGAATCTTTGCAAAATTATCATAAAACTCAATGGTAAAGCCATCTGGTCCGGGCATTTTAAAACAAAGACAGCATGGGAAATATTCGCTAACGGAATATCAATTCCCAAGGGATCAAAATAAATGTGGTTAGAAAGAGGAGAAGCAATGGATTGAAAATTGGAAGAAAGATCAGACTGTTCTGTTAGGGTTTAAGGTGTGTATAAGTCCTTATAAAACGAAACAAATTCATTTAAAATATTGTTATCTTTAAAAATAGGAGTTCCAGTAGGGCCCTGTACAGATTCTATTCTCATTCTTTCCTTTCTTACTTTTAAATAGTTAGCCAGTAGTTTCCTCGTTTTGTTTTGACCCCCATAATAGCGAGTACTACTTTTCAATAAATAATTGGAGGCAGCATCTGAGGATAATCTATTGAAAGTAAGTTTAGCTTCAATAAGATTTTTCGAAGAAGACTCATTATTAGATTGATAATAAGTATATTCTATCTATTTAATTTTATTAAGTAATTGAGTGGATTGGGCTTCTAGGAATTTTTTTCTTTTGTGATACAAAATTTATAATAAATCCCCTAGTGGCTGATATGAAGGCATCCCATATCATAACAAAAGAAGATTCTGGGGTTGTGTTAATAGTAAAATATTTCAGAGGCAAATGATTTAAATTGTTGGCAGGAAATAGGATTTAGGAGTAGGGAATTATTAAAGTGCCATCCTGGGTGGGGAGAAAAAGGGATAAGGTCTATATCTACTTGTACGGGAATGTGATCTGAGATTAAGATTGAACTAATTTCAGATTGAAGGGCTTGTTGGGCCAAAGACTTACTCAAGAAAAGGTAATCAATACAGGATTGTGAGTGATGTGAATCTGAATAAAAACGATATTCTCGAAGGTCATGGTGACAAAGTCACCAAATATCAACCAATGATTCGCGACTTACAGTGGATGTAAATTGTGAGTGCATTTTAGAGGGAACAAACTTAACTCTAGAATGTCTGTCTAATATGGGATCATGAATTGGATTACAATCACCACCAAATATAATATAATCGTCATCTTATAGAAGCAATTTGTCAGATACATTAGTTTCATCTTCAGAAATATGAGATTCTTGTAGTAAAGCAATATAATTTTTTAATTTTGCTAGACGAGATATCACCAATTACCTTTTAATAGGGTTGTTTAATCCTTTAATATTCCAGGTAGTAACCCAAAATGTAACTTAATAATAAAAGCTTAAAAAAATAATATGCTTACAAGAGCAAGCACAAAGTTTGAATAAGTTAGATATGAGGAAGAAAAGTGGAAGAAATGAAGCATTTGTTTTAGTAAAGAAGAGATAAGGGAGGAAAGAGAAAAGTAGATAAAATACAAAAAGTAAAAAGAAGAAACCATAAAAGAGACTACCAATAAAAGAGTGATAAGATAGAGAACAAATAGACAGTTCAGGTCATACAAATAATGACTGAAAAATATACCTACAGACACAAGAAATGGGGGATGGCTACACCAAAAGATGATGACGACAGCACCGGAACTCTACCAAACCTCAGGGAAAACTCAGATAAAGATATCAACATATAGGGGAGACCATAAGAGAAACTGATGGTGGGAAAAATACACCTGTAGAAGGAGGGAAGAAAACATTATAAGTGAGAAGTTACACTAGACAAGAGGGATAAAAGAGTGAATAGATAAAACTACTTAATGTTCGAACATAACAAAAATACAAGCAAAACAACATTCTAGGAGTAACATAGATATAAAACAGCCAAACAGGGTGAAGTAAAATAATAAATCAAGTAAATCCATAACATCCATAACATCAGCTCCACGTTGATGAAGGAATTTCTGCAATGCAGCTGGCTCATTAAATGTGGTAGCCTTTTCCTTATAGGTGACCTTGAAAAGGCAGGGATGGATTAGTCCAAATCTGGCATTAATATAATGCAACCGAGGAAGTAGATCAAGAAATAGTTTCCAACGATCTGCAGTAACTTTAGCCACATTTTGAGAGAAAAATAGTCGATGTCCTTCCCCAAAAATTAGTTTTTTAGACTTGACAGCATACAGGACTTGTAGGAGGTCTGTATATTGCAAGAAAAACATGATGACTCCTCGAGGTTTCACAGAAATCTTGGTACCAAGTCTATGAGCCCTTTGAATGTTAACAGTAGTAGCAGATAAGTCCAAGAGCTTAGGCAAAAAGTTCTGAAAAAAAGATGTTTGAATTGGAACCCTCAATTTTTTCGGGAAGGCCATACATTCGTAAGTTATTCCTGAGATTTTGGTTTTCTAAATCTTAAGATTGCTTCTTGAGGAGAGGTATTTCAGACTCTAGAAAAGAAATGCGAGAGCATGAGGCTTGAAGAGAATCTGTTCTTTTTATCACAATGAGCATATGCGATTCCAACGAAGAACACTTGTCATCCAGATGTTTCATAGTTTTATTGGTTTCCTCCATGAAGGGTTTCAAAGCACGCATTTCCTCAAGGATTATATCCATGGAGGCTGAGGAAGAATTCACTGGAGAAGGAGGATCTTTTTTCGGTCGTGTGGTGGAAATCGCAGATAGTTTGCTTTAAAGCTGTGTTTTTGGGATGGTGCCTGACGAATGCTCAAGTTTCTGAGGAGAAATTTCCTCCATTTTGTTGAGAGTAGAGTCTGAATCTGAGTGTGCAGTAAGTTTGGTGAAAGTAGTGAGTTTCAGGTTTCTCAGTCTGCCCATAAAAAGAACAAAAAGAGTTTAGAAAACAATGTTTACATTGAGCTTTCAAAATCAGTGCAGCAAGGTCTAGTACACTGTGAGGAGAAGAAAGGTCTCAATTCTAAAAGGACATTGCAGGGTTCACCTCTTCACTATAGGTGTGAGCAGTAGGGAACATTTTTTACATAGTGAGGAACCTTAAGCTCTTCAATTTATAATGAAGAAAATGGCTCAACAAAAAAGATGTAGTCTAAAGAGTAGGGGCATGAAAACATGTTTGTTATTTCTAAAATAAGTAAGCCAACTGCGTATAAGCAGTGCGTAGATGAAAAGTTACTTGCTCACCCCAAGGATCGAGAAGCAGGTGAATACTCAAAGTAAGAGTCAGTTAATATTCAGAGGTCATGGAGCCTATCGAGGGAAGCATAAAATGGTGGCTGTCAGCAGAAAAGGCAGATAATAGCCCTTGAAGTACCAAACAAAAGCAACAGGGTTTTGATAAAAAAGAAGATTCACTTGCCCATCAAGAGATGCCAATCACCAGAAGCTTCCTGAGTGCAAGAGTTGAACTTTTTGAAAGGTCACACAGCACGCTGAAGAGGATCCAAAATGTCGGCCGTTGTGTGGAGAAACGCTCCGCACTGCCGAAATTGCCAAATACAAGAGGTAGTCAGCAAATAAAGGGTCCAAATGCTCACCACAACAGTGTAAAGGTGAACTCCTACATTTTAGCCCTAAAATGAGGTGTTTTCCACCCGGAATTTAGTTACATGAGGACCGTCGGCGCGGATCTCTGCAACTACAAGGCCATCTTGTTTGGCGTCCAATCCACGCCAGACTCTCTTGTTTTCTAATGTTCTATTTCGCTGGGCCCTATAGAGAGCGTCATCCATCTTGTATTTCTTGAGCCTTGCTGTCTTAAGTTTCCTTCTTTTGTGGTCAGCTACTATTTCATTTTGAACCAGCTCATGCACTTTCCGAGCTAGGGTTTCCATGCTGCTGCATGCTGTCAGGAGTCATGGAGCATTCAACATGTCCTGATTTTTGTTCTATTAGAGTTTCATATGATCACAGTCGACGTCACAGTGCCTCTCAGTTAGAGATGGGAACTTCCATGTTTCCGCTGATGAAGCCGCAGTGGACTATGCTGGCAGAAACCTTGATCCATTGATCCATCTGTTACTGGATCTCTTGGTCAGAGTGATGGTCAATGACCAATTGAGCAAGGACGGTAATTCAAACTACATTAATATCGAGTAAGAACTATCATGGAAATGAAATATCGAGTGCAAGAATATCGTTGTCAAGAATATCGATTTGAAGCTAGGTAATATCGATTTTGAAGATATAGAAGCCATTAATATCGTTTATAAAAATATACTTGTTTAAAATATCGATTTTGTATTTTGTGTTATGTATTTTAGTAGATATTTTAAATGTATGTGATGTAATTTTGTTGTATAAGTATTGTTTATGTTTTTTAATATATGTGTTACATTTCTAGTAGTTATTACATTTATTTTAATTCAATTTTGCGTCTTGTAGTTCTGTAGCAGGTAATGGGCTTATAGGGAAATAGGGTGGAAAGTAATTTAATTATAATAAATTAATGATTATTTTTTATTTAAATATATTTAGTTAATTGATATTTAATAGTGTGAATTGTGCTTTTAATTTTTGGGGTACATTTTATATGTGGGTTGTAGGGCTTATAGGGGTAAAAGGTGGGAAGTAATGTATTTTTAATTAATGCATTAATTGATAAATAATTATGGTAATTGTGTAATTCATTTTGGTGTGGGTTGTGGGCATTATAGGGATAAAGGTTGGGAAGTCAATTAATTTTAATGAATTATAATTTTGTTTTTCATTAATAATATTTGTTTAATTCATAATTAATTATATTAATTATACAAAGAAACTTTTTTTATATTTGAGATGTGGGTTGTGGGTTTTGTAGGGGTATAGGGTTGGAAGAAATCAATTAAAAGTAACTAATATATTTTTAAAATTAATAATAACTATTAATTTAATATTTAATTGTCTTGTGTGTTTTTTGAGGGTATTTTGTGGAAATATTAATAGTTTAAAAAATGTATTCTTTGCAGGTTGTGAGTTTAGTGGTGTTATAGGATGGACAGTAACTAAACTAAATGTATGCACTAATTAATGTTTTTGTTAATAAACAATTTCTAAATACAAATATTTATTTGTAAATTATTTATATATTGTATTTATAATAATATTTGTATATATTTGTGATATATATTTAACATTATAATTATAATAACATTATAATATGTTTTTACTTTAAAAAATGTATAATATTAAATATCTATATATATTTTGTTTAACGTATGTATGTATATATATATATATATATATATATATATATATATATATATATATATATATATATATATAATATTTGAAATATTTTTATTTTGTTTGTTGTTAATGTTACAGTGACTGGAGTGGGAATAGTACATTTTATCCCTCCACTATCCAACACTTTCCCTTCTGTTGTATTTATTGGAGGTGGAATAGTAAATATTACCCCTTCGCTATCCAACCCTTTCCCTACTTTTACACTTATTGGAGTAGGAATAATAAATTGTATCTCTCTGCAATCCAACACTTTTTCTTCTGTTGTACTGACCGTAGTCGGAATAGTAAATGTTACCCCTCCAAAATTCTAAAACTTTCCCTACTGTTGTACTGACTGGAGTTGGAATACTAAATGTTACCTCTCCCCAATCCAACGCTTTCTCTACCTTTGCACTCACTGGACAGGGGAATAGTACATGTTACCTCTCCGCGATCCAGCACTTTTCCTACTGTTGCACTGACTGGAGTCGGAATAGTACAGTTTACCCCCACGCAATATAACACTTTCCCTACTGTTGCACTGACTGGAGTGGGAATAGTACATTTTACCCCTCTGTAATCCAGCGCTTTCCCTACAATTGCCCTGAAATTAGTGGGAATAGTAACTTATACCCCTTTGCAATCCAGCGTTTTCTCTACTGTTACACTCACTGGAGTGGGAATCGTAAGTTTTACCCCTTCGCTATCCAACACTTTCCATATTGTTGCACTCACTGGGAATATTAATTTTTCCCCCTCCGCTATCTAATACTTTCCCTACTGTTGCACTGCCTGGAGTGGGAATAGTACATTTTATTCCTCCGTTATCCAACTCTTTCATTAATGTTTCACTGACTGGAGTGCAATTTGCTTTTTTTTGTAGATTATGAAGTTTATTGTTGTGTTAAGTGTAGTGGTAATTGTAAATTGTAGTATTTTGTAATGTTATATTTTATGTAATTTTATCTTTATTGTAGATAGAATAGTAAATGTTATTTTTGTGTGCTGTAAAATAATTTGTTACTGTTGTGTTGTGTTAGCTGGGGTAATTATTTTGATACTTATTTAGTAAAAAAAGAATTTCTTTTTAATGTGGTGAAAAATGTATATGCATTTATTTTAATTTGTAATAATGTATTTCATGTTGTAATTTATATGCATATTAGTTTGATTTATAATATAAATAATATTAATAATAATAACAGTAATAATAATAATAATAATAATAATACATGTTTCTATTTTTTTTTTCTTTGTGACTTATTTTTAACTAAATTGTAAAATATGTGTGTTGTTTAATGTTTATTTTAAAATAAATTGATTCCCTTTTTTAATATTGTATTTTTTTGGTATATTTAAATCAATGTACATATATTTGTGATAATATTATGCTGTTTAAGATTTTGTAAATCATATTATTAAAGTATTCGTTTATATTTTTTATATGTATAATTAAATATATATTTTACATTATTAAAAGGAAGTTTATTTGTTGTATTTGTTAAAATATACATTTAATTATATTTCTTTTTCATAAATTAAAGTTACTATTTAAGTTATGTTTATTTTGATATTTTACAATATATATATTTTAAGATCGATATTTAATACCACTGTAAACTGTATTTTATTTTCTATATTTTTCTACTTACCTTGATATTTTTTACATCTATATTTTTATGGTCGATATTCTATCAGTACACCTGACACCACTGGTTTTCCCTGCTTGTGTCTGCCATGCAAACCAGGGTGGTCCAAGTCAGGGAAAAGAAAAAATGGCCCGATATGCTAGAAGAAAAATATTTTTGCTCCAGGTCCATTGCCTGTATTTGTACAAACTCCTGCTTTCCATTTAGAAGTTTGTTTCAAGAATACAAAAAGACTGCAGATCCATGACAAAAGAATGCCACTTCCTCTGCATTCTTCTCTTATTTCAGTGCATTCACTGCCCAGGCTGATGCAATGAATTATTTCCTTATAAAGCAGGTAGGGATAGTTAAGTAAGATGGGCGGACCATGGTCGGAAGTGAAGTGGTCATGACCTCTGCCTAGAAGGCAGGCCACAGCCAAACCTTTATTAAGGCCTTTACTTTTCTTCAATTGAGAAAATTGGACTATGGGCCTATACAACAATGATTTTTGATTCAAAAGCACAGGGACTGGACTCTGCTGTCCCGCTGATGTCACTTTGTGACTATACCATGTTCTCATGTCCACATTATGACTTTCTCATTTGTTACCTCTTTTACGAAACCAAATTCACTTCTTATGAGGTTGTGTCTCCACTGTTACTATAATCATGAAACATCGAAAATTTGAATCACTGCAGGATCGAGGACGAAAAAGTTAACTATATCTCGCAATTCTAATTTCCAATTATTGCATACAAATGTCTTGAGCAACTGTCCTTACAATCCTAAATATCAGCAGAATCTTTTTGGTTTACAGGAAATAGTAGGTTATAAAGTTGAATTAATGCCTTTTGTTTAGCACACAATCTGCCAGCTAACTTCAGAGTGCCCTTGGCTGTCTGGGACTACTTCCCTCATGGTTCAAAGTTTGAGTCCCTTAAAATGATATGCTTTAAAATTGTGTTCTGACAATGTATTGACCCAGAGGTGTAAGAATTTTCTGTAGGACAGGTGTCACTCAACCTCCATCTCGACAGCCACAATTAAATCAACACCCTAACCTCCTGGACAGCATGAACAACATTCAACTCACCCTACTTGTCCCCAGCCCCACTCATACCGCAGGCCACACATCAGACCCCATCTTCACCACAAGCGACCGCATCAGCCGCACCACTGAACTCACCTGGAATGGCCACTACATTGTCCACTTGAACATCACCAACTTATGGACCTCTGACCCAGTCAGCTTAATACCCTTCATGCAGCTGGAGCAAAGTCTCAAAGGATACCTGATCATTGCCCTAAATACCACACCCACCCCATCTCCTCCAACAACCTAGACCAAAATGTCAGAAGCTTCAACCATTTGATCACTAACTGCACCAACAGCATTGCTCCCATTAGCAACAACACCCACAGAAGGCCCAACAATCAGGCTAGCTGGTACAATGAAGCCCTCCGAACCACTAAATGACACTGTAAACAGCTGTAAAGGAATTGGCACACCAGCAGGAACATGAACGACAAGACCGCATTCAAGACTACCCTCAAACTCTACAACAGACAGTTGAAATAATCGACGAAAAGGCCACTAGTTTCACTCATCAAATCAAGCCTCAATATCAGCAAAGAACTTTAAAACATTGTCAAAGAATTCTCCAAACCCATAACTACAACAAACATCATTACTCCCTCACAGGAACTCTACAACAACCTTGTAAACTTCTTCCACAACAAGATCGCCAACATTTACAAAAACTTCAAACCCCAGCTCAAGGACACAGAATTCTTCAAGCAACACAATGATCCCACTACCACCATAGACATCTGACTAACCAAATAGAGCCAACTTGCCCCACAGGACACCGCCTCAATCAAGAACTCGGTCTGCTCAGGGGCCCCTACTGACCCATTCCCCCACCACATCTCCAACCTAGGCACCTAGGCGCAGACTTAACTACGTACTCGCCACTTGTTCAACATCTCAATTGCCACAGCCACCTTCCCAGAGGACTGGAAACATGCCCAAGTCAACGCCTTGCTAAAAATAACATCAGCAGACCAGAAACTCCTACTCAACTCCTCCCAATCCGGTTTCTACAGCAACCACAGTAACAGCCATCATTGTGGCTACCGATTACATCCGAGTCCTACTTGACTGAGGAGAGATTGTCGCTCAGCTCCGCCTAACCACTCGACAGCCTTTGATATGGTCTCTCACCACACACTCATCATAAGACTCCACAACATAGGCATCCACTGAGCCACTCCCAGATGGATGGCCTCTTTCCTCACTAAAAGAATGTAAAAGTCCTTCTTCCTTACTTCACCTTCAAACCGAAGGAAGTGATCTGTGGGGTGCCCCAAGGATCATCACTCAGCCGCACCCACTTACATGACACCACTGGCCAGCATCACCAAACCCACAGGCTCAACATCATATCCTATGTAAGTATGGGTGAATTTTGCGAATCAGCGGTTCACGAATTCACGCGAAATCACATTAAAATCCGCGAACTTGTGGATTTCCCCACGAAATCGTGGATTTCTTTGCAATTTTGCACCATACTTAACTGGAGTACTTTCTACTGGCTATATAGTAAGTGCTACCTCTTTGGGTAAATGTATAGTGCTTTTCCTGCACTACAGCTGTGTAGGGCCAGAAGAGTTGCCTCCAGTGACCATGTGTGTGTAACTTTGCCATCGCGCCGAAGGGCGACGGGGTCCCTCGAGTGAGCTGTCCATCATAGTGGCTAAAGGGCGGGAAGATGGTGCACACCGGTAGTGTATGGCGGGCAAACGGGAGAGGGGGCTTCTATCCGAGTCCACATGCCTCTTGTGTGTATAAAAGGACAGGCACCGATCAGAGCAGCAGATGTGGAGAAAGAAGCTCGGGGTCACAGGAACTGCCCAGCCTTGACAAAACGCACATTTTTGGGGAGCTGATTAACTTTACCATCGCGCCGAAGGGTGCCGGGGTCCCTCGAGTGAGCTGTCCATCATAGTGGCTAAAGGGCGGGAAGATGGTGCACACCACTAGTGTGTGTGTGGGGGGGCAAACGGGCGTGCTTCTATGCGAGTTCACATGCCTCTTCTGTGTATAAAAGGACAGGCACCGATCAGAGCAGCAGATGAGGAGAAAGAAGCTTGTGGTCACAGGAACTGCACAGGGATAGAGCTCGTGAAAGTCAAGGATGCAAAGGCCTCCATCAAGCATCATAGCTAATTTTCGACGGTAGGAATGGGGAGAACACACACCTGCCCAGCCTCGACAAAACGCACATTTTTTTGGGGCTGATTAAGGAGTTACTGAATTTGACCTTCAACTCAGGCACCTGCTTTATCTATATCTGTAAGTGCTTCCTGCAGGAGCCTCGTTGTCTACTTGTAACTATTCTCTGACCCTGCTTCGAGGGTCAGAGCAGGGTCAGAGAATAGTTGCAAGTAGGCAAGGAGGCGCCGCTCAGGAAGCGCTTGCAGGGTTACAGCAGGTGCCCAAGTTGAAGTTAATTTCTTTGTAACCATTTACAAAATGGTTACAAAGAAATTAACTTCAACTTGGGCACCTGCTGTAACCCTGTAAGTGCTACCTGAGCAAAATTCGTCCCGCTCACGGATTTGCGGATTTTGCCGTGATTTCGCGTGATTCGCGGATCGCGAAATCACGGAAAATCCGCAAATTCCACGAGCGGAACAAATTTTCCGCCAATACTTAATCCTATCTCACTAACACAACTTATCCTCTCCCTCTCGAAGATACCATTAACACCCAGACCAACTGCCACAACTGCATGACAGACTGGATGAAGGACAACTGCCTGAAGCTTAACAAGGACAAGACAGAGGTACTGATTTTCAGAAATAAAAGCTTCTCAAGCTGATACATCGTAGTGATCCTCATAACTTGGACCTATTCCTACCACCACTCACCACGCTCGGAACCTAGGCATCATTCTGTACAACAAGATAACCATGATGACTCAGCTCAACTCTGTCTCCTCCTCCTACTTCTTCATCCTCTGCATGCTTTGGAAGATATTTAAATGGCTACCCCAAAGCTCAAGACTCCCTCTCACCTAAGCCCTCATCTCCAACCATCTGTATGATGGCAAAAATCTCTAGACAGGGATCGCAGCTCACCTCCTCTGATGACTACAGACCATTCAGAACACAGCTGACAGACTTGTCCTGAATCTCCCTAGATGATCCTACATCACCCCCTATTCAGGGAGCACTACCTGTTCCTTGTACTAAAAAGATGTCAGTTGAAGCTCCAGGCCCCGGAATACAAGGCCCTACACAACTGCAAACTCACCTTCACGAACTACCACCTCAACTTCCATCTGCCCATCACACACCTCAGTTCTGCGCCTCTATCTCTATTCTTCAGCCCCCGCATCTGACTTAGCAGATGCGGAAGTTGCTCCTTCTCCTACTTAGCATCAAAGTTATGGAAAGAAACCCTTTATTCTGTAGACCTATCTATCTCTTCTAGAGTTCCCAAAGTCCACGAACACCTGAGTATTCGGCTAATCAACTGGACCCTGCCAGTGCCTGCATACCCCCATGGGTGACAAGAAATGCTCCACAAACCTACTGATTGATTAAAATCTACTGATTGACTGCAAGTTTCCTCTCAGTAAGCATGCAGATCACTGTTTGTATATATGTATATGGTATTTTTATTCTGCGAAACCCTCCTAAAAGCTGCAGAATACTGTTGAAGGTCAGAGCCAAGCATGCAGTAAATGAGTGATAGGAGAGGTAGATGTTTTGTGGATTATTGCTGTATTGCAGCATAGTGTTCTTTGAAGAGGTACATTTTGAAGTCAATCCTAAATTAGAGCAGTGCTGGGTTCATCCTGATAGATGTTATTCCAGACCCTGGAAGCATGGAGGAAAAAGGTTCGCTTCCTTGTTTCCTAATTTTGTATAATTCATAGCTCCAGTCTGATGGTGTTCTAGCTCCAGGTGTGATGGGCAATCATAGATAGTAAGCTTGTCTGCAAAGTAAGTGGAGGGGCTGGTCATTGAGACTTTGTAAATGATGCAGCTGGCCAGCCACCAACAGAGTTCTATCAGTATGTACTCTTAATTTGGAAATCCCTGAATGAAACATGCTTTAGCATACAGATTAAACTTAATGGCTCTGACTGTGACGTCTGAGAGGCCATGCAGCAGGGCATTGTCACCATTCAGACTGAAGAAGACAAGTTCTTGAACAGAAGTTCTGAAGTTCTTTTCTGGAAAAGGTGTTTTTGATATCTTTAGGAGAGAGAGCTGGCACCAGGCCATCTTTCTTGGCCAGTGTTCATCCAAGTGACTTCGCAGTCAGTGGAAACTGTGGTTTCAAGTTCATTCCATTGAGCCAGATTTGTGCTATTACTTACTTATTGTTCTTGACAAATAACAATAATTATGTTTTGGTTGTGTTGAGCTGCAGGCACATGCTGGACAACCAGGCATGGAAGAGATGTAGGCAGTGGTTACAGCACTGGCTGTCTAGAGCAAAAGATACTTTAAAGCAGAGTTGTGTGTCTTCCTCATATGGGTAAATCTTTATGCTGGTATCTCTAAGTAGAGCCACAAGAAGCTCAAAGTAGAGTTTGAAGATGGCAGGGGACATTATGTAACCCTGAGGGGCTCCTCAGGTCCTAGGGATCTGTCAGAACAAAGAGGCATCCATTGAAAAAGTAGAAGGGGACCCTGTGAAAGATGTTAGCAGTGCATTCCTTCCAAGACTCACGAGTGTTGATGAGGATGTGATGGTCAACTGTGTCAAAGGGTGCTGAGTAGTCTATCAACATGAGGAGGCAGGTGTAATCCTCCTCTGTGGTCATAAGGGAACAGGCTATGATGTGTAATGTAGTGGTTACTCCGTTGCAGCATGGTCTGAAGCCAGATTAGTAGTAATGTAACAGATGGCTAGCATTGATGTTATATACTATACACATAAAGTAAGATGTTCCAAAATGAGAATTATTGCTTGACTTGTTTTAGAGCATTTATCAGTGCTGCATTAAGAATGTTCCTAAGTCTAGGAACATCCCTTGTTTAGGATACAATGACCCTCACCCACTTGAACTGTTAACCCTTTCCCTCTGGTTCAAAAAGAGATTTCTATCTATGCCTGGTTGCGATGTCTTCACGATCATCACGGAGAAATAGAGAAAAGAAACAAGAGTCCAAACCTATATTGTCCTTTAGTTTTTTTAAAGTCATATACTACAGAACAGTTTAATATATAGACCTGAATTGGAAATTAAAATCTATAATTAGTTAAATTTGTCATAACTCCTCAACTTTAAAAAAATGTTTTGCCTCTTTAAAACCCTTCCCCCAATTCACTCTTGACTGAGTGTGTGTTGCAACCCAGTGGAACAAGTTAAGTCACAAGTTAAAGCACATTCTAGAAAGACCACGCTGCATCCAAATGAGGTGCAGTAGTTGGAGTTTACTCCACAGATTCAAAAGCATATCGATGTCTGTATCACTTTTCGTTTTTTAAACAACATCCAATAATAGGACTTCATGCTAATACATCAAACACACTACCAATTTCTATTCACTTACATTCTGACAGCATCCAATGAAATATATATAAAAATATATATCTATACTACTATTATAAAGAGAGAACTTTGAACCTTTGAGGCGGGTAAACTCGGGAACCACAGCGCCAATCCAAACACCCGATACATCGTTTGTACTATGTGTCTTTAAAAACATTTATAAAACCAATTTTCAGTTTTTGTGGTTACTCAGGGCGTAGCAACGATGTAGTTACCTGCGAAGATCACGCCTTTTTTATAAAGTGTAAAACACATACATACATTTTACAGTAGTTTAAACACTACACGTTTCATAATATGTTCGCTAGAGTCATGTTTTTCTAGTGAGGTTCTATAAAAACCATCTTTAAACCCTTTTTTCTGTTTTCACAGTGATTCCGGGAGTCACAATGATATCTGTACCCATGACCATCATGGATACGTGACGAAAATGCAAACCAACAGCAGGAATTTGTTAGCCACCACCGCATTCAACATTTATAACTTTATAAATAATTCTAACCATCACACTAGCTAAATCACTATCTAAAAAACATTTATCAGTCTCTCAATATCTCCATAACAGTGTGTAATAATGATTCACTGGTGTCTGTGAATGGGTGCAAAAGTCTCTGAGTGGGTGTGTGTCTGGGTATATCAGTCTGTGACTGGATATGTGAGCAGACTCATGAGTCTTTGAGTGAGTCTGTGAGTGAGTGCATAAGTGTCTGAGTGGGTCTGTCTATCAGTGAATGTGTGAGAGGTAGCATAAGTCTCCCAGTGGGTCTGTGCTTGAGTGTCTGAGTGGGTCTGTGACTGGGTGCTTCAGTTTCTTTGTGGATGTATGAGTGGAACAATAAGTCTCTAAGTGGGTCTGTGAGTCTGTGCTTGAGTGGGTTTATGACTGGATGTGGGAGTGTCTGAGTGGATTTGTGAGTGGGTGTGTTAGTGTCTGAGTGGGTCTTTGACTGGGTGCATCAATCTCTCATCGAGTGTGTTAGTGGAACCATAAGTCTCTCAGTGGGTCTGTTAGTCAGTGAGTGTCTGAGTGGGTCTGTGACTGTGTAGATGGGTGTATGAGTTGGTCTGTGAGGGGAAGCGTGAGTATCTGAGAGGGTCTATGTGTGGGTATATGAGTCTCCGAGTGGTAAAGTGAATGGTATGTGCGTCTGTGACTGGATCTATAAATGGGTGCATAGGTGTCTGAGTGGGATGTCTATCTGTGGGTGTGTCAGTGGGATAAAAAGTCTCTCAGTGTGTCTGGGAGTCAGTGCATGAGTGTCTGAGTGGGTCTGTGGCTGCCTGCATTAGTCTCTTATTGGGTCTGTGACTGGGTGCATCAATCTCTCAGTGGGTGTGTGAGTGGTCATAAGTCTCTCAGTGGGTGTGTGAATGTCCGAGTGGGTCTGTGAGTGGGTGTATGAGTCTTTGGGTGGGTCTGTGACTGGGTGTATAAGTCTTTGACTATGTATTTGAGTGGGCGCATGAGTCTCATAGTGGATCTGTGAGCAGGTGCATGAGCCTCTCAATGCTAATGAGTGAGTCTGTGAGTGGGTGCATTTGTGTCTGAGTAGGTATGTGACTGGGTGTATGAGTGTCTGAGTGGCTATATGAGTAAATACATGAGTCTCTGATTGTGTCTATCAAAGGTGTGCATATAGATGTTGATACTTTTTGTTTTATATTTTCACTAATATTTGCGATGATTGATGTCGCAATTGTTATGATGTCCCAAGGCGGTGCACTGTGGCACTGGGGCCCATCCTGGTGGCCGAAGCATCATCACAAGTATTGTGCATGATTAAAAAAAATTATTTTAGACACATAACTTGGGTCACTTACACCCCCATTTCTTAAACAGTGAGTCAGCGTCCCTCCACCCTGACCCCTTATGTTAGATTTCCCAGAAATTTTCAGCGGCAGGAACGGTTCCTGATCGATAAAATACAAAATTCTGTTCATGCTGCGTCCAGCCAATCACAGCATTGTTGGGGTGCGCATTCGCAAGTAATCGCGCAATTATCATGAAATATTCTCGGTCAGTGATATCACTGTAATATTCAACTTACATTTCTCAAAAACTACTGAATGGATTTACACCAAATAACAAAAAAGACACTTCCTTAAATTAACATCTGCCTTATGGCCAAATTTGGTGTAAGTCCATTCAGTAGTTTGGGCTGTAGGTGCGACTAAAGGTTCCTAAGGGAATTAACATTGCAAATGCACCCTTATTTTGAGCCCTGATTCCTTGGTCTTGGTGCACTACTGATTGGGGATAAATTACACTTTACTCCTAGGGACCTTAGAGGCCAAATAGCCCTTCTAATGCCTTCTGTATGTTCTACACAGCAGGATTCCTAGGAGCTGGTCGGAGGCTTAGCCCCCTTTCTCCACCACTCTGCAAATGCAACTACTAGTTAACAAAACATCAAAATTCACTGATTGATTGATTGATTGATTGATCTTATTAACAGTTTGATATTGTGCCAATAAGGCAACACAAACATTTCATATCCATACAGATCAAAAATACATAATACTACTTAAAATAGATCTCCAATTAATCGAAAAACATGGCATTGGTCTTATACAAAATATAATTACCTTTATATAGAATAAAAACATATACATTACAGCATAAAAATTTATCCTCTGCATACTGGTCCCCATTTTCCAATTTGATCTTCCTGATATAATTGTGAGACCTACCCATTCTACTTTTCATTGCTAGCAATTTCCCACAATTTTCACCTGATCAAAATCTCTAATTTTACTAACTTCCCATTTCTGTAACATGATCCCTTCCATCATGAGTCTAAATTCATGTTGCAGATCTTCAACTCTCTCCACTAAACATTATTTTTCTGGCCCCTGAAGGTGCCCGGCCTTTAGATCGGCTTCGGCTGTTGTTAGCTGTTCTTCTAATGAGGCAATTTTAATTTTTTCTGATCTAATACAGACCGCCGCAGCACCCTTCAAGGCCCCTCTTAACCAGGCCTTAAACTCGTCTCAAACAAAGGGTCGTGGGGAAGATGCTAAGTTCTGCTAAAAAAATCGTCTGTCTCCCTTTTTATCTTACTCGTGATATATGGTTATAGAAGTTGATAGAGCGCGCAGGTCACCCAACTAGAATTTGTACCAATACTCACCTGGGCCCATAATTCCAAATCGTATACCTTAACATTTATTTAGGTAACTCACGCTCTACTACCAGTATATTTTATTTTTATCTCTAATTCCCATACCAGTAATTTACCAATCCTTGTCACTAGATACCTAAACACGATGAATCAGGGAGTTAAATTAAAGGAAAGGCACTCATAATTACCATAACATTTGTATTTATATAATAACCACAGACTCAGGGTAGGTTCAAACTCTTTATCTAATCATCATCATCAAAAGTCATAAGCCACAAGTTAAATGCAATTAAACTATCAATAACCAAAATCAGAAACAGCATATAGCTATGTAAAAGATGGATTATGCCAACCATTTAGCGGACTTAAAATAAAGGGGAAGGTAGGAACTAGGAACACGCTAAATTTGGAAAACAGACTTTCGCAACTTGATTAAAGGAGGGTAAAGAAAGGGAACATACTAAACCCAAGAACTTTCGTAATTTATTGGCAGTTTAAAAAGGAGAACACAACTTATGCAATTCGAATATTCAGAATTTAGCTTAATAACTATAGGGATGGTAAGATTTGGAACACACTATAGACTCAGCTTATACTCATCTTATCTCAATAAAGGAAGGGTGAGAAAAGGAACATAAACTATTATAGAAAAAATTTAGCATTGACTAAAGGTGGGTTGAAAATTGGAACACGCTAATAGACAGTAATACATGAAAATCTCATTTATCAAGGGACGGAAAGAAAAGGAACATATGCAATCAAAGCTTTGCACATTCAAGGAAGGTAAGAAAGGGATGCAAGTTATTTGACAATCACCCACACAGACTTATATTTACCTAGGATAGAGTGAAGACCAACCCTGGCCACGGGTCAGTTGGAAAAGACAGGAGGAACCCCAAAGACTTCAGTGCCAGTAGGGGAGCAGGTGCAGCTCCTGGACAGTCAGAACAGGATAACCCCAGAATTTGGATCAGGACCGGACCACCAAAGGTTAAGACCAGCACCTGCAGTTTCGTTTGCAACGCCTGCGCTACTCCCTCTCTGCAAGGAATCTGCCAAAACCCTGATTGGGTTATAACTTTTATCAGCAAAGTGCTTCGCCAGCACTTTCAATTCCCAAAACCCCGATTGGGTTCTGGAACCTCCCAACAGAGTGCTCCGCAGCTCTCTGCTTTCAGTCACCTATTGAGTGTGTCGGACAAATTCTCTAGCTAAACCTACGCTAATTATACTGTTTTTCAGGTCAGTGTACCACCCCCCAATGTTGCAAAGTGTAAGGATCCCCAATTTTGATTGGCCAAAGAGGGGGGACAGGTCATCACACCACCTAAATTTTGGACCTTCTCAGTCTCCTTATTCAAATTCCGTCTACGCCCCTTAAATTTCAGGTTCTCATGACATATGCCTTTTGGTTAACAATGGTGAACATAACATTGAATACAATGTAACAATTTTCTGTACAGTTCAGCTCCTTCTAGCTGGGTTACAGGTCGTCTTCCCAGGCGCATCTTGGCTGTTGCTGCCATCTGGCTGGGTTTCAATGCAGCAGAGTTCATCTTCCCTCTGCAGGGTGACATGCGCAGAAAGGACTTCCAAAATGGAGTAGTAAGCACCTCCCAGGCCCAAAGAATATGATACATGAAAAGTAAAAGGAAACAATTTAGAACACAGTAATAAATGATTACACTGTATACCATGAATCTCTACACTATACCCATTACTTTAATATAAACTACAGCTTTAGGATTAAGCAGAACGAACAGCTTAGCAAAAGCAGCAATGCAAGCCTCTCGCATGTGAGAACACAGAACGGCCATTTTAGCACTAGTGCGCAGATGGGAAAGGGTTCCCTCCAAAGCTGCGAGTATGTCATGTCACGTGGGTATGACAGACGCATGCGCAGTAGAAATTCCCGCGTAGCAGCAGCCATATTAGATGCAAGCGTATTAGGATTAGAAAACTGGAATAGTGACCATTCTTTTTGCTAAAAAAGGAATAATCCCTTAAATCACCATTTTTCTTTCGCGATACATCACATAGGGTAAAATCGTCTAGCAGAGCGAGGAGGCAAGCTTTAACTCTCGGTGAAGTAATTTGAGTATGGGGCGAAGATCTATCTAGTCTATTATGTAAAAAGATATTAAAATCCCCACCAATTTATCAAAGTGGCTTCAAAGTCAAGCAAAGAGGAACAAAGATTATTCAAGGGTGTGGTATTGTCTTCATTCGGGCCATGATAGCTGGCCAGAGTGTACAAAGTAGAGCAGCTTTTAATTTCTGTTACAACACATTGTCCTCTTTCGTCTGCTTGCGATTATCATATTTCTATTCCAGAGTTTGCTTTAATTATTATGGCAACACCCTTAGAACAAAATGTTGGTCTGTGGCTGTAACCTTGTATACCCACTTTTGCCTTTTAAATAATGCTAGGCATTCAGCCCATAGAAGGTGCATCTCTTAGAGCATTAAAACCCTAGCAAAGCTATCTTTCAAATATTGAAAGACGAAATGCTGTCTCCTTTTCATCCTTCCCCCGTTCACATTCCAACACAATATCTCCGAGAATTCTCCTCCTGGCGGACCCCCTCCATCCGCCATCATCAGTATTCAAGATCAGCGTGCATCTCTTAACACCAATTATGCCAAATGAGGACAACTTGTTTGTATTTTTATTTCTACCCCTCTGCTCCCCACCATCACTCATGCTCCCCATCCCCCTCTCCTGGAAACAGTCTCTGACAACCTATTGGCTTATGCCAATACGAGCTGCTGTCCACCAACCAACATAATTCCCATAAAAACACTAACTCTCATCACACAAAGAAATGATGGGTGCCTCAGCTTTCTTCTGGCTTTAATAAGGGTCAGAAACCTGTCTTCCTCCTTTGGTGTTTGAAAATGATGCATTTTATTAGCCCACATTACTTTAGGGAATGCAGGAAACCTCAACTGAACTTGGGCACCCATTTCTTTCAGAGGGTCTATCCGTTTGCCTATCTCCCACCTTCTGTCTTCTGTCACCCGTGAAATATCAGTCCTTACTTTGAACGATAAGTCCTGGACCTGGGTAGTTTTTTGTTTGAGGGCCACCTCCATAAGGTTTTCCTTAAGGGTGTATGATTGTATACTCACCAGAATTTTCCTGGGCTTCTTCTGACTGGGATTTATTTCAAATGGGTCACGGTGTGCCTGTAGGATTACAGTTTCTAGGGCCAAGGGGGAAACATCATGCTGGAAGGCTTTAGTCAGAATATGTATTACAAAAGCTTTAACATCATCCCCTTCCGCCACCTCCTTGATATCCAGGATCCTAATATTGTTCCTTCTAGAAATATTTTCCAACCTTTCCAACCAGTCTGATAAGTCCTTCTCTCTCAGTTTGAGCCTAACCACTTCCTGTGTGTTATCTTTTACATGCAACCCTAACTCTAGAACTTTATTTTCCAATACCTCCATGCGTTGTGTTAATGCTGATAAGTTCTTCTCCAAACTACTGCAGGTGTCTTGAACTCTCCTCTGATTAGTTTCTGAAGTGGAAAAACCTCCTTTAGTTTCTAGTGATAACTGGCTCAACAACCTCTGCACTGAGTTCAAGCCTGGTGGATCTTTAGTGACCTCCTTGGCAGATTTGCTTGGTATTGGGTTTTTCCCACCCATCTGTTCGATAGACCCGGGTGCCAGGACTGAATCTTTTAATGCCGAAAATCTATTTGTAACAGGGATTGCTGGACGTGACAGAAGAACATTCTCTGGTTGCGACAGATGAACATTCTCTGGGGTTTCCATGTTGGGTTGTGGGTTGAAATTAAAGTATGGCCTGAGAGAAAATGTTAGTCTTGGACCTACTGGAGCTAATCTGTTTTTTTCTCTCTTTTATGGGAATGGCCTTTCCTTCTTAAACGGGGAAACTTTTGCTTTCATTTTTGCCCAAAGGAGGAACTGAGAGCTGCCTAGTTGGTGACTCAGATTGCGGCTTGTACTCCTTACAGAGAAAAGTATTGGACCTCAATTTATATTGTTTGCCAAGTGGTAACTCACTGTCAGGGTTAAATGTCGAATGCCAGCCCTTATATTGAGTTGCTAGCCCACTCACTTTAATTATATACTCCTAACTCTCGACTGGATAGAACATGAGATTCATATGCAGAGAGCCCTCATCATGCTTCTGCCTCCTTTTCCTTTGTGCTCTCCATAGTTCAAGGCTTCAAGGTGGAGGTCGATATTCACAGGGCCAGGACAAGCAAACTGCTACTAGCAAGTTCCACACAGTTTCCCTGGGTTGTCTCCAGGAAGCTGCATGGACTGACTCTGCCCAAAACAACCCTGGAACAGGATCCAGGGTTTCCAGGTCGGCCGGGGTTGCAACGCGCCTCTAAAGACTCACTGAATGCTCCTGCAGCCCTGAAGAGCGCCAAGCCGACATACTTCAGCTGGACTCCATGGGCCCCAAAACTGCCAAAACCGCCACGCCCTCGGTGGGCAGCCCAGAAAGATCAAGCGGGAGAGTACCCATTTACACTGAGGATAACCGCAAATGAAGTACGGTGAGTAAAATGAGCAAAGCGGGACACTAGATCATTATCGTGCTTGGTGGTGAGATTCAGCAGTCAGCGGTCAGTGGAGAGCAGCTCCCAGTCAGCTTCCTAGCGGGCCACCATGTTCTCTCCAGCGGGCCGCCCACCAAGAGGTACATAGATGCCACAGAGTGTTGCCATTGTTTCCTGGTGGGGGCACGTTCCTACACTGGATGTGGCATCTCCAGTGCCCCTTCTTTGCTGGGATGGGTGAGATCTCTGTTGTGAGTTTCACCATGTGAAGCCATTATGCTCATACATGACATTGTTATTAATTATTCACCTCCTGTCTCTAGCATTCTGGAGTCTGCATGCCAGTCTTTTAATTGGTTCCCATGGTAAACCCCCCCAAGAGGGTCATAACACCCTTCTCCATGGGAAACACAATGAAAGGGCGGGCTTGAAGCACACAACACTGCTGGAGAGAGAGAGTGTGAACAGCTGGAGCCTCACTTGTGCATGCCACCTGGTGCGTATCATTCGTGCAGGAGGTGCAGTGGCACTGGGGCCCAATATGTTGAGGGGGCCCATTGAACCAGGACAATGGTGTATTTTACTTTCCCAGCTGGAGTCAAAAGTGCAATTTTCCTCTATTCACCAGGGCCCATGGCATCCTTGTTTCATTACTGAGTGCCACGCTCGCTCCATGAAGGCTGGTGTGAAATATCGGGGCAAAGTAAGCAGAAAGACATTGGGTGTGGCAGTCAGTGCCCTGTAGCCATTTTGGAAAATGTATGCTCATTTGTAGGTAGAAGGGTGTTCACCTGTTAAACATCAGTCTCCATGGCTTTCTGATGCTTTAATTTTTAGCACAGGAGATAGTTCAGAAGTTTAGTGCACATGGCACAGAGACGTGATAATAGCCTAAAGGTTGCATGGACAAAGAGCGCAATGGCCAGCTCTGCCTTTCAATCCCATGGTAAAGGGAGTGTCATAGGTAGCTGGATTAGAAGTTCTGCTTTTGGTTTGAAGGTACACAGAGAACAGTAGTTGCTGTTAGCGCTTCTGTGCAAGATGCCAAGGCTGTTTGCTCAAAACAAAGGCCCACCTTTTGTTAGTCCAAGTGTCTGTAACCCTGGGAGTGGTTCTGTAGAAACCCACAGTAACTGCTGCTTAGGTATGCACCCGGATTCCAGCGAGATAAGGCATGACATGATCATTGACACAACTGATGACATCACTGAAGACATTTTAATGACAGAACCACTCACACCCCCATAAAAAATGTCATATACCCACCCACAAACCCACACACCCACAAAGCCACTCATCTACCCATTCACAGACCCATACAAGTACTCACATATCCATTCACTCATTCATAGAAGCGCTCACTCACTCATTCATACACTCACACAGCCACTCACACAACTACTCACTCACTCATACAACTACTCATACACCCACTTATACCCCAATAGAGCCACTCACACTGCACACACTCACGCAAACAGCTAGTCATACCCTCACTTATTCTCTCATACAGCCACTGACAGAGCCACTTACACACCCACTAATTTGGCCACTCACTCATCAATACAACCACTCACACACCTAGTCATACAGACATACAGCTTCTCAGGCACTGGGTTACTCGCCCATACAGCTACTCACATAGCCACTCACTCACCCATGCAGTCACTAACACAACCACTCACTCTCCCATGCAGACACTCACTTATCCACTCACTTAGTTATACAGGCACTAACACATGTACTCACTCACCTATACAGTCACTTATATAGGTGCACACTGTCCCATACAGCCACTCTAACACTCACTCATTCACCCATAGAGTCACGCAGACGTACACTTACAGCCACTTAGACATCCAGTTACTCACCCATGCAGTTACTCACACAGCTGCTCAGTCACCCATACAGCCACTCACAGACCCACTCATCCACCCATATAGCCACTCACTCAACCTTTACAGCCACTCACCTACCCACTCAGTCACCAATACAGCTACTCACACTGCCACTTATTCACCCATAGTCACTCACACACTGATGCACTCAACAATATAGCTACTCACACACCTTCTTATTCACCCATGCAGCCACTCACACATCCAAACAGTCACTCAGACACCCACTCAGATATGTATAAACACAGTCACACAACCACTCACATAAAAGATGTTAGAAATAGTACCACTCATTATTAGTACCCATAGTATACTAATTTAACTTTTGTGGTACCTTGGTATATATGCTTAACACTTTTAGAAAGCAATCACAGTCACTGTCATCAGTGATGTCATCAGGGATGTCATCAGCAATGCCACTGACCATGTCATGAGTGATGTAATCTGTGAGGTGTAAGCAGTGCATTTCGAGGTGTAAGTTATAGTTAGCTCAGGTTACTATAACTGCTGAATTACTTTGGTTTTGTGTGAGTGAAATCTGAGCCTAACTATAACATCCCTGCAACCTTGTTATTTTTCAGTGAACTAATATGTTTAATTTTATTCTTTTTCCTAACTATAATATACCTGTAATCTTAGTTTTTTTCAGTGGATATATACATACATATTTTAATTATCAGAATAACAAGGCTGCCAAAATGGAATATATGTGCTATGTTGGTTGTATGTAAAATGTCCTACATGGCATGTTTTGATAAATAATTGTGGTGTATCACGGCTACAAACATATTAGTGACCAGCACCTTAGACAACTATATGGAAGGTCTAGGTTCTCTTGCATGCAAGTGAACCTAATATCTGGATATCCAATGTAAGCCCAGAAATACCGGCCCCATTGGTTATATTTTCAGGATAACCAATACCTATGTGAACAAGTTCCAAATAGACTTGCTGACTGTAAATTTACCCATTTGGTAAACAAGAAAATGAAGCCCAGAACCATCCTTCCTGAGACTACATTGGGCAATCGTAGTTTAATTAATTTTCTGGTATGCTTTTTCTTTTGTGTGCCAGGCTATTTTGGTGGCAAATGCAATTTGGAACACTGTTATTGCTACCAAAATTGCATATCTATGATGTGTTAAAGATATGAGAAGTGTTTGATCGAATGCTTCTGTTTGACTTTTGCAAATGCAGCAATGGTGAAAAATAAAAGTGAAATAAAATTAATCTATTACCATTTTATTGTCTCTCGCCCAAGCTGAGTGATTGTGAGGGCTGGGCGGGCCATTGCTGCTGGTTGGCAGCAGGGAAAGTGTAGTGCCCACTCCAGTTTAAAGTGTGCATATCACTATTGCCTGTTGTCTTGTGACTGCAGCCTGACATTAGCATTTTAAATCTCTCAAACCCAAGCTCTGCTAGACAGCTAGGTGGAGAGAAGGCACATACCTCTGGTGCCTAAAGGAGCATTGAACCAGCCAGCTCAAACCAATCCTGGTGCATCTCTCTTTGCTGCTTAACATTATTAACAGCATGTGAGCCTCATTTGGATTGGTTAGGTGAACTGACTCTCAGGCAATGCGCTGTGAGGGCCTGAAAGCACACTGAGAACCAGAGGAGGCAATCAACTAAGAAACATTTTATTTTTAACTTCATGACCGACTGTCAGGCACTGTGAGAACCCCACACTGGTTTCAGCCTCAACTAACTATAAGCACCGTTTATAACGAGCCATGATTGAGTGCTTTGGAATTGACCCTAAAGGCATTGCTGAATTCTCACACTGCTCATCAGCAGATCAACATATTAGATTTGATTGCCTCAGCATTAATTCATAACAAAACAGGTGATGGACCGAATGTGGATCAATGTCACACATTCACCCCAGTCCAAAGATCTGGGCCCAAATCCATCGTTTTTTTGCACTCCACACCACCCTGGGTTAGACAATGGCGATATGCAAATCAGCTCTGACCCTGTGCCCCATGGGAACAGTCCAGTCCGAACTACAAAAGCCATGTCCTTCCCAGAACGGAATCAAGCATCCGAGGACCGGACCGGTTTCGAGGTAACACCTCTCATCATCCCGGCTAGCTTGACTCCAGTGGTGTGGAGTGCCTGGGACCCACGTCTGAGCATCCCCAGCGCACTTATGGCGGTAATTGCAAACAAAACAGGTGATGGACCGAATGTGGATCAATGTCACACATTCACCCCAGTCCAAAGATCTGGGCCCAAATCCATCGTTTTTTTGCACTCCACACCACCCTGGGTTAGACAATGGCGATATGCAAATCAGCTCTGACCCTGTGCCCCATGGGAACAGTCCAGTCCGAACTACAAAAGCCATGTCCTTCCCAGAACGGAATCAAGCATCCGAGGACCGGACCGGTTTCGAGGTAACACCTCTCATCAGCCCGGCTAGCTTGACTCCAGTGGTGTGGAGTGCCTGGGACCCACGTCTGAGCATCCCCAGCGCACTTATGGCGGTAATTGCAAACAAAACAGGTGATGGACCGAATGTGGATCAATGTCACACATTCACCCCAGTCCAAAGATCTGGGCCCAAATCCATCGTTTTTTTGCACTCCACACCACCCTGGGTTAGACAATGGCAATATGCAAATCAGCTCTGACCCTGTGCCCCATGGGAACAGTCCAGTCCGAACTACAAAAGCCATGTCCTTCCCAGAACGGAATAAAGCATCCGAGGACCGGACCGGTTTCGAGGTAACACCTCTCATCAGCCCGGCTAGCTTGACTCCAGTGGTGTGGAGTGCCTGGGACCCACGTCTGAGCATCCCCAGCGCACTTATGGCGGTAATTGCAAACAAAACAGGTGATGGACCGAATGTGGATCAATGTCACACATTCACCCCAGTCCAAAGATCTGGGCCCAAATCCATCGTTTTTTTGCACTCCACACCACCCTGGGTTAGACAATGGCGATATGCAAATCAGCTCTGACCCTGTGCCCCATGGGAACAGTCCAGTCCGAACTACAAAAGCCATGTCCTTCCCAGAACGGAATCAAGCATCCGAGGACCGGACCGGTTTCGAGGTAACACCTCTCATCAGCCCGGCTAGCTTGACTCCAGTGGTGTGGAGTGCCTGGGACCCACGTCTGAGCATCCCCAGCGCACTTATGGCGGTAATTGCAAACAAAACAGGTGATGGACCGAATGTGGATCAATGTCACACATTCACCCCAGTCCAAAGATCTGGGCCCAAATCCATCGTTTTTTTGCACTCCACACCACCCTGGGTTAGACAATGGCGATATGCAAATCAGCTCTGACCCTGTGCCCCATGGGAACAGTCCAGTCCGAACTACAAAAGCCATGTCCTTCCCAGAACGGAATCAAGCATCCGAGGACCGGACCGGTTTCGAGGTAACACCTCTCATCAGCCCGACTAACTTGACTCCAGTGGTGTGGAGTGCCTGGGACCCACGTCTGAGCATCCCCAGCGCACTTATGGCGGTAATTGCAAACAAAACAGGTGATGGACCGAATGTGGATCAACGTCACACATTCACCCCAGTCCAAAGATCTGGGCCCAAATCCATCGTGTTTTTTGCACTCCACACCACCCTGGGTTAGACAATGGCGATATGCAAATCAGCTCTGACCCTGTGCCCCATGGGAACAGTCCAGTCCGAACTACAAAAGCCATGTCCTTCCCAGAACGGAATCAAGCATCCGAGGACCGGACCGGTTTCGAGGTAACACCTCTCATCAGCCCGGCTAGCTTGACTCCAGTGGTGTGGAGTGCCTGGGACCCACGTCTGAGCATCCCCAGCGCACTTATGGCGGTAATTGCAAACAAAACAGGTGATGGACCGAATGTGGATCAATGTCACACATTCACCCCAGTCCAAAGATCTGGGCCCAAATCCATCGTTTTTTTGCACTCCACACCACCCTGGGTTAGACAATGGCGATATGCAAATCAGCTCTGACCCTGTGCCCCATGGGAACAGTCCAGTCCGAACTACAAAAGCCATGTCCTTCCCAGAACGGAATCAAGCATCCGAGGACCGGACCGGTTTCGAGGTAACACCTCTCATCAGCCCGGCTAGCTTGACTCCAGTGGTGTGGAGTGCCTGGGACCCACGTCTGAGCATCCCCAGCGCACTTATGGCGGTAATTGCAAACAAAACAGGTGATGGACCGAATGTGGATCAATGTCACACATTCACCCCAGTCCAAAGATCTGGGCCCAAATCCATCATTTTTTTGCACTCCACACCACCCTGGGTTAGACAATGGCGATATGCAAATCAGCTCTGACCCTGTGCCCCATGGGAACAGTCCAGTCCGAACTACAAAAGCCATGTCCTTCCCAGAACGGAATCAAGCATCCGAGGACCGGACCGGTTTCGAGGTAACACCTCTCATCAGCCCATCTAGCTTGACTCCAGTGGTGTGGAGTGCCTGGGACCCACGTCTGAGCACTTGTTGTTTTTGCAATTGCCGCCCTAAGTGCGCTGGGGATGCCCAGACGTGGGTCCCAGGCACTCCACACCACTTGGAGTCAAGCTAGCCGGGCTGATGAGAGGTGTTACCTCGAAACCGGTCCGGTCCTCGGATGCTTGATTCCGTTCTGGGAAGGACATGGCTTTTGTAGTTCGGACTGGACTGTTCCCATGGGTCAACAGGGTCAGAGCTGATTTGCATATCGCCATTGTCTAACCCAGGGTGGTGTGGAGTGCAAAAAAACGATGGATTAGGGCCCAGATCTTTTGACTGGGGGAATGTGTGACATTCATCCACATTCGGTCCATCACTTGTTGTTTTTGCAATTGCCGCCCTAAGTGCGCTGGGGATGCCCAGACGTGGGTCCCAGGCACTCTACACCACTTGGAGTCAAGCTAGCTGGGCTGATGAGAGGTGTTACCTCGAAACCGGTCCGGTCCTCGGATGCTTGATTCCGTTCTGGGAAGGACATGGCTTTTGTAGTTCGGACTGGACTGTTCCCATGGGGCAACAGGGTCAGAGCTGATTTGCATATCGCCATTGTCTAACCCAGGGTGGTGTGGAGTGCAAAAAAACGATGGATTTGGGCCCAGATCTTTTGACTGGGGGAATGTGTGACATTGATCCACATTCGGTCCATCACTTGTTGTTTTTGCAATTGCCGCCCTAAGTGCGCTGGGGATGCCCAGACGTGGGTCCCAGGCACTCCACACCACTTGGAGTCAAGCTAGCCGGGCTGATGAGAGGTGTTACCTCGAAACCGGTCCGGTCCTCGGATGCTTGATTCCGTTCTGGGAAGGACATGGCTTTTGTAGTTCGGACTGGACTGTTCCCATGGGGCAACAGGGTCAGAGCTGATTTGCATATCGCCATTGTCTAACCCAGGGTGGTGTGGAGTGCAAAAAAACGATGGATTTGGGCCCAGATCTTTTGACTGGGGGAATGTGTGACATTGATCCACATTCGGTCCATCACTTGTTGTTTTTGCAATTGCCGCCCTAAGTGCGCTGGGGATGCCCAGACGTGGGTCCCAGGCACTCCACACCACTTGGAGTCAAGCTAGCCGGGCTGATGAGAGGTGTTACCTCAAAACCGGTCCGGCCCTCGGATGCTTGATTCCGTTCTGGGAAGGACATGGCTTTTGTAGTTCGGACTTGACTGTTCCCATGGGGCAACAGGGTCAGAGCTGATTTGCATATCGCCATTGTCTAACCCAGGGTGGTGTGGAGTGCAAAAAAACGATGGATTTGGGCCCAGATCTTTTGACTGGGGGAATGTGTGACATTGATCCACATTCGGTCCATCACTTGTTGTTTTTGCAATTGCCGCCCTAAGTGCGCTGGGGATGCCCAGACGTGGGTCCCAGGCACTCCACACCACTTGGAGTCAAGCTAGCCGGGCTGATGAGAGGTGTTACCTCGAAACCGGTCCGGTCCTCGGATGCTTGATTCCGTTCTGGGAAGGACATGGCTTTTGTAGTTCGGACTGGACTGTTCCCATGGGGCAACAGGGTCAGAGCTGATTTGCATATCGCCATTGTCTAACCCAGGGTGGTGTGGAGTGCAAAAAAACGATGGATTTGGGCCCAGATCTTTTGACTGGGGGAATGTGTGACATTGATCCACATTCGGTCCATCACTTGTTGTTTTTGCAATTCTCGCCCTAAGTGCGCTGGGGATGCCCAGACGTGGGTCCCAGGCACTCCACACCACTTGGAGTCAAGCTAGCCGGGCTGATGAGAGGTGTTACCTCGAAACCGGTCCGGTCCTCGGATGCTTCATTCCGTTCTGGGAAGGACATGGCTTTTGTAGTTCGGACTGGACTGTTCCCATGGGGCAACAGGGTCAGAGCTGATTTGCATATCGTCATTGTCTAACCCAGGGTGGTGTGGAGTGCAAAAAAACGATGGATTTGGGCCCAGATCTTTTGACTGGGGGAATGTGTGACATTGATCCACATTCGGTCCATCACTTGTTGTTTTTGCAATTGCCGCCCTAAGTGCGCTGGGGATGCCCAGACGTGGGTCCCAGGCACTCCACACCACTTGGAGTCAAGCTAGCCGGGCTGATGAGAGGTGTTACCTCGAAACCGGTCCGGTCCTCGGATGCTTGATTCCGTTCTGGGAAGGACATGGCTTTTGTAGTTCGGACTTGACTGTTCCCATGGGGCAACAGGGTCAGAGCTGATTTGCATATCGCCATTGTCTAACCCAGGGTGGTGTGGAGTGCAAAAAAACGATGGATTTGGGCCCAGATCTTTTGACTGGGGGAATGTTTGACATTGATCCACATTCGGTCCATCACTTGTTGTTTTTGCAATTGCCGCCCTAAGTGCGCTGGGGATGCCCAGACGTGGGTCCCAGGCACTCCACACCACTTGGAGTCAAGCTAGCCGGGCTGATGAGAGGTGTTACCTCGAAACCGGTCCGGTCCTCGGATGCTTGATTCCGTTCTGGGAAGGACATGGCTTTTGTAGTTCGGACTGGACTGTTCCCATGGGGCAACAGGGTCAGAGCTGATTTGCATATCGCCATTGTCTAACCCAGGGTGGTGTGGAGTGCAAAAAAAAGATGGATTTGGGCCCAGATCTTTTGACTGGGGGAATGTGTGACATTGATCCACATTCGGTCCATCACTTGTTGTTTTTGCAATTGCCGCCCTAAGTGCGCTGGGGATGCCCAGACGTGGGTCCCAGGCACTCCACACCACTTGGAGTCAAGCTAGCCGGGCTGATGAGAGGTGTTACCTCGAAACCGGTCCGGTCCTCGGATGCTTGATTCCGTTCTGGGAAGGACATGGCTTTTGTAGTTCGGACTGGACTGTTCCCATGGGGAAACAGGGTCAGAGCTGATTTGCATATCGCCATTGTCTAACCCAGGGTGGTGTGGAGTGCAAAAAAACGATGGATTTGGGCCCAGATCTTTTGACTGGGGGAATGTGTGACATTGATCCACATTCGGTCCATCACTTGTTGTTTTTGCATCAGCATTAATTCATGTCACCAGCCGCCACTGAATTGTAACATGTTGTACTTAACGTGCTTTATTTGATGTTAGACTGTCCTGTGAATGCAATTCATACAACACAGGTGTTATATTGTTTCAGTGAGCTAGCCTACATGTTATTGAATCAAAACCAGCAAGTATGTTACCAAATCGTTTTCATGAAGTAATGGCAGTTGAACAGCTCATTATGAGTGGTTGAGAAGAATCTGAGCAATGTGCAAACTGGAGTTTTTGCAGGAATCACTCTGTTTTAAAGGAATTGGTGTTGTGTGGTAATTGCTGCATATGGTACTTATCTCAGGATTGATTACTTACAGGAAGGGGTAATTACTGCATCTTCACAATTTTGCACTCAGTACTTTCGTTATCAAAAACTAGAAATTCTTTTTGAGGAAAAGAGTCATCAAAAAAAGACAAAGTAAGTTTAATTTGGTTCAGTAAAAATAGAACATGGATATTGTGCCTCATTCCAACTTAAAAAACTTCAAATATTCATTGCATCTTGTAGAAGTCACACACACAGGGGTAAAGGTATTTACAGTGTGCACTAAATAGCAGCCCCTATTAGAACCTACTCATAATCAAGGTCACCTGCTGCATTTGTGATGGAACATGAATATTCTGAACTATTTGGGTATTGTCTCTCTAATTAGATTTTTTTAAAGTGCCTTACTGTGTAGTGTAGGATGTGAAGAAGAATGTCAAATTTGTCCTGGATGTTTTGTGATCTATGTTTCTAGCTGTTTTGCTGGAGTATGTCATGAGCAATGTGATAGCCAATGACAAAGAATACTTCTGGAATGTTGAATGTTTGTGAGCTGGTCTAATTTGTCATCTTTGTGATATTGAAGTGTCATGTGTTAACCACACAGGTAATTTAAACTTTACATTTTGGAAGAAGGCTGCTGTTCTACCAAGAAGAACTAAAAACCCATCTAAGCTTGGATAAATTTTATAGCCATACATAGTTTTTGGGAGGATGTAATTCCCCAATAGTTGTAAGGATAGCCATGATTTGTCAGGAGACCCACATGCCATCTTCCCTAGAAAACCAGGGTAACAGTTGGACGGTGGAATGGCTGGGAGGGAGCTCAGAGGAAGAAACCATAGGGGCCTAATGCACCCCTGTCAGTTCATAGAAATGCTGAGGTGTTGAGGGAAGAGGTGGCTGACATCATCATCATCACTGTTCATTCTGACCCTTGCATCCTAGTATTTCTGAAAACTCAGCCACAGTGTAGCCTGGAAATATCAAATCCTTAATATCTGCGGGACGGAATAAGGTTACAATAAAGTTAAAAGATAAAAAATTTAAAGGTAAGTTTTATGCATTTTTTATACCTGACTTCACATAAACACACCTGGGTGATATATTTATATATATATATATATATATATATATATATATATATATATATATATATATATATATATATATATATATCCAACAACGAGAATGCAGTATAGTACGCTCTCAGGAATCAAACACAGTCCAAGAGTAAAGTGGAACCTTGGTTTTAATCACACAACGCGTTTCGGCGACTTGCCTTGATCACGTGTGACATCAAAGTGAAAAAAAGTGTGCTATTTACAAACGAATACATCAAAACCGAAGTAGGACTATGGTTATATAAGCACGTTAGCGTCAGACATATTGGAATGGTAATCATATGTTAAAACAGTTGGTGAAAACAATTCATAATTCACATTGGTATGACATACTACATCTGTGGCATTAGGAATCATACCACGTTACCTCCCGTTTACTGGGTGAACCTCATAATTCTACCGGCAACATGATAATTTCAATAAGCCCGTGTACAATTAACAATTAATGTCGGCCATATTGTCATGGTGAATGACACCTGGAGGAATAAAAATCTATGTAAGCTGGCATCGTTTATCTCTTAAGGTCTCAGAGATGTGCTGGCACGAAAAAATAACATGAACTTGCCTCTAGTCATGTACAACTATAGTAATTACTGCCCGGGTACTCTGAATTTACCCACAATACTAGCAGGCTGCAAAGCGGCAATGCAAGTGGATAAGTTGGTCAATAAGCAGTTCATAATCGACCCCTAACTCACCCCAAGAATTTCATAATAGTGAAAGAAGTGCTCAAGTGCAGCATGCAATTCTGCCGAGACCTGCGACGAGTTCATATGGGTCTCAGTCAAAAACGTTCAAGGCAAGGTTGGAAAGGGTTATTCATGACAAGTGTCCAAAGAATATTCTGTGCCAGTGTTTTAGCCAGTCTCCAACTTGGGTACTAAAATCACGCTTAGCATAGTCCTACTGGCGACTGTAACGATGTGCAAAACAGGTGAGTGAACAATAACTGACCGTGAGAAGGTGTCTAAAAGAAGAAGTGCAAACTGGAAGTGTCAATGACAGTGGTGCCCAATTCTGGAATCCATTCATACCGGGAAACCCTGCCTGTACACCTGTAAATGAATACACAAAGGATAGAATACAATTAAAATAATGCTTTAGGAATAACGTTTCTAGCACACCTAAAACATGTTGGAGAGAAACAAGCAAAATAAAAATCAACAAGCACATTCTCATATCTGTGGCAAAATACTATCCAGTACAAGGGTTACTGTCGAGTTACTAGATTATAAAGTAATCTAGGAGTCAACCCTGAGATGTATTTCTAACTCCTCATCCCAGTTGAGCCCACCTGGGTGCTTACTTTGGAAGTTAATAATATGTTTTGACTCATGTTGTCTCAGGGATAGTAACCTATCTCCCCCTCTGGGTTTAGCTTGAACCTGTTCGATGAGCATGTAACTCAATAGGTTGGCATTTGAGAAATGTTTTTTACTGAAATGTCGTGCCACCGGATATTTAGGGTCCTGGTTGGTTATGGCCCTGCGATGCTCTAATATTCTCTTTTTAGCACTGCATTTGGTACTCCCTATATACCACAAGTGACACGGGCATTCAATCACATATACTACATAGCATGTACTACAAGTCAGGAATTGGGTTATTTTTCTTTTGACACCATTGTAAAAAAGTTCATTTTTGTATACACTGTTGCTACAGCTTTACAGTGACCGCAGGGGTAGAAACCCTGCAGTCCATGTTCTGTCGCGTCCCTGTAAACTGTAACATCATTCCTAGATACCAGATCCCTGATATTATGGTTCCGTTTGTATGTTATACTGGGTCTTTCATTCACATTATTCCCTATGGTGTTGTCATGTCTCAAGATGTCCCAATGTTTGGCTATAACTTTTTTGACGGAGGCCGACTGAGAATTGTAAGTCAGTATCAACCTCGTCGTCTCTTCAGACTCTTCACTCACAGATTCTGCCTCTTCTAGTGTTTCTCTCCTATCCACCTTGTCTGCTCTTGTGATAGCTTGTTTGATAACCCAGTTGGGGTATCCTCTTTCCTTGAACCTCTCTGTTATGATGTCACGTTCTCTCTGAAATGCTTCTACAGAGTTGCAGTTTCTCTTAGCCCTCAGTAGTTCACCATAAGGTATGCTCCATTTGAGCACCTCAGGATGACAGCTGAGGGCATGCAATATGCTGTTGCCTGCTGTATCCTTACGGAACAGTGAGGTGCTGATAGTATTATCTTTAATCTCAAGTCTCACATCCAGGTATTCCACCATGGTATTGCTGATGGTACCTGATAGTTTGATGTGGTATCTGTTGGCATTCAATTTGGTAAGAAAGGTTTCAGCTTGTACTTTGCTCCCCTTGTAGACAATAAATAAAGTGTCTATATATCGTAGCCATACCATGACTCTACCAAAGTCTTCCTTCAGGGTGGCACTGCCATGGATCTCCTGCTCCCAGTGTCCCATAAAAAGATTAGCGAAACTGGGAGCAAAGCAAGAACCCATGGCAGTACCATTGGTCTGCCTGTAGAGGGCGCCATCAAATGAAAAAATATTGTTTCTGAGACAAAAGTCAATCATCTTCATCACCATGACGTTATGTTCAAAGAATTTGATGGATCTATTGCGTAGGTAAAATTCGCATGCCTCAAGGCCTTGTTGGTGTTCAATTATGGTGTAGAGTGAGTGGACATCTAGCACCATAAAGATCCAATCTCTTTCCCATTTAAGAGTGTCAATTTATCTAAGGAAATCCTTGGTATCTCTCAGGTAGCTAGGTAAACTGACCACATAGTGTCTTAGGAAGTGATCCACGTACTTAGAGATGTGTTCGCAGACACTGCCAATGGAAGAGACTATGGGCCGGCCAGGTGGTTGAGTCTTGTGCTTATGTAGCTTCGGTAAGAGGTACAGAATGGGAAGAATGGGATTATCCTTTTTAAGGTAACAGTACTCCTCCCACGAAAGTAATCCTTGATCTTTCCACATTACAAGTTTGTCCCAAATCTCAGTGATACTTTTACCATATTCAGATCTCGTAATCTGTAAAAAGAATTTGTCGTCACTGAGTTGGCGCATGGCCTCAGCAATCTAATCACTCCTATTTAACACAACAATGTTACCCCCCTTGTCTGCTGGGCGTATAACAATAGAGGAATCTTCTTGTAATGTTTTAAGAGCCATACGTTGTTTGAGGGTCAAATTGTTAGGAAGCTTTTGTTTGTCTCTATTGCCCACCCCCTGTTTAGATCTTAGTTTAACTAGATCTTTCACCACACAGTCATGAAAGGTGTCAATGTTATCATGGGGCAGAGTGGGCATGAATGTGGAACGAGTTTTAAAGCTGGTAGCGGCCGCTGCTCCAACCTGAAAACCTGCCCTATTAAGGATATCTACTGATGTATTGGAGTCAGTCGTTGTATTCTCTGACATATCCAGTTGGGCAATGGCTACGAGGCTGCCAACATCACCCACATTAAAATTACACTGATTGTCATTGGTTGGAATGTCTGTATTGGGTCCATGGCCCAGTCTTTTAAGTTTGTGCCACTTTTTCAATTTGATTTTCCGTACAAACTTAAAAACATCTATTCGAGTATCAGTGATGTTGACAGCTTCGTAGCCATTGCCCAACTGGATATGTCAGAGAATACAACGACTGACTCCAATACATCAGTAGATATCCTTAATAGGGCAGGTTTTCAGGTTGGAGCAGCGGCCGCTACCAGCTTTAAAACTCGTTCCACATTCATGCCCACTCTGCCCCATGATAACATTGACACCTTTCATGACTGTGTGGTGAAAGATCTAGTTAAACTAAGATCTAAACAGGGGGTGGGCAATAGAGACAAACAAAAGCTTCCTAACAATTTGACCCTCGAACAACGTATGGCTCTTAAAACATTACAAGAAGATTCCTCTATTGTTATACGCCCAGCAGACAAGGGGGGTAACATTGTTGTGTTAAATAGGAGTGATTACATTGCTGAGGCCATGCGCCAACTCAGTGACGACAAATTCTATGTACAGATTACGAGATCTGAATATGGTAAAAGTATCACTGAGATTTGGGACAAACTTGTAATGTGGAAAGATCAAGGATTACTTTCGTGGGAGGAGTACTGTTACCTTAAAAAGGATAATCCCATTCTTCCCATTCTGTACCTCTTACCGAAGCTACATAAGCACAAGACTCAACCACCTGGCCGGCCCATAGTCTCTTCCATTGGCAGTGTCTGCGAACACATCTCTAAGTACGTGGATCACTTCCTAAGAGACTATGTGGTCAGTTTACCTAGCTACCTGAGAGACACCAAGGATTTCCTTAGTAAAATTGACACTCTTAAATGGGAAAGAGATTGGATCTTTATGGTGCTAGATGTCCACTCACTCTACACCATAATTGAACACCAACAAGGCCTTGAGGCATGCGAATTTTACCTACGCAATAGATCCATCAAATTCTTTGAACATAACGTCATGGTGATGAAGTAGATTGACTTTTGTCTCAAAAACAATATTTTTTCATTTGATGGCGCCCTCTACAGGCAGACCAATGGTACTGCCATGGGTTCTTGCTTTGCTCCCAGTTTCGCTAATCTTTTTATGGGACACTGGGAGCAGGAGATCCATGGCAGTGCCACCCTGAAGGAAGACTTTGGTAGAGTCATGGTATGGCTACGATATATAGACGATTTATTTATTGTCTACAAGGGGAGCAAAGTACAAGCTGAAACCTTTCTTACCAAATTGAATGCCAACAGATACCACATCAAACTATCAGGTACCATCAGCAATACCATGGTGGAATACCTGGATGTGAGACTTGAGATTAAAGATAATACTATTAGCACCTCACTGTTCCGTAAGGATACAGCAGGCAACAGCATATTGCATGCCCTCAGCAGTCATCCTGAGGTGCTCAAATGGAGCATACCTTATGGTGAACTACTGAGGGCTGAGAGAAACTGCAACTCTGTAGAAGCATTTCAGAGAGAACGTGACATCATAACAGAGAGGTTCAAGGAAAGAGGATACCCCAACTGGGTTATCAAACAAGCTATCACAAGAGCAGACAAGGTGGATAGGAGAGAAACACTAGAAGAGGCAGAATCTGTGAGTGAAGAGTCTGAAGAGACGACGAGGTTGATACTGACTTACAATTCTCAGTCGGCCTCTGTCAAAAAAGTTATAGCCAAACATTGGGACATCTTGAGACATGACAACACCATAGGGAATAATGTGAATGAAAGACCCAGTATAACATACAAACGGAACCTTAATATCAGGGATCTGGTATCTAGGAATGATGTTACAGTTTACAGGGACGCGACAGAACATGGACTGCAGGGTTTCTACCCCTGCGGTCACTGTAAAGCCTGTAGCAACAGTGTATACAAAAATGAACTTTCTTACAATGGTGTCAAAAGAAAAATAACCCAATTCCTGACTTGTAGTACATGCTATGTAGTATATGTGATTGAATGCCCGTGTCACTTGTGGTATATAGGGAGTACCAAATGCAGTGCTAAAAAGAGAATATTAGAGCATCGCAGGGCCATAACCAACCAGGACCCTAAATATCCGGTGGCACGACATTTCAGTGAAAAACATTTCTCAAATGCCAACCTATTGAGTTACATGCTCATCGAACAGGTTCAAGCTAAACCCAGAGGGGGAGATAGGTTACTATCCCTGAGACAACATGAGTCAAAACATATTATTAACTTCCAAAGTAAGCACCCAGGTGGGCTCAACTGGGATGAGGAGTTAGAAATACATCTCAGGGTTGACTCCTAGATTACTTTATAATCTAGTAACTCGACAGTAACCCTTGTACTGGATAGTATTTTGCCACAGATATGAGAATGTGCTTGTTGATTTTTATTTTGCTTGTTTCTCTCCAACATGTTTTAGGTGTGCTAGAAACGTTATTCCTAAAGCATTATTTTAATTGTATTGTATCCTTTGTGTATTCATTTACAGGTGTACAGGCAGGGTTTCCCGGTATGAATGGATTCCAGAATTGGGCACCACTGTCATTGACACTTCCAGTTTGCACTTCTTCTTTTAGACACCTTCTCACGGTCAGTTATTGTTCACTCACCTGTTTTGCACATCGTTACAGTCGCCAGTAGGACTATGCTAAGCGTGATTTTAGTACCCAATTTGGAGACTGGCTAAAACACTGGCACAGAATATTCTTTGGACACTTGTCATGAATAACCCTTTCCAACCTTGCCTGGAACGTTTTTGACTGAGACCCATATGAACTCGTCGCAGGTCTCGGCAGAATTGCATGCTGCACTTGAGCACTTCTTTCTCTATTATGAAATTCTTGGGGTGAGTTAGGGGTCGATTATGAACTGCTTATTGACCAACTTATCCACTTGCATTGCCGCTTTGCAGCCTGCTAGTATTGTGGGTAAATTCAGAGTACCCGGGCAGTAATTACTATAGTTGTACATGACTAGAGGCAAGTTCATGTTATTTTTTCGTGCCAGCACATCTCTGAGACCTTAAGAGATAAACGATGCCAGCTTACATAGATTTTTATTCCTCCAGGTGTCATTCACCATGACAATATGGCCGACATTAATTGTTAATTGTACACGGGCTTATTGAAATTATCATGTTGCCGGTAGAATTATGAGGTTCACCCAGTAAACGGGAGGTAACGTGGTATGATTCCTAATGCCACAGATGTAGTATGTCATACCAATGTGAATTATGAATTGTTTTCACCAACTGTTTTAACATATGATTACCATTCCAATATGTCTGACGCTAACGTGCTTATGTAACCATAGTCCTACTTCGGTTTTGATGTATTCGTTTGTAAATAGCACACTTTTTTTCACTTTGATGTCACACGTGATCAAGGCAAGTCGCCGAAACGCGTTGTGTGATTAAAACCAAGGTTCCACTTTACTCTTGGACTGTGTTTGATTCCTGAGAGCGTACTATACTGCATTCTCGTTGTTGGATATTGAATTTCCGGTTGCTTCGCCGGAGTGTACGCCACTTGTCCACGGGTCACCGCGTTGCAGCAGGAGCAGCTTTTGTTGGAATATATATATATATATATATATATATATATATATATATATATATATATATATATATATATATATTTCAAAAGAGTAGTGGGTCCTTCCGAGATCCATCCCGTCGTCAGTTGGTGCATTTCCGGCAGAAACCCAAGCCGGTCAAATTTTAAATAAAGTTCAAGTAAAGGAAAATTGCGCACTCAGAGTGAGAGTCGATAATCACCAGTTTAATCCATGATACCGCTACGCGTTTCAACACCCGGCGGTGTCTTGATCACACGATACATTACGTTGTCATGTACATGCATAAGTAAACTTAAACATAAACATAAATGAGGCACTGCATATCAGCCTGCTCGGTGTGAGAAACATGGTCGCCATCTTGAGACAGGTAAAATGTAACACAGAATGGTAATAAGTCATACTTTCTGACATATATTATGCTCACTCGCATACGAGTTCAAACTTATAAATCCGTACTCTGTTTTCTATCAATGAATTTCAAAATCAAATGACTGAAACCGATTGATTAACAAAGTGCGAGATGGAAGTGCAAGCGAAGGTACAATAACCGGGTTAACGCTACTGCGTAAGAGCGGTGAAAAACGCTACGTGTATCTATATAGTGATGCATGGATAATTTTATATATCTACCTGCACTGGATCGTGTTTGTACTCGCGGTCTAGTGCCGTGGCCCAGTTGTACATTCTGAGTTGCTCTCGGAATAGTGCCCGTACTGTATTCTAAGGCCTTAACAAACCCAGCAGTAACTATGTCCTTGCCACGTGGCCGTAACAGGCAGACACCTCTAACAAAATAACTAACAGATCCCAAGTGTAACACAGTGCAAAAAGTGGTTTTAGACAAAAATTATGCCTTAAATTCATTAACCCAAAAAGTTAAAAAAGTGCAATTTTTTCATGAAAGATTTCTTATCTTAAACCGATGAGGTTTCAGTCTTATGAAGAAAAGGATAGGGGACCGTGCATGTTCAAATGTGAGAGTGAAAAGGTCCCTTCCTTTTTCTCCTGCAAAGATAAACAGAAAGAAAAGAATAGGTATTAAAAACAATGTCCTAAAAACCACATACATTATTTTACAGTGTTTAGAACATCACATTTCATATATTATTCGCAGTAGCATTTGTGGCATACTCTATTATACTCAAGTCTCATGGAGGTGGGTGGCTAATTCCTCGTCTAAATTGTGCCCCCCCGGGAATCTAGTCTCGAGTTCCATTATCCATTTGGATTCCTTTTTCCTCAGGGCCAATAATCTATTGCCTCCTCTTTTGCTTATATTCACCTGTTCAAGGTACGTAGATATGTAGTGAAGTACAGTAAATCCCTACCTCCTTCTGTGCACTTAGCTTTTGATATTTTGTCCCTCAAAATCTTTGTACGATATTCCCTACTACAACCCTCAGAAACCTTTGGTACATTTACCTTCAAGCCTAAAGAAAAGCATTTAGGTTTCTCAGTTGTTTATAGTGACCCATGGCCCACTCAAACAATTATTTATTACCCACAAAGATTGTATTTTCTATTTTTAGAGTTTTATATAGCGCAAGCTAGACCCGAGAAATCAGGGGCCTCATTTATGAGAAATTACGCATCGCTGCGTGAAAGCAGTGATGCGTCACTTCTCAGTGCGCACTCCTTGTGACATTCCTGATGCGTCATATTTAATGTATGGCGCATCATGTCACAAGGAGTTACAGATACGTCAGTATTTCAGATGTATCTGTAAGTGCAAAAGTGACGCATTGCTGGAGTGTGTCACAAAAGTGACGCAACTCCAGCAATGGGTCCTCTGCGTCAGTCTTATGCCTGCTGTGAGGCAGGCGCAAGATTTTGACGCAACGGCATCCTAAAAGTGACGCAGTTAAATCTCATAGATTTCACTGCGTCACTTCTACGACCCTTCCATGCGTCAATACGCCCCCCTTGCATACATTATACCTGGCGCAGGAGTGTACAAAGTGACTCATCTACCTAGATGCGTCACTTTGTAAATATGGCGCAACAAGGTGCATTTTTTACGCCACTGGTGCGTCACAAAAAGTGGTGCACCGGAGGCGTAAAAGTGACGCATAGCCTCATAAATGAGGCCACAGGTATCCGAGTGCTTTACATGAGCACCAGTTTTGTTACAGATGGATGCATTCATTTTTGTTAGGCACAGGGAGATTAAGTGATTTGCCCATAATCACAGGATGTTGAGCGTCATTGCTGAGACTTGTACCCGGTTCCACAGCTTCTAGATCGACCGCTAAAGCCGTAAGGCTACATCCTCTCCATCTACAGCTGCATGACGCCCCCTCAGAAGCCTCTTCATGAATCACAAAGACAAAGTCCTTCTCTACGCCAATGATACCCACTGTACCTGAAAGTCTTTCCTTATTGAGTAGAAAAAAAAGAATAAGAATAATTCATTACATCATACGTCTTAAATATTAAAAGCTGGATAATAATAATAATGCTGATACGATAGAGTAGACTTCATACAACATAAGATACAAGAAAGGGATCACTTACTAATAAAATGCCAATATCTCCGACCCGCCTTTACAGAAAGATAAAGTGCATTATGACTAGAGTAGATGTAAGTTGCGCTTTGTGGCATTGCATAAAACATTAAAAAAAGTAAACATTTATCATTAGAATCCCACCCATCAAGAATCATCAAGTGTTTCTATTTATCTCCTAAGCCATCCTCTGTCCATTCTCTATAATCATAAGTGGACTCCATCATAGCAGCCCTAAAAGTCCTTCTTTAGTTGTTCCATGAAACTCCAAACTCGCACACACCTTTTAATTGCACCAACCCTTTTAGCATAGGCCTCTTCAAATTTTCTGGTACGGAGAATTTTCTTATGCCATTCTAAATATGTAAGGGTTTTATTTGTCTTCCAGTTATGTGGAATCCAAGATCGAGCCACTAGGAAGTAAGAAAAATAAAGACGTCCTTGCCTTTTATATTTGAGGAATTTTGCCTCTGTTTTGACAAGCCTAAAAGTGCCACTGCTACCATCTATTTGACTCTGGAAGCCTCTACAAAGAGCACAAAATATTTTTTGCCAAAATTGGGTCAGAGATTGGCAGGTGAAAAAAGTGTACTCTGCCTTTTTGCCGGTAATGGAAACATCTATCTTTCAATTCCGGATGCATCCTATGGAGAAACTTAGGTGTATAATATGCCATCCATCATGACAAAAAAGACATACTCTTGAAATTTACAGCCCTAAGGGTTTATTTCCAAATTTGGATATCGCCTGCCACTGACCTCAGGAAGAGAGCATTGCTTTGTCTCAGCAATTAAAAAAAAAATCTTTATTAAATGGTTTTTACCTTGATTCTGAAGAAATCTTTACCAATTTCCAACCCCACTCAACCTTGCTTTAAAAAGAGTGACCGCTAATGACGATGGACCAGCGGATGATATCAGACATTATTTTTTGACTAAATGAATAATTTGTATAAATCCCCCCAAAAATAGCTTACTACGATCTCTGCATCTAGCTAAAATTTCCTGCCAGGTGATACATCTCCCTCGCAGCAGAAAGTGGCCCAACTAGCTGAAGGCTCATAGAGGTCGCAACCACCCTGAAGAATCTCACTTCTTGCCCAGTGAATAGGAGGGGTCAGGGGAGGACAGAAGCCCGAGCCAAGGCGTGCTTGCAAGGTGAATACACCCCACCTCCCTGGATACACGGTGGCAGGAACACCGGCTGAGGGGCTCATTGCTGGGTGGGGAGACCTGAAGTGAACATCGGGGAGAGAGGAACTGCTGAGACCCCCCATTGGGGAGCGCCCGCCTGAGCTGCAGCCCTGAGTAGGTCTGAACTAGACCCCTGATCTCAATGAAGAATGCCTGACCCCAAGATGGCACCGGCTGCATAATGTTGTGACTACAAGGCAAGGAAGCAGGAGAGATCGACACGTGGGAAGGACACTGTATTGGAGGTATTGGAGCGGAGGAGGCAATCCACTCATACTCTCTTATATTCTCTTATACCTCTGGGTACTCTGCGACTCCGGTTCCTGGTGGAGGCGAGGAGGCTTTTACGGCGGCCTACACCGCAGCATCACTATTTCACCCTGAGGCACCCAGGGTCCCCTACCACTGGGATCCTGCTCAAATGCCCAAACACTCACTACTACTGCTGGGAATGGGGTAAGATCTGCGGACTTTGAAACTGTCCCTTCCACCTCTCCTCTCACCACTCTTGACCTGGGGTGAACTGGAGGATGAGGCAAACAGCGCTTCCCAGCAACACAGTGACTGGTGCTCTCGATGGAAATATGACGATGCGCCCTGGGCGAAAACCATACCTGTCTGTACCTACAGTGCTGCTAGAGCAACCTTGGCCAATGCCCGGTGAAGCTGTCCTATGCAGGCATAGTGGAGTTTGGCTCGGGTTCACCCCTCAGCCGTCACCTACCCAGCCGGACATCGGGCATTGTTTTTCCTCACCTCCCTGTTTTGTTTCCTAGCTGCATTCTTTACCCCTGTTTACTTTTCCCCCTCTACCTTTCACTCCCCATAAGACATGTGCACTAAGGGACACCTTCCTACACATAAACAATCCTCTCCTGCACGCAGACACCATTACACTCTGGTGTAAGGGTGCCTTGATTGGTGCTAAGTTGCTAAGCAATCCCGCAGGCCAATCGAGATGGCATTAAGGCTATTACTTGTCAAAATTCTGCTGCTGTAATATCGACCCCCATTTCCTCTGCCTGAATATTGGACAGTTTGGGTAGATTAAAATCTAAGAAGTACTGATGTATCGCGTCTTTCAAAACCGTATATTTAGTCGGATATAATTTCCTAATATGATCAAGGAAGATTTTTGCAATCTCTTCCTTCTCAGAGGCCAAGACCCTCGAGACGGGTTCCCGCATCTCAATTAATTAATGCAGCTTTCTGCTTCACCCTAGATGACCAGGCCAAAAATTTACAGACCATCTGACTTTCTTCATGAACTCTTTGTTGAAATATCAGCTAACTATTTATCTCTGAACTGCGGTATCAACCACAAGTTGGAGTTGAGAGATACAGACCCGCCACAATTTGGATTGAGCGGCTATAAAGGCCATCATCTGCCACAAAATAGCTGCCTTAAAGGCACCCCAAACAGAAAAAAGTATTGCAGAACCTTTATTAATCTAAAAAAATTATTCATTTTGTAGTATTTATCAGCCATTCCAGATTAGAGAGAAGGAGACAATACAACTGCCCCCTGGATCTTTCCCCTCACTTTGCATCTAACTGTATCTTGCGACTAATGGCTGAATAATCTGAAAAAGAGTTGGCCCATGTTTGAGAATCAAGACACCAAAGGGAGCTAGAAATAAGAAAGTTATCTATATGTGAAGAAGACTGAAATTGTCAAGAGTAATAAGTATATTGTGCCATTCCTACGTGTGCTCTACGCCATGGATCAATCAGTTGATAATCTTGGATCATCACTTCTAAAACCCTTTAGTATTTGGCTTCAACAGTTTTTTCATTTTATTCAAAGTATCCCTAGCTAGATCTAGAAAATAGGTAAAATCCCCCTTAATATCATAGGATCCTCTGCACCTCTCATCAAATAACTGATTTTAATGATAGATCTTGGATTGTCGAATATTGGGGCGTAATATTTCACGAGATTACATATGTAGCCATTCACTCCGGCAGTAATCCAAATCCACCTGCCTTCAGGGTCCCTCTGGACCTGCATAATATTCCAGTCTAGACCTCATCAAAAATAAATTGCAACACCCCGCATGGGCAACCTAGCAGAAGCAAAATATGCATTTGTATAGTAGTTAGGAAAAAACAACTTCAGGGAATGTACTTGGAAGTCTTACCAATTTCCTTCCTCCTATTCCATTGTGATGCTCTCAGAAAAATATGGATGTCAAACCATACCTCAAGCACAACTCAACCTAAAAACCAGCAACAGACGTCCAAGGTTTTGGTATTGGTTCTAAATCGCACCCATGTCTAAAATCAATGTACAGAATGCAGTACCGGAGTGGTTCAAAACATAATTCTATGTAACTTAGCTTTTTGACATTGCCGAATCCTACAGTTTCATCATTGGACTTTAACCCTGCCTCAAGAAGAGCAAGACAAACGTATTTATTATTCCTGCATAGAATAAAAGGCTACTTACCTGAAGCAGACTTTAGAACATTCACCAAATTCCTTGTGGTCTCCCACTCTGGCCTTGACAATACCATTGTGTCAGGTGTTTCACTACCTTTTATGCATGATCCAATTAAAGCAATGCTATTTTCCATCTCTCACTGTCTCGACCAGTGCCCACATGTACAGACCACGAGAGCCAGTACTAGAAGAGAGAAAGGAGAATGGGAACGGAGAGGAAACCGAGACCCAGGACTCCACACATTTTCCTGGCCTTTTCCCAATACACACACCTCTATGTGGTTTTACAAAACATGATCAATCACATCAGACTTTTGAAGTGATTTTAGCAGACTGTTCTCATAGCTTGTGTGACATGTATCTGTTTATTGCGTCCTACTGCAAACTTACTAAGATGACGAACTGTATTCAATTACCATTTATTGTAGTAAGATTTAATATGATAGATGGCAACATTCCCTTGGCACCCTCACACTTATGACATTGATGGTAAGTCCTTTGCTGGTTGTCGAAACTGGGTATTGGAATTCACATTATAACTGTGATTTATTCAGATTGAGCTTCCTTGTGTGTTGTAGATGCATTTGACGGATGGCTATGTCCTGATGAGACCCTTCAAATAACACCGGGTGGAAACATGACACCCCCCTACTCTTGGTTGTTTCATGATTCATTGAATGTGGACCATATGTTGACAATCGCACACAATCTCCTGTGATTGATTCTTTAAATACATCATCAACTTTGGGTTATTTAGTGTGTATGTGTCTCTGGTATGTACATGGTCACCTTTTATTAGCACTCTTTCATCTGCACTACTTTTCACTGTATATATTGCACCTTATTTTTATCAGATGAATTACTAAATCTGAAACTAAGAGATAAGTGGCTTTGATTAATTTATTTCTTATTAGTCACTGTTTGCAAGAATCAGATCTGGCAAATGCATTCATATGATTTATCTAGCTATCTTTGAGCCACAGAGTAGGTAAGAGTCCCGCAGGAGTCCTGTTTGATTATATATGATTAGCCTAGCTCTTGTGGGTATATAGGGTTGTCCTTGTTTTTTGTACATAATGCTTTACCATGAGGCACATTCCTAATGTGCAGCTTGATTCCGGGAAACACCCTTTGCCCTGCATGCTGTACTCTACATGCCATTACCCCGCGTTTTTTACTCCGCAAAAACTTTTACAATGTAGGGATTTAAACCGCTAAACTGTTACAATGCATTTTCCAAAGTAAGGCCCCCCTGGAGTTAGAATAGTATTTGCGTTGGAATGGGAAATGCGTTGTAATGGATTTTGTTGTAAAGTTCTGCTTTGCAAATGTTTTTGAGGAGCAAAAAATACGGGGTAATGGCATGTTGAGTAAAAAATGCAGGGTAAAGTGTCCCATTCCTTGCAACCAGCCAGGGCGCGCTCCCTGCAGTGACCACAAGCCTTTCCTTTGCTGGAAGTCCCCAGTGTATGTGATCTCAAGGTACTGCTTCCTTGTACAGAGACCTGACATAAAAATAAGTGGAACTTCTAGCCCCGCATGCTAACACCTACTGACTGTTGTGTCTGACCCTACAGTGGTCCTACTGAAGGGTGTCCAACTGAACAGTATCCTTCAGACATGGTCCAGACAACATGTGGCCCTACATGTCTGCTTTGTTTTCCAAAGTGGCCACATTCAGGGGCGTAGCTACTAGTGGTGTAGCCGGTGCAATGCACTGGGGCCCAGCGGAGGAAGGGGACCAACTATAACAATCCCTTGGGCCTGGAGAACGCACCTACTAGCTAGTAAAGTCAAGACTCCTAACTTTAGGACTCCTAAACTGAGAAAAATCCTAATTTTACGACTATTGGTATTCACAGAAGACATTTAGGAGTCCTAAAGTTATGATTCCTAACTTTACTACTACTAAATTGAGAAAAATCCTAATTTTAAGACTTTCGGTATTCAGAGAAGGCATTTAGGAGTCCTAAAGTTAGGAGTCCTAACTTCTGTGAATACCGAAATGAGTAAGTGCATTCTGTGAATACCAAAATAGTAGTAAGTTTAGGATTGAGTCTTAATTTCATTCTGTGAATCGGGCCCTCAGGGTTTAAATGCTTCAGAAATTCAGAAAGTGTCTCCTACCTTGTGTAATAACGAATAAGTGAAATTGGGTACTGTTCTGTAATGAATACTACCTATTTCAAAGCACATCGGGGCAGATTTATGATAACTGGTGCATCCCCAGGGATGCGCCAGTTATTGTGCGCCACAGCTCCGCCACCCGTGGTGCGCCGCATTTACAATGCGGCGCACCATGGGGCAAATACGGCACAGATGCGTGACGCATCTGTGCCGTAAAGGTGACGCATTGCTGGAGTTGTGTCGCAAGCGCGACGCAGCTCCAGCAAGGCTCGGGGGTGCCCCATCTTTACAATGCTGCGTCAAGACCTACGCCTGCTTCAAGCAGGCGCAGGGTTTTGACGCAGCATTGGCCTGAAAGTGACTGAGTGAAATCTTGTAGATTTCACTCAGCCACTTTTGCGAGGCGCACCTGCCCCGGAACGCCCACCCTGCGCCGGAACGCCCACAAGTGGCGCAGGGCTTTACAACGTGACGCATCTGCCTAGATGCGTCACGTTGTAAATGGGTCGTAGGGATGCGCCACGTTTACGCCGCAGTTGCGTGACGCAAACGTGGCGCATTCCCAACATAAATCTGCCCCATCGACTCAGCAGTGAATTAGGGCCTGAAGCACAAAAGACTTTGTATGTGGAAAGTCTGAGTTTTTCAAATTGTAGGTTTTCAGGAGCGTGGCTTGCAGTGGTGTAGCCCGAGCAATGAACCAGTGTAAGAAAGTGACTCTTTTTGCATGAGACCCCCCACCTCCCCAATTTTTGGATTGATGCCTCTGTTTGTTCGACTCTGAAGTGCACTCGACCCTGCTGGCCAGGCCCCAATAAATGTGCCCCGACTTCTCAGATGTGAATGTGCAATTGGCTACTCCCTGATTGACATAGTTACCTTTCCTTTAAGTCCCTAGTATATTGTACAAGATGTGATTTAAATGTCACTAGTTGACTGCAGCACTGATTGTGCCACAGTGCCACTACTACAGTGACAGGGTGAAAACATGTCTCTAGGTCTGCCACTGCAGCCTAGTCAGGAAACGTATAAACTGCCACTTTACTTGGTAAAGTAAATGCTTTTGCCAGGTCAGACCATTCCTTTTTATTATTTAAAGGTCGCCACTGGAAAAGCGTTTGTATGCCAAATATTAAAAAGGAAGGCATGCTTTTTTATGTCTCACATGTTCTGACAGGGAAAACTCAAAATTGTCATTTTCACTGTAGCAAAACTGGTGATCCTATTGCCTAGCATGCAGTTACACCTGCCAATGCGCTAAGTGCTAACTTCCATTTAGGACCACCAAACATAATACTCCAAGGTATCAAATTAGTTGTTACATTAAACCCTCATTAAGGCTGAGGTCGGACTACAAGTAACTTTTAATGATACAGTGACTTTAGAAAGTCACTTCTTTCTTGTCCCAAACCTCTAGTAGTCATTGTTGATTAACTGTAGCAGTTGCCAACCGAGACTGCCCGCTGCCCTCCCGCTAAGACACACGAAGCAGCTTCAAAGGGGAACTGCCTCTAAGAGGCAAATGTGAGTCGCCTCTTAGCTTGCCCAATCCTTTCTGTAGGGAGAAATCCCATTACAGAACTCATTTTCTAGGACTGGTGGATAATTATACTGGACACACCTGAGGGCTGTGCCCATTGCTCTGACACAAAAGAAGTGGCCCCCTACTACTTAGATAAAGGTTTCTTAAGGTAGGGAAAATCAATCAATGTACAGATACTTTCTGCTTTTTATTGCTCATATATTAGCACCAATTATCATTTGTGAATGGTTGCCTTAAATCGGTACATTGATTAACGCCACACTCCACCACTTCAGAAACGCAGGGCTGCACCATATTTACAACAATATGGTGCAGCCATGCATTTACCCCTGTGCTGAGGTTTAATTTAGCAGCTTAGCACCAAGGCAGGCACACTTTTACCATAGTGCAATGGTGTCTGCATTGAGGGGAAGATTATTTATGCGCATGAAGCTATCCCTTCCTGCACATAAACAATCTTTAAATCACTTTTTGTAACTTGTATGTGTGTTGCTTAATGCAGCACATATAGAAGTTGCATAATGTAATTTCTCTTTTTTTTGGATTGTTTATGTGCAGCAAGGGTCACCTAGAATTGGGCAATCAAATTGCAGGAGAACTCAGATTATGAGTGGAAAAAGGAAATGTATGTGGCAGTGTCACTTTATGATTGCATATGGTTTCAAATTTCATACAGAGATTCCAAGGAGTAATTAGGAATTCCTTGAGAGTTGAACAGAACCAATCACAAAGCAGGAAGCGACTGTGCTAGTCAATGTCTCACTCAGTCAATGCAGGATGCCTCTTTGACCATACTTCGTTTTTGCTCTTGCATTGAATAAATTCTCCCTGTTCTTATGGTAGCCCCCTAGTTACCATGGGTCAAAATGCCATCAACGTGAAGGGCAATGGAACCAAACAATGGTTGATACTGTTTGTGTTCCTGAAATAAAAGTGCCAAATACTTGTACAGCAAAATTACTAAAACGTTTATATGTTCCATTGCTTACTATATTTTATAACACACACAGCAATCCACTGTTTTCATCACTCACGGTGTGTTCAGTTGAGCACTGATTACCATATTTGTTGTCCAAATGAAAGAACAGCATAAGTCCGAACCATGTCTGCAAGTGGCTCTTGTTTTAAAGTAGCTCATGGTTTGTTCTCTTTTTTGAATGATGATTCAACCATATTTTCTTTGATTTGCTTGTTCCTTGTTGGACCATTGTTGTACATATAGGTTGAGACCTTTTATTCCCGGCTTGCCGGGGCCCAACCACTATGGATCCTGAGACACTGGGCCAAGTACCCCTTCAGCTCTTGACTCTCAATGGTAGTGAGAGTTTAGCAGTCAAAGGCTCCCAGAGGGGAGATAGACACAGAGGGTGAACACAGGCTCACAACTCAAAATATACATAGCAACAGCAATAAATGATTTTCCAGTCAGTTTCAGTTTTAAGTTTATTGCTTGATTATTTAAAATCATTACAAACCCCCCCCTAGCAAAAGAATAAATAAAATACATGCAGCTGAGATTGTTATTATATGAGGGAAAAAGAAGAAATTATACAATACAGTTTTAAAATCCAGTTACATAAGAGAAATAACGAGTATGTACCTCCAATTAAAGGTGTGAGGAGGTATTTCACGAGATTATATTTAGTATGTGACTGCTTGCAATAGGTAACTATTGACAAGTTTCATGTAATTGACTCCTCTACAGGCCAGGATGCATGATGAACCCTCCAGCCAGCTTATCAATGCTTGCCTTTATGTAAAAAGGTGTATTTATACACATCCACAAAGTAAAATATGACATTCACAAAAAATATATATAGTGGGCCACATTGTACAGTGTCACATCTTTTATGTACTGTACCACTCACAGGCACACATACACCTCACACAAATATATAATATACATGTGCTGCACAGTACTGAATTAGCTCTTGTGAGAAACCATGGCTTTTTACAGTGTCCCCACAGTTTTTACACATATTTATTAGAGATGCTGGATTTCTGACTCTGATTGTGCCCTGCTAATCAGACCCAGGGCCAGTGCTCTGTTGAATGATCGGTTGTATAGTAATTAGGTGTAATTACAATTGGTATGACAACCTCCCTGTAAGCCCCCAGTATATGATAGGGTACGTGGGTTTGGAGGCCCAGTTGATTGAATGCATTTACGCATGCACTGCTGTGTTGCCTGCTGTCATTTTAAAGGCAGGCTTGCTTTGCAGGCTGCTTTTAACATTTTATTCAATGTAAATTTGCCTTTGGAATTAAAGGTACTTCCGAGGACTTAAACTATCTTATTTTTCTATAAACACACCCCCCCCCCAAGATCTTCCCTAGATGCCCCGGGGGTTAATTTCCTTGTAAGTATGAGCAGGGGCATTTAAAAGATTTTTATTTGCCCTGGAGACTTAAAGAACTGCCAATTTCATTTTCCCCATTGTGGTACAATAGTTCCATAGGCAAACATGGGAATAATTTAAGAAACAATGGGCCATATTCTCAAGAAAGTGTGATAACCTTCGCAAAAGTTACTTAACGCAACATCACAGAAAATTTACAACGTGTCAACCAAGTGATCACAACACGGCGGTACCATGCGATAGTCACCAGATAACGCGTCAACTGGCAGCAATGAAATTTACGCCACGCCGCAAAAATGCGAAACACAATATATCCTGAAATGAGGCCACTCGATATAAAAAAAGCCCTGAAAACCCGCGACCAGCCTCCAAATCCCACGTGTCTGGTGGGAAAATGCAACATAAAAGCAGAGTAAACAAACGGTGAGATGAAATACTGCGAGCACAACCCCACAGCTGTGATGCAGAACAAATGACCATTGTCCCAATCAGATAGGAATTTCCCCTCAAACAGCCACAATGCACATAGACATGCATTCAGTATGTAACCTGCGCCAATGCGGAAACAAACATGGTACACACAGTGAAACTGCATCTACCCCTCAAATTGCAGAGGGACAAACAACACCCCCTGCACACCGACCTGCCATGTGCATGGCCAAACAAGTATGACAGCACGGGCAAATGCAGGGACCTTGACTCCCCCTTATGCACATGTTGCCCATGTCGTGGGCCTTGAGTCACAGGGTGCATTTGTGCACCATGGCAGGACATATCAGACCACAAAATAATCCCTGTTGTCACCTGTAAGCCACAAATGATAGCCAAAATGGAATGATATGGGACACATGTGGCCGGGAAACCGGCGCCGGGAAACCCTTTTTGGGTAGCTGTGCACCATATAAATGCAATAAATAAATAAATTTGAAACGCCTAAGAGTGGGATACTCTAACAACTGTGACACACAGAACTGGCAGTTCGAATATGTGACACCATAAACAGCCCCACTGCCCAGAGGTGACACACTCACCATCCATCAACAAATCCCTCAATTGACAGGACAACATGTCACACCCACACTTGGCTGAGTGAACTGCCTGTACGGATGAGAGACATGCACGTAGGGAATGTAATTTGGAATGCTTTTATAGGCACATGCAGTGCCTGTGGCAGTCAACGTACTGTGCCATTACTGCGAAGGACCAACACAATGTGACGTCAACCAGAGAAGAAACTGTCAATGATGTAGTCCCTATGGGCTATTCCTGCTGTGGCTGAAGTGGGGTGTGGTCCACCTGCCTCATCTTCATCATCATCATCTAGTGCATCTGACAACCATATCTATGGGGCTTTGCTGCGTCCACGTATGTTGTGCAACACACAAGATGCAACAATCATCTTGCACACTAGGTCAGGGCTGTACAGGAGCTTATCACCGGTGACGTCCAGGCTCCTGAAAAAGGACTTCAACACGTCAAATGTGCGTTCCAGAATGCCCCTGGGCCACATTGTACTGCCTCTGGGCCTGTGTGTTTGGGTCTCGGAGGGGTGTCATCATCCAAGCAGAGAGTGCATATCCTTGGTCACCTGTGACAGTGCACAGACACATGTATCATGACTACATACTGCATGCTGTCTTGGTGGGCACACTGGTTCATAGGTGTGTGATATGTGTGACTTAGTGATTAATGTATGACATGTACTGCATGTTGCAAATTAGCTGCATTACTGTATACTACGTAGCCTCACTGCTGCACCTCCCCCTCCAAGCTCAATCACTATTGTGCGCAGCGTGGTTACATCGCATGCACCCGTACAGTACACCATTGACATGCCTGTCTGCGCATGTCTACAAGCTAGAGTGCTAGACGGTGGTGATGCTGCGCAGAATGTGGCCAGCCACAAATTTGTTGGCCAATTGCAAGGACAGTGCTGGTACAGATGTAGAGTTCATGGCTGGCTGAAGTCGACATGCAGTTGAGGGTACATCTTTGGCTCATGCTGCGCTAATAGCAACACACCCTTGACCTCTGACCCGGATTGGGCATGCCTCCCCCATGTAACCCTTCGGCCGACCACGCAGATTGTCGATTGCGTGACGGGTGGTGCAGACACTACAACAGATACACATGCATCAGCCACATCCTTGGCACCGCCCACACTGAACCACACCTAGATCCAAGTGTGGAGGAGCCACACCCCTACGCAGCACTGTCATACCAGCCCACTCTGCTCACGCTTACAGAGGGGTTCGTAACAAGCTACATTTCCGGGATCTTCCCCACTGGCTGTGGTAACATCTTTGCGTTCACTGTCCACTACACTCCATATGCCAGCAGTGTGTGTCGACATGGATATGTGTGTGGTCTGCATGATGAAGTCTGGCCAGCACATCAACAACACAGTTGTCATTGTGTACATTCTCATTCATGGGTCAGTTGCCTCCTTCGCCCATGCCTGTTTCCCACCTCTCCCCACAATCTGCTATTGTTTGGCTGAGGTGCCATGCCCTTGATGGCTTCTGTACATGGCTAGCCCAGGTTCCCACAGTCAGTTGTGCTGTTGTGTATGGTGGCTGTGCATGTGGTTTGGCATGTTGTATGTGAGTTAGTAATGTGTGCATTCCCAGATGTTGTGAGTTGCATGATAGTAGAGTTGAGGTGTGTGGTGTGTTCATTTGGTACTTACCAACGAGCAGAGCATTACTGTAGGTGCCATCCTGGAAGGTCTGGTTGATGATGGACTGTCGGAAGATGTAGGAATCATACACACTGCCTGTATAGTTGGCGATGACATTGGTAAAGAGTTCCCGTTGGTCCACTATTGCCTGCACATTGATGGAATGTGTGTGCTTTCTGTTGTGGTAGTTGTGTGCAGTGTTGGCAGGGAGCACAAGTAGGACATGTGTGCAGTCAATTGCCACCAACATGTGCGAGAATGCAGATATGGCACAGAAGCCTTGCTTGGTCTCCAGCTGTTCCTGAGCAGTGTGGGGGAAGTATAGGGACTGGGGTACCAAGCTGATGATGGCATTCAGGACAGGTTTGAGGAACGTTGATAGGGCTGGCTGTGAGACCTTTCTGAGTCTGGAGGTTGTTGGTGGGAAGGTACCAGAGGACAACAGGTGCAGCACAGCCAGCAGCTTTGTCTGTGGTGGGATGTTGGTTATCCTCTGTGTGGGACCGTCAGCCTGTGGGCAATGATTTTCAGGATGCAGAGGATGGCTGTCCTTTTGAGCCTGTAGTCGGCAATGGCAATCTTAGGTGTCATGTTTGTGAGGCTGGTGTGGTCTGTGTCTGCGCTGCCTCTGTGGTAGTCTGGGGGATGCGGGGGGTCCGGGGATGGTGGCAGGCCTGGGGGTGGTGGAGGTGGGTTTTGTGGGCCTGTTGGGGCACCAAACTGCATGATGAGTAGCTCCATGGCATCTGTTGTTCTTCAGGTGTGGGTCTGGGCTGGGCTCCTTTTTGTGGTGCTGGCTTCCTACGACTTTACACCAGGTCAGAGCAGGTGTTCATTTCCTGCTGCTAACGCGCCTTATCACATGTTTTGTGGTTGTATCGCTGCTGTGGCTGATCATTGAGAATGTTGTGGAGTGGTGTTGTCCTGGTTTTTTTTGCTCAGGAAGGTGTGCTTGCCAGGTGACGACACAACCCTCCTTGGAAAGACAGTGGCATGAATACCAGCTGAGGGGCTGCTTGCTGGGTGGGGAGACCTGAAGTGAACGGTAGGGAGAGAGGAATTGCTGAGACCCCCCCAGGTGGGAGCGCCCGCCTGAGTAGGTCTGAACTAGACCCCTGATCTCAATGAAGAATGCCTCACCCCAAGATGGCGCTGGCTGCATAATGTTGTGACTGCAAGGCAAGGAAGCAGGAGAGATCAACATGTGGGAAGGACACCGCGTTGGAGGTTCTGGAGAGGGGGAGGCAATCCACTTATACTCTCTTATATTCTCTTATACCTCCGGGTGCTCTGAGACCCCTGTTCCTGGTGGAGGCAAGGAGGCTTTAAAGGCAGCCTACCCCTTTCCAGGTAGCGGCATCACAATTTGCCACTGAGGCTCCCAGGGTCCCTCTACCACAGGGATCTTGCAAACTGCCCAAACACTCACTACTACTGCTGGGAATGGGGTAAGATCTGCAGACTTTGAAACTGTCCCTTCCACCTCTCCTCTCATCACTCTTGACCTGGGGGCAAACTGGAGGATGAGGCGAACAATGCTTCCCAGCGACACCTTGACCGGTGCTCTCGATGGAAATATGACAATGCCCCCTGGGCGAAAATCATAACTGTCTGTCCCTACAGTTGTGCCCGAGCAACCTTGGCCGATGTCGGGTGGAGCTGTCCAATGCAGCTAAAGTGGAGTTTGACTCTGGTTCAACCATCAGCCGTCCCCTACCCAGCTGGATATCAGACATTGTTTTACTCCGCCTCCCTGTTTTGTTTCCTACCTGCATTCCTTACCCCTGTTTACCTTTCCCCCTCTACCTTTCACTCCCCATAAGACATGCACGCTAAGGGACACCTTCCTACACATAAACAATCCTCCCCTGCACGCAGACACCCTTGCACTCTGGTGTAAGGATGCCTGAAAGGTGCTAAGCTGCTAAACTTAGCACCATTGCAGGGGGAAATGCAAGGCTGCCACATATTCCTGTAAATATGGTGTAGCCTTGCATTTCGGAAGTGGAGGAGAAAGGCGTTAAATCAGAAAGGCTAACGCCTCTCTCCTCCACTTCCTATTCCTTGTACATATCCCCAGAGTGTATCCCAATTAACAAGGTTGAATGCTTTTTTAGCATCTATCATTATTATAATTGCGGGAGTCTGATTGGTGTTAAAAAAATCAATTGCCTGTATTAAAAAAGTCATATTGGAAGACATTTGTCTTCCTGGGAGTAAGTTAGTCTAATCTTTATCAATAGGCTTCTTGGCAATAGGCATGATTCCATTAGCACAGACTTTCATTAAGATTTTATAATCAGAATTTAATAAGCTAATGGGCCCCATATGAGTTGACATCGGGCAGATTCTTATTCTTTTTGACATATCTAACAATAATCAATTCCTTGAATGTTGGTGGAACCTCAGGCATTTCTTATCACATTAAAGAGTTCGACTAATAAGGTGGTTAATTCTTCCTGAAAGATTTTATAGAACTCTAATGGAAGCACATCAATCCAGCAGGCCTTTCCAGATGGCATTAAGGCTATGACTTGGCAAAATTCTGCTGCTGTAATATCGACCCCCAATTCCTCTGCCTCAATATTTGACAGTTTGGGTAGATTAATACCTAAGAAGTACTGATGTATCACTTCTTTTGAAACCGTATATTTAGTTGGATATAATTTCCTAATATGATCAAGGAAGATTTTTGCAACCTCTTCTTAGAGGCTAAGACCCTCGAGATGGGTTCCTGCGATTCGATAATTAATGCAGCTTCTTGCTTCACCCTAGATGACCAGGCTAAAAATGTACCGACCATCAGACTTTCGTCATGAACTCTTTGTTGAAATGTCCCCTAGCTTTTTATCTCTTCCATAACAAAGAATTCCTTTAGCAGTTGTTTCGTACTAGCCAGCTGCAGAAATGCGGCCGTTTGGTCGATCAATGGACCCGCCATCCTCTGAACTGTGGTATCAACCACAAGTTGGAGTTGAGAGATACAGACCCGCGACAATTTGGATTGAGCTGCTATAACGGACACCATCTGTCTGCGAATAGCTACCTTAAAGGCACACCAAACAGAACAAAGTGTTGCAGAACCTTTATTAATCTAGAACATTCTTTTGTAGTACTTATCAGCCATTCCAGATTAGAGAGAAGGAGACGATCCAACTGCCACCTGGATCTTTCCCCACACTTTCCATCTAATTGTATCTTGAGACTAATGGCTGAATAATCTGAAAAAGAGTTGGCCCATATTTGAGAATCAAGACACCTAAGGGAAAGAGAAATAAGAAAGTAATCTATACGTGAAGCAGACTGAAATTGTCAAGAGTAATATGTATATTGTGACATTCCTACATCAGCTCTATGCCGTGGATCAATCAGTTGATAATCTTGGATCATCACATTTAAAACCCTTTTAGTATTTGGCTCCAACTGTTTTTTCAGTTTATTCTAGGTGTCCCTAGCTAGATCCGGATTATAGTTAGAATCCCTCTTACTATTATAGGATCCTCTGCACCTCTCATCAAATCATTGATTTTAATAATAGATCTTGGATTGTTGAATATTGGGGCGTAATAATTCACAAGATTACATATATACCCATTCACTCCGGCAGTAATCCAAATCCACCTGCCTTCAGGGTCCCTCTGGACCTGCATAATATTCCAGTCTAGACCTCATCAAAAATAAATTGCAACACCCAGCATGGCCAACCTAGCAGAAGCAAAATATGCATTTGTATAGTAGTTAGGAAAAAATAACTTTAGGGAATGTACCTGGAAGTTTTACCAATTTCCTTCCTCCTATTAGATTGTGATGCTGTCACAAAAATATGGATGTCAAACCATACCTCAAGCACAACTCAACGTAAATAGGATTTGTGTTTTTCCAACCAGCAACAGACTTCCACGGTTTTAGTATTGGTTCTAAATCTCACCTATGTCTAAAATCAATGTACAGAATACAGTACCGGAGTGGTTCAAAACATGAATCTATGTAACTCAGCTTTTTGACATTGCCGAATCCTACAGTTTCATCATTGGACTTTAACCCTGCCTCAAGAAGAGCAAGACAAACGTATTTATTATTTCTGCATAGAATAAAAGGCTACTTACCTGAAGCAGACTTTAGAACATGGACCAAAGTCCTTGTGCTTTCCCACTCTGGCCTTGACAATACCATTGTGTCAGGTGTTTCAATACCTGGTATGCATGATCCAATTAAAGCAATGTTACTTCCCATCTCTCACTGTCTCTAACTGTGCCCACATTTACAGAACATGAGAGCCAGTACTAGAAGAATGAAAGGAGAATGGAAACAGAGAGAAAATCGAGACCCAGGACTCCACGGGCCTCATTTATGAAAAGTGATGCATTGCTGCGTGAAAACAGCGATGCGTCACTTTTCACTGCGCACTCCTTGCAACACCAATGATGCGTCATATTTAATGTATGATGCATCATGTCGCAAGGACTTACAGATACGTCAGTATTTCTGACGCATCTGTAAGCGCAAAAGTGACGTATTGCTGGAGTGTGTCACAAAAGTCACGCAACTCCAGCAATGCGTCCTTTCACATCGGGAAAGCCCCATGTGAAAGGGCTTGCGTCAGTCTTACGCCTGCTGTGAGGCAGGCGCAAGATTTTGACGCAACAGCGTCCTAAAAGTGACGCAGTGAAATCTCATAGATTTCACTGCGTCACTATTACGAGGCTTTTTGAGGGGAAACGCCCCCTCTGCATACATTATACCTGACGCAGGTATAATGTGGCGCAGGGGTTTAAAAAGTGACGCATCTACCTAGATGCGTCACTTTTTAAATATGGCGCAACAAGGCGCATTTTGTACGCCGCTGGTGCGTCACAAAAAGTGACGCACCGGTGGCGCAAAACTGACGCAAGGCCTTATAAATAAGGGCCCACATATTATCCTGGCCTTATACCAATACACACATCTCTATGTGGTTTTAGAAAACATGATCAATCACATCAGACTTTTGAAGTGATTTTAGCAGACCCTTCTCATAGCTTGTGTGACATGTTTCTGTTTATTGCGTTCTACTGCAAACCTCCTAAGATGACTAACTGTATTCAATTACCATTTATTGAAGTAAGATTTGATATGATAGATGGCGACATTCCCTTGGCACCCTCACACTTATGACATTGGTGGTAAGTCTTTTGCTGGTTGTCGAAACTGGGTATTGGAATTCACAATATAAGTATGATGCACTCAGACTGAGCTTCCTTTTCTCTTGTGTTATAGCTGCATTTGACGGACGGCTATGTCCTGATGAGACCCTTCAAGTAACACAAGTAGAAACATGACACCCCCCTTCCCTTGGTTTTTTCATGATTCATTGAATGCGGAACATATGTTGACAATCTCACACAATCTCTGTGATTGTTTCTTTAAATGCATCATCAACTTTGGGTTATTTAGTGTGTGTGTCTCTGGTATATATATGTTTACTTTTTATTAGCACTGTTGTATCTGCACTACTTTTCACTGTATATATTGCACCATATTTTTATCAGATGAATTACTAAATCTGAAACTAAGAGATAAGTGGCTTTGATTCCTTTATTTCTTATTAATCACTGTATGCAAGAATCAGATCTGGCAAAGGCATTCATATGATTTATCTGATTATCTTTGACCACACAGTAAGGAATCATCCTAATGAGTCCCACAGGAGTCCTGTTTGAATATATATGATTACCCTAGTTCATGTGGGTATATAGGGTTGTCCTTGTTTTTTGTACATAATGCTTTACCATGAGGCACATTCCTAATGTGCAGCTTGAATCCGGGAAACACCATTTACCTTGCATGCTGTACTCTACATTCTATTACCCTGCGGTTTTTACTCCGCAAAAACCTTTACAATGCAGGACTTTACACCGCAAAACTGTTACAATGCCTTTCCCAAAGTAACGCGTAATGCTCCCCCCCCCCGGGAGTTAGAAAAGTAATTGTGTTGGAATGGGGAATGTGTTGTAACAGATTGCATTGCAAAGCACTGCGTTGTAAAAGTTTTTGCAGAGTAAAAATGCGAGGTATTGGCATGCGGAGTAAAGGAAGCAAGGTAACGGTCCTATTCCTTGCAACCAGCCAGGGCACACTCTCTGTAGTGCCCACAAGCCTTTCCTTTGCCGGAAGTCCAGAGTGTGCGTGTTTATCTCAAGGCACTGCTTCCTCGCACACAAACCTGACATAAAAATAAGTTGAACTTTTAGCCCCTCATGCTAACACCTACTGTAGCGTAGTTCCTATATTCCCGATAGGATCTGCGCATTGGAATGATATATACTATAGATGTGACGTAGGACTTCTGTCTACTAGGTCTCTATCGAATATATTAGACTTACTTGTGAGTGCCAGCTAGCTCAGGTCACTAGAAACTTTCTCGAATAAACAAGAACGGATTCGTTTCTGACAACCTCATCAACATGACAACTTTGTTTCCCCAAGATAAAACGTATCTTCAGAGTCTTGGAAACAATAGATAGATATTTCACTCATTCAATCATGCATGCTTCATTTCATCAGAGATGCAGAGAAATAGAGAGACAAACTTTTTCAATAAAAGTATTTATTTAACAGTCTTCTTTCTCGTGCAGAAGAAATGAACTGCTACAATCGTAATACTGGCTGTAAAGTATAATGCGTGCAGCAAGAAGAGTATTATAAAATAATACTGTAAAAGCATGGTATGGTTTCTAAGCCATAAAATACATAAAATACATACATTAAATAAATAAGGACTAAAAAGTACTCAACTGGTGCTTCTAAAATACGCCTGCCCCGATGTACCTAACCTAAGTCTAGTACGAGGGAAGTAGTAAGTGAGGTGTAGCATAAATCTAGTATTCTTTTGCCAAGAATCTATCCAAGATTTTTCTTAGGGTCTAATAAGCTCCATACCTTGGTTTAGAATGAAGTAGGTCTGGTATCTCTCTGTCTCATGACTCGATTTCCCAACAACCCACAAGGGTAGCTCGGAAACATTGGAGCTGGATTTCTCGGCAAGAGAAAAGACAGCGTCTCTCTCAGTGCGTCTGCTGGAGGGTCGGCTTCCTTCGGCACTTGCTGCAGGGAGATGCGTCGGGCAAGTGGATAGTCGAACTGCTCCAAACCACCATGTGTTTGCTAGGGCAAGAGGGGGCATATTTATACCTTGAAGGTGCCGAGTTTGACGTAAGGTTGGCATAATAACGTCATCAAAGAGTCTCAGTTCTTTGAAAACTCCATGAGGTCTTGGACAAATCAATATTCAAGCAAGGGGAAGTCCCTAACTGCTGAAATCATTGTGGATTTTTGGAATTAGTGGAAGTAGCCATGCGGTATCTGGACTGCATGAGCTAAGTCTAAATATGGTTATGATTTCTATGCTTATATAAGGATAGGGTGATTTATACCTATATAAGGGCATGAATCTGGAAAATTACACTAGGGTCCTAAAATGCTATACAACACTACTGACTGTTGTGTCTGACCCTACCCTGGTCCTCCTGAGGGGTATCCTTCAGGCAAAGTCCAGACAACATGTGGCCCTACATGTCTGCTTTGTTTACCAAATTGGTCGCATTCAGGGGCGTAGCTACCAGTGGTGTAATCGGTGCAATGCACTGGGGCCCAGCGGAGGGAGGGGCCCAACTATAACAATCCCTTGGGGCTTGAGAATGCACCTACCAGCTAGGTGCTGGATGAAGAAGTGTTAAGGGATGCTGGAGCAGCACCAAAATACCAGTGCTGGAGTTTAAAAGGAGGCAGAGCATTAAACATTACTTTACATTTTGTTTTTCTCCTGTAATATCTGCTGTGCAATCAAAGGCAAAGGTCAAATGTCAGTCTAGTCTTCCGACAAATTGCTCATAATTGTTCATAATTATTCCAGAGAAAGAGAACATGTCATCTGGTGCCATCAGCAGGAAGGGCAAAATAAGATTTCTAAATTAATAAAGATGGCAGACGTGCTTTCAATTAAATAGCTGTAGAAAAATACATTTTCCTGGAGTGTGAGGCCCTGTAAAGCACGGTCTCCTGGGAAAGATTGCTCTGCTTTCCCTCACTCCCTTGTGACAGCCCTTATTTTGCCACCATTTCTTTTACTGTTCCTCGGAGCAGATGAATCTGCAGCACTCTGGGAAGGTCACACCATGAAAGTAGGAGAATCTATCTCCCACCCATAATCCACTAGAAGCAGTTAGATTAACACATTTTGCTCGCTTGCTGTAATTGCAGGTTCCTAGTAGGCCGTACCACTTTCAAAAATCAGGAACCACCTCTGATGAATAGAAAGGACATTTTGATCCCATTATATGGTAGCCTCTTAGCCCTGCTTTCAGCTGTGTCTCTCAATTTGGTAAATGCCTGCACTTTTTCCTGTTTATGGTACTGCATTTTACAAAACCCATAATGTCAGAGCGATTCCTTCTGAAATAAACATTCTTTGCATCTGTATGCCTTCGTGTGCTCTTAGTATAGTAAAACTAGAGACTTATGTGCCATTTATGACAGACAATATTCCACAATCATTGATGAAGAATAGATTATTTTCTTTCATATCTGCATATTTATCCATACATTTCAAGTCTATCAGCCATAAGTTATGTAGCATCTGCTGAATTTCAGAAAACGATCAACATGTGCCTTCTGTTTCATGAACATCTTCCTATTCCCTTTCATAAAGACAATCAAACCTAATTGGTCACCAACCAAGAGCAGCTGCAGAGGCTCAGACATTCTGCATCCAATATGATGCTCTCAAAATATCATGCTGAGGATCTAATGAAAGAAAGGGGAAGTTACGGAATCTCCCTCTAATGAATATATTTCAAATACCCATTTTTTTTTTAATCACCCTAAACTGTGCTGGTGGAAGTGCAATGAATGTGACGTGCATGAAATAGAAAATTTAGAGACGTCAAGTAGCTCTTTATATGTAGTTGAGTAGGTAGGAGACTTTCTTAATAGATGCGCCTCTCACTAACTCTCCTCAGGTTAAAAGATTTATTTAATTGTTAAGTGCTACATTAAATGAAAGGCATTGAAGTACATTATATATATATATATATAGGTCCAAAGATCTCCTCTATGGGGTATCCCTCGTCAAGTGGGGGTGGCGCGCTGCCGGTGAGGCATCCGGTAATCAATATGCAGTCCAAAGCGGCGTTCCAAGCGTGCACTCAGGTACAAAAATGATCCACACTTACACTGCAGGTCTGTCAATAAAGTAGGGTTTATTCACGCCATAAGCCCTACGTGACGCGTTTCGCACTCCATGAGTGCTTGTTCACACAATGGTACTCAGAAAGTATGCAGTTTTTACCGTGTGTACAGAAGTAAACATAAACAACGGACTAACAAACATAATGCTGTAACTTGAAGCGCCATCTTGGAGTTAGTTACGTATGATAACATTGTATACCTCAACTGCCAAGTATAAACATGTACTCTTAGACAATAGTGTTACACATTGCTAATTATCATCCAAAATCTGTTATAACTTATTAATAAAGTATTCCAGACAATTTGCATGCATCTCATATGTTGGTTCAAAGCATACGAAATGCGCCGCGTTTACTAAGATAATGGTCCAGCATTTAGACTGTGTGCATCATCCGTGTTTACGTATTGTTAACTGGCTGTGTTAACTATGATTGAATCTATTGTGAGCCGGCGTGTATGGCAGGTCACGTGTCTTAGTACTCCAATCAGAGTCATTATTGCCCGGGTGCTATGGTAACTAGTACCGGCATTAAGGTTCACTCTGATAGGCGGTTACCATGGCAGGGTGACACGCTACAATCTGAACTGTCAGATTATGTGCTGGTATTTAATAGCTGCCCTTGGTGTATCAGTATATAGAACGTAGTGTACGAATGTACTGCAGCTCCACCCCATATTGTATTGCAAGTCCCCTGGTTAGTGGGAGAGGGGTAAACGGATATGTATCGGTAGTGTCACACGCTGCAACCTATCCCCTGGTTAGTGGGAGAATTATGTGTATCAGAAGTAGCACCCTGGTAGTGGGTCTGACTAGAGAAAGCCAGTCTCTGAGTTGTTATCCAATATAAGTACCCGTATTATATAGATACCAAAGTACACACATGATGTAAGGGGGCAAACTTACGAGTACTCAATTATATATCAGCCAAGAAAAACCCGTGTTCCAAATATGCCAATAAATGCAAATAACACAAAGTGCACTGTGATTCAAAACAAAATAACTATTAGAAGAGACATACTTGGAGCAAAGAATGGAGAAGGCCAACGTTGAAAGGAGTAGGGTGCAGATGTCGCAAGCCTGAGACAGAGTCCCTCCCTTTCAACCTGTTGGAGAAAGCATATAAGAGCGAATCTAACTATATACTTTCCTATGTATCAACTACATTCATTCACCATGTAAATGTACATTATATTCCTCATCGAGGTTGTATCCTTTCGGAAAACGGGTGCAGAGACCTATGATATGTCACGACTCTTGCTGTCTTAGTTTCAAAGCACGGTTGCCACCTCTCGCAGAGAGGATCACCTGTTCAATAATATAGTATCTCAGAAGTTTAGCATTGGAAAAATGGTGACTCTCAAAATGACGGCAATTGGATACTGTTTGTCCTTATTCGTTATGGCTCTAGTGTGTTCAAGTATTCGTTGTTTTGCCATTTTAGTAGTGCTACCTACATACTTGACGTCACATGGACAAACTAATATGTAGATCACGAACATGGTGGTGCAAGTTAAAAAATGTTGATGGTTTCCATTTTGCTGATGCTGGGATTCCAATATTCCTTTACCATCTGGCTGTTAGCACAGGCTTTGCAGTGACCGCAAGGAAAAAATCCAGGGAGATCAACCCCCGTGGTGTGTTATCGCTGATCATGTTGTGCACCAAGAGATCACTCAAATTGCGGCCCCTGCGGTACGTAATACTAGGTCTAGAGGGGATGGTACTTCCTATTATGGGGTCATTCTTTAGGATATCCCAGTTTTTCGTGATGCTTTTCTTCGTCTGTTTGTAGTTGCCATTGTAATTGAGGATGACACGAGTGACATTTCCATCCTCCATTGTGTCATTATCCTTCCTTGTGTTGATGAGTAGGTCCTTACGTTCTACTAGTTTCACTCTGTTGATGGCTCGTTTGATAACCCATTTAGGGTATCCTCTAACTTTGAACCTTTGCACCATAGTTGCTTCTTCACTCATATAGTCATCAATGGTGCTGCCGTTGCGTTTCGCCCTGAGCAGTTCCCCATAAGGGATACTCCACTTCAGGGGTTCAGGGTGGCTGCTCAGTGCATGCAGTAAGGTGTTACCTGCTGTTGCTTTCCGAAACAGTACCGTTTTGAGTTTATTATCCTGAACTTTCACCTTTTGAAAGTCTCCTTGTAAATCTAGTCTGTGTCTGATGTCCGCCTCCCATGCGCCCATGAATAGGTTGGCAAAGCTCGGGGCAAAGTCAGTTATTTTTCCAGTGTCGGGTCCCACCCCCAGGGTTCCATCTTCATGCTAGGCTCCGTTCGTGGTAGAAGGCTATAAACATCTAGATGTCTACGTCACGTGGAACAAGTAGGCGTTTCTTGATAGAAATCTCGAGCCCCAGCTCAATCGTCTGAGGGTGGACGTGGGTCATTGGTGACTCTTCCCCTTTCCCTCATGGGACGGGCAGCATTATTCAAAATGCTAACTTTGCTGAGGTTCCTATACATTTTATAGAATACACCATACTCTGTCCCTCCGGGCATGTTTAAACAGACAGCACAGACGGTTAGGACCTTGTTGTGGGAGGGCGGGTCTCCAAGACATGCTCTAAACAAGCTGCAAAAGGTAGTTTGGCGATCATGGATGTCAAGTTGTACTACTGGGCCTCGCAGCGTAAGGTAAATGACTGGGTGTATGTAGATAATACTGAACCAGCCTACAGGGAAGACAGAATGGTTATTGCGAATGGGAGCTGTGAAACTCTCCTATATGCATGGAAATCCCGGATGGAGTGGCCCAACCACACCAAGGTGGTGCTGCAGTGCTGGAGAGAGGCGAATATGCTCCTAGGATGGACGGGGAAACTAACCGGCAGGACCCCGTTGTGGTTGGGGGGATCAACTGCGAGATGTGGCAGCTTTAACTGGCTGCAAGGGGTGGAAACTGATAGGGATTGAATATTTGGGGGATGTCTGGAAAGGGGATTCCCCCGCTCTTTGAGTATCTACAGAAGAAATACAACCTCCACCAGCGACAGCAGTACCACTATATTTGCCTCGTACATGCCCTGCATGCACATATACATAGTGGCACTTCTATCCCTGAATACCCCCCCCCCCCGACGACAGGTTGTTGCTCGACCTTTGTAGAGAAATTGACCACTACGATCTATCACAAACTTATCAACAATGTACCTGACCCATAAATCTCTCTCAGAGAAGCTTGGGCCAAGGACCTTGGAAGTATAGATGATGAAGATTGGCTGGATGTGTTGCAGAGCCCTAGGAAAATTGCAATCAGCTCCCAATTCAGACTAGTCCAGTTAAAGATCCTACACCGCACCTACTATCCCCGCACCCACATCTATACACGGGGCAAGGTTCAGTCAGCGCTATGTGTCAGGGGATGTCAGCAGGAGGGCACCTTCTTCGTGTCCCAAACTTCTGGTAGTCATTGCTGATTCACAGTAGCAGTTGTAAACCGAGACTGCCTGCTGCCCTCATGCTAAGAGATATGAAGCAGCTTCAAAGGGGCACTCCCTCTAAGAGGCACATGTGAGTCACATCTTAGCTTGCCCAATCCTCTCCGTAAGTAGAAATCCAATTGCAGAACTGATTTTCTATGAGCGGTGGCTAATTATACTGGGCACACCAGAGGGGTGTGCTCATAGCTCTGACACATGGAAGAAGAGTCCCAACATCTTAGAATGGGCAGAGAGACTCATTATGGGATTGTTTAGTGCCAACCCCACAAGAAATAAGGTTATAGTATGTAAGGTTGCACTGTGGGATTTGTATCCCCATTGGCTGTTGATTCCTCCCCTCCCACAAACTGAACTTGCCCTAAAAGTGGCGCCCCTAAGATCCTCAGAACATTGCTGCTGGAAGTACTGCACCTACTGCACCTGTGGACCTCAAAAATAAAGGATACACCAAGGAAGACTGTACCTGTTGCACCTGCTAGGCCAAAAAAGGACTTCAGTTAGAGAAAGGCCATTCCTGCTGTATAACCAATGGAGAGAGACACTAAGGGCTGGATCTGCTCCCATTTTGGCCAAGTACCAGTGTGTTGACTCAAAGGGCTGTTTAACCCCTTAAGTGCTGCCGTCGGCCAACGGTCGTCGCGAGCACTACCTTGCCAGTGCCGCGCACGACCGTTGGGCGACGGGCCAGCGCTCGTTATTCGAACATTCAGCACTGGGTGCTGAACGTTCGATGCAGCAAAGGGGTTAAGCTCCAGGGACACAAAAGCTAAATAAGCACTGCACTGCAAAGTGCCCAGCTGATAAGCTTGTCCGGACTTGCCCTGTACTCTGCTGGTGTCAATGAGATATTGAGCATTAGTACCCTAGAGGTCCCTCTCAGGCCCTGAACTCTTGTCTACTGCTAGAGTGTACAATTTCTCACGAATGAACTGCAACTTGTGAACCAAAGCCAAAAGATAACTTTTTTAACACTTAAGAGCATATTTACAATTAAGTAACAGAGTGCTGCTTTAGCCTTCCTGGCTTAACGCCACACTCCACCACTTCAAAAACGCAGGGCTGCACAGTATTTACAACAATATGGTGCATTCCTGCAATTCCCCCTGCACTGGGACTTAACTTTGCAGCCTAGCACCAAAGCAGGAACCCTTGCACTATAGGGGAAGATTGTTTATGTGCAGGAAGCTATCGCTTCCTGCACATAAACAATCTTTAAATGACTTTTTGTAACTTGAATGTGTGCTGCTTAATGTAATTTCTCTTTTTTTTGTATTGTTCATGTGCAGGAAGTATCACCTTCCTGCACATAAACAATCAATGACAATTTGCTGTTTCTGTGTGTGCTGCACAACGCAGCACACATAGAAACAGCAAGAATAAGAATAAAGAATAAGGAATAAAGAATTTTTCCTTGTTTTGCCTTTTTAAGACCTGGTTTTCCCTGGTCATAATTTATGCGCTACCCCCTATTTACAACACTCTTGTAAATTGGTGGCAGTGTCAAAATCAATGGGTGTTGCAGTGGAACGCCCATCGCAACACCCATTGCCCTCCCCTTACATGCTAAGTGTAGCGTGAAAGGGTGCCTTATTAAAAAGGAAGTGTTAAGCCCCATTAAGTGGCGTAACACTGCCATGTACATAAGGCGAAGCCCTATCACCACCACAAAGTCACTGAAAGTAACATTGTGGTGGTGATAGGGGCTTGTAAATATGCCCCAAAGTCTGAGGATTATAGCCTTCTCCTACTTGCCAGTTCATTGGTAGTCTCAAACACCGTTGACTAACAGAACATGGTCCAGACTTACTCCATTTTTTAATTTGAACAACAAATAAAGTGCTCCTGCATAAGTGAGCACAGTCAGTGATGCACAGTCAAAAAATACCATCCAGATATAGAATTGGGCAATCAAATTGCAGGAGAACTCAGATTATGAGTGGAAAAAGGAAATGTAAATGGCTGTGTCACTTTACGATTGCATATGGTCTCAAATTTCATACAGAGATACCAAGGAGTAATTAGGAATTCCTTGAGAGCTGAACAAAACCAATCACAAAGCAGGAAGCAACTGTGCTAGGAAACGTCTCAGTCAATGCAGGATGCCTTTTTGACCATACTTCTATTTGCTCTTGCAGTGAATACATTCTCTCTGTTCTTATGATGACCCTCTAGTTACCATGGGTCAAAAAGGCGTCAACGAGAAGGGCAATGGAACCTAAAAATGTATGATGACAGGAAACCATCCACTTTTTAAATATATTTCTTTTTAACTGTGAAAACATATGTAATAGTACAATGTTATTTTATCGAGTCTTATCAATGAACTAATGATTTTTATCATTTCTCTTTATTGTATTGAATTAAAATGTATTTTCTTAAATTGAACTAGTTGTTTATTATTATTAACTATAGTTTGTTTGCCAACTATATTGTGCCAGTTTCTTATTTGTGTGCCTGGGAGCGTTACTTTGCATACAGTGTCACAACCCAAAATATACACAGCAACAGCAATACATGATTTTCCAGTCAAATGCTTGTCTTTCTGTAAAAAGGTGTATTTATATACATACACAAATTAAAATATGACATTCACAAAGAATATATAGTGGGCAACATGTATCAACCAATTTCGCCTTTGCAGACAGGACCATTCACAGAATCGGCCCATTTGGAAAGCATTAAAAGGTATTTACATGTATCATACCCTATTTTGTGATATGGTAGCCTGTTATCAAATCGTAAAATGGGTTAGCTATTCGGTATTTGGAAGGACCATGTTTAGAGTGTCCCTTCCGAATAGTGAATCGCAGCAGTATATATGAATGTTTTGTGACCATGAATGCGGTCATAAAATATTTCCAATTCACCACCAACCTCAAGTTGGTGGTAACCCATTCGCAATTGGGAAGGGGTCCCACAGGGACCCCTTCCCCTTGGGAATGGTGCCAACATTTATTTTTTAAGAGCAGTCACTGGTCCCATGGAAATGGAAATGGCACTATCACTTTACGATTGCATGTGGTCTCAAATTTCATACAGAGATGCCAAGGAGTAATTAGGAATTCCTTGAGAGCTGGACAAAACCAATCACAAAGCAGGAAGCAACTGTGCTAGGAAACATCTCAGTCAATGCAGGATGCCTTTTTGACCATACTTCTATTTGCTCTTGCAGTGAATACATTCTCTCTGTTCTTATGATGACCCTCTAGTTACCATGGGTCAAAAAGCCATCAACGAAAAGGGCAATGGAACCTAAAAATTGTTGATGGACTGTTTGTGTTGCTGAAATAAAAGTGCCAAAAATGGGTACAGCAAAATTGCTAAAACTTTTCTTTGTTACATTGCTTACTATATTCTATGACACACACAGAAATCCACTGTTTTCATCACTCACTGTGTGTTCAGTTGAGCACTGATTACCATATTTGTTGTTCAAACGAAAGAACAGCATACGCCCGAAACATGTCTGCAAGTGGCTCTTGTTTTTAAAGTAGCTCATGGTTTGTTCTCTTTTTTGAATGGTGATTCAACCATATTCTCTTTGATTTGCTTGTTCCTTGTTGGACCATTGTTGTACATATGGGTTGAGACCTTTTATTCCCAGTCAGCCGGGGCCCAACCACTGTGGATCCAGAGACACTGGGCCAAGTACCCCTTCAGATTTGGACTCTCAGTGGTATGCGGGTTTAGCAGTCAATGGCTTCTGGACGGGAGATAGACACAGAGGGTGAACACAGGATCACAACCCAAAATATACACAGCAACAGCAATACATAATTTTCCAGTCAAATGCTTGTCTTTCTGTAAAAAGGTGTATTTATATACATACACAAATTAAAATATGACATTCACAAAGAATATATAGTTGGCCACATGTATCAACCAATTTCGTCTTTGCAAACAGGCCGATTCACAGAACCGGCCCATTTGGAAAGCATAAAAGGCATTTACATGTATCAAACCCTATTTTGCAATTCGGTAGCCTGATAGCAAATCGTAAAATGGGTTAGCAATTCGGCATTTGGAAGGGGCAGGTTTAGAGCGTCCCTTCCAAATAGCGAATCGCAGAAGTATATATGAATGTTTTGTGACCATGAATGCGATCACAAAATGTTCGCAATTTACCACCAACCTCAAGTTGGTGGTACCCCATTTGCAATTGGTGGCAAAAAAATTTTTTAAGAGCAGGCAGTGGTCCCATGGACCACTGTTTACTCTTAACAAATTAAAAGAAAACTTTTAATTTTTTGTTTTTCAAATGCAACCCGTTTTCCTTTGAGGAAAATGGGCGACATTTGGAAAAAAAAAAGATTGCTTCATTTACAAGCAATTACGGACATGGAGGTCTGCTGACCCCAGCAGGCTACCATTCCACTGATTTAAGCAATTCCTAGGGAGTCGCAACTTTCGACCTACTTTATTAATATTTATGAGGTAGGTCAATTTGTGAGCCCATACAAATTGCTAAATAAAACTTTGGAGTTTCATACATTTGGAATAGCGGTTACCTAATTGCGATTCTCTGGAATTCGCGATCAGGTAGTCGTTAATCTAAATCTTGATACATGTGACCCACAGTCTCCTACAGTCGGGGCTCTAGTGCTTCATTGGTGGTTCCCTGAATCCTGCTGCTCTAAAGCTAGCAATGGTAGGTATTTCCTTTCCACTATAGGTAACATTCAGGTTAAGCCGCACAAGTAGCCCGAGTACCAGGAATCCTGGAGTTCCTTACATTTGGTCCTGCAACAGCTGAATGGTTCTCGATGCTTCTTCAATGTAGGGTAAGTTCCATGGTCCCTCCATTAGGTGGTGGGGTTATAAGGATTCATGTCCTTAGTCACATCTTACACCCACTAGGGTCACCACATTGGCCTTGCTCCTCTGGTGACAGTCTCAACCAGACCACACTTCTTACTTGGTCCTGGTGGCCAGATCTGCTTTTTGGAATCACAATTCTTCCTCTGCACATGGGCTCTGGCTTGATTGCCACAGCAGCAACCTTCATCGCCGCCACACCTGGCCTATGGGTTCACTGACTTGATTCCACACAAGGGCTACACCCTGAATGGCATCACAGCAATCTTCATAGCAGCCCCACCTGGCATACATAGTGCCTGTCTTAACACTTCACAATGACGATGGCCGCTTCGATACAGCAATGGTCACTGCTGATTTCACCCCAGACCTCCTCTTTCAAATGAGGTTTGCTGACTTTTCCCTGCACACAGGCAACAATCTGATTGGTGCAGCAGTCGTCTCCTCATACCTCACGACAGGGATCCACTTGCCAGGATTTCCCCACTGGACCTCACTCCTTCCAACACTTTCTTCTTCTTTACAGGGCACATTAGTCTTGGCAAGCAGGTAGGAGACTAGCAGCCCTTGACCCCAGTCCTGATCAGAGGCAGAAATCTTGCAGAGCTTCTCCTTCTTACGCCATGCGACTAACTGCTTGACAGTTGAGAATTTCTGAGGTCTCAAGCTTCCCTTCTTATAGTCCATTTTGAGACATCAAATTTGATATACAGCCTGAGTCTTCAAAGCTTATATTGGGGTCTTCTTTTTTTTCTTTTAATGTGCACTCTCCTCTGTTCGTTCTTCCTCAGATAGTATCCTGTCACAGATAGGAGTAAATTCAAATCTGACAGTCCCACAACACAGGGAATGAGAGTAACTACAGGTTCACACCTGGATTTCATCCACAGTGATATGTGCATCAAAAGGCTACCCCAGATTCTCAGCCCCGCTCATTATGATTCTCTGCCCAATGTCTTTCCAGACATGTTTCTACTCCCCTTCCTACTGACCTCACTCTGAATCAAAGACCATCCTTTAAAGTGTTTTAGAGAGCCTGGCCCGCCCTTTCTTCTGTGTGCCTCACACAACCTACAGGGATGCAGCAATACACACATCTATCTGGGGAAATTTCTATACCTCCTCTCATCCTTTTTCTCCATTCAGTCCTTGGCCTCCCAACATGGAACCCAGAGTCTTCTATCCATTACACAGTGCCACATCTTTTATGTACTGTACCGTTCACAGGCCCACATACACCCAACGCATATATATAATATACAAGAGCTGCACAGTACCGAATTAGCTCTTTTGAGAAACCAATTGATTTTTAAAGTGTCCCCACAGTTTTTGCACCTATTTAGTAGAGATTATGGATTTTTGACTCTGATTGTGCCCTGGGATTTGCTAATCAGACCCAGGGCCAGTGCTCCGTGTAAAAGTTGTATGGTAATTAGGTGTAATTATAATTGGTATGACAACCTCCCTGTAAGCCCCTAGTATATGGTAGGGTATGTGGGTTTGGAGGCCCAGTAGATTTAATGCATTTAAGCATTCACTGCTGTGTTGCCTGCTGTCATTTTAAAGGCAACTGTGCTTTGCAGGCTGCTTTTAAAATTTCATTCTATGCATATTTGCCTTTGGAATTAAAGGTACTTCCAAGGTCCTAAACTATCTTATTTATCTATAAATATCCCCCCTAAGATCTTCCTTAACTGCTCGAGGGGTTGGTTTCCTTTTAAGCATGAGCAGGGACATTTTATATGCCCTGCAGACTAAAAGAACTGCCAATTTTATTTTTCCCCATTGTGGTACATAGCTCCACAGGATAACATGGGAATACTTTAAGAAACTCATGGGCACATTCATCAATGTAGGCTTTTGTGATTCCTTAATTGCGATTAGTAAGGAATCGCAATTAAGGAATTGCAAAAGCCTATGCATGTAGGAATTGCTATAAAATTACCGATTCCCAAACATTCCTTAATTTCGACTCGCCAATTGCGAGTCGCAATTAAGGAATGCCTTTCCATGAGGCCCATGAAAATGAATGGGAAATTGCATGCACAATTTGCATGTACCAATAGGCACTCGCAAATTGCGCATCCAATTTCAAGGGTATCAAAAGGACACACTGTTGCACCCCTGAAACTGATCTGTGCACACATGTTGCGCACACACATGCCCCAAGGCATGTGTAACGTACAACTTTGAAAAATGCACTTTAGTTTTTTTTAAAGTTTTTGCAAATTACCATAAAGTTCAAACTGATGGTAATTGATGGTAATTTGCGGCCCCTATTAGCAAAATTGCTATTTGTAATTTCTTAAATTGCAGAAGCCCTTTTTGCGGGCACAAATGGCCAATTTTTGTGAATCACACCGTTTGCGCTCGCAAAAAAGGTTGTTTTTTGATGTACCAAAATCCAGCCTTCTAGCAGCCTCTACTGATTGGCCAGCCTTTGACAGGCTGAGCCAAACTGCTCTGATGAGATTTGAAGTGGCCTGCATTGAGACAAAGGACATCTGGTGGGAGGAGATCTGCAGCTGCAAAGCAGAAGTCAGGATGGGGGCGAAGTAGCTAAACCGGTCTTCAAAGAGGGAATGACAGATAGGACAGGACACAGACTCACCCCCACTTCCTACACCCCCCAGCCAGACAATAAGCTCTAGTAATTGAATTAAAAGAGGTTCTGGAAGAGGATTGTTAAAGAAAGATAGCCACATCAGTGGAATGGCTTAGCCAGATTTTAACCTCCAAGAGAGAGTTTCTCTACTTTGGATTTTAAAGCATAGTGCTTTATGGGGCAAGAATAAACCACACTTTGGATTAAGTTGTTTTACCTGAGGGTGGCAGCTTGTACTCCATTGGTCAGGGGTGATCCCCAGAAGCAAGGATACATATGGGAGAGCTGCCCATCAACTCAGATCCCTTCCTTGACCCTACAAGAAGAAGAAGGGCTGTCCTGCTGGGTTCTTGGACTGCACAAGAGAAGACTTCACTCATAAGGACTGAAACTGCTGCACACTTTGGTCTTCAGCACAAAAAGGGCTTTGCCTTGCTCTGGAGATTCAAGGAGTGAACACCCTGAAAGCAACATATTAAAAGAGCTCCACCTGCATCATCTCCACTAAGAAGAAACAATCTGGGCAGCATTCAGTGAACTTTAAAGAGTATGGCCAGGGGCATTGTGGGTCTTATAGTCCCAACTTCCCAAGCAGCAACTCAGAGATTCTGGAACCTTGGATTAGTGCTGTGGACACTCAACGGCCCAAAAGAAATGCCCAGCTGGATCCTTGAACTGCACAAAAGAGGACTGTATTCATAAGGACTGCACATCTTCACAACAAAAAGACCTTGCCTGTCTTCAAGGATAAGAAGAGAACTGCCTGATCAGCAACAGGCAGTAACGTGCCAAAAGGCCTACCTGCAACATCAACATTGAGGACAATTCCAGCTGACGAGCTTCACCTGGATTTTACTTGGTTTGACAGGTGCAGTGTGGGAGATTTAGTCCACGACCCCAAGATGCAAACCAAAGCTTCTGAATACTTGGCTGGTGATGTGGATCACTTTCTTGAACCAAGAAACACTTTGTGAAGTAATTGTTAAAGTGTTGTGTCAGGCCTGAACTCTTGACTTTGTCCCATTCCAGTGTGACCTTTGCAAACACTTTGATAGTTATTTACTTCTAAGCACTAGTTTTACTTCTAATCTTTAAAAATCATATCTCTGGTTCCCTACATTGGATTTTTTTCATTTTTGTCATTTTTGTGTCCTTGTAGTCATAACTATATGTCCTATTTTTAGGAATTGGTGTTGGATTTTTATTGTGTGTTGTGTCTTACTTTTTTTTATTGTACTGGTGTTTTTAAACGCTTCACACATCTGTCTCCTAAATTAAGTTTGCCTGCTCAGAGCCAGCTACCAAGGTTGGAGCAAGGGAACAATTTATTGAAACCTTGACTGGACCTTATATTGGGATTGTGGCTTTGTTACTAATAGTAAGTATCTACATAATTTACTAATAAAACACCTTCCAACATTGCTGTATTGTACCATGAACAGGCACACAAACACCCACCCTATGTACACCACACTTACACTATGCATAAATACAAAATAAACCAATGTAGGTCAAGAGAGATTTAAGCACACAGCAGCGGAACTATAAATGAGTGTGCCTGCAAGCCTCACTTCAGTGGCACAGGTGTTGATAAAGGACCTGTTCACTCCTAGTGATCACCGTGAGGTATGCTACCACCACAGCACTTGTGCTGCTTAACTCCTGGTAAAGGTAGTTACCTTCCACCCTATGAGGGTAGTGCTTTTAATGTCTCTCCTGGACCAAAAAGACTGTAATATGTGAGACTGGCCTGTACACCCATGACAACAAAAATCTGCATTCGGGATCCAGGCATCAGAAGAGTTGGGACGCTCAGGGCAGGGGCAAACATCCATCACCATGCAAGGGACTTTTCCATCCCAAAACATGTAAGTTACACAATTGTTTACGAGATGTGTGTGTGATCTAGATGGTACTCTTTGGATTAAAGCAGGATGAGATGAAGGATCATGCATATAACCATGATAAGATGAGCATCTATCTTAGAGGATTAATATTAGGTATGTAGACAATGATCTATGGAAAGTGCTTTAGTTAATGTATGGTTACCCCACATCACCCCAACACTCAAGGAACTGCAATGGCTTCTGCTCCAATCTGGATCACCTTCAAGATCATCTCCACTTCCTAGAAGGTCATGAGAAACAACATCCTGCATACTTGGCAAAAAAAATAGATCAATTGGGCAGCTCTACACAGGAAGCCTCGGAATCGTGAAGCAGGAATGGAAGAGATGGAAGGGTTAAAAAAAATAGAAAGCAGGCCTTCCAATCAATGCACCCAGAGTGTAAAAGAGCATCTGATTCAACATGAAAAACGTCCAAACTCATCTGGAGTGCCTGAAAAATCTGAAGATTTATCCCTTTAACCATCGCTTCCTCACGGTAATACTACATTTCCATTACCTCTTGCAAACACTATAAAACATTCCCTTGGTATCAGATCCATTGTTCAGAGCTCTGTTGCCTGCTAGTTCCGTGCTCTACAAGTAAAACCCATAGTTGTATGTATGAATTCATATATGTGAAATTTGTACAGCATGAACCCCGTTGAACGGCAGCAAAGTACTGCACATGGTAAAAGGTAAACATGTTTTAAAGGAGTTAATGGAAGGGTAGCAGGGGTCTGAGAAAAGAGGTCTGATGGTGCGTTATTGCAGTGTACTTACATGTGTAAAGTACTCATTTAGTATGTGGATTTATGTAGGCTAATCCCCCAAAAATATTTTCCAGATAAAGCTGAAACGCCTAGTAATACCTCATTCTTTATGTGGTTTGCATGTTCTCATACAAGACACCATATGCCACAACTTGAATCACAGTTATTTCTGTAGCACGTGGCAGGAACTCACATACTACTTGACACATACAATAGCAGTCACTTAAATTCTATTTTAAGCATACGCAAATGGCTCTCAGGCATGAGAGCATCACAAAGGCAACCATTTGCTAAATATGCAGATCTTTTTGGATGACAATCTTTCATTATCAAAGAACCATTATGATTATAATTGTACACAATTATAGGAAAAGGTAGTAAGTAACTCCCAGCCTAAGGACCACAACTATTTATATATATTCCTGGTAATTAGACTTCCCAGTGAGTCTCTACCATGGAAACATATATGCTGAATAGAAACAGAGGCACATACATAAAGGAAAACATTGAAAAGGATTGTTGGTGATGCTATGGGGGGGGTGGCTGTAATACGTCAATTTGGCTTAAGACAACTAAAACATTTGAAAATGAAAGCATACTTTAGAGATGAAAAACCACATACACATCTGAATATTCGTGCTACAAAACTTTATGAAGGGAAACTTTTGTGTGCCTGTGAAATTATTGAAATGCCTGTATAGAATCACATGTGGTGCGCGCAAATACACAAACACACGCGCACACACACATTCCCATCATCAAAAATACTTATTCCGGTGTATCCCATAAAACAAATGATTACATTTAAAAACTTTTTTTTTTAATTACACACTCTAGCAAATAAAATGTTATTGACAGAATTTTTATAATTTCAGTGACAGAATTTCATATTCCAAGCCCTGACACAGATACTACATCATCTCTCCGAATGTATACAATTCTAAATCAAGTATAATGACATGGATAAAGTGCATCAAAATTCATGGGTGTAAACTACAACAAAGTACCCATTTATTTCCAAGCATCATGACTGTACCTAGCGAAATGATACTTCAAAGGCACACTAGTACATGAACACCTAACAGAACTATCCTTTTCTCACTATAGGTATAATTATTTGAAGCATAATCGTCTAAAGCCTTCATTGAGAGGCCAGATTAATTGCGATTAAGTGTGATAAACTGATCACACATTTTGCAATGATGGTTTTCTGTGACAAACATCGGCAGGTCAAACAAATAAATATTGTACCAATTACCAGGCACTCGCAATTGGGGCCCATGTTATGGGAAAAAAACTGAAGAGCCCTAGTTATGAGTGACTTTAAATTCAGTCCCGTGCGCAAACACGTGCTTATGCACAATTGACTTATGAGTTCGGATTCAAGTACGTTTCAATCTTTATTCGATCTGGTTAAAATGATCATAAAAGCACAAAAAAAAATATTGATATGTTATACTCAGCAAATAATTCATTGTTGATCTTAAAATAAAAAAAACATTTTAGCAGAATCATTTCACATACTAAAAACTCTAAAATGAAGTTACCGCTTGAAAGTCTCAACATTCTTGGCAGCCACCCCTTTCCTCTTTCTCATGCAAGCCCATAAAAACATAGCTACCGAAAAGCAAACCAGGGGATCAGATAACGATTAAAAAATATATAATGCAACCCTGCATTGTTTAAAATTTGCTTGCTTTAAAATTGGGTTAAGGTAGTCATTCCTTTCTTTCTCATAGAGCCTGCAGAATAAAACTTAGGGCCTCATTGGGATTGCGGTTTTTCCGCCGGGCCGGAGGATGCGGAAAAACCGCTGCGGAGCCTTCAAAGACCCCCCGCCAGATTAGGATGGCTTGGGGGTCAGGAAGACCGTCCGCCGCTTTTCCACGGCAGTCGCCTTAAGACCGTGGTGGAAAAGCTCTAATATGGAGGCGGTGTCTAACAGACACCTCCAGCCATATTAGGATGGGGGTAAACAGATGCCTTTCCGCGGCGGCTTCTCCGCCGTGGAAAGGCACGTGGAGATTTCTTCGGGGGCCTGTTGCGGGCCCCCAGAGTGAAGGGGGGTGGGGGGTGCACATGGGGGGTACCTATGGTACCCCCCTGTATTTGCATGCACAAAGTGGCAGCACCACGCGGTGCCTGCCGCTTTGTGCATGCAAATGCGAAGCATGCATTTTTAACATTGCGGCGGATGCTGCTTCTAGCAGCACCCGCCGCAATGTTAAACATACAGGATGTGACCGCCAGGGTGGCGGTCACATCCTAATCTGCACGGAGGGACTGCCGCTGCCTCTGCGGATGGTCCCTCCTACTCTGGGGTGGCGGACGGACGAAGGTCCGTATGCCATCCTAATGAGGCCCTAAGTGCAGTTCAGTTTGTGGTGAAAAGTTATTACAGGGACATACACTTAAATCTCAGTGGTTATATATTTTTTTCTGGATAATCTAACATCAAATGAATCATGTTCATGTGGAACCTCAATAATATATTTCTGTGTAGCAGCCTGGTAACACTTACTAAATAGGAGTACCCTTCCTCTATTAATGGAGGGTTTTGATGATATATAAGAACTGCATTTTTTTTCTCTATGGTATACCTCTCACTTATAATCCGCCATCAGTAAGAACATATTGGTGATCTTTTGCTTAGAAACCTTTCTACAAGCCAGTAAGTCTTTAAACACTGCAGGAAGGCCGATCTCCTTCAGCACTGACTCCACGTAGCTGAGCCACCTAGACATTCTCCGATTGTCCTTGCAATCCCTCCGCCAAATTGAATGCCACAGGAGGATTGGGGCAAATTGTATTGAATCTGCAATATTAGGCAAACCCAATTCCAAATGTAAAATGTGATTTGAGAAAGAAAGAGTGAGGGTCACTATAGATTTGAAAAATGTATTCTCGATGGTTTGCAATGTAGTTGGCGCTGCCACACCCCAAACCCCAGTCTCGTACGTTATTGCCGCCTTTACTTTGGCCTGGTAGATGCTTTTTTTTGGTAGTTAATGTTGTGCGCCCAGTTTTTGGGTGAAAGATTTAACAGCTGAGGTACTTCTCTCCATTTCCAGCTTTCTTCCTTCCACCAACTTTGACCATGATAGCTCTTTGTCAAAGAGGACCCCCAAATAGGGGAAGGTGTCAACCACTGCTATTCTTTCGGTGTCCGCAAGTAGATACAGTATTTTATCTCTTTGTCTCGCCCCAGCTATGATTACAAAGGACTTAGATTGGTTTACCTTCAGATGTATAGAATCCATGAAGGAGACATACGCAGTTATAAAGCGTTGTATGCCAAGCCGTGTTCTAATGATCAACACTGCGTCATCCGCATAAGCCAGTATTGGTAGCAGTTGTGAATAAAAGATGGGGACATCCCAGGTGGCCACCGTGAGTGCTTCCTCAACTCAATTTGCGTATATGGACAAGATGAATGGGGCAAGGACGCAACCCTGCCTTACTTCCCTGGTGATTTTAAATGGACATGTGCAGTCTCTGTTTTTAGTATAGCGGACTGATGCCGCGGCATTTGAGTTTGGATTCATTGGAAGCATCTGATAGTTATCAGATGTGTTAAATAACCCAACATTCGTTACATTTCGGCAGTTCAAACCTGTTGAAATTTAACAAGGAAAACAATGGGTCTATATTACAAAAGTGCCATAAGGGCGCAACGGCTGTTTGCGCCTGCTTTTTGCACTGCCGGGGCACTTTGGTATTACAGAAGGGGCCGCAGACACTTGTGCGGCCCCTTCTATAACCCCTTCCATGCTCATGACGAGCTCAGCTCGTCATGAGGTAGCCTGGAGCTGTGCTCATGACGAGCTGAGCTCGTCATGAAACAATGGGAAAGAGGGGGCCTGCAGCACAGGAGGGGAATTGCCTTAGCAGCCATAGTGTTAATACCCTTAGCACTGTCGCACATAAAGGCTCCAGCGCCATCTGCAGGGGATGTTCCCTCATTTGCATGGGGCTGTGCCGCATGCAAATGAGGAATTCCCTTTGCCTCTGCGACCGTGCCGTAGTACGGTCGCAGGGCAGGACCAATGAAGCCCTCAGGAGGGGCACTTTCAGTGCACCGCCTGATGGCAACACTCTGGTGGGGGGACAAGTAGTCTCATGGACCCCTCGACATCCCCTAGCAGGTGGATGCAGTTACTGACTGCACCTGTATGCAATCCCGTATCCCTGGGGGCAGCACATTCATCATACCAGGATTCATTGGTAACTCCGGGTGCACCTGTTTGAAGTGCAGCCAACGCACACAATGGAAATGCACATATTGTGTAATTTGGCTTATGGTATTTACTGTATGATGCAGAGTTTGGTTTGTTTAATATCAAAATCTGTATGTTATTCTCCATAAACCTATAATAGATTTTATTTATTGCACCCGATAAATAACATACCCCATGGAATCGTTATTTGTCAGGGGTGATAAATAATGCCTCAACTTACAATCAGGCCCAAAGTGATAAATCGATTGCTGGTAAAATCCATTGCATGAATATTGAGAAGATTTTCTTGACAGTAATTTCATCTACCTGCAACCCAAGGGCATGTGCTCGATGTAAAATGGTAAAACCACATTTATAACAGAAATGTATCCTGGTAAATATTTGCCTAGGATGGTACTTATAAATAAATGAAAACTCCATCATTATGAGATTAAAATTGGCATCAACATTCAGCACTCTAACTGCTAGAGCCAGAAAGACCTATTACTCGACGAATAGTGTGATATATTTGGTTACTTTAAAAAGTGTTTTTTCATGAATAGAATATATGTAATGATTTAAGAGTGGATTGGATATTTTGTACCAACTCTGGATTCTTGCTTCTCTGATGAATTAACACACCCTGAAATTATATTGTGAAGTACCTGCATATTGATATGGTAATAAGCATCCCCACAATAGAATAGAGGGTAAAGCTGTCTGACCAGCTATTGATGGACATTAAGCTCTGTCTTAAAGACAATATGAGCGTTGACAAAAGAAGGCAGACAAGAGAGCCCCCAAAAATGCACACTTAATGCTAAACTTCTTGTTATTACACATTCCTAATGGATAGCTGATTTAAAGAGCACAAGCTTTGGTTTTGGCTTGACAGATTGGGTACATTTTCATGTATGAATCTGCTGTGATTTGAGATACTGTGTTTAGCAATGGGAATTAGAAAAGAAGATACTCAAATAATGTAATATTAACCTTCTCCAGTCTGGCACTATTTATGACAAACAATGTAGAACCAGGGCTGTTTTTGTGCTGGTTGCCCCTAGTGCTACAATGTTTATTGGCGTGACCCAATAATCTCCTTCCCCATGGATTCCCTCACTACCACCCTCTAACGGTGCTGGTCGTCTTCATAACCACAATCTCTAATATCCATCCCTGCATGCAGCTCCCTGATGACAGATAATAGCTCACTGTTCTATGTTAGGTTTTTAACTTATAAACAGCAAGTAACAAAAGGCTCTTTCTGACAAAAGCAGTAACCCACTGAACAATTTACATCATATGCAATGTTGCCTTCTGTGATGTGAGGCAACGAACGCTGCCGCAGGTGCTTTTAACTACATAAAGTATTTGAAAAAACAGCACCCCCCTCCCAAAGTTAGCGCCCAGCGTGTTGGCACCGGGTGCACCGCCTAGAGCAGGTCGTATGTAGAACCAACTTTTAATTAATTTTCAGGTCGTGTCTAGAAGCAACTTTTAAATAATTTTCAGGAAGATCCAAAAAGGGTGGAGCAGTGGATTTTCCCAGAAAGGAATCATGTTTTACTGAAACCAATCTAAGTCATTTGCAAAAATAATGTAAAGGAATTGTGTAGGAACGCAATCTTGACATACTCCTCCCACCCACTATCATATTTGATAATCCTGCTCTCCATTTGGACATGAACATGAACAGCAATATCAGAAAACGTATGGTCCTTATATTATTTTCCTAGGACCACTTATCTAAATGGATCACAATTAGTTTCCCGAACATATGCTCATATACAACCATTATGAATACTGATCAACAGTTTATAAGTATTTTCTTATAAGACTTTGGTATATACATAATTTCCACCTGTCACAAAGGCAACCATGAAATGCCCAGCTTTAAGTTTCCATTGTAAACTCCTATTAAGAATGGTGGCCACATTATAATATCATTGTTGGAAAGTGGGTTATTTCTAGGGGTAAGTATGCACCTACCACCAATAATAAGGACACCAACACGGTAAAGGGGTTCATTAGAGGTCTCAGTTATTTAGCCCTCTGCTCAACCCTTGGTAGCTGACAATGAGAAGTTAGGCCTAACATAAGAGACAGGAATGTAAAGCATTTAAAATCACCAAAGCATAAAATAAGTAATACATAACACACAATATAAATCCCACACCAATTTATAAAAATAGGAAATATTTTTATGAACACATAGACATAAAAACAACAAAAATCAAATGTAGGGAACCGGAGATATTAATTTTTTGAGCCTAACTACTTTACAGTGCTTAAAAAAATTGGCGCCACTCTGGGATATCTGGTCCTGCTTGACCAGGACAAAGTCAAAGTTTGAGGCTGACTGTGATAGAGCCCTGGTTCTTCCAAAGTCACTCAACCCTCCACAGCAGGCTGGACTCAGCGAGCGCCCCAAATTGACTTTCTGTGCGTTCTCTGTCAAATCCTGGAAGTCTGGCGCTACAGAGCTTTCTTTTGGACAAACCTGAAATCCTGGCCGGGTCGCGGTTGAAGGTAGTCAGCTTGACTCTTGATGTCGATTTGGTCACCTCATGGAGTTCTCCAAATGTTAGGAGTTGTTTCTTGGATGTCTCCTTGTAGGTTGAAAGTGTTTAAATCACCAATCGAAAGGAATTAAATCTCCTAGATAGTCTGTAGGATGTCTGGACCATAATTCCCACACTGCACTTGGCTAAGTCCTTAAAAGACCACTGGAATCACTCCAGGATGGGGACTCTTGGTAGAGATTATGCAGGTGGCCTCTTAACCTGTAGCTTGCAGGGCGTCACCTGCTTAATCCTTTTTGAAGCAAGGCACAGTTCCCAGGGCAGGTGCAGTCATTCAGAGGGCCGGCATTTGGGTGCAAATCCAGATTCCAGCAGGGTCGTCCTTTTTTCCTTGTTGTTTCACACAGCAGATTTGAGAGACTATGCATCTCTCACATATTTATTCAGTGTTCTGGGAAGACAAGCAGAGGGGCACCTCTGTAGAATGAGATGTTGGGTGCCTCCAAAAAGCATGACAACTTCTTCCAAAGTGTGGTATTTTCTGCTCCGACAAAGCACTGCACTTCCAAAATCCAACGTGGATGAGTTCTCACCAGTAGAGAAGAGCTGGCTAATCCAACCCACAGTGTGACTCATAGCCATTAGCTCTCTGCTCTATGAGCTCTGCAAATTCCTGCCCAAAGCCTGCCCCTGCTGGGGCACAGGATGTGCGGGTAGGTATGCTTGGCATTGCTTACTGATCTACTTTCTCTTTGAGCTTAGATTTACCTAACCCCTTCTTTATGACCTTCCCTTCTAAGCTTCAGCGCTCCCTCCATTAGATAACCTCTGCTCTAGTCAGGCCACTTATCACCTAATCAAAGCAGCCTAGTTAAGCTTGTGAAGGCTGACCAAACAGCAGAGACCACTAAAAGGCTGGATTTTGGCTTACTGAAGAGAACGTTCTATAACTTCTCTTCTGTACTAGTTATGATAAATTCAACAGTGGCAAGTTGTTAAATTTATCAATACCAATATTTTAAGTCGTTGAATGAGATCTTACTCTTTTCCTATCCCCCACACACCCTTTGCCCTTTGGGAATGGTTGTAAAAACATTTGTTAAGAGCAGGTAGTGGTCCCATGCACAACTGCCTGCTCTTAAAAAAAAGAAAACTTTTCTTTTTTTTATTAAATGCAACCAATTTTCCTTTAGGGAAAATGAGCTGCATTGAAAAAAAATGGATTGCTTCATTTAAAAAATGTTTTGTTTTTTTAGAGTTTTATATAACGCAAACTAGACCCGAGAAATCGGATATCAGAGCGCTTTACATGAGCACCAGTTTTGTTACAGAAGGACACATTCATTTTTTGTTAGGCACAGGGAGATTAAGTGATTTGCCCAATATCACAGGAAAATGAGCATTGTTGTCGAGACTTGAACCTGGTTCCCCAGCTTCAAGGCCGACCGCTCTAGCCATAAGGCTACATCCTCTCTTTAAAAGTAATCACGAACATGGTGTTTTGCTGACCCCAGCAGGCCACCATATGATTTTAGCGATTCCTAGGTGGTTGCAACTTGTGCCCAACCTCGTTATTAATAATGAGGTAGGTTGATTTGCGACCCCCTAGGAATCAGTATATGAAACTCTTGGAGTTTTCATACATTGGAATTTGCAATTATCTAATTGCGCTTCTCAGGAAATCGCAATTTGGTAATCTCAATTTCCAATTTTTATACATGTGACCCTTAGTATCTCAAATGGGGAAAATGCAATGAGCAGTTTTTTCCTCACCAGGTAACATAAAACATCTTTTAATATGTCCCTGCTTATAGTTACATGGCCTCTCACACTTTGGACATCTAAGGGATATCTAGGGTGTGCATAATATGTACAAATAAGGTAGATTATTACTTTTGAAATGCTCTTACCACCAAAGTCGAATTTGCACACAATTTATTTTTAAACACAGTATGCAAAGCGAGGCTGCCTTTAAAATGACAGCAGGCACTCAGCAGTGCACACATGCTAGTGCAGGAAATCTGATGGGACTCTAAACTTCCTTGACCTATTATCTACTAGGGAATTATGGGTAGTTTGAACCCCCTAACCCTATTATTTACTAGGGAGTTATTGGGTCTGCCAATAACTATAGTGAGAATTTACTTTTAAAGACAGGCTTCAAGGCTGGACTTGCTTTTAAAAGGACCGCAGGCACACAGCAGTGCACACATGCAGGTGCAGGAAATCTGCAGGGATTCTAAACCTCCATTCCCTATTATATACTAGAGGTTTATAAGTAGATTGCACCCTCTGACCCTATTATCTACTAGGATCCTATAGGGTCTGTCATTGCTAATTTTAAAATTACCCAATTGCATGTACCTTTTTAAAAATAGAATTTGCCCTGGGTCTGGTTAGTAGAGCCTAGGGTACAGTCAGAGTCAGTTACCACCAGTATCATTCACCAAATAATGCGGGTGAGCAGGGCAAAAGGATGACTTCTAACAATCATCACCAACATTAAGGGAGATGCAAACCATCATTGTTTTGGCAAAATGTTGCAACATTTCAGGAAAGTTAGTCAGCATTATGTGAAGTATGGTTTCCCGTGTCTTGACTGAAAGTTTGAGAAAAGCAAAAAACTCATGTAAAGAGATTTTGAAAGACTTTGGCATGGATACAATGAACATAATGCAATGCATACGGTCTGGAAATGTAACTAATTTCTGGAATTCTGCTGTTGTATTTAAAGTTGAGCCCAATTAAAATCTTATTTTTTTTGTGTCCAAGCCCTTCAGGCTTCCTATTTGAATAGGTCATACAGTACCCTTTTGATCTCTCATCTCTACCATGTTTTTTTAAAATAGAGTGAAATCTACTTCTGTTACTGAAACAAAACGCTGAATTATTGTTATCAGAGTTACAACTGGTTTGATTAGCACGCTCATTTCTTAGGATTAAATATGCTTCAAAATATGCTTCAAAATGTTGTACAAAAAGCTCAACAAAAAAATGACTATTCAAGAAAAGAGATTCATTGTATTACTTTAGGCTTTTATGAATTCTATTCCAATTTGCTGTGCAGTATACTAACTAATTAGTGCAATATAAATGTCTCCTCTGCTCTCTTCTTCTTAATGTCAATAAGAATTCTGGGGCAGATTTACAAGCACCCTGCGCCACCAGTATGTCACTGTTAGTGATGTACTGCTGGCGCAGGCGACTTCTCCATATTTTTCTCCTTGCAAATACATCCCCTTCAGAAACAGCTCTTTGCATTGAAGGTGCGTTCCATGGGTGTTGCTGTGGGTGTTCCCACAGAACAAGACACATCTCCAGATTTGCGAGAAATCGTAATTCTGGAGATGCATCTGAATGTTATGCCACCCTAGAGGTGGCGTAGCAAGGCGCAATGAGGAGAAATGTTTTCCTCTTTCAATGTGTGCTTCATTCTACAGCATAATTAAACAACAAGGGGTGGTGATGGACAGAGTTTCTGAATTAAGCAGAGTACTCTCACCCAGTCAAGAGATCAGGGCTAGATCCAACACCGTTTTTTAGCTCACTGCACCATCCCAGCTCAGAACCTGGCTATATGCAAATTAGTCTGTTCCTGTCCCAGTGCATGATGGGAACAGGGCAAACCAAACTACCAAGCCAATTCTTTCACTGGGAAGGAAACAAGCTTCCGGGGACCGGTTTCTGGCATTACAGCCGTCTTCGGCCCGGCTTGCTTGAATCCTGATGGTGCAATGAGCAAGGGACTCACATCTGAGTATACCCTTCCATGCTTATGGTGGACAAAATAATTAAACAACAAGGGGTGGTGATGGACAGAGTTTCTGAATTAAGCAGAGTACGCTCACCCAGTCAAGAGATCAGGGCTAGATCCAACACCGTTTTTTAGCTCACTGCACCATCCCAGCTCAGAACCTACAGCACGCATAGAAAGAGGAAAATGCCAGTAGTGACTGTTTTTGTGTAGGAAGGTGCCCCTTCCTGCACAAAAATAATCTCCCCACGACGCAGGCATACTTTCACTATGTTGCAAGGGGGCCTGCGACAGTGCATGGTTGCAGTTTGTGCACAAGCGCAGGGGGAAGCACAGAGATGCAACATATTCTTGTGAATATGTTTCATCCCTGTGCTACTAAAGTGCTGCTGAGTGGCGCAGATACTACAGGACAGGACAGGATAGATGACCTCTTCTGAATTCAACGCCTGCGTCTCACCCCTCTTTGACACTATTTCCTCCTCGATTCTTCCACAATCTTCTTCTAATTCTATTACCTCCTTGATTATTCAGCGATCTTCTTCTAATTTCTATTTGCTCATGAAATTCTAAGTCTGCTTCTTTTGGTATTCAATCAGCATTCGGACAGCATCTCGGTCTCTCAGCATTTGATTGCGACCCCGACCTACTAAACTACCCCAGTTATACTTTCTTAATGGCATGTAGCACCCCTAAATGATTCAGCTTTATGAATCTCCTGTTTCTGATTGGACAAGCTAAGGGAATGATTATCACACCATGCTAAGTTTTCAATATTTCCTTCAGCCTATTGTTTGAAGTTCCCGCTCATTAATTTTTTCTCCCATGCTTTATTTCCCACCTGCATTTGCAAACTTTATCATCAGCAATGTATCCAAATTTCAGTCGTCCATTGATTCTTCAGGATGTACATCTGTTTCCCAAGACATGTCCCCAGAGCGTCCTTGGACAAATTTCAAGCTTCTAAGTCACCGGGTAGAACTTGTCATTTCCACGCATGCGGGTAGACCCATGTGGGTAGCTGACTTTAGTATTTCTCAGAGGCCCAAATACGCACTAATAGAGAAGTCAAAAGGGAGAGTATTAGTTTCAAAATAAAATGGTTCACTGTATACCACCTACTTCTACTCTAAACCCATTTATATATAAAGACTTTTTATGCATTAGCTTTTAGTATACAACTCATTTTAAGTTTCAGTAAAGCAGATGCTTAACACATGAGTTTCCCTGCGGCCATCTTAAATGCTAGTGTGCAGAAGCAAACTTTTTCCTCCAAGCATTAAGACGTCATACTACGTAGATGCAGTTGACGCATGCGCAATACAGTTTTGCATGTTAACAGCCATCTTTAATCACATTTGGGTTACTTGTTAGTAAAACACATAGGCAAGCTTCCCCTCTTTACTAAGTATGTGAAATATGAAATATAGTGCATATTAGTACAACAATATGAATGTATTATTTTGCTACAGGTTTATATGAGAGGATTGCGTCCGAGCAAGTCTCTTTTATATGAGTCCTTGCTCCATCAATCCCCTCTCTGATGGCATTTATGCCATCATAAACTACTCATACCCAACCAGATGCCTACTTTAGCACATCTTAAACCCTTTTCCTGTCTTTTTGATTTCAACCTTATCATTGTCTTTCATATTTCTCATCTTCTTGTATAGTCAAAGTCAAAAACCACTTTATTCGATTTTGTTAAAAATCATAAAAGCATACTACAACAATATAAAATCATTCCAATATAAAATCATTCCAATTACACATTTTACAATTTCATATAATGCAATGTAGTTAAAAACACATTTTATATAAATTCCATATTGTACAATTCAATTTTAAAAAGATCATAAAAAACTTATGTGCAAAAAGAGCCAGAAATATTTTAAATCATCCCAGTCCCCGATTGTTGGGCTTGTGCTTTCCTCCTCCTAATTCGAACTGCAGCCACAAGATAATTTGCCACACTAAACATTACTAAGGGAGAATCAAGCATTTGTAAGAACAGAAAAGCGGGTTTTGCTTGCAGGAACGCTTTCTCCTTCAATAAGGGTAACAAATACTTTCTCCTTGGAACTTGATAAAAAGGGCAAAACAACACAAGGTGTAAGTTGTCTTGTACGGAAAAATTATCACATTCGCATACTGGTGCATCCTCAAGTTTGCACCAACCCTGTCTATCACAAAGTACCAAATATATCTGGTTGAACCTAAACTTAACCAGGAGCCATCTATGAAATGGGATATTAACTAAAGCAAGGTACGGTTGGATGGCAATACATGTAAGAGTCATATAATGTGCTCTAACCGTAGGTTTTGCTAACTGGAGTTGTTCTCTCTCCAAAGTCTTGAGTCTGCAAAAATTCTCTTTGACCCAAGCTAAGTCAGCTTTTTTTAAACCAAGCGGGGAGGAGAAAATCTCCGGGCGTCCAAGTTCTTTCGAGCACTTATTAATGTAAGCCAGCCAAGCGATATCTTTATGTTTATCCAATTTTAAACAGTCCAACAAAATTTTGTGGTTAAGACTTAAGTTGTTGTTGGTCCAAACTCTTATCCATAATAGAATAGGAGCCATGGAGAGGATATCTGTGATATAACAAACTCCAAGCTCCTGATGGACAGAAAAAGTGGCTGTTGATAAGGGGAGTCCTAACACAGAGCATAAAAACTTATTAACCTCTGTTTGAATGGTTTCAGTTTTTACATAACCCCATAATCCAGCTCCGTATCTCGCTATAGCCAATGATTTTGCCCTATATAAGGCTAAAAGTGCACCACTTGGTTTCCCCCCCAATCTCCTTGCGAAACTTAAGATTGCATTTACAGAACTCCTTACAGCTTTGGTCTTTGCTACTACCTGAGGGGTCCAGCTACCCTTGGTATCAAAGATTACTCCGAGGTAAGTGAACACTTTAACATTGCTGATCACTTCCCCTTTGCAGTAAAAGGATTTGGTGTTATTTTTTGCTGCCCCAAAGACCATAACATGAGATTTTGCGTTGTTAACTACAAGGTCAAGAGAGGACATAAAATCACTAAATGCATTAAGAAGTCTCTGGAGGCCCAAATGTGTCCTAGCTATTAAAGCAGCATCATCCGCGTACAGGAGCACTGGGATGTGAGTGTCTCCTGCACGTGGAGTGTCCACAGATGAAGCCAAAAGAGTTTTTTCCAGAGAATTTATATACAATGTGAACAGCATAGGGGCAAGGATGCAACCTTGTCGCACACCCCTGCCTGATTTAAACCACGCCGTACGATGCCCCTCTTGATCCATTCTAATGGAAGCCTTAAGATCTTTATGGAGTTCAGCCAAAAAGTGAACCAGGGGGGGGTCCAATCCCATCTGTAACAGCATACCCCACAACTTAGCTCTGTTCACTAAATCGAACGCTGTAGACAGGTCCATGTATGCAACAAAAATAGTCCCTTTTTTAGCCTTCGTATATTTAGCAATTATCATGTTCAAGTTCAGGCATTGGTCCTCTGTCCCTCTGCCTGACCGGAAACCATACTGGGCATTGGACAAAATGTTATTCTCTGTGGACCATTTGTTAATTTTCTCCAGTAAGACTTTTCCCAAAATCTTCATGGAGGAATCCAACAGAGATATGGGGCGATAACATTTTGGGTCATTTCTTACTCCCTTTTTAAAAATTGGTACAATAATTGAACATGCCCAAGTATTTGGAAAGCCCCCCTTAAGCACATTGTTATAAACATTCGTTAATACAGTTACCCATAGCTCTAGATCTGATTTATATAAGTCCAAAGGGACCCCATCGGGTCCTGGTGCTTTGTTCTTGGCGGACCCGATTATAGCGACCTTGACATCATTTTCAGTAAAAACAACCGCAGGTTGCAGATCAGTGTTACACGGTAAACAGAAGCTTTCATAAAGTAGATTGCTCCCATAAATAACTGAAAAATGGTTAAGCCAATCTGACTCCGGTATATTGGCCTCAAGGTCTGTGTTGCATGTTTTAGCAAATAGGGGGTTATTTACAATGGACCAAAATTTAGAGCTGTGTTTTAAGGTGGTGGAGTCCATTAAAGCATCCCAGGCTTCTTCTTTGACAGCTTTTTTTCGTATTTTAACCGCCTCTGCGTATTTTTTCCTCAATTGAGCTATCACTTGCCTGTTTCTTGGGGAATGTTTTAGTGCAGCTATCAGTGCAGAGTGGGCTTTTGAACAGGAATGGTCAAACCAGCCGGAGACTGGAGCGGGTCCCTTTTTAGGGCTAAGGGTTAATTCTTTCTCCACCTTCAAGCAAATAGCCTCAAAGGCGGCAATAATATCTTTGTCCTCCCTCGCTGGGTCCCTGCAAATCTGAAATTCCACCGCCATTTCATGTTCAATGAGATTCAAAAAGTCTTCAGGGCAAACTTTGCACCATTTTAAACGCCGCCCATTATCTTTACTCTTAATGTGTTTCACAGAAGTGGATATCAAGACCTCCTTCAACAATCCAAGTGATCCATCCAGCGTTAGACACACCGGATTGTGGTCGCTAAAGCCACTTTCAATGGCGTTATAAAAAAGGACATAGTGGAGAAGCCCTGGGGACATAAAGATATAATCAATGATGGATTCACTACCCCTTGCATTGTAGGTTACCACCCGTTCATTGTGATCAGCAAAACTAGGTTCATAAAGATCGTTAGCTGATAACAAATGTTCCATAGAGGAACCCTTCGGGCTGTGCTCAAAATGGGGAGGGGTCGTAAGATCAGGCCCATCGGGATCTTTAATCTGACAATGTAATTCACATAAGTGAACATTAAAATCACCCATTAAAATAATTTGAACAAAAGTGGTTTGTTTTGACATGTAATCCTCAACAAATAAATTTAAACAATCTAAAACAGAGTTTTGAGGGTCACCCTGCGGAGAATTATAGCAATTTATAAGGAGTGTTTTATTTTTGTCTAATTGACATATTTCTACCAGTTGAAAATGGTATGAGGAGCTATGAATTTCTCTCACCCTCCCAGCTATATTGAGGGATACTAAGAACATCAGACCGCCAATGTCCCTTCCCGCCACGGAACACTGTGCTTTTACAAAAAAGGAAGAATAACCATCCAGCCAAAAAGAGTTGTCCCTGGCCCATGTTTCCTGCATGGCTACAATATCGTATTCTTTCAGCTTACCTAGCCAGATTGGGTCATTTTGTTTTGCACGTAAGCCAGCAATGTTCCAGCTCAGAATCTTAATGTTTCTATTACCTCCCTCTGTTGTTGCCTCCCCCACATTTGGAGCCACATTACACGGGGTAAAGTTAATAACTGAATTACAGGGGGTTGGGATGTCCGTAAGGGCATCCTGTGTAGTAGCTGAACGGTTAGTTAGCACAGGATCTAGTCAGTCCATGACGACCTGATTGTCAAGAACCGCAAATCTATTTGAAAGAGGCAGGTTGTCTGGAAGTGTACTCATTACCGGTGTGGCGACACCACTACCCCTAGCCTTTTGAGTCACCCATTCATTTCCCAGCTGCTGGAAATTATGGTTGCCCTGGTGCCCTGGATTGTTGTTTAACTGGGGCCTACCACGCCCAGCCCCGGTTGGCCTGGGTGTGGGGGGGTAGAAAAAACCCAGTGGCATAGCGCGCACACCTGTACCAAAAGGATCTAAAGGGGACGCATCCCAGAAGAGTCGGCTAGTGACATCACGCGATTTAAAATTTACTATGACACAGTCACCCGCCACACATTTCTTGGTTTTACCAACCCAATTGACCCTTCTACACATCAGTATATTTGCTGAGATGTTGCTTTCACCCGTGCAATTTGTATTGCACCACTTTTCTGTGTGGTTACGCAGCGTTGCATGATGTTCTACCTCCCCCGCACCTAATTTAGGTACGTTAACCAGGACAGCTACAAAGGGTGTTGCATCAGGAGGTAGGTGTACTGGAGGCACCCTAGACTCCTGGACTCCCAAGGGGCATGATGGCCTAGCCGCTACAGATGTATTCAGTTTAACCTGGTTTGGTGTAGCTTGTGGTATGGGTGTGTATCTACCATTTACAACTTTTCCTTTAACTGGTGCAAGGCTTTCTGTTAATATGTTAATTACTGGGTTACTTGGTGGGTCAATTTCTATGGGTACTATGGGTACTGAGACAGGCGGCTGAATACTCAATGAATTATTAATGCGTTCACATTTGATCAACAAATTATTAACACAGTCCCTCAATGTCTCTGTAATGTCTGTTGCAATTTGGATTAGGGCTGATTCTAGCCTCTCAGTAAAAAGTTTTTCCAATATTTCCATAAGACCCTCCTTAGTAACAAAGGAGGCCTGCTGCCCCCCAGGTTGAGTGTTGGCCACAGTTTCATCCACACTCCCAACCTCATTACTGACAGGTTTTACAGAAATAGGCAGTTCTGGGGAAGGCAGGACTGTGGGAGTCTGTGCCAGATTAGTCCGGCACGCTTCAATTATGACCCTCGGCTCCAGTGGTACACACCTAATGGGCGAAGAGATTGTAGGGCTACTGCTCCCAGATGCATTTTCCAGCGCCAAAGCGCGTTCAGAAACTGCTATCTGGGTGGTTAGTTCGTCCACTTTGGAAGTCAAATAAGTGAGGATACTGGTTGTGTATTTCGGCACCTTAGCATTAGCCTCGCCTGCCGCCGATGTGTTCAGTTTGCGCTTACCCATGGTGAAAGGGACGTGGCCCGTCCCGTCCCTGGTCGTCCTTGGACGGCCTTAGACGGCCCGCCCTCTGCCCGGGCTCCGCCCGGCGTCGCCCGCGCGCGTCCCGCGACGCGGAGGGATGGACTGTGCTTTGTAGCGCCTCCGGGCGCGAAGACAGCGGGACACAGGAAGTTGCCGCAAAGCCCGCTGGGAGCTGTAGTCTCCAGCCGCTCCTGGATGGACGTTCGCGGCGAGACCAACAGCGTTGCCAACCCAGGGGCAGGAGCTGCGTGCAGGCGTGTGGTCCGGTAAGTGCGCCTCCTGGACTGAGACCCCCCATCTTCTTGTATAATTCTCCCTTATTTCTTCATGTATCATTTCTTCATACTTTCTTTTCTTTCCCTGTCTGCTTACCTCATACTTTCTTTTCCTGTTACAACATTTGTACCATATTAATATTACTAGAAGTATCATTGTTATTCTGAGTATAGGCAGTATTATTTGAGCTACAACTCCTTTACCTAGGTTTGCAAACCATGACCCTATTGAAGTTAAACTATTTGTTCATCTTTTCCATACATTATCAACTTCCAGTGGTTTCAAGTCTTCTTTCAATTTTGTAATATTTTTTAATTACCCTCCAATTTCTACACTTTTATCAGAAATGTAAGTGCAACAGTGTTGGGCTTTCAGCATTTTATAGACTCTTCCCTCTTTTGCCAATAATATATCAAGGGCAAGTCGATTTTGCAAAACCATTGATCTGATCGCAACCATTTCTGTATTGATCATCAGGAAACCTCCAGCAGTATCAGTTGATAGACGATTAACTACTGGTGATAATTGACAAATTCTTTGCTATTTCAAAATGACTCCCTCTGAAGGTATCAATGCCCTAAATATGTCTCCTACTGTTTCAGAAAAGCTAGCTCTTTTATTATGGATTAGTTGTTTTCATTGCTTCCATTGATTCTTTTCATATGGTAATCTTTAGAGAACAATATTCCAAAATAGCAACTCCAATACCATCTTGCGGGTAGCTTCAAATAAGCTTTATTCCCACATACATAATAAATTCCAGGAAATACTGGATCAGTTCCCCCTTTTAGTCCCCAACCTCCAAGAATCAGGGAGTTATGTTCACACTCACATAGTCAGTCTTTAATCTATGGAGACAGATTTTTCCTTTCTTTTCAAAATCTAGAGACATTGCAGCGTAAGTCTTGCTAGGTGTATAAATTCCTTCTTTTTCCACCCAGGTGGAATATGACCTTTCTGTTCAACTGCTTTCTTCTGAAAATCCTGTCTCCTTTCTTCTGCTAAATTCAAAAATATATTTTCTTCTTCTTTTAGTGAGCCAGTTAAATTATTCTTATGAGCTTCTGCTATATCTATTGTCTATTGTGCTAGGAAAAATTCACCCATAAACTGTGCAGCTTGATTACTAAGCACTGGATTCATATTCTATTGAATAGGATCTCCAGAAATATCACATCTAAATTTGAATATTAATACTATATTTTGCCTGTTCTATAAAATAGACTTGTTAATACACTTCATGATATTCCATGTGTTAATGGTAAATGGTGATATGTAACACCTTCTGCTACTGAAGCTGGTAATTTCATGCATACATAACAATCACTTAATTCCATAGTGTCTACATACTTGAACAATAACTTGGTGAAAACGTTTAAAGCAGTGTTATTATCTGTTACTGTATGATGTATTTCTGACTCGTCTGATGCTTCTAATTGTACTGTACATCCTTTTATTTTAGCTAATTTTCTATTAATGTCTGTATTATTTTCCTTCTCCACATTCATCAAGTAAGGCATTGCTATTGTTAGAAATAACCATACTACCATTACTAATACTATGCTACATATACATAATCTATAACATTTCATTAAGCAATTTTGTTTAGGTCTTTCAGCAACTCTATCTGTAGCCATTTTAAGAAGATTTCTCTTCTTTCTTTTACTTTATTTCATAATTAGAATTTTCCTTTAGTAAATCAAGGGGGTCCCACTTCTCCTTTGTCAATCTGTTCAGCAATTATTTGTTTGTCACTTTCTTCATTTAAATCTAATTTTTCAAATTATTCAAGAATCACATAGGTCCATTCAGGGCCTTTGAATTTATTATTCAGTTTCTGACTCTTCGCCTTGGTTTTTTAATTGATGGTCCAGACTGACTTGTGACTTCATTCACTTGTGCAGGTTCTTCATTTATTGTCTTTAACTGATATTTTAATCTTTTGACATAACTAGGCCAGTTATCATCTTTTCTTACCCTTTTACTTTTCACTGTACTTTCACTGCCCTTGCCTCTTTCAAGAGCTATTTTATTTTTGTTAAGCTGTGGCACAATTTGATTTTCTTCTTCTTTAGAGCCCCTCTCTCTCTGACCTAGTTCAGGGCATATTTTTGTAGCACCATTCACCTGCACGTGTTCTGCTACTCCTATCTGATCATGTTCAGGTCTTTCTTTAACTCTTTCTTCTTCTTCTTGAACTTGTTCTTCTTCTCCTAACTGGTCCTGTTCTGGTCTTACTGCACATTGCTTGTTTTCTAGCTGTACGTGTTCTTCTAGTACTACCTGTCCCTCCTCAGAGTTGTGAATATTTTGGTTCACCTCTTTCTGAGTATTTTTATCTTTCCTTATCTGTTCCTGCTCAGGGTCTCCAACAATCTCGAATTCAATTTTCTGAGCTTGTTCTTCTATACCTATCTGGTCCTGTCTAGTTTCTCTCCTTTCTAATCTTGTTCTACTTCTAGTTTTGATATTCTCATCAAGTACGTCAACCACTGGTGTCCAATTTTTCTGACTTGTGCTTGGTTGTTCTTGGTCAGCTACTTCAGAGTCTGTTACAGTAGGCTCTTCAGCTGCACAACCTTCAGCACCCCCAAATATTGGTATCAGTTGTTGGTTTGTTTAATCAGGAGCTGGTACATTTTTGGTATGACTAGCATGTATCCATTTGGGCAAACCTGAACATTTCACTGCTGTTGTTGTAACCAGTATGACCAGTTTTGGTTTATCTCACCTTGGTGCTAGGCACGCCTCTTGGGTGTGATTCTTCACCACCACCCAGTCTCCAGAATTGAGATTATGTTCTTGATCAGGCTGTCTGGCAACTGCGTCTTCTCCAATCTGATGAGAGACAGAACGCAACAGGTCAGCCAATCTTTTACAATAGCCTAATACCAGATCATCAGTTATACTTAACAGTTTATGTCCTGGTATAAAGGATAATCTCATTGTTCTTCCCATGAGTATTTCATGAGGACTCAATCCTGTGTTTCTGTCTGGATTATTCCTGAGTCCCATCAGCACAAAAGGCAGTGCATCTGGCCAACACAGTGGTGTAGATGCGCATACCTTTGCCAATCTTAATTTTATTGTGCCATTTAATTGTTCTACCACTCCAGAAGCCTCAGGACTGTAAGCACAGTGCAATTTTTGTTCAATCTTAAATGCTTCACAGATCAAACAAATCATTTAATTATTGAAGTGAGATGCTCTATCTGATTCCACAGTTACTGGAAAACTGAAGCGTGGAATCAGTTCCCTTAACAGTAGCTTGGCAACTGTTATACTGTCATTGCTTCTCATAGGACATGCCTCCACCCATCGTGAGAATAAGCATACTATGACAAGAATGTACTTTAATCCTCTACATGGTGGTAACTGAATAAAATCAATCTGCAACCTTACAAATAGCCCCTCTGCCTTTCCAACCCTTCCCCAATTGACCACTGTTTTCCTGCCTGGGTTGTTCGGTTGACAAATTAAACATCTCAGGCACAAACTCTTTGCTACAGTCCTAAATTTTGGATTATACCAATCCTGTCTAAAGAGTCTGATCATGGCATCTCTTCCTATATGGGTATCTCCATGGTACATCCTGGCCATTTGTGAGAGTAAGCAGTCTGGCATGACTGGCCTACCATCTGTATAAATCCAGACGTCATCTTCTACTCTCCTGTGACACCCTGTCTTTAGCCAACCTTCCTTTTCACTCACTTCTAACTCATCCTGAAAATGTCGTACTTCATCGCATGTTTCTAATGCTGAGATTAGCATAAGTTGGCATCTGATTCCACTCGTCTCAATTTTCTTGTTTACTGCCAATTTGGTTTTAGCACAGTACTGGGCAACTTGGTCAGCATATCGATTACCAACAGTCACATAGTCGTTTCCGACTGATGTGCCAAACACTTGACCACTGCCACTTATTTTGGTAATTGTAAGGCTTCTAAAAGCTCTTTCACAAAATTTCCATTTTTGATAGGAGTTCCTGAAGAAGTCAATAAATCCCTTTGCATCCAGAGTTGGCCAAAGTCATGCACAACCCCATAACCATACTGACTGTCAGTGTAAATGGTTATTCTCCAATTTATCCCAATTTTGCATGCCTTAATCAAGGCAATCAATTTGGCTTCTTGTGCAGACTTAACTCCTGGTAAATAGGATGCCTTGATTATTCCAGCCAATGTACAGACAGCGTAAACATCACTAAACGCTCCTTCCTCATGCCTCATGCACTAGCCGACCACAAAAAGCTCGTTTTCACATTCTTTCAGATTCTCCTCCTGTATGTCTGGGCGAGGTTTGGTGCAATATTCTGTAACTGCTAGACAATCATGTTCAACGTCATCCCTCACCTCTTCTCCATGGACATCAGGTAATAGGGTAGCTGGGTTTATAACTGTACATCTGAATACAGTCTCGTTTTATGCACCCAATATGATTCTTTCATACTTAGTCATTTGACTTGGAGTAAGGTACTGAGTTCTTGTTCTAGTTTAAAGAATTTCTACTGAATGCGGGACATAGACCTTTACAGAATGTCCCATCACAATGGACTCACTTTGTTCCAAACTCGTAGAAGCAGCAGCTACTGTTTTCAAACAACTAGGTAAAGCTGAAGCCACAGAGTCCAGCGTAGCAGAAAAATATTCCACCAGACATCACATCAACCCATATTGCTGAGTTAGTACTGATAAAGCACAATTATCCAGTTCACAACAAAATAATGCAAATTATTTTGTATAGTCTGGCATACCAAGCGCAGGGGCTTTGCACAAACAATTTTATAATCTTACAAAAGCCTCCATGTTGTTATAATTCCATTCTATAGCGTTTTTTGCTCGTTTTCTTGTCATTTGTATGAGTGGTTTGGACAGTAGGGAAAATCCTACAATCCATTGTTTACAATACCTTACTACTCCAAGTAACATTCTGATTTTCCTTTATGTTTCAGTGACTGCATTTGTTTTATTATTTTTATCCTTTCAGGTGTCACTCTTCTCACTCCTCTTTCTAATTGATGTCCCAGATATTTAACTCTTTTTTGACAAAATTGTAATTTCTCTTGTGACACCTTGTGTCCTTCATCAGCCAAATGATTTAACCATGCAAAGGATTTAGTGACACAAACATCTCATGACTTTGATGGCACTAACAAATCATAAATATATTGGACTAGAACAGAATGTTTAGGCATTACCAGTGTTTCCAAACACTATATCAGAATCTGATTAAAAGGGCTTTCTGTGTACCTTGAGGAACCAGATTCCACACATAGGGGCTCATTAGGATGGTGGGCGGACTTTGCCCGCCCGCCACCTTCGCGGAAAACCGGACCGCCCGCGAGCTGAGCAGCGGTCCGGCACTGCATATTAGGATGCGCCCGCCACAGTGGCGGGCGCATCATGCATTTTTAACATTGTGGTGGGCGGTGCTCTCAGCACCACCCGCCACATTGCTAAAAATGCATGTATGCATTTGCATACACAAAGTGGCAGGCACCGCGCGGTGCCTGCCGCTTTGTGTATGCAAATGCAGGGTGGTACCACAGGTACCCCCATGTGCAACCCAACCCCCCTACGCCATGGGGGCCCGCCATCCCGCACTCCATGGCATTTGATGTAGGAATACTGCTGGGTTTGGCTCTATCGGACCACAAGGTACGAGAATTTTATTTATCGCAAATCCTGCACTATTCTATATTTCCCATTAGGTTTCTCAATGCCAATTATAGGTGAATTACAAGGACTGCTCATTCTTTCCTTTAAAATGCCTTGTTCAATCATTCGTTCTATTTCAGCCATGACCCCTTTAATTTCAGGGATCATTCCTTATTGTCTCATATTTAGGTAGACTGCACCTTCTTTCACAGTCACTTTTACTGGATCTACATCTGCCATTAACCCTACTCCTTTACCAGTAAAATCCCACACTGCCGGATTTACTGTCAGTTTCAATTAATCAGGTATGTCATCTTTTGTCATCATTGAATACATCCCTTCTACTTCTGTACCTTACTTTGCTATTATTGCTAGCATTATTTAGCAAATACCATCTTCATCAGGGGTCTGAATTGCAACACCATCCGGTGTACAATAAATTGTGCAGTTCATTTTGCACAGTAAATCTCTGCCCAACAGGTTTACCCTACTGGAATCGCATACCACAAACTTGTGCATTTCCCTAAAATTTCCGATACACACTTCCATGGTTTCTGTGACTGGAGTTCTAATCTGCTTATTGGAAACACCTACCACTGGATTGCTTCTCCCGAGAGGGGTAGGTTTGGGATGTCTGCTGTTCTCACAGTAAAATGGGTAGCACCAGTATCCAAACAATATCTCGGAGCTCAGAGGGAATACGGAAAGGGTCGCCCTCCACTCAAAATCTACAATACAAATAAAGACCCAGTCCAATGGCGTACAAATATATCAGTGACTCAAAAGGAAGGGGGTCCAAATGTCCTGCTCCCCACTACTCTCTTATACACATTATAAGGAGGTAATGCACTGTACTCCGCCCACGTTAAAAGACCTGTTCTCCCGGACAACACCACAGAACACCAACAGATAGTGAACCAAAAACGAAGTTGGTCACAAAAGTCCACACCAAATATTGTACTATACTCTTAGTAGAGGAAAAAATGTGCGAGAAGCAAATGACCCCTCATGGAAACACCACCATCGGGGTAACTGGTATGCAATTTCCAGACAGGCCCCTGTCTCATCATCGGTAGTCACTTGCTTCTCAAAAGAAATAAGAAGAAAGAAAAGAAGTGTCCAAAACAAACAACATACAATGTGACAAATAGTGAAGCGCAGAAAAATCTGCTGGTGACAAACACACACAAATATAACTGAGTGCCTAAAAACACACAGCACACCAATCCCTTAACCAATTTTATTCATAGGGCGGTGATAGTGTGCTGTTTAAATTCAAAAAGGCTGGTAGCTAATCATGCGTACCATTACCTATTGCCAGTGCCGACATGTTTCACTGCTATATTGCGTTAAGCAGTTTCATCAGGGCTGCACTCAAATGCTGCCACTTCACTTTTTGGACACTAGTTCTGTAACGCACTGCCAGGAGAGAACAGGTAAGAAGACACAATTAAAAACATATAGACCCTGGGGTGGCAAAAAACGTGGGGAATGAAAGTATGATAATGTGTGGGGATTATTACCAGGAGACAGCCAAGTTAGTCATACCCGCCACTCCAGTATCAACAAGGTCACCGGGTACTTCAAACGTAAGTATGTCCCTTGTTCCTTAATAGAAAGTTTTTTGTCTGAAAGAAGAGAAATTGTCATAGGCACAACCCTGCTGCCTATCAATATGCATTGTCAAATATGATGTGTGACAATGCATATTGATAGGCAGCAGGGTTGTGCCTATGACAGTACATTATATAAGCTGTGGTAAGTCAGGTACCATGGTAATAGGGTTAAAGAAGACAACATATACAAAGTACTGATAGTGGTGTGTAAACTCGCCCAACTCACAAAAAATATTGCCTCAATCACGTCATGGGCCCAAGTGCGTGAAATCTGGTAAAACTCAGAGTTGGGTGACCTGCGCGCTCTATCAGTATTTTTCTGGTAGCAAGATGATGGTTAGGACTAGTTAAGATAGGTAGATAGAAAAAGTTTCTGTGAACTGTGAAAAATAAAATGTGCTGCTAAATATTTTTGCTGCTAAAATAAGGATTGTTATTGCATTTAAATGTCATAAAATAAGTTTATTATATCTCATGAAATGTTGCTACATTAGTACATATTACTAACCAGTTGTGAGTGATTGTTTTTCGTGTTGTGGGGATCCCCGGGGAAATAAAATAGCAGGTGGTGAGTAGAATCCACTTGGCTGTGAGGTCACTGGCTAGGAGGGAGATTAGTGCATGGTTAGGCAGAACTGGAAGCGCTAATTAGAATTTCCTGGATGAATTCTTGAATGAATGATAACTACGAGTACCTTGTTGAAGCTTCCGTTGTGATATCACCTAGTAAGGGTCACGCGCGGAGGGAGTAATAGGTTCTTCGGAGTTTGAGTGACAGCAGAGGAGTCCGCTGGTGAAACTTATGACTTAGTATATATCCCAGAAAGAAGTGAATGAGTCAGGGGAGTAGCAGGTTCTCTAAAGCTTGTGTGAGAAGATAGGCAGAAGAGATCTATCCGTAGTGAATGAAAAGTAGACAGAAGTGGTTTACTTGTAGTAAGAGAAAAACTCTATTTCTTTTTAAAACCCTCAAGCACAGTGGCGAACGTTATACGTTGTTAATAAAAATACGCACTTGCACTTTAAGGAACATTCTAAGTTTCCGTTACCTTGTGAAGGAGGGAGTCGGTCGCAAGGCTGCACTGACGTCACTCCGTGCCGCGCTGGTATTGGTTGAACCAGTGGGAGTGTAGCGAAAGCAGAATTGTAAAGGAGGGGTGAGCGCCGAAGAGTGAGACCGCGTCTCACGAAGGGGTCGCGCACCCATTGGTTAACAGATTTTGCAACCTCAGTGCTGATTGGTTGCCGTATATTGAAAGATGCACTAGCATTGGAAGCCCATAGGTAAACAAAATTAATCAATCCGAACTTGAGGATAGTTTGGAGAGGTGTATGTGGTATCCCGAATTCTTACCTAATCCGCAAAACCTATGTTTTCATAAGGAGCAGATGCTAAGAGGTAGACCTTACAATATGTACGGAGGAAAGAGAAAATTGTCATTTGCCGAAAAAGTTAAGAATTATTTCAAGAAAGACAAACCCATTAGAACTAGGGAGGGTGTGATCATTCCACCTCCTAATACTCCCGCATCCTTTATGATGTTTGACAAAGGGTATCATACCTGTGTGTGGTTGGAAAATTGGGTAAAGTACACTGAAGACGATGGAGTCCTAGCATTTACCCTCGATGGTACCTTTAATGGTAGAATCTTGTTTAACTTAAGGACCCGAATGAATGAATTACATCCCCGACCCAGGTTAACGCAGTATGAAGCTTTAGAGGAATGGGAGATTGAGGCTCTAGAGCGAGACAGACCCCGAATGGATAAGGGAGTGAGTAAATGGTATCCAAAATTGCAACGGGAATCAAAAGAGAAAAAGATGAAACAGTGGAGACAGAATATGATGGTTGAAGGACTGTTTCCAATGTTTGGGGTAACAGAACAAGAGGGAGGAAAAAGGACAGAAAAATCCTGACACCTAATGACTATGGGGGATTCAGAGGATGAATACCTGGAGGATTTGTTAATGAAAAATCCACCTCCTTATGCTGAGGAGTCAGGACCCCTTAGTTCGAAAAATCCTTTTTTCCGACATCCCAGAAGTAGAAGGGCCAGCGAGACAGATGTAACTGGTGCTGGTAGCAAACCCAGTAATAGTGATGAATTTTGCAGGCCTAGTACAGCAGTTCCAAATTACCGACCTTTTGGTGAAGACAGACCAGGGTTAGCCATCCCCACTGCCCCGAGTATATACCCTCCTCTAGTGCCCCAAATAATGCATGACAACTCGTCAGAAAGGGTTTTACATGAACAAGAAAGAGATGCCCTGATTAAACAGCGAAATGACCTGATCCAGACTGTAGCTCAGATACATCCCAATCCTGACGCCTTGACAATCCCAGTAACTATTGGTCCGGCTATACCTCTTTATGGGGATAGGCAGGCTAGTCCAAGAACTCCAGTCATTACCCCAATCACAGCACCACCAAGAAAAGAGCCACTCATAGTTGATGATCAGGCAAGTGAATGTGAGTCCGTGATCTCCCTAATGGATTTGCCCATAAGGGAGCCTGGAAGCAGTGAACCACGGGCAGGGAGTCAGGCTAAGGCAAAGGAAGTCCTAATTGAAACAACTTCAGGGATCCGGAGTGCCACAGTGGTGACACCAGAAGAACTGGATAGGTGGACTAAAGAGATAGACAGAGAAACTCCCCGGCCCAAACCTTTAGATATTTACAGGCTAAGGATAGAAATGGAGGAACTGATGGCTGGAAATGTGGGATTAGACAGATTGAATACCCTTAACGAGGAAGAGTTGCTGTTCATCAGCAAAAGCCTTACCCGGAATACCAGAGTGCTCCACGAAAAATTAATGGACACTGCTGCTGACATGGGAATTGATGTAAGTCGATCCAAAGTCTTGCAGAAACCCTATAGAGCAGAATTCTCCGATAAAGATTTGGAGAATATGAATGTGTCAGGAAAGAAAATACAGATAAAGGAATTTCTGAACATACTGCAGAAATGGGGAGATCTAGATAAATGGAAAGCCAGATGGGCAAAGAAAAAGGAAGATAGTAAGATCAAACCAAAGACTTCCGAATATGTGTTAAAAGAAGTAGGCCAAGCAGAAAAACTGTATCCCATGAGAGAAGTGCCAGGGGGAAAATATGTACATGTCCCGTGGTCCCGGCAAGACATTGTGTCTTTTACAAATGACTTCCCAAAATTAAGAGAGAAGCCGGTGGAGTGGTATAGGCAGGTGGAGCGATTTGTGAAAGTCCAAAAATGTCTCCTGAAGGATCTGGATGGGTTCTTTGACATTGTAGTTCCTGTAGATTTATGGACTGAGTGCAAGGTTGCAATTGATTGGCCCAGTGACGAATATGCGAGAGACTCCCGAACCGGAGCTCCTTCTCCAGATGTAATGAGAAAGTATGACCAAGTCATACAATACCTAAAAGGGAAAGTGCCAGCAAAAGAAACTGATTGGACCCGAATAGATAGAACTACTCAGGATCATAACGAAACTGTGCATTCCTATTATGAAAGATTACTACAGGTGTTCAAAACCTACAGTGGAATCGATAACATTGAAATGAAGGATATGACCCACTTCATTTATCGATTCGTATTGGGATTGAGGCCGGAAATATCCCAGTGGATCAGAGATAATAAAATCTGTTGGCAGGGAAAGCCCATAGATGAGGTCCTCAAGTACGCTAAGTACTGTGAAGATGAAATGGAGAACAAAAAGAAGGCCCTAAAGGAGAAAGTTATGTGGGCACAAGTAAAATTGGCTGAGCAACAAGAGAAACAGTTAAGTAAAATGAATAGTAATACCCCAAATACTAACTCTGGGGGAGGAGGGAAGCCCCGAGTAAAAATGAGTAAAGAAGAGGCCAAAAAGAAGTTCCCCTGTCACGGGTGCGGTCAGATAGGGCACTGGAGAGACGAGTGTCCACATTTGCAGGCTGGTAATGCCCCCATAAATGGTTTAAATCCACAGGTGCAGAAAGAGGGGCCACGAAAGAATCAGCAACAGGTAAACCAGCATCCATTGCCTCGAGCTCCTAGACCTAATTATAAGAATCAGACTCAGCAGAATGAGGGGGTCGAGGTATGGGAAGGAGGGAATGGAAGAAATGCAGCAACTTCACAATTCCTGTTAAATGATACATTCCTCTGCGATGAACCATACTGACGGGGCCTGAGGGGAGAGGAAGAGGAGTGCGTGCATGCTTGGCGCCTCCTTACCGGTAGACCAGACAGGGCCTTACATTGAAGGAACGGTTGAAGGAAATGATGTCACCTTTCTTTTGGACACTGGTGCTACCCGTTCGACTGTGAGAACAGCGGACGTTCCAAACCTACCCCTCTCGTGAGAAGCTATCCAAGTAATGGGCGTATCAAACCAGATAATTAGCACTCCTGTAACCGAACCAATGGAGATTTCTATAAGAAATTTCAAGGAAATGCACAGATTTATTGTCTGTGACTCCAGTCCAGTGAATCTACTGGGACGCGATTTGTTGTGCAAAATGAACTGTACCATCTTTTGTACACCAAAAGGCGTCGAAATTCAGACCCCAGACGAAGACGGCCTGTACAAACTAATGTTGGTAAGGCCCGATGCAGCAGTTAAAGCTCTGACAATTCACGACTTTCCTGAAGAACTCCAACAAAGGGTGATACCAGAGGTGTGGGATTTCACTGGGAGAGATGTAGGATTAATGGCAAATGTGGACCCAGTTAAAATAGCCATTAAACCCAATGCTACCTACCCGAAAACTAGACAGTATAAAATGAGTGCGGAAGTAAAGGCTGGAGTAGCACTGGAAGTTAACAGGTTACTGGAGGCAAACAAGACAGGAAGTAATGAGCAGTCCTTGTAATTCACCCATAATCGGAATTAAAAAGCCTAGCGGAAAGTACAGGGTAGTGCAGGACCTGCGAAAGGTAAACCAGATTGTTGTACCTTGCTGTCCCATTGTGCCAAACCCTGCCGTGATCCTGTACCAGATCCCATGGAATGCGGAATGGTTCACTGTTATTGATTTATGCCATGCGTTCTTTTCCATCCCATTGCACCCAGACAGCAAATTTCTTTTCTCGTTTGAGTTTGACAGTCATGTCTACGTCTGGAATCGTGTCCCCCAGGGGTACACAGACAGCCCTTCGATTTTTAATCAGATCTTGAAAAGATGCCTCGAATCCCTGGTCCTGCCAAAGGAGTCTGTTTTGGTTCAGTACATAGACGACCTTCTAGTGGCGTCTAAAAGTCAAAGCGACTGTGTTACTGATACCATTGCCTTATTAAATCATTTAGGCAAGGGAGGACATAAAGTATCACCTGATAAATTGCAGTTCTGTAAAAATTCGGTGAAGTATCTGGGGCACCAGATAGAAAAAGGTATCAGACGGGATACTTCAGAAAGGATTAGAATAATTTGAGATATGGAGTTACCTAGAACCCAGAAGGAAGTCAGAATGTTCCTAGGAGTTGTGGGATACTGCAGACAGTGGATTGTGGGATTTGCTGTTTTAGCCAAACCTTTGTTAAAAATGACCAAGAAAAGAGTAGATGATCCAGTTAGCTGGGATGACGAAAGCATGACAGCCTGGATAAATTTACGAAACTGTCTATGTTCAGCTCCTGCATTAGGAATGCCCGACTACTCCAAGAACTTTGAATTGTTCTGTGATACACGGGACAATTGTGCACTCTCAGTCCTAACACAAGAGCATGGTCTGACTAGACGTCCAGTGGCCTACTTTTCAGCCACTCTGGACCCAGTGGCTGCTGGGCTACCCGGGTGTCTGAAAGCGGTGGCTGCTACTTGCACGAGTCTGGAACAGAGTGAAAACATTGTCATGGGACATCCTGTAACGGTATATGTTCCACATTCTGTTGTGATTCTGTTGACCCGAACTAAAACCCAGTATCTCACACCTAGTCGGCTGACTAAGTATGAGAGAATTCTTATTGGTGCAGAAAATTTGATTATTTCCCGATGTAATGTCTTGAACCCTGCAACCTTGTTGCCCATCACCCAAAATACAGAAGTGGAGGGTGAGTTTGAACATAATTGCATTGATTTAACTGAATTTAGCACCAAACCACGACCTGATATAAAAGAAACGGCCCTTCCCATAGAGGACCTTGTGATGTTTGTGGATGGCTCCTGTTTGAGACATGAGGATGGTGGGTTGAGTGCTGCCTATGCTGTAGTCACGCTGGAAACGACCCTGGAAGCCTCCTATTTAAGTGAAATAAAATCTGCCCAGGTAGCCGAGTTAATTGCATTGGCAAGAGCTTGTAAGCAAGGGAAAAATAAGAGAGTAACCATATACACTGACAGTCAATATGGTTACGGGGTTGTTCATGACTTCGGCCAGCTATGGTTGCAAAGAGAATTCATGACTTCCTCAGGTACCCCTATAAGAAATGGAAAAGTGGTACAAAACCTACTGGAAGCAATCCAGTTGCCCAAAGAATTGGCGGTGGTCAAATGTGCTGCTCACAAGTGTGGTAATGACGATGTGACAGCCGGAAATAGATATTCTGACCAAATTGCCCAATATTGTGCCCAATACAAAATGTCCCTAAAAATTAAATTATGGGGGGGCGGAAACAGCTGCCAACTTATGGTGTTTGAGAATGTATCTTCTTGGAGGGAACTGAAAGAGTTGCAGCAAGCAGCAGGGGAGGAGGAAAAGCAAAGATGGGAGACTGAGGAATGTCGGCCAAGGGACAGGGATGGTGTTATGGCTGATAAGACGGGTGTGCCTGTGTTACCAGATAGCATGGCCACCCCAATGGCCCAGATGATTCATGAGGATACACATGTTGGGAGGGATGCAATGTGCCATATGTTCCACCAAGTGTTCTATAACTCAAAGTTCAGAAACATCGCAGAGATGCTTTGCCAGAGGTGCTTAGTGTGCCAGCAGTTCAATGCAGGGAAGAGGACTGTAGTAGAGCAAAGTACAATTGGAAAGGCAGAAGGTCCTTTTGTCAGATTACAGGCAGAGTTTATTCAGTTACCCATGTGTCTTGGTAATAGTTTGCCTATTTTCAAGGTGGGTGGAAGCCTACCCAGCCAAGAAAAATGATGCCATTACCGTAGCCAAATTGTTACTCAGGGAGCAAATACCTAGGTATGGATTTCCAGAAACAATTGAAACAGACAGAGGTGGGCACTTTGCCAACGAAGTGTTAAAGGAGCTCTCTACAGCATTCAAGATTGAGCCTAAGCTACATTGTGCATATCATCCGGAGGCTTCTGGAGTAGTTGAACAAGTGAATGGCACTATAAAATCAAGATTGGCAAAGATGTGTAATTCGACAAAATTGAACTGGATAGAAGCATTACCTCTTGTCCTGATGGGATTGAGAAGCATTCCAAACCGAAAGACAGGCCTAAGCCCCCATGAAGTGCTAATGGGAAGAGTGATGCGACAGGCATGGGTACCCGGACACAAACTGCTAAGTATTTCTGATGATTTGGTACTAGAATACTGCAGGCAGCTGGGTGACCAAGTGCGTTCTATCTCTCACCAGATTGGGGAGGCTGCTGTCGAATGGCCAACGACTCCTGCCCATAAACTGAAACCTGGGGATTGGGTTGTGTTGAAGAAGCATACCCGGAAGAGTTGCCTTGGACCAAAGTGGGGAAAACCGAGGCAAGTGATCCTTGTTACTACCACTGCTGTGAAGTGTGCTGGCGTGCCGAAGTGGATTCATGCCAGCCATACCAAGAAGGTGACCAAAGAAGAGGCGGCTGAAGCTGAAGGTGGTGCAGCTGAGGAGATTCCAGACGAGGGTCCGGATCTAGCTGATGTCATACTACCGAGCACCAGTCAAGACGAATGGTTCCCAGCAGACGATCTGATTCTTGATCCAATAAGAACCAGAAAATATTCCTACCTAGTTAGAGAGTGGGATAGTGAGGATGAGACAGGACTAGAAGAAGAAGGTCAGGTTATCGAGATTCACGTCAGACCTGATCAGGAAATAGGTCAAGTAGGGACAGACCAAGTCATCGACACACCTCCAAAGACTCCAGAAGCTGAAAAGGGACAGATAGAAATTAAAGCTGAAGTTCATGCGGAAGAAAATCAAGGGTTTGAAGTGCATGAACAGGAACAGATAGACATAGACGAACGTGTTCAGGAGACAGAGCCAGAAACAGTTGAAAATCAAAGACAAATTCAAAATATACCTGAACAAGGCCAGCTTAGAAACCAGGCAGAAGAAACTGAAGAAAGACCTGGGACTAGTCGGACAGGAAGGGAAAAAGACACTGCCAGAACAATAGTGCCTCAACAGAACGAAAATAAAAGGGTTTGTGAAGAGGGCCAAACTACAGAAATAGTTAAAAGGCTCAAGAAGAAAAGTGAACCCAGATACATAAAAAGACTGAAATTAAGATTAAAAACAGTGGAAGAGGAAATAGAAGATCGGAAAAGAGCTGCTAGTGAAAGACAGAGAGCAGGAGCTCAGCAAAGCAGATGCAGTACCAGAATAAAAAGACAAAACAAAAACTATCGGAGTCCTGAATGGACCTACCTGGTGTTGGAAGAAATTGATGATCCTGAAATAAGTGATAAAAGCGAGTAAGATTCGATTGAGGATCTGAGTCCTGAGGAAGAGGACCCAACTTGAGAGTGAAACTGCGTAAGCCTCTTGTGTTGAGAAACAAAGAGGGGTTGGAAAGCCACCTGTGAGCTAAAATGTCTGATTCAAGTGTGAATGGAAGACCTAGAGGGAATTGTTGTAAAACTTGCTGTAAAATATGCTTATGTAGTGTAGCGATAGTGATAGTAATATGGATAGGACTAACAGTCTTTATACCTTTTATGATAAGTAAAGATACTAACTTGTACCCTACTAAATCGATGGCCCCAGACATAGAAGTTGTACATACTGAAGAAACACCACGAAGTGTAGAAAGACATGACAATTCAGTTAGCCTGAAACAAACACGACCTGACTTAGAGGCACCAGATGAGGAAGAACTACATTTTCACAAAATGAGAAACAGATCACATTTAAATGTCTTTGCAAATCTTTTAGTGCATTACGTAGAAGCTATGGAAATAGAAGATTGTTATGTCTGCATGAAGCTACCTACTTCTGTAGCTGAAGGTGTGACCTATCACCATTTACCCTTGACCTATGGAATTTCCTGTAGTATATTAGCAAGCTTATTTTATAGAAGCACTTTACAGTACTATTATTCAAACACTGACGTGATTTTTTCTGAACTGCCCATTCGGGGAAACCTGAATATTGTACATGTTAGAAGTGAAGTGACTCGTTACATGGGGGAATACTTTCTGACTATAGGTGACATAGATTTAAATGAAGCTCGCAGAGATAATCTGACTTGTTCATTGCATGAGCAAGAGAAAATGTTCTTAAAAATGGCAGAAAAGAGAAGGGAGAGTTTCCAAAGAAAGGCCAATGATAAGAGACCGAAAGCTCCTAAATGGACTGAAAACATGGAAAGCACCTCAAATGGCGAAGCTAATCCTGCACTGTTGCTGGACTTTGAACGAAAAGGGAAACTCTGTCTTCATGGAGAAAAGACTAGTTATTATAACAATGTATTCATCGGTTCCAGTGAATGCGAACATAATTACAAGGTAATTGGAGGATGGGGTTTCAAAAATGGGTCAGAACCTGTGTTTCCCGGAATTTATTATATATGTGGAAACAAGGCTTATTTCAAATTGCCTAACCACTGGTATGGAAGCTGCTATTTTGGCATTGTCTTCCCAAAAATATACCATGTGAACAACGCCGCTGGAAGCAATGAAAATACTAATGGTTTAGTACGTAGTAGACGTGAAAGTGTAGGAGAAATTATAGGTGATATATTTAGCACACTGATACCTGGAGTGGGAGTGGTTCTGAATACTCACCGTATTTGCAAATTATCTACAGTAGTGGATCGGTTGTCTACTGATACTGCTGCTGGATTCCTGCTGGTCAATACTGAAATGGTTGCGATCAGATCAATGGTTTTACAGAATCGACTTGCTCTTGATACCTTATTGGCAAAAGAGGGCGGAGTCTGCAGGATGCTGAAGGCGCAACATTGTTGCACTTGTATTCCTGATAAGAGTGTAGAAATTAAGAAATATGTACGAAACATAACTAATTTGGAAAAGGAACTCAAACCACTGGAGGTTGATAGTGCCTGGAAGAGACTGACTGATGGTCTCTCCTCAGTAGGTAGTTGGTTTTCTAACATAGGTCGCAGTCTTGTTGGTAAAATACTGATGCCAATAGTTGGAATAAGTTTGATTGTGTTTATTATAATTATTTGCTGCAAATGTCAAAAGTGCAGAAAGAAGTACACAGTAAAAAAGAGAGGAATAAAGAGAAATATTGACGAACTTGAATTAGAAGAGTTGAGAAACCAAATCTACAAAAAGGCCAAGAATTTCCATCCTAATAAGGATGCTGAGAAAAGGCTCAATAACAAATTTGTCGAGATTGAAATGAGTGAGATGTAAGAAAAGAAGTTGGCATCTGTTTCCATTAATAGTGATGATAGTAAATATCATCAAAGAGGGGATTGATGGAGCAAGGATTCGCACGTAAAGCGACTTGCTCACATTCATGAACCTCGTTAACTTGTAATAGTATTAACAAATCCTGTTTGTCATTAATATTCCACTTTTACAGTATACGCGGGTGTCCCAGAGACGCTTGCCTATATGTCTATTAATCCTAACAACGCTTGCATACTACGGAATGGCTGCTTCGCAGAAATCCAGTCTGCGCATGCGTCGGTCATACCCATGTGATGTGACGCACTCGCAGTTTTGGAGGGATATTTCGCTCATGCGCATTGTAGCTAAAATGGCCGCTTGTCTCTAAACACGCTCTCTGCTTGCCCATGCCGCTTTGCATTTCTATCTATTTCTGCTTAACTCTTAACCGCTATAGTTATTATGAAGTAAGGGGTGCAGTGTAGATTATCATGGTGTACAGTGTATTCATTTTTTCTGTGTTTCTAATTTGTTTCCGCTTACTTTTCATGTACCACGTATCTATGGGCCTGGGAGTGGGGAGCTGCTCCATCTTTGAAACCCAGTACAACCCCGTCATGTGATGAGGGAAAGTTCAAACTGCGCAGAAGCAACACCAAGCCAGCTGGCTTCTGAAGTTGAGATGCGCCTGGGAACGACTTTCGTGCACCGAGAGAAGATTTCGGCTGTACCTAAAACTGCAACAAATGTATTTTCTTATGTGTGCCCTATTGTTTTACACCTTTCTCAAACTATGGGAACTGGAATGTAAGAGGTGGGTACGAAAATTTAATATTCATCATGGGAACACAGAATTTTAGGTGGTGACAATGACCTAACCACCTCTCCTGACCAATCATAAGTTGGGGACCCTGTCACTTGCAACATTTGTGGGTGGTCTAGGGACCCGAAAAGGGTATAACTAGCCTAGTTTTAGTTAGAAAAGTTGTCCGACTTGTCCGATTAGCTGACCTGTCACCGACCCTACGACGCTATAGGTGATTGATACAGAGCGCTGCGGAGCACTCAGTCCGAATTTCCCACAAACTCCAAGGGGTGGAAATAGTCTTAAGTGCTGGCGGAGCACTTTGCTGGGAGATTCGAGAACCCAATCGGGGTTACTGGCGGATTCCATGCAGTGAGGGGGTAGCGCAGGCGTTGCATCCGAAGCTGCAGGTGTTGGTCGTGCCCTTTGGTGAGCCTAGTCCTGACCCAAGTCCTGAGGGGTATCCTGTCCTGATTGTCCGTGAGCTGTACCTGCTCACCTGCTGGCATCCTTAATCCTTGAGGGTCCTTGTCCTCATGTTTTCCCGAAACTGACCCGTGGCCAGGGTTAGTCCTCATTCCTATCTAGGTAAATATTATTTGTGGGTGTCTATTCTCTATTCCTCTTTTCCTCCTGTTCTTCAATAAAGCCTCTATGCCTATGATATTCTCTCTGTCATCTCCAATATTGTAAATGCAAACTGTTTATTAGTATGTTCCATTTTTCCCCTTTACTGTAGGGCATATTGAAACTGTATTGCTTGAATAGTGTGATGAACTTTATCGATGTCTAGGATCTAAGTTTAGTGTAATAGATAGTCTAAGATTAGGGTTTGAATCACTGGTTGAACTTTAGCACTTCACTGACTAATGTTGTTCTGACTCCCCCACCTTAGTATAAGCCTGAAACTGAATAGCATGTTCCCTGTTTCCCTTACCCAGTAGATTTTCCACTCGCACTCAAATGGTGCTTCCCCTCATCCATAGCTATATCATTGTAGTAATCCTGATTATTGAGGTTTTGATTTGCATCTGTCTTATACTCTTGTCACTTTGAATTTAATTACTATATAAAAATCCTTAAAACCCTTCAGGTGTCTGTGGTCATTATATAGCTATCAAAGTATTTGGTTGAATGTATAAAGTATTTTAGGATTATCTTATCACCTGTCCTCTAATAGCTCCTGATCCGTCAGGAAGATAAGTGCCTGAGGTAAGTCAGGGACCATGGTAATAGGGTTAAAGAAGACAACATATACAAAGTACTGATAGTGGTGTGTAAACTCGCCCGACTCACAAAAAATATTGTCTCAATCACGTCATGGGCCCAAGTGCGTAAAATCTGGTAAAACTCAGAGTTGGGTGACCTGCGCGCTCTATCAGTATGTTGTTTGTTTTGGACACTTCTTTTCTTTCTTCTTATTTCTTTTGAGAAGAAAGTGACTACCGATGATGAGACAGGGTCCTGTCTGGAAATTGCATACCAGTTACCCCGATGGTGGTGTTTCCGTGAGGGGTCATTTGCTTCTCGCACATTTTTTCCTCTACTAAGAGTATAGTCCAATATTTGGTGTGGACTTGTGTGACCAACTTCGTTTTTAGTTCACTATCTGTTGGTGTTCTGTGGTGTTGTCCGGGAGAACAGGTCTTTTAACGTGGGCGGAGTACAGTGCATTACCTCCTTATAATGTGTATAAGAGAGTAGTGGGGAGCAGGACATTTGGACCCCCTTCCTTTTGAGTCACTGATACATTTGTACGCCATTGGACTGGGTCTTTATTTGTATTGTAGCACCAGTATCCAACAAAAAGGTAATATATTTTCCTTTTACCTTTCCATCAATATATGTACTTGACTGATTTACCGGGAAGGATGTGCCAGGTACACACTCCTCTTCCTTCCCCCTCGGGCACTGCCATTGTTCATCTTCAGAAGAACAACTGTTCTGCAAACGAAATTGTGAAGTTATGGAATTTATCTTACCACTTTCTCCTGGAAATCCGGCGTCCACACTGTACTTTGCTCTGTTCATTAAATGTGGCATAGGGGCTGGTGGGAACTGACTCTGTTGATTAACAACCTGTTGCGGTTGATTTATTATAACCTCATTCTGCGTCTGTGGATTTAAATTTTGATTTGGGCCATTATTATTTTGCATATTTTTACACTTGTTCTTCCAATGCCCTAATTGTCCACACCCATTACATGTAAACTTCTTCTTTGCTTCCTTTCTACTCTTCTTCCCTTTTTGTTTCTCCCCATTATTTTCATTTTGTCTGTTTGTTTGATCACTAGTCTGATTATTTAATTTAAGCTCTTGTTGTCTGCTAATTTTACTTGTGCCCACATTACCTGTTCTTTTAACTTTTTTCGTCTATTTTCAATTTCATCTCCACAGTATTTTGAATATTTTAGTAGCTACTCTATTGGTTTTACAACATAACAGGGGGTGCTGAATCTTCTTAAAATCTCAGGCCTCAGTCCAGATACAAATCGATGCACAAAATGTTCCATACCTTTGTCTCCAATATTCTCGAACCCACTATACTGGTTGAATACCTGTAGTAGGCACTCATAATAAGCATGTACAGTTTCATTTATGTCTTGAGTGGTTCTGTCTATCTTTACCCAATCTGTTTCTTTTGGAGCAATTTCCCCTTTCAAGAAAGTGATCACCTGGTGATATTTCTTCATGACCTCCTCTGAGGGTGCTCCCGTTTTCTCATTTCTTGGGTATTCATCACTAGGACAATCCACTGTACTGTAATTTTACATTCATACCATACATCTGTAGGCACAACTATGTCAAATAAACCATCTAAATCCTAAAACAAAACTTAAGAAACTTTCACAAACCTCTCTACCTATCTATACCATTCTACTGGCTTTTCTCTTAATTTTGGGAAGTCATTTGTGAATGACAAAATATCTTGTCGGTCCATGGAACATGCACATATTCTCCTCCTGGTACCTCTCTCAAAGGGCATAATCATTCTGTATTTTTAGATTCTCTAAACACATATTCATGTAAAGTCCTATTTGCCTGTGATTCATCCTTCTTTTTTGCCCATCTTGTTTTTTACTGGTCTAAATCGCCCCATTTCTGCAAAATTGTCATTAATTCTTTAATCTGTAATTTTATTTCAGACATATTCATATTTTCCAAATCGTTGTCAGTAAAATCTGCTCTGTATGGTTTCTGCAATACTTTTGATCTCCCTATTTCAATTCCCATCTCAGAAGCAAGCTCAGACACATTTTTATGGAATAGTTTTACATTTCTAGGTATACTCCTTCAGATGAACAACAATTCTTCTTCATTATAAGTATTTAGCCTGTCTATCTCTACATTTCCAGCTATGATTTCTTCCAATTGAACTTTCAATTTAAATATGTCTAAAACCTTCGGTTGTGGACTCGTTTTGTCCATTCACTGTGCCCACCTTTCTAATTCTTCTGTAGACACTATTGTAGCATTTTTCATCCCTGTGGATGTTTCTAATCGTATTTCTTTTGAACAACTGAGAACAACTCTTCTCTGAGTCTCATTTATTTGTTCTCTTATCGGCAAATCCATTATATTATATTATTATTATATTATATTATTATTATTAATTATATTATTGATTCACATTCACTAGCTTGATCTTCAATTATTATGTTTTCCTTCCTAGGTTCTATTATAGGAGTGGCCATAACTGGTGGTTTATGACAACTTACTTTATCACCATACAATGGAACAATGGGACCTATAGTCAATGGTATAGGCAGAGCTTCAGGGTGTGTACTCAAATTATGTGATTTTCTGTATTAATTCTTCTCTATTCTTGTTTATTGCTTCTCTTTCTTTTTCTTGTAGTGTTCTGCCGTTTATTGAGTCATGCAAAATCTGAGGACCCAATGGTGTTTCTAAAGCAGGGGCACTTGGGGTAGTTCTACTAGGTTCCTCCTGATATGGCAAAGGATTCTTTGTTAGGATAGCTTCCATAAATTCATCCCCCGATTCCCCACAACCTGTCATTCTTAAATGCTTAGTTTTCCCAATAAACTTGCCTCCCGACTGTTCCTCTGACATTCATACAAGACACAGTCCTTCTGTAACCATTGCTTGTCTCCATTGTTTCATCTGATCTTCACATGATTCACACATTCTTTTAGGATAGAATCCAGTGTAATTCCTAGTACTTCTAGATCTGTCTCGTTCATATACCTCTGTTTACCATTCCTCTAGAAATTCATATTTATTTATTTATTTATTATTAGAGTTTTCTATAGTGCGAACCAGAGCCAAGCTAGGGTATCAGAGCGCTTTACATAGTGAGCAAAATATTGGATAGCACATGTAGTAAACACGTGGCATACAATAAAAAACATTTCATAAAGGTGGTCAAACCAGCATAACTTAGTTCAGGGAAAAAGCAGACAAGAAAGTTATTCTGAGCGATAAAAGTCAAATCGAGGCTGTGCGAGTCTTAGCTTCTAAATATCAGTAGACGGCGAGTATAGTCAAGTTTTGAGATTGTCAGTTGGTTTGGTGATTGTGCAGATTTAAGTGAGGAATTTTCTCATCAAGAATAGTTTTGTTTCCTTTTTGAAGAGAGGTATTGGGACGATTTTTCTGATGGATGGCAATAGCGAGTTCCAGATTCTTGGCGTCGCTCTTGAAAATGCTCTGTTGGAGGTTTTAGTCTTGTTGAACCACAAGAGTTTCAGGAGTAGATTGTCTGCACTCCTAGAGTGTCTGTTTCCTCCAGATAAGTTAAGTTTCTGGGCTAGGTATTGGGGGTGTTGTGGAGTAATGCCTTATGAGTGAAGCAAGCCATCTTTAAGTGAATGCGAGCTTCATAAGGTAGCCAGTTGAGTGCCTTTAGGTGTGGCGATATGTGGTCAAATTTGCTAGATCCTGTTATAAGTCTTGCTGTGGCGTTGAGACAGGCTTTTAGAGGGGCTGTTGAGATTTTGGGAAGCCCTGAGAGGGTAGAAAATCCGTACTCTAGCCTTGATATGACGAAGGACTGGACTGCAATTTTGAGGTCCGGGTTTTTGATGAAGGGCTTAATTTTTCTGAGATAGCTGGGGAGTAAGCAAGCATTTTTAGCCATCAGGTTGATGTGAGCTTGCATGTTAAGGTTCTTATTCAGTGTGATTCTAAGCGATTTTGTATAGTCAACCAATGTTGGTGTACAGTTCAGGGCAGTGATCATTTTGGTCCATTCCTTTGTTTCCTGGGAGTTGTTGGGGGGGGGGGGGGGGATTAGAAGAAATTCAGTTTTTTTGTGAGTTTAGCTTGAGGAAGTAGGTTGCTAACAATTGGACTTTTTTTTCGAGAGCTAGATTCATTGTCTTTATCTCTTCGATGGAGGTGATCTTAATGTAAAGTTGAGTGTCGTCCGCGTACATGTGGTAGGAGATGTTCACCTGCTGTAGTAGATCAGTAAGTGGTTTGACGTATACGTTGAATAGTGTGGGGGATAGGGTGGAGCCTTGTGGTACTCCTAGTTGGTTAGGTGAGGAGAGTGAAAGAATCTGTTGGTCATAAATGATTGCGTTCTATTAAAGAAAGGATTTGAACCATAGAAGGACTGTGCCAGATAAAACCATCCTGTTTTCTAGTCTTCTTAGGAGTTTGTCATGATTGACCGTGTCGAAGGCTGAGGAGAGGTCGAGCAGGAATAATAGGCAGGTTTCATTGCTGTCAAGGGCTAAGAGGGCATTTTCTACTATATGCAGGATGGCTGTTTCAGTGCTATGACCAGGTCTGAAACCTGACTGGTAGATGTTCAGTAGATTGAAATCTGCGTTAACCTAGGTCTGGGTTCTAATTAATTCATTCTTGTTGTTAAATATTGAAGAATTCTACCATTGAACACACCATTTTCTGGGAAAGCCAATATTCCATCACTTTTAGTATACTCAATCCAATTTTCTAACCAAACACAGGTAGGGTAACCTCTTTCCATCATCATAAATAAAGCAGGAGTTTTTGGAGGTGGAATAATAATTCCCTCTCCAGTCTTAATGGGCTTACCTTTCTTGAAATAATTTTTGATTCTCTGCATGAGTGACATTTTCCTTTTCTCTCCTTATATTCTAGTGGAAGCTCCTCTTATAAATTCTTCTCTCGCAAAGCCTAAATATCTTCTATCTGGGTGAGGCCCTATTAATGTTGGATCGTATTTCCACATACAACTCCACTGTCTAGTATTATTGTTGCTTCTGTTTTGCTAATCCAATTAGTCCTTTTGTTTACTCTCGATTTTCTCCAACCCTGTTGCAGCTTTTATTTTTTTATCCAATCAGACTCCATTTCACAAAATCCGCTCAGACAATTCTAGCACAGCTCTATTCATCAACATTCTCATTAATAACAACATTAAAACATTTGCTACTCAGTCAGTTTTACTAAGAAAAAATTTCTTTTACTGCGAGTAAAACCTTCTGCTTACTCTTTATACGCTGCAAGCAAAACTGTTCCACCTACTGTTCATACAAGCTTAGAAGAACCTGCTACTCCTCCAGGGTTACCCTTTCTACGTGATATAACTCCAAAGTTTCACCAGCGAACTCTTTTCTACCAATCACTCTCACTTATTCACAAAACTATTTCAAAAACTCGACCAGTAACCTCTCTGCAGTGTGGCTTTTATGTACCACCTGCTATACACTTCCCGGGAACTTCCAGACAACGTGGAACAGATACAAACAGGTTTGTTAGAACATAGATCAATAACCAATAATCACCAAACTAATCAATAAAAACCATCAATCTGCTACCAAAAAACTGATCAAGCAGGTTACCAACCTACAAAAATCTAACAATATACATTCATCTAGGCCAATAAAACACACCCACTCACATAGGCTAGTCAACACTGCTGGAGGAATGGGAAGGGTGAAGTGTGGGTTAAATTTTATTCAAGGGCTTTATCTAATCCCGATACATAACCAATGGATCTTTATTTTATTTGAAAAGGTATTGATGATATGACCTAAAAGTCTTTTACCCTACTGCTTCTTAAAATAACAACAGACTCAATAAAGTTTTAAATTGTTTATCTAATTAATCATATAAGCAAACAAATTACAGTGTCAACTCCATCATATCCTGAGGAAGTAAGATCATTGTATTAACTTTCAGTATTTTATTAATTGAAAATTTACAATGACTAGTACCCAGTAAAGAGAGGATAGAGAGAAAGAGAAGCACATTGACATAACACAGATTATATTTACCTAGGATGGAGCAAGAATCAGACCCCTCTGACCAAGTGTTATAGGCCCCTTAAGGTTCTGTTGACAGGTACTACAGAACAGGACATGATAGATGACCTCTTCTGGATTCAACGCCTGCGTCTCACCCTTCCCTGACACTATTTCCTTCTCAATTCTTCCGCAATATTCTTCTAATTCTATTACCTCCTCGATTTTTCAGCGATCTTCTTCTAATTTCTATTTCTGCTTCTTCGGGTATTCAATCATCATTCGGACAGCATCTCGGTCTCTCAGCATCAGGGGCGTAACACAGGCCCCTGCAGCCCATGCGGTGAGGGGGGCAGCTCCAAGGGGCCCCCTCGGCACTGAACTCTGGCCGGAAGAGCTCACGACTGAGCCCGGAGGGGGCCCCTAAGTACCGTGCAGGGAGGCGCCCTCACTTTTTGTTATGCCAGTGCTCAGCATTTGGTTGCAACACCCACCTACTAATCTAACTAAACTACCCAAGTTATACTTTCTTAATGGCATGTAGCACCCCTAAATGTTTCAGCTTAATGAAACTCCGGTTTCTGATTTGTCAAGCTAAGGGAATGATCATCACACCATGACAAGTTTTCAATGTTTTCCGTCGGCTTATTGTTTTAAGTTCCTGACCATTAATTTGTTCTCCCATGCTTTATTTCCCACCCGCATTTTTAAACAACCATCAACAATGTATACAAATTTCATTTGTCCATTGTATCTTCAGGATGTTCATCTGTTTCCCAGGACATGTCCCAGGAATGTCCTTGGACGAATTTCAAGCTTTTACGTCACCGGATTGAACTTGTTATTTCCATGCATGCGGGTAGACCCACGTGCAATCAAAGGTGACATGGATAACACATTACTTGCTCAACAGGCAGACCTCAACAGTAATATACATGAACTCAAAAAAGATGTTAAGTCTGGGGGAGGAAGAGTCTTGTTAAAGCATAGACTTTGAAAGGTAGGGGGGCAGAAAGATACAGACCTTTAAAACAATGGAGTATCAACTGGCAGAAGTAATGTTAAAGATGGACGAGTAGGACAACAGGTTGAGCATTTTGAATTTAAGAGTAAGGGGCCAGAGGGAGGATGTTGATGGTTCCAACCTCATCATCATCATGGCTGACATGTTCTCTCCTGTGCATGGGAACTATAATGACCCCAGTCAATTGGATAGAACTCATGAAATTGGTCCTAGATGTCCACAAAATTAACAAAAGTCACAAAATATTTAATGAAGATTGATTATTTCACAAAGAAAGGGGATGTTTTAAAAGCAGTATGAAGACACAAAGAAGAGACCCTTCAGGAATACTCATGCTCTGTGTTTCAGGACATCTCTCAGGCACTCTTCAAAGGAGAATGCATTTTCCCCACTTCAAAAAAGGTGCAAAATGAGAAGATTTGCTGTAGATCGACATATCCATTTGCAATAGTTTTAAATCATGAAGGGAAGGCATACTTCTTCGACACAGACGAAGCAGCAAAATATTTGGGCATCGACTAACCACAAGAACTTGAAACAGAGACTGTTTCTGGGTAACAAGAGTCCTCAATGAAACATGATGGGAGGCATGAAATGTGTGGCACCTTGGCCTCAGAAATTGTTAGATGAGGGTAGACTAGGGTCTAGACATAACAAATTTGATGAGAACTGGTGTGGCCTTCCTAGGTTAGACTGACTCCTGATGAAGTTGAATAAACTGTCTTTCCTGCCTCACTTCCAAAATAAGCATGGTTTGGAACTCCTTATGGTTTCCCCACTTTTACACTGTACTTGAGTATGCACATTCATACTCCATGAATTTGGATATTGATGTCTGCCTTATGTTAAGTCAAACTGTATGGTTCAGCGGTGGTATACTCTTAGGAGGCTGTTTAGTTAGAGGGGTGGACCATGTGGATTTGGGCGAAGAGAAATTACAGCAACCTAGAAGTTTTAAATACACAATATCTGGGGCTCTGCATCTGTGTATATATATATAGATTACCTACTGGCGGTCACCAGTAGGTAGTTATAGTTAGGACCTATTATGTATAGGAAAACTGCAACATTCTAGTCCCAATAACTTTGACGCTGATTGATTAATCTTTGCGAAATTTTCCAAACTTTTGGCCAGCTCTGGTCCGCTCCTATCCTAAAAGTTTTGGGGTGATTCGTCAAGTGTTTTCCCCACGCAATTTCCCACAGGACTTTTAGCCACAGCTACAGCCTGAACGGCTGAATGGAATTACACCAAATTTGGCAAAGAGGTAATCCTCAGTTCAGACTTGTGCCTTTTGATTAAATGGTGTCAATCTGTTCAGTAGTTCCTGAGAAAATGACAGTTAAATTTATTTATATATCTATGGGCGCGGTGGATCCGCAGAGTGTGCGAGGATCGTCATCGTACCATAAGAGCACCCTTCCGATCACGCGCTGAATTGTAATTGGCTGTCAAGTGGTTGTCAACATTCGAAACCAGGAACTGTTGGCAGCCATTTTGTGCCTCGGTAGAAGTGAGGCTGAAGAAGTCAGAGGAATATGTGTGGAAAATGGAGAAAGGGGGTAGGGTAGAAATATTTTACCCTCTAGACCTGCTTAGGGGGTCCCATAATTTTTTATTTTGTTTTTTAAACCCGGCAGGTGCGTGTAAGGTGCATGGACTGTGCCGTAAAATTAATAAAATAAAACAGAGTTTTTTTTATAATTAGTCCCCGGGGTTAAATACCGGGGCAAAATTATTAAACTGTATGTGGGGCCCAGAGGGGCCCCCCAGGCTCGGGGATTGTCAACCCTGGGGCTAAAAAAAAAATGGAGGGGGGAGGGGTCCAAGGTCCCCAAAGCCGCAGGGACCACCACCCCCTAGGGCATTATGTATTGTGGGAGGGGGACTAGGTGGCCCCCCTCCTGGAGCACTCGAGGGCCCTGTTACCCCCTGGGGCTACAAAACAAATGGTTGGGGGGACTGCAAGGTCTCCAAAGCCCCGGGAACCACCACTCCCTGGGGCTTTATGTATTGTGGGAGGGTCGGCTCTTGCAGTGTCCCGGGGTGTCCATCCTGCCCTCCCGTAGCAAGGAAATCTGTTCTCTCTTTCAAAATCGAAATCAGATTGCTTTTCCACATAGGGACCTGCATGTTGGTAGCTCCCCATGTGGAAAAGCAATACCTGCTCCCAAACTCGTAGAAGTTGTGCACCAAAGGCGCTGGAGTCGCACAACTTTTAATTTTACAGTTAAAAAAATAGCCCCATATCAGTAATTTTTAATATTTCCGGGGACCTTATCCCCGGGTTCTTATAAAAATGTTGGGGACCATGGGGGGAGCCACAATTCCTCCATGGTCCTGCCGGCTCCCTGCATTCTTCGGGAACAGGCATTGCTTTTCTGCATGGGAAGATGCTAACTTGCATGTGGAAAAGCAATCTGGTTTGGATTTTGAAAGTGAGAACAGTTTTCACTGCTGTGTCTTTTAAAATGCAAACTAAGTTTGCTATGGGAGGGCGGGAGATGAGAGACTCCTGCCTTCTCATAGCAAACAGCAGTGTCCCTGGGGTAGGCAACCCTGGACCCTGCAGGAGTCGGCCCTGGGGCTTGGCGGTCCCCAGAGCCCTCGAGGGGTCCAGGCCGAGGGCCACGCAGTCTGCCTCCCACAATACGCAAATACCCGGGGGTGGTGGTTCCCGGGGCTTGAGGGGGTCGTTGAGGTCCCTACACTTTTTATTTTGCAGGAGGGGGGCCTTGGAGCCCCCCACAACCATTTGTTTTATAGCCCCGGGGGTGGGTCTCAGTCTTGTATAGGAAACAGCAATGTTGAGAAAATCTTCCGGTAAGATAACAAAGAATTTTGAAGTCCATTTTCAGCGTTTTTGTTGTAGTTTGCAGGCATTAAAGCAACGACAATTTTAACTCCATCTTTGTAAATATGCCACTAAGTTTTGTAATGTTGACAATCTCGTCTTCCATTTAAATAGTCAGGAAGTTTTTATTGAAGTTCATTGTGAATCGTGAAGCAACACTGTCTAATTGTGATCGATAAAGAATTGAATGAGTTGTGGACTTGTTTTGCTCGTAATGTGCATAGGGGCAGATTTACAAGTTCATTGCAATACTAATGCATTACTTTTAAGATGTGAAAAGTGATGCAAAAGTGGCACAAGGGGGTTGTAAATCTGGTACACAGTGTTCTGTTTTACTTTGCTTTCCCTTCTGTAATGTAAAGGATCCAGGGTAAATATAACGGTTTCTGTACAGCCAGTACCTTTCAACCTTTTCCCCAAATGGCTTTCTGCCTGTTACCCTAGCAACAGTTCATGGAACACTTAAATGAGCGCAAAGGTTAGAAGTTCACCACACTATGTTGCTAATCGAAAAAGTTACTGTCTGTGATGGCGTTTTAAAACTGTTGCATAGGAACCGTTAGTCATAGGTATAGACTGTGGAAAAGATCTGGTAAAGAGTTAGCCTCAGAATTATACTTCAAATTATAAATATCATTTCTATTTTTAAATGTTTTCTAACACACTAAATAATAGTTTTCGATCACACTAAATAATAGTGAAATGTTGTCAGAAAAAGTAGACATATATATTTTTTAAATAACTTTGAATAAAACAACAATAAATAACTAGAAATGTAACTTAAATATAACAATAAAATAAATAACTAGAAACATAACTTTAACAAAACAATATAATAAACAAAAAGTTATATGGACTCCAATGGAGGTACGGTAGGTAATCTGCAAAACAAAAAAGAAAATTAGTGTTTAACATTACATCGTTGTGACTAAATGAGGTCAAACATTACAAGTCAAGGTAACACCTCGATCCTTCACAGTCAGGTTTCAGGCCAAAATATAGTACTGAAACGGCCCTGCTGTCGATAACTGATGATCTCCGTATGTACCAGGACAGGGGTATTTCCGTTGACCTGGTGCTGCTGGATTTATCAGCAGCGTTCGATACCATCTCTCATAAAATCCCGATCGAACGACTGACTGTGAATGGACTGGGTGGCAAGGCGCTGGACTGGAAAAAGAGCTTTCTCTCCGACCGTACCCAATGTGTCACCATGGGTGATTTCCGGTCGGATGAGGTTAAGATCACCAAGGGGGTGCCACAGGGCTCGTGCTTGAGCCCAACTCTTTTTAACACCTATGTGGCTCCCCTGGCAGATATAACAAGAGCTTTTGGTTTCTGTCCAGTGTCCTATGCTGACGATACCCAGCTGCTTTTTCCTTTTAAATCACTGACCCCGGAGGCTATACAATCTTTCTCCGAGGGGATGAAAGCAGTATCCCAATGGATGTCTTCCAACTTTCTTCAGTGTAATGTTGGTAAGACTGAGGTGATGCTTTTCGGTGAGGCCAAGATACAATGGTCCCCTGATTGGTGGCCATTAGATCTGGGACCAGTTCCAAAACCAAAACAAGTAATCAAGAACCTTGGGGTACGTCTGGAGCCGGAGCTGACTATGAGACAACATGGAAATGCTACGGTGGGGTCCTGTTTCCATGTGATAGGACTCCTCCGTAGGATATTCTCGCTCCTTCCAGACTCCATTAGAAGGACTCTGGTTCAAGCTCTAGTGATCAGCCGACTTGATTACTGTAATGGTCTCCTGGTGTCTGCTAACGAAGAGGTGCTGGACCGACTGCAGGTGGTTCAAAACACAGCAGCCAGGCTAGTCCTCAATGCTCCCCCCAGATCTGCCTCTAAACCCCTGTTGGATAAACTCCATTGGCTATCCATTCACCAAAGAGTGAAATTTAAGGTTTGCTGCATTGTACATAAAGGATTACATGATTTAGGACCTGTCTATTTGGCCAATAAATTTGTTCCATATGTTCCAACACGTACACTTAGGTCAAGCGAACAGCTGCTGCTAGGGGTACCCAAGATCAGTAGGACCAGACTGGGTGGCAAGGCTTTGTCAGAGGTGGGTCCTACTTTATGGAACAGCCTTCCTCTCCAACTAAGACAGTGTTCCGACCATTTTGCTTTTAGAAAGCAAATGAAAACCTTCTTGTTTAGGTCCAATTAGCCACGCTATGAGACTCTTAAATATCAGCTAACTTATGTGTTCTGGTGCCGTATTATTATCATTGTCCTTGCCTATGTTTCTGATGTCTTTTAGCGTGGAGATACTCCTATGGGAGTTTATTCAAGCGCTATACAAACCCGCAAATAAATAAATAAATAAACACTTGGCGATGTTTGCTTATTTGTACATCTGCAGTGTGCCTGATACATTTCACTTGTCTTATAGGCCCGCGTCGAAGAAGTGTCTGTATGGAAGTGCCTACTGGGTCAGATTTGCACTATGGATCAACAGGTCTTTAAAATGATTCAGAGATGAGACACAATTAGGTGAGAGATCAAGTCATTATGGAGGACAATATACTTTAGGGCTTATTTACAAGACTCTTGCGTCACTTTTGTGTTACTTTTCCGATGTTGAAAGTGACGCAAAGTGGCGCACAGGGCTTGTAAATAAGCCCTTTTATTTCTAATGCATTTAATCGGAGGGATTGTATATCTAGGCCGCTCTGCTTACCTTATGTAAACACTGTGTCCAACAAAGTTCACAACTTAAACTCAGCTTTGGTTCTGCACGTCAGAGCGGACAGCAGTGTCCATAACTTTAAAAGAGAAAGAGAAACAATGTGAGAGAGAGAAAGAGAGAAAAAAATAAATTAAAAGTGTGAGAGAGAGAAAGTTATAGATGGAGCAGTTAATACTGGAGAAAATACTCGTAGCTCACCTTTTGCCTCTGTTGTGTGTCCAAGCACCTGCTGGTTCATAATGCGCCCTCCAGTTTAGTGATCTGAAAGATAGTATATAGAGTTAGTAATAGCATAGTACATACAACTGCACACGTATATTTTTGGTTTATTTATTTGTACACTCAGGATACTGTATTACATCAAGTTCCACTGTAAGGAGGTGTCTGTGAGCTGTTTTTTTCCAAAGTAGTATATCCCATGCATTCACACTGCATAGCATTGAGTTCTCAATATTGCGTATCTAGACTGTTGCACCCCATTGACTCGCAGAGTCCTGAGGTGAGTGTTTTTCTTGGGAAGTCAGAGGCAGATTTAGAAGCTCATTGCGCCACTTTTCCCATGTTAAAAAGTGACAAAAAGTGGCGCAAGGGGCTTGTACATTTGCCCCTCAAATTGTTGCAACCTATCTATTCTCACTGCCCGAAGGCAATTGTACATTCCAACGCAGTGAAGCTGCTGCTCACTACCCCCCTTCACCTTTCACAGATGACTTTTCGTTGTTTCGGAAACAAGCTTCTTTGATCACCTTGTGCCATTGGCCTGATTCAAGGAGGGTGCACCACGTGTCAAAGCAACTTCCTCAGACGCTGTTATGTTGGCCATGCATCATCGCAGAATCCTCAAATGTTACACCTTAGAGGTGTTGGGGGGCGCCAATTTGCGAAATACAACATGTAAGATAAAAAGGAAGTTAACATTGTCTGTCATTTTTTTATCAAAGGAGAGAGGAAGTGAGAGAGTGACTGCGAAGAATATTCGCAGCTCACCTTTCTGTCACCAGTGTGTTTTTCACCACGTGCCGGGACATAATGCACCCTGAAGCTCTACATATAAGAGATAGTAAAAGAAAGATGTTATGATTGGTGTTTGTTACTATCTTAATGTGAAGTTGAATAACATTGCACATTTTTCACATTTTCCCTCTCGCATTTAAAAACAACTATTTGTATAGTTTATATTCCGGACGTTTGACCGATTTTAAAAAGGTTCCTGCTATTGGAAAAAAAAATGTAAATGCAATAAAATTTGGTATATAGGACTGCATTAATCTAAATCCCTGCGTCGATTTTTGTATCCAGTCTGCTGCAGCCCATCGACTCCCTCTGATGCGCACCCAGGCCTCACTGCTCACCTTTTCGTGGACAGGATACCTTCTACATCATGCAGTCTCGCTCTCTCAGCAAGAAGTCTGACATATGGTGCAGAGTCTTAATATCGCTATGGCTAATGACATACTCATGCTCCCATCATCATCATCGCAGGTTCCTCACCCGCTCAGTCCTTCCGGTACCACTAACTCAGCGGTCAAAGAGGCCACGCACATAGTGGTGGACCGTTTTACTCAGTGGTTCAGGCCTATATGAGGCATTTGAACCACTAGGACGGGTCATCACAGTGCTTGCGATTGGAGCAACTCTAAAATGGCGTACAGCATGTGCGCCTCATCTTTTTCATTGGTACGGTCATGTGTGTGAAGGATGCGCTGGATGGGTGTGGTGTGGGAGTATACCAGCCATGAGGGAGTGTGTGTGTGCTGTTCTGACAACTAGACCTGAAACTAAGAAATAACTACAATGGAAATCTGGAAGCGTAAGTGGAGTGGGATGGCCTGACGTATGCCAGTGCTGCGCGAGGGTCTGGACCATGATTTCCGAGCTATGGGCATAGTCCCGTCGTGAGCTATATGAGAAATCAAGTGATTCGGGTGTCCGTTTTTTAGAGCTGACGTCACCCGTGTCTTAAAAACAAATGTGTCATTATATCTGTAAAGTCCCACAACTTGGCCAACATGGAAGGTACGGGGTATCACTGACTCTATATTCGTTCATAGTTGCATAAATAAAAGATTGTGGACATGACACATTTCTGTGATTATGAATGTTTATTGTACATTAAGTGGAGTGTTGTAGCTGTAGTAATACAGAGTTGTGAAAGGTTTAAGTTGTAGTTTTTGGCACATGAAGGGCAGCTAATATATATATGTATGTGGTTATTTAGGTACACTGTAGAACTTGGTGCTGAAAATCAGTGTTCGAGTCTAGTAGTTGCGTCCACATCCTGTAATTGTACAGTAATGACGTAATGTACGCATGCCTGAAAATTTATTGTAAATACTGTGCTCATGTACATAGCTGATATAGTTTTGGGTTGATTTTGTGCTATATAAGTATGCTTAAAAAAAAAAGGAGGAATAGCCCACATTTACTGTCACAGGAAAGATGGTTGCATACGCTATTTATAGCACAATATAATGTGGTAGGGCGGAGGAGCAGCATTTTACAAACACAATAAATAGACAGACACAGATAGATAGTGGAAGTGGGTACGGGCAAGTGAGCTCGACTCCATTTTATTACGTTGTTGTTGGTAACAAGTAGAATAGTAATCATGATATCATATACAGATATTTAATCATAAACGGTTTATGAGTTCTGCTGTACAAAGGTAGGAGCATTGTATGTGAAATAATACACTGAAGATTCTATTGTTCATGAGTTTTGGTGCACTGAGGTAGGGGCGGTTTGTGTAGAGCCTGCGATGATGCGTGGTCCAGGCAGACCGCACTAGTAGAAATGTTCTTTGACTATTGATTTTTGCCTGAAGAAGGGCGCGTGGCGGTTATTTACGGTGTACTGAGTTAGTGGTACGTCTGGTGTTTATTGTATGCTCACCCTGCGATGATGGGTGGTCTGAGCGGGCTGTACAGATATCATTCACTGTTGCATACTAAACTATGTGAACTTTGTGGGGGGGGGGGAAACTAGCATTGATGGTTATCAATTGCTGTGCAAACTACTTGTTCTGATTGCTCCCCATAACAAATTAAACGATTACACTTCAAGCAGTGCATTCTAACTTTCACAAATTGGGGACGTATGTCTGGTGGCAATGTTGATGGTGATATCCCATAGGTACTTGGTATTGCCGGTGGTGGAGGTACATTTTGGCGCAATCTTCTACATTCTTTTTTATCATAGTTCACAGGATGCAGCGATTGAAGGTGCTTGCGCATAATAGCAGTGCAACAGAACTATTTTTTTATCTGCTTTACATAAATCGAGGCAGAATTTAATGCTGTCTCTAGTGTAGATGAAAAGGTAAATTCAAGTTGTGAACCCTACTGTGCAAAGTTTACATGGAAGCTAGTAGTCAGTACAGTTATAGAACAATGGTTTTTTTTAATTTATTTTAACAAAATCTGAATACATACAGTATAATTGTTTCTGCATTAAATAAATCAAGGTTGAATTCCCTACTGTCTATAGTGTAGATGCAAAGGTGAATTCAAATGTAAACCCTGCTGTCCGCAGTGTACATCTTAGGGTGGAGTGCATCATCTGCAATTATAGTGGTAGTGGAAGATCATACATGTATGCAGCGTGCTTTTTATTATTCGACTAAATCTATAAGTGATATAAATTTATTTTTTGAAGGAAGCATACTAAAGAGATATTGTGTAGGGTGTGATAGGTGTTATACTTAGTTTGGTTTCCACTGAGTTAGTGGTACCTGAATTAACAAGGTTCTGTGGCGACTGTGATGTGTCGTCTGGGCAGGCCGTACTGATAGTAATGTTTTTTGTCTTGTGAATTCTGGCTTATTAAGGCCATGTGGCGATTTTGTGTAGGTTTGAGGGACGTTACTTTATTTGGTACTGCACTTTATACATAATGAATGAAGAATCAGGTAAATGTTGCCTGAATATGGTCCTGTGGCGATGAATTATGGTGCACAGAGTTAGTAGTACCTTTTGGACTGCGCGTGTACGTAACCTGCGATGATGCGTGGTCCGGATAGGCCGCACTGGGGATAATGTTTTTTGACTACAGAATTTTGCCTTAATAAAGCCTTGTGGTGATTATTTATGGTGTGCTGCATTAGTGGTATGTCTGGTGTTTAGCGTGTGCTCACCCTGCGATTATGCGTTTTCAGAACGGGCTGCACTCAAAGCATTGACTGTTGCATACTGGACTGTATGTACTTTCAGGGGGAAAAAAGTGCCATTGATGGTTATGAATTTGTCAGTAACAAAATTATCAGAATCAGATGATTCTTCGAGTGGTGTAGCCATTTTTGTCTCCAAACAAGAAATTCAGGTTTCCAATGAAGAAAAAGTGAGTTTCAAATTGTGACCTATGCTATCCACAGTGTAGATTATCATCAAGTGTACCTTTGCACTTGCAGCGTGAAATTTATTATTCAAGTAAATCTATAAGTGATATAAAAAAACTTGTTAAAGGAAGCATAATAAAGGGATATTGTATAGGTTTTGATAAATGCTATACTTTGTTTGGTATTGTAGTCTGCAAATAATAAATCAACAGTAACAGGGGTGAGAGCACACCGCTTCACCTTCCAACAAGGTTGACACCTGGCATTGTGGTAAATGCAGTTTCAGTTACTTGCTTGCTTCAGAAGTGTTCAAGTGTTTCGCCACAGTTGGCGCAGATAGTGCTGATCTCTAGACACGTGTTTCTGGTTCTTTAACCGTCATCAGTAGAGATGACAGTCTTTGAAATGGGAGGTTTGCTGAGTAGACTGCCAACATCTTTCTCAGGTCAGGTACCTCTCACAGGCATGCGTGTGCTTCATCCACAAGCTCGTCAGCTCAATGACTCACGGAAGTACTATTAAACAGGAACAGGGGTGGAAGCACACCTCTTCACCTCCCAGCAAGGTTTGCCCCTGGCATTGTGGTAAGAGCAGTTTCAGTTACTTGATTGCTTCAGGAGTGTTCGAGTTTTTCGCCACAGTTGGCGCAGATAGTGCTGATCTCTAAACACGTGTTTCTGGTTCTTTAACCGTCATCAGTAGAGATTACAGTCTTTGAAATGTGGGGTTTGCTGGGTAAACTGCCAACATCTTTCTCAGGTCAGGTACCTCTCACAGGCATAAGGGTGCTTCATTCATGAGCTCATCAGCTCAATGAATCACGGGAGTACTATCAAACAGGAACAGGGATGGGAGCACACCGCCTCACCTCCAAACAAGGTTCGCCTCTAGCATTGTGGTAAATTTGCTGAGTAGACTGCCAACATCTTTCTGCACGCCAGTGAGAGGCACCGGACCTTGCATAATGTTTGGCAGCCTACTCAGCAAACCCCAAAATAAAGACTGTATTCTTTACTGATGACAGTTAATAAACCAGAAACACCTGTCTAGAGATCAGCACTATCTGCACCAACCTTGGCGAAATACTCGAAAATATCAGAGCGAGCTACAAGAGACTGCATTTAGCAGAATGCCAGGGGCGAACCTTGCCTGAGAGGACAGCGGTGTGCTCCCACATCCTGTTGTCTATTTAAAGTACTCAAGTGAGTCATTGAGCTGATGAGCTTGTGGATGAAGAACCTGCATGCCAGTGAGAGGTACCGGCCCTGACATAATGTTTGGCAGTCTACTCAGCAAACCCCAAAATAAAGACTGTATTCTCTACTGATGATGGTTAATAAACCAGAAAACCTTGTCTAGAGATCAGCACTATCTGCGCCAACCTTGGTGAAATACTCAAAAATATCGGAGCGAGCTACAAGAGACTGCATTTATCAGAATGCCAGGGGTGACCCTTGCCTGAAAGGTCACCTTATTGCTCCCACATCCTATTGTCTATTTAAAGTACTCCTGTGAGTCATTGAGCTGACGAGCTCGTGGATGAAGCACCTGTGCACCAGTGAGAGGTACCGGACCTGATATAATGTTTGGCAGTCTACTCAGCAGACCCCAAAACAAAGACTGTATTCTTTACTGATGACGGTTATTAAACCAGAAACACGTGTCTAGAGATCAGCACTATCTGCGCCAACCTTGGCGAAATACTCGAAAATATCAGGCAAGCTACAAGAGACAGTATTTACCAGAATGCCAGGGGCAAACTTTGCCCGATAGGTCAGAGGTGTGCTCCCACATCCTGTTGTCTAAATAAATCAACAGTGTAATTAATTGTGAGCTCTGATGACTGCAGTGTAGGCAGGAGGCAGTGGTTAGCAAGAGCCCACAACCACGTGGCATTGATTAGAGCTGTACAGTATTGGTAATTTAGTGTGATGATAAGTGGTGCAAAGACTTAGTGGCACCTGAAGCAACAAAGTTCTGTGGAGCCTGCGATGATGCGTGCTCCGTGCAGGACGTCCTTGCTAGCAAAGCCTTTAAAATCAAGTTTTTTAATAAATATTGGTTGTCCTTTCACGGGAGTAAGTTGCAGTAGATCTTCAAAAACTATAATATATTTTCTTCCAAATAAGACATCTGACTCAATATGTCACGTGGCGATGATTTTTGGTGCACTGAGTTAGTAGTACCTTTGGTGCTTAGCGTGTACGTACCCTGCGATGATGCATGGTCGGGGGGGCACAGTAATTTAAGTAATGTCTTTTGTCGATTGAATTCTGCATGAATTCCATTTAAAAGTGATAGTATGCCTCATTGCTGACATAAAACTGTTCACTCTTCTTTGCGATGATTTATGGTGCACTGACTTAGTAGTATCTTTGGCGCTGAGCTTGTACGTACCCTGCGATAATGAGTGGTAAGGGGAGGCCGCATTCAAACCAATGTCTTTTCTTTATTGAATTCTGCTTGAATACGGCCATGTGGCGATGAATTATGGTGCAGTGAGTTACTGGTACCTTTGGCACTGAGCGTGAATGTAACCTGTGATGATGCGTAGTCCGGTCAGGCCGCACTGGGAGCAATGCTTTTTGCCTAGTGAATTTTGTCTTAATATGGCCACGGGGCGATTACTTGTGGTGCAGTGAGTAAGTGGTACCTGAAGAACTCAGCGTGTGTGCACCTTGTGATGATTCGTGGTTCGGGCGGGTTACACTGATACAATGTCTCTTGGCTATTGGAATACGTCATGCGCAATCGCCATTCCACCTGAATCGTGAGCCCTCACATTGTAGATCGAAGGCAGTTGACAGCACAGATATCGACAAATGATTTTTGTGACTTATGTAAAAAAAATCTGAACACATACAGTAGAATTGTCTCTGCATTACATAAATCAAGGCTGAATTCCTTACTGTCCGTAGTGTACATTGAAAGCTGAATTCAAGTTGTGAATCCTGCTGTCCGCAAAGTTTAAGGCAGTAGTCCACAGAAACATCGACGAGTGCTTTTTTGTCACATATGTTAACAAAATCTGACAACACAGTAGAAAAGTCTCTGCCCTAAATACATCGAGAATTAATTCAATGTTGTCTGTAGTGCTTCACCGCTTCTGGTATCAAGTGGTGAACTCTGTTGATCGCAGTGTACACTTGAACGTAGGCCTTAGTACAGACATTGATGAACGTTTTTTGGGGCATCCATTAACAAAATTGACCCTGCCTTACATAAATCAAGGCTAACTTGAATGCTGTCTGTAATTGTCTCTGCATTAAATAAATGAAGGCTGAATTTCCTACTGTTCAAACTTTAACAAAATCTGAGGCCATAGTACAATTGTCTCTGCTTTAAATAAATCTAGGCTGAATTCAATGTTTTCTGTAGTGCTGATGTATCAAGTTGTCAATTCTACTGATCGCAGAGAAGATTGAAGGCAGTTCTCAGCACAGATACCGATGACAAATTTAGATCCAAATTTGCATTCAAGTTGTAAACCCTGCTGTCCGCAGTGTCAACAGAAAGCACTAGTCGATACAGACATAAGTCTGCGGTGGTGTGCCGCTGAATTTGCAATGGGCCTGTATTGAAGAGACACGTGGTCATGGCGGCAGCCATGCGGCAGGATGCAGACCTTCACTGCGGTGCAGTCTCTTCTCTTTGGAGAAGTGAACCACGCCCAAGGCGTAGCCTAATTATTTATAGTCTTACGCTGACGTTGCGTACGTTGGACCAGCCCACTCCTCTTCTGCTTCAAAGGGGGGAAACACAGGTACATGACCTAAATATTCCCCAGTGTGTGAGATAATATGGTTGCATCCACTATGCAGTACACTACACGTATCAATGGTATATGTACACATGGTTTGTATAGTGAATTGTGTATAGCATTTCACCGGTAGTCTTGGCGTTGTGTACATTATTGTTGATGTGCGAGTTCTTTTCCTTATACATACTTGGTTGCCACATCTCTGTAGATAGAGCTAGTGTACTGTTGAGAAGATATATTATTTTGGAAAGATCCGTTGTCCTGTTTTGCGCTGTCTCTGAGGTAGTAGGGGGGAGGGGTCCGTGGGGGTGGTTGTGGTGGTCGTGGCGCTGGGTATTGTGATTTTGTTGGGTGTCGGAAGTGTATGATTAGAACCTCTATCAGATATTGCTCTTTAAACATGGGTGTGAGTTGCATGTAATTCAGGCAGTACATATTCAACGTTCTTACAGTAGTTAAATGTTGATGTTAATTTGTTAGTGGTAAGTGTAACTATTGCCTGAATTTTTAGGTAGCATTGTAGATTTGGTTTCTTGTTGAAAATATGGGGAAGTGCCCAACATATAAGTAGGAATTGTCATTTAAAAAACTCTTGAACTTCACTAAAAAAAACATAGGTTTCAGGCAGGTTATGGTTAGGAATTATCATTTAAGAAACCTTTGAAATTCACTGAGAAAACCATAGGTTTCAAGCAGGTTATAGTAAGGAATTAGCATTTAAAAAAACCTTAGAAATTCACTGAAAAAAACATAGGTTTCAGGGGTGTTATAGTTAGCTGGACATTTCACTCATACAAAACCATTGAAATTCCTCTGTTATAGTTAGTTGTACTAACTGTAACTCTTGTGCCCGCAATCCAATGGACATATTACATCATTCATGACCTATGTTTTTTTCAGTGAATATATATATATATATATATATATATATTCACTGGTCCTATATATATATATATATATATATATATTTATATATATATATATATATATACACACACACACACACACATACAACAAAATGTCATGAAAGTGAAAAACACATCTTCAGGACTCCGTCAAAGTTGCAATATGTAGTTTAATCTATTCTTCCCATTACACGTTTTGACTGCAATGCCATCTTGATCCAATGAGATTGCAAGGCCTGATTCACTGGACAAATAACTTTAATTCTCAGACACAAAGGGAATCTGTAATCTTGTCCAATGTCTCCCACAAAAATGCGGACCACTACCGCTAATTCAAGTGTCCATATGTCCAATTTATCCCAATGTCACTATACAGCAGCATAAGAATTCCGACCAAAAGTTAGAAAGGTAAAAAAAAGTGTAAGAGGAATTGTAGAAAAATGTGAGAATGGAAAGAAAGCACCTCACGGTAGCAACACCAAGGGGGGACTGGCTAGCGAGTATCAACTATCCACTATAGATGCTATTCCTCATTCAGATGGACCCCTAAATCCTCTTCTAGGTTGTGCTACCCTGGGCTCTTGGTTTCGAGATCTAGAATGTGCTTAAACTCCCTCTTTCTGAGTCTCAATACCCTGTCACCACGCCTGGGGTTTAGAGGGATCTGTTCAAAAACAAAATACACGAGGAGGGAGCTATTAGAAAAATGATGGTCCTAAAAATGCCATGCTAGCCAGCAGTGGTGGTCCCTGTTGTTAATGGTCCTCATGTTTTCCAGAAACCTTTTCTTAACCTCTGGGTGGAACTGCCCATGTATCTGAGGTTGCAAGGACATTCCAGGATATAGTTCCTAAACATTTCAACTGCTAAGCATTGCTAGGCCGGCCTGACGGGGTGCGCCCTACGAAGAAGCATGACACCCTACCGGGTGTGTGAGGACACTAAGATCTGACCACTCTGATACCCTGTGATCCCATTGGTCGGTCCTTTGACTCCAAAAAGCTTAGGGCATAATTTTTCCTAGAGAGGAACTACTCCAGTTAAAGTGTTTAGGGACATTTTTCTGGGAGAAGCATGGGTGTAGGACATCACTAAGTATAACTCTTCATCTTCCTATTTGATTATATACATCCCAGAATATAGACAACGAAGACGGAGCTGCATGTAAGAAATTGAGAGATCTTGCTGGTGTCATTGTGTCTGGGTGTGATGTATTCTTTTTTATATTTCTGCTTCAACATTCTTTACAGTGGCCACAGGGGAAGAATCCTTCGAGATTGTTTTACCTGACCTGTTTGGCCAAAGTGATGTCACTGTGCACCAAGCTATCCATAACACGCCATCCTTTTCTATCTGTGATCCTAGGTGTCTCCTGAAGGGTATGTCCTATAATGGGATCACTCACAAGAATGTCCCAATTTTGTGTCAGAGGTAAGACCATCGCCTGTTAAGATTACATGGGGATAGACTCTGCTGTGCATTGAAGGATGCGTTCCATGTCCGACTCCGGAAGGCTCGAGGGTGGGGGCAAATGCCTGTAGGTGGTGCTCGCATCTAGCCAGCATATTCTGCAACCCATGCACAGGTCTGCACAAGCGCAGCTACACTGCGTATCAAACATTGGGGTGCGGCAAGAGGAAGCAGACATTTATGTCAAGTGGACAAGGTCCACGTTGCAGTATAAAACTAGACAACATTTTGAACCTCAAAGGTCACAACTAACATGAAGAAGTTGAAAGAATGACAGCAGCCCAGACACTGTTTTCCAGAGCACAAGGCACAAGCGATACTCAACAAACTGACACCAACAAAGAATTTCACCTCAATGAAAGACTTAAGAGACTAGTAAAATTGAGCAAGTCTGAAACCTCTAAATGATGGTAAGCAATTTCCCTGCAGGACTGCAAAGACAAGGGAATTGTACCAATGGAACTACAGATTTATGCCACCCCATCCTACGAATCTCCAAATACGAAGATGCCAGTGGAATGCGCAGACAACTCGGCAGTCAGTTGAAGATGGATGCTTGAAATACTTGTCAAATAAGCATGGACAGATAGGGAGACCCTATTACAGGAGATAACGAAAACTAAAGATGAACTTGAACAAAGGATAGAACAAGAGGCCATTAATAAATACATTGAAGGATTGAAAATCTGTTTGAAAAAACATAAAGACAATAGTAACGCAAGGAAACAGAGAAAACTCCATAAAGACTGCATAGATTTGAAAGTAAGAGGAGCTTAAGTTCAGTCAAAAATATGATCATATGTTAAAAGCACAAACATCTGATCCATGCACTATGGCAACAGTACCAGATACCTCAGTTAGAACCCACAACCATGATTGACAATGATAGAGATACCTCTGCACGGCAGGCAGTACTGCCTCTGGAAGTGACCGCAGTGGAAAACCAGTGACTTTTTTGGACGAGTACCGGCTCCTACACAGGGGCAGGCAATCAGCCAGGGCAACTCCAACTCCAAAGAACAGAGGCCAGGGAAAGGACAGAAATGCCAGGGCAGAGGAAGATGTTGGGGAGGTGAAAGAGACTCAGACAAAGAATAAAAAAAGGAAGTGGAAAGGGCACATGTGAACTAACTCAGGAAGCTCCAGACTAACATCATAATGGATAAAGAAATGGTGAAGAATACCATTATCAATCTTGCCAATACTGTATTGGGTGCCAGGGAGCCAGCCCCATTGTTGCCCCCTAAAAATTATTTTGAAGGTTTATATTCCTGGCCATGTGCTTTTATTTCAGCTGCGGGTCGAGTGCACAGAGCAGGCAGCAGGCTTTTAATTCATGAGTGGGCAGGGGTTGGGGCATAGATATAGACAGCACAGCCAGACTGTCTAGGTCTGACGATGTGTAAGTGCGCATGTCACGTTGGATGGGTCTCTGCCAAAGATCAATCTGACATGCGCATGTAAGGCCTCACCTACCAGCACAACATTAGTGAGCCTGGCATCAGAGTCGCAGCCTCCCCGGTCTCTTGAGGAGCACTGACTTTGCCTGTTCCAGTCAATCCTGACCCTGTTCAGCAAGGGAGCAGAATCACGATTGACTCATGAGGTGAAGTGGGCCTAGTCTTGGAGGAGGCATTGGGTGGGGATGTGTGGCTTCAGTGAAGAACATGGCCAATCACAGCATGCCTTTATGATGAAGCAAAGTAGTGTGATTCGTCATTTTTCTATCCCTGTTGCCTTTCATTCTGCCGCTCTACTAGTCCCGTCTCATTATGCTGAACCCAGGGAGTAGCAAACATGAGAGTGAGGAGCTCTGTACCAGAAAGTAAGCAACATATAATTTTGGAGCTCTCCTCTCCACGTCATCTGGTCCCAGGTGACCCACAAAGTAAAATAAAAGCTGCCTTTTACCTCTTTTCACTGATTCTTTGTGCTTGATTTACGGATCCAGTAAGAAATTAATTAGAACCCTGAGTCCAGGCGTCCGCTCAACATTGTGCGATTCTGGGTCAATCACCTAAGCTACCTGCGTTGTGCCTGTGAAATAAACATGTATGTGTTTCTTGTATTGTTACAGCGCTCATGTTAGAGAAAGTGCTTTATTCCTGTTTAGATTGTTATCTTTCAACGTTTATTCTGGGCCCCTAACACCATGCCTACATTAACCTTGTATAATTGTAACAGGTGTTCATGTAAAGTGCTACGCTTCCTTACTACCCTTTCTAGAACATAAATAAAACGATACAAGGCAAACTTGAAACAGCTGCTGTGTCTTTCCTCACAACCACATTAACTAGGTGTGGATTTACATACTGAAGAGCCTCTTGACAAAGTTAAGTGCTTCCTTGTATTCGTAGCTAAAGTGCCCTTATGTTTATTTTGTGCCTTGGCAGATGATAGAAAGAAGAGAGAAAACACAATCCTCCGGGAAGCTATCTGGTTTTCCTAGAACTCACTTCACCTCCATCAGCCTTGAAACGTCCTGCTATGAATAGTTGCAGATACCACATACAGAACACATAAACACCGCTCAGGACGCCGGGAGTGAGTGCTCATTTGAATTTACTAAATGTGTGACCTGAGACAAAGTAGCATGGCAGGATGCTTAACACGTGAGGTTAGTCACATCAGACGAGGAAACGCTTGACAAGGCAAGTTGTGGATGGAGGAAGTTTAAAGTTGTCCCTGCAGAGTTCAAGAAATTTAGCGGATGTCCGGGTTTTTAGAGAGCGTGGGAGGGAGGGAATGGTGGGAGGTATCTTTTTATGTCTTGCAAAGCAGGGATAGTTAGCAACTTTTATAGGAAAGCACTTTGATTAACAGGCATGCTACTCGCTTTATTAAATTAAATTTTTTGTATGGTCTTACTGCCTCTTCAGCTATTCTCTGCTAAGGAGCACTGTCATTCTGCGCGCTGGGTTGAAGGAAAATTGTAGTCCTTCTTCTATTTTTAGGAAATGTCCAGGCCTGGGCTGTAATTTCCGTTCTGCTCGTGGAATTTGGGTAATTTCGCGTTCCGCGGAGAATGCAGAATTGCCAAAAATTCAGTGATCCGCTGCTTCACTGAATTTTTTGCTTGTTTGCGCTTTCAAAATGCGTGTTTGCAAGATATTTCTCCCCGAGCACGCAAACAGCGTTCGCGAACAGGAAAAAGGCGCGGCGAACATGCTGAACAAGCAATCCCGCATGTTTGCAGAACTTTTGCATGCTCGCAGAGATTTTTTACCGTTTCCCGGAGCTTTGCGTAGCGCGACTACCCAAATTCCGCCCACCCTTAGAAATGTCCCGGTTTTTGGCTTTAAAATTCTGGTCACCCTATTACTAGTTACATGTTTATTTGGCATCGATGATGCTGCCATGATTTTACCTTTGCGCTCATGGTTTGATTAGCTTTCAGCAGCCTCAATAAATAGAGACCTGTGTTTTGTTGTCACGTTTTCTTTCCACGTTTTACCGAAAAAGTGCAGCTGGCCACTTCAATGCAATTTATTGCTTTCAAACACATCTCATGCATCTCTCTCGAGAGCGAGGTGTAGCTCTCTTTCGCTTCAAGCTTAGTGGCGGTATAAAGTAAAGTGACTGCGTGGATGCATTAGGTAGCTTTTCTTTATTGCAGGACTGGTGGATTGTTTGTGTGACATTCTTCGATTTCTGCTTCTTCTCCAGGCTACTTAGCTTCCCCTGGGCAGTGAGTTTGTGCTATGATAAAACTGTAAAAATAAGAGAATAAGAGATGTACACACTACAGTGGAGTGTAACTTACAATGTCCTGGTGTAGAGCAACACTTCATATAATCCTTATAAAAACCATTGGAGTACGTCAGGGACGTGTGCTTCTTCGGACTATCCTGAGCCTTTGGGAAAGAAATTACATACTTCTATTTAGAGATGGCTTCCTTGTTGAAAGGCCATTCACAGAGTGTTATATTTCGTTATGTATTTTCTTTTAATTCTATTATGCCCTCTCCACAACGCCCAAGATGTGCATTGTTTTAGCTGATAACGACTGAGAAAGCAGGTGGTCTCTAGACATGCCAGGGTCACATGAGCTTAACTATTTTGAGGTAAGCTGTGACAGGATCTTGCTAAAATCGAAAAGAAGGCCATCAATGGTAGGGACTAGGGGGCAGATTTACAAGCCCCTTGCACCACTTTTGCGTGACTTCTCCCATGTTAAAAATGATGCAAAAGGGGCTTGTACATCTGCCCCTAGGCCTCTATTGCGATTTGTATTCAAAATGAACAAAACACATCTATAGTAGTATGGATCAAAATGTTGATCATGCAGTGCCTGGGTGTTTGAAATGGCCCTTTTTGCAGGGTTATCCCCAAACATTTTGCTTCTTCCTCCTAATTTTTCCTGACCTGCTGTAGTTGGCTTTAGGACTCTGAGCACTTTACTACTTCTATTCAATGCTAAAGTGCATATGCACTCTGTGAAATTTGTATTATGGATTGGCGTTTCCATGAATAGGCTTATTTGATTTACTAGTCAGTCCCTAGCACAGTGTTCCCAGGGCTTGTATATCAAAAGCTGCTGCTAGGGACCCCTATGGGCAGGGTGACGTGCATGTGAAAGGTAGGACGTGCCCTGATGTGGGTGACATTATCCTGATGGTAGACAGCAAAAAGTAGACTGGGCTGTTCCTAAAGGGAGGAGACGAAGGTCACTAGGTGTAAAGTGCAGTACTCAGTGGAGAGCTAACCCTGGGTATCCATTGTGTTGGATGTATTGGCCTCACACACCCTTGCAAGTGTCATGCTTCATCATAGGCAAAGCTCCTCGTTGGGTAGACGGTGCAATACCCAACGGGCACACCTCAAAGAGGGGCTCTTTATCGGAGATCTTTTGTCCAACTGCCTATGGGTGAAGTGTGGGTAAGGAGCCAGGAAAGAGTATATATTATCCTGATGGTGAAATACTGCCAATTTCATTTTTCACTTTTGAAACGCTATCTGGCCCATAAGAAAGCATGGAAGTTTTAGTTCATAACATCTTATAAATATAACTTCCCATTGGGACCAGATAGGAAAATAAAGTTTAGCATGCCTGAACTCAGAATCTAAAAATGCAACTTTTAGTAAATGTGATTTTTACATTCTGTGCTTGAAACTTCCACTTTCAAAAAGTAGGTATTTTCTTGCTTAGCTATCCTGTGTGCCTCTGCTAGAATGTGTATCACTGTCTTGCTTTGGAGTGACAGAGGCTGGAGATGTGTAGTGGCTCCAGAGAGTCTGATAGGTCAGGGCAGGGCTGAATAGACCTGGGCTGCATTTATGGTAGTGGGAGGAGATTTCCTTACACCTGAATGGACCTGGTCTGCCTTCCACAATGCTGTCTCCACCCCTGCCAGGAAGCTGGGACAGAGAGGACAGAACTGGTTTGGACTAAGCACAGACACTCTCTGCCTGTGCGGACAAATTAATTTGGGGTATAAATATTGAGGCAAAGACCCCTAAAATGTGGAACTCTTTTGGTACCCAGAAGACTGCCAAGAAGAAGAGCTGGAGAAACAGTGAGGAAGGACTACCACTTTGCTGTGAGCTTTGCTGGGTTGGACTGCAGTGGCTGCTTCCGTCGTGGTCAGTGAAAGGACTGGACTGAACTTTCTATAACGTCTTTATTGAGTTTCTCCAAGGGTTTCAGGTAGAGATGCCCACTGTTCAAGAAGTCTCAGAAAAAGCAAGGACTTCAAGTTCTTCGGCCATCAACACTGGGGACTGTGTGTTTTGTGCTGCAACAGAAGAAAAAGCCACCCAACGCCGCCTACGATGCCGCTGCTGCCTCTGTGTCCTGAAGTCACCACAGAGGGCACTGCCGCATGCCGCACCGCAACCCTGGTCTCACCAACGCCGCCACCCAATGCCGCCACTGAGCCCCTGCTTGCACAGTGACCTGTGGCCACTGCACTTCACACTGCCTTGCTTCGCCTAGCTTCATGCTGCTGCCTTTTTATCACCGATTAAGCCGCTCCACGCTGACATCAACGCTGCTGCTTGCACGGTGGTTCAAGGGCACAACTCATAAGTTACACAAAGCACTGTCCTCAACCTGCAGCACAGACTTGGCCTACAGATGGTGGCGCCATCAACTCCAGTTCATCAGCCATTGACAGCGCTTCAGCAGCGATGCCGCTGCTTGCACTGTGACCTGCCAGCACCACGACACGCACTGCATCACTTCGCAATGCAGCCTGGTCTCACAGACACTTCTAGACGACCCTCACTAAGCCGCTGTCTGCACCACGACCTGAGGGCACTGCATGTCACACCGGTGCACTTTGCACCACAGCCTCAACATCTGCTGATGCCGGCGCTCCTGACTTCAGCCGCGAGGAGTTCGATCTGCAACGTGTGTGACTTTAAGGGCCTGACGACTCCTGCACAGACCTCCGAAACCAACGCCTGCGGATGCCGGCTCTTTGATGAACTGACTATTTTAGCCGTTGTCTCTTTCTTGAAAAATGTTATGAACTATGGAAAGTTTTTATGAAAATAGCTGATGTATGATTATTTTTGATTAATATGAAAGTATTTCCTTGTAAAAATGTGTTTCTAGAATGAATGTTTAGCGAAGTGCTTTTATGATTTAGAAACTTAATAGAATAAAGCGATTTTTGATTTGATTTGAATGGAAAACTTTTTGGCAAGGCTGAACTGGTGTGCGTAGCGTTTATAGCTATCATTACTTTTCTGCCTGTCCTCGTGCTTGAACGAGTGATTGCAGCAATGGCAGCAGTTCGCACTGTCACCTTGGTGGCTAAATCAGCCAAGAATTCCCTTCAACATGCACACCAACTGACTCAAAGTGTGAATTACATGTGCCTGTGGCAAACCTTTTTTCAGCTTTGCCACCTGTTCTCAAAGCAGCTTCTGCTTTATAATGCTACCTTTGGTATCTCTAAACCCATTCTGTCCCAAATAATGAAGATATTCATTGTATGACGACACAATAAAATGAATTGCAGACAAGGAGTGTGGGGAATTTCTGACCTGTATTTTGTAGATCCAGTATCAAAGCTTTTAGTTCTGCCAGCTGTGCCAGGTTTTCTCCTAGATACTGCTTCTGTGTATTGCCAGGACGGGACTTGCCATCCAGCATACTTACTTTCACAATCGAACATGCTGTGCTGTATTGCTGACTACTTCCTATGGCATGCTAGGCAGACCTATCTGTATAAATTATGTATACATATTAGTTGAGAGGCATATTCAAAAGAGGATATTCTTGTTACTACAGCAAAAATGCTTGTGTTTTTAATGTACAATCAAATTTGGAGTCTACATCTGTTGCAGTGAGAGAATTAGCTCCTTGTATCCATTGCAGAGGCAGTGCTTTTGCGTTTGGAAAACTTGCTTTGGTAACAGCCTCTAAGGTTGTTACTGGGGTCACAACATTTATGTGTTTACCCTGTGCTAGTGCTCTTTCTCTCACTACAGCATTTTGTATTGCTGTGAGTATTCTTTCCATGGATGCCAAGTGCATTTCAGTGTTTGTGTACAAATGTAGAAGCAATTGCTAATAAAGGAATTTATTTGTAGATACCTAAGTAACAGGAGGTTGATCAATCTGAACTGTGACAACTTTTAAGAGCAACTAAATTCAATTAAAACCTATTATTCTTCTAGTTTGTCATTTTCAATGCTGACACAGTGGTACATACTCACAAAAAAGAAAAAAGCTAAACTGGAAATAGATTTTATAGAAAAACCAATTTATATAAAGTTTTCTTCATCAAGGGTACAATTTAAAAAAAACTGTGAAAATCAATCAACAGTGTACAAGTGGAACAGAAGTAGATTAGTTGTTCTTAAAGACCACTTGCGTTGTACTCCACTCTTTACAAATAGTAGACAACGAGGCTTGTTGGCTGTATACAAGGATATCGCTGTTTTGAATCAATCTAAAAAAGATGTGGACTAATAAGTCGACGTTTCAGCCTTATAATTGTCAAATCCTTAAGGCCATCCTCAGGACATTCAATCTTTAATGCAATGTGACCCCCTGACGATTGGGATTGTTAGTCCCATGAGACTACGCCAGAGCGGCCAAAGTTTTGCTGAGTATCGAAAGATTTACGGTTGATGCGGACTAAGCGCGCCACAACTACATTGCCTCTCGTGACTGAGCTTCAATAAATAAGAGGACAATTTTGATTTCGAAACGGAAAGTCCCACACGCACCACCTGGTCGGTGACGATCAAATTGTTATTCAGGGGGTAAAACAGTAAAACAGTACATCTGTTCATAATTTGATGAACCTTGCAAATAATCATGTTCTGTAAATTTTGCTGAGAAAACTAAATCCGACATCATATTATTTATACTTTCAAAGTCCCAAACATCAGAGAATGTACTTGGTTTTACGAAGTCACTTAATGAAACCTTAAACTGATGAGGATATTTCAAGAGTTCGACCGGGCCATATATTTCGTAGTCTGTTTTGTCCCAAACTACCCTGCCGGGTATTGGAATGGCTGTGGCATTCACTGATGATAGTTCTCTTTTTTCGATGTGAGATGTTTTGTGAGGCTTCAGAACTAAGTTGATGTTCTGACTTGCTGTGTCCATTGTAATGTAATACATTTTCCTAAAATTAAAACTAAAATTAGGCATAGTAGGAGTATAAGTACCCCTGATACAATCCAATGTTCAATCAATGGTGCATTTAGATATGCTTCTTTGACTTGATGAAAGAGTTCTGTTGCTTTTTCTTAAAAAGTCTTTGTTGCTGGCGTCACTTCAGTGTCGTTTTGATCTTCAGAAAAGTTATCGAAATTGATGAAGTAGCCAGATGCAGTTCTGTCGATTGTTGGAATTGTTTTCTCCATTTGGCTTTCATTAGCACATTCTGATGCTACATCATTGTAGACTGGTGTTTCATGACAAACTGTTTGGGTTTCAAGAGGCACAAGTTCCATGGCATTTCTGCATAGTCCTTTTTTTATTCACTGCAGGTTTATCAAATGTGATTAGTCTTTCAGTTTGAACCTCTTGGATACTAGCAAATTTGGGTATTCTGTTACTTCTTGGGAGTCCACTGGGCCTACAATTTTTATAGGCCACATGATTGTGGTTTTACCAGGTCGATGGATACAACTCGGTTCTCCTTTTTACCAGCAAGGGGCGGTAGTACAACTGATCTTGTTCCGTTGATTGCTAAGACAGGTACTGCTTTTCTGTAAGAAGGCCCAAATTCCTTCTTCACCGCTATTTTCTCTCTGACCAGATCCCCAATCTTTGGAATCCAGACAGGTCTTGCTGGGACAGGTGGTGTGTCTTCAGTGGTTGTTGGCTGTTGCTTTAACTTTATGTTGCTCAGGGCTTTTCTTGTTTCATTTAAGTCCTGTAAAACAGCCAAACGATCTTTGATGTCAAAGCCTTTTTTCTTATCTTCTACCACTGAAGCATGACTATCTAAGTCCTGAACATACATTCTAGTTCCGAACAATAGTTCGTACGGGCTGAAACCTTTTAGAGAATTTCTTGGCAAGTTGTTAAGACTACGTTGGACACTTGTTAAATGCTGGACCCACCCATCACCCGAACCTAATACCTTTGCCGTTATAGATTGCTTTATGTCTCGGTTTTTTCTTTCCACTACCCCGTTTCCCTCAGGATGGAAGGGACAAGAGAACCGCAATCCAATGCCCATGCTGGTGATGGCCTCCTTATAAGCTCGAGAGCTGAAAGCAGGACCCTGGTCAGAATGAAGCATGGCAATTGCGTATGTGCCGATAAAGACTCGCAAATCTTTTATAACAGTTCTGGCGTCAGCCGAGCGCTGGGGCCACATTTTTAAGTGAGCTTAGTCTTAAAGAAAAATTAATAGGACGCTGGATTTCATGTGTAGACAGCCCTATGCTACCTACAGAAATGGCCATGGCATTACTCCGGTTGGCTCGTTACTGCGGTCTCTGTTGCAGTCTGGACAGCTCTTTGCAAATTTATAATGTTGCAGGCTCATCCCCGGCCACCAGTATTCTGATTGTAATTCTGTCAGAGATTCCTTCATCTGTTTGTGCCTTGGACCTTCACCCATGTGTGCGTCTGCTATCAATAAGATTCTCTGGTTCGTGTTTGGAATTACCCTATCCCCCACTCCAGGGATTCGAGCAAAAGGAACAGAGTTTGCATCAATTACGTATGTATAATTGAGTGGATAGTTCATAGGTAGTGCTGCACAGTTGCCTTTTGAAGACGTTTTTACCGCCAGCATGGTTTTCCCGTCTATGTATTTTTCTGAACGCTTTTTTGTGGCTACGAAAGCCGGTTTAGTTGCTTCCGCTGTGGCTGTATTAGCCAATGAATTCCCTGCAACGTGAACGCCATCACGTTGATGACTCAGAGTGTGTATCACATGAGTCTTTTGTAGTTCTTTCTGTAAAAGAACTACTTGTTTCCAAAGCATTTTATGCTTGATTGTGGCACCTGTGTCATCTTTGTAATCATTTTGAACCCAGTTCTGCAAATCATTATTGTAATAATTGACGCAAAAGTGCGAATCGCACACGATTAGTGTCGGGAATTCACGTTCGGCATTTTCAAGCGCCATCTTTAAAGATCTGATTTCAGCTCTCTGAGCCGAACATTTTCTCAGTGATTCAGTTTTTGTTATTTTCAGTCTGAATTTACCGCAGAGCCAGCGACCTTAAACAATCGCGCAGGCTGCATTGTAGGTTTTATCATCTACATTGTAATGCTGTAATGCTGTCTGTATAGATTATACAAGAGTACTGTTCTAGAGGCAGAATTTCGATTGGCAGAGGATATTCTTTTTCATATTTCAAATCATTCAGTTTTTTCATGTTTGTGACAAAATAGTATCTCACGTCTTCTGCAGCAAGAGAATTTTCCCGCTGTATCCATTTCGGATCTAGTGCCACTATTTTTAGATTTACTGGGCTGAATAGTGCCTCAAAGGCTGATTCTGCTGTGAAAACAGTTATTTTTTTGCCTTGGGCTAGGGCTCGTTCTCTTGCTACAGCAGTTTGAACTGCCTTTACAGTGTTTTCTGTAAGACTGAATGTTTTTTCTGCTTGTGTGTACAAGTGTGATTTGTAAGCTATTGGTACCGTTTCTCCCTCATTAGAGGTCAGGTACGTGAATCCGCATCTTCCTGGGATGACCCGGATTACAAGGTTGCGTGTATTGTCACGTGTTTCTAATTTTGTTTTAGCTAACATGTCTGTTTGCAGTGATCTCAACATTTCTGTGTGTTTTTGAGTCCAGTTGATTGGTTTAAAATCAGGTTTTATTAATTTGTAGAGAGGTTTAACCCTCTCTGCATAGTTTAGAATGTAAGTTCTTCCGAAATTCAAGAAGCCTAGAATCGATTCTAAGTTCTTCAACGTTTTCGGTGCTTGGAGTACAGCACACTTCTCTAAGAAGTTGTCCGCTAGGCTTTTCCCTTCACTTGATAATTCGTATCCTAAAAATAAGACTGTTAGATGGGCGATTCTTGACTTTTTAAAGTTGAATTTGTAACCCTCTGCTGCGAACCCAAGTATTATGGTGTTCACTCTTTTCAAGTGAGTATCCAAGTCGTCGTCTGTGAGATAGATGTCATCGACATAAGATAATGCCTCATCATCATATATTTGTAGTAACTCTGTTACTCTGGCTGAGAATAGTCCTGGGCTGTTCTTGAATCCCTGTGGGAGCCTACAGAAATTTTTCTGTGACCCCCATTATTGAAAAAGCGGTCAAATACCTGCTTTCTGGGGCAATATTTTGACAAAACAACCCATTAGATATGTCTAATGTTGTTTTGTATTTTTTGCGAACTATGTTATTCATTAGTGCCGCACTGTGCGAATTTTGTACCGCAAATGTTTTGCAACATGAGTTAAGGTGTCTGTAATCCAAGCCTAGACGATACGAATCGTCTGGTTTGGAGGCAGGAAACAAAGGATTGTTCATTTGAGAGGTGCATGTTTCAATCACCCCTTGGTATTCAAGTTGATCTAAAATCTCCCTGACCTGTTTTTTAGCTTCTTGCTTAATTGGGTACTGCCTTTGTGCAGTTGGTTGACATTTTAACTGGATTTTGTGAGGAGGAGAGTCCTCACCCCATCCTACATGATTCTTGGATAATGCAGGTGCTTGAGCTACTGCCCATTTTCTTGCATATATATATTTAGTGTGAATTGGAATATGATTTGAGAAGGCAGGCATAATCATTTCTTCGCCATGAGGGCACTCCCTGACAAACTCTGGGGGCCAATCTTTCTCAGCTAACAGGATGTCATAGCCTTTTTAGAGGTTATCCCAAAATAGACCCCTTATTTTCCTAGTCTTATCTCCCTCTATACGCAATGTTATTTCGTATATCTTATGAGGTTCGCTAACTCTGGTATCTGCAGTTTCTACTTGAATGTATTCATTCGAGTCCACTGTCTCCAGATGACTCATCAGGATCTTGCGAGCTATGCTGATTTCTGCTGCACTGTCTAGCATTGTCTGTGCCCACTCTCCGTTTTTCAGCTGTGTCCTCAGTATTCTCGACATGTTCGATTACTCTAATACTGGCCTCCTTCTTTCTTGGAAATTGTAATTTTTTACTTTGAGCAGGTTCCTTGTCTTTGGACTTGGTGTGCTCTTTCCTTGGTTCTGACCATCCTCTTCTTTCCGATTTCTGTGAAAAAGATTGAGAGGGACGTGTATCAATACTTTGATATCTATCAGGTTTTTTCAAGTTATCCCTATTTCTAAGGTTATATCTTTTCTCAGAGTGATCCCTCTGGGGAGACTGGTGTTCTCGATTCGGAGTTCTTTCTCTCCGCCGAGGAGACCTTCCTCTGGACTGGAAAACTTTTTCTTTGGGAGTGGATTGTTTATTTCCATGACTTCAAATAAGAAGGAGAAACCCTTTTTCTGAAAAGGGAAGGGTATTATGCAAGCAAAAGTAAGACCACTGCATGGAAGACGGTCAAGGTAGACGCCCGAAACACCCGAGGAGGAGAAATCTCAAATGAAATAGGAATCCCTCCTGTGTTTTTAAGAAAACCACCGCCTCAAAAGCAAGAGCAAGCTATCAAAAGACATGGTCTCAGAAATAAAAACCTGAACTGAATAGCGGGCAAAGAAAATAAAGACCGTCTTCCATAGGATTCACTTAAAATGGAGTCCAGGAATTTTGATATTTGATCCTAAGGGAGTAGCGGAAGACTAATAACCCACTCCATTTATGAAGAATATCCCCTGAAGAAAGAAATCAAGATAACCTCCACATGGTCACAGATCGCCAATTTTTTAAAAAAGCGACCTACCAATCAACAGCTAAACCTGAGTGATTTTAACACACATACTGTCCTGAAGAAGGTGACGACATAAATCACTGAAACGCCGCGTCAACATATTTTTGTGTGATAAATTCGTTGCATCGAAATATTTTTAACTGTATTGCTATTTTGTGTGATAAAATGTTATATCAAATGTTTTAAATATTTTTTTATGAATAAATGTATATGCTTGTGTTAAAAGATGGTATGAACAGACAATAATATCTAAAAATAAAAAAATATTTTTTTTTTTTAAAGAAAATTTACATCCATTGTTTACATCCTTATCAATGTACTATCTGCTCTGATATGCAAAATGATGTTTATTAAGGCCCACTACAACTGATTGTGAATTTATCAATCCATTTGCAACTTTAGATATGGTTGTTGGCTCACCCTTTGCTCCTGTCCCTGAACCCCCTAGAGACTCAAGTCTTTTCTTTGATTATATGAAAAGGGAACTCTTACTTTTGCTTGTTTATTTCCATCCCAGCTCTTTTTAGGAGTGTTTAGATTATTTTTAATAAATAATTTTTCAGGATTTTCAAGTAGTTGGGGTTTTACTGGTTTCCCAACCAAACTATTTCTACCTAATTCTTCATAGCATTTTTCTATGATTCTGGCAAGTTCAATTGGTTGTTCTGTTATATCTGTTTCTTTCAATTTCTGGCGGATCGCCACATATGCTGCTTCTCCTTTTATGTTGGCTAGTAATATAGCCGAGACCTGCTTGAAGTCTTTCAGTAATTTCATACCAAGAGTTAAAGCAGGTTCTGGACCGTATTCATTCTGAATTTGTTTTAGCACATCTGGTATTACTGCCATGGACGGAACACCATGTGTTTTTGTGTAAATGGAAGCAAAGACTGTACCCCAAGTGTCACAGTCCTCCACATGTGGTGCGACCCCCATTGGGAGGCAGATAGTCAGAATTCTGTGTTTCTCAATAGGGGTAGTATTCAGGAATACTGCTTCTATTTGAGTTATTTTTTGTGCTAGCCAGAATAGAATTTGTCCCCGTTTTGCGGGTGTTTTTCCAAGACATGATTGTATGTTCTGTGGTGTGATTTTATTTGTGTTCCCCTGATGATGGGTTAGCTGTGGAATATTAACAGCTGTTTGGACTGTTGCAGTCCGCATTACATATTGGAATAACTGTCTGTGTATTTTAATTAATAATTTTAGCTGTGCTAAAAGTTCTTCTCTTGACATTTTATCAATGTCTGGATGTGGGGTGTAGCTGGCTAAAACCGGCCACGTTGCTCCTGGTCTACCTAGTAGACCGAGCCTGGTAATGTGATCATTATGTTTTAGGGCGCCTTTAAACCAGAGCAGGTGATCTTGGTATTTTAATGGAATTTCAATTTCCTCGAAAGGAGCGTATTCTTCCGGTGGTTCCTCTATTTTGTAATAGTGGAACTTGTGTGTTGTAGCGTTTGCCGCTGGAAAGTTTATCCATGAATAGAATACCTCTGTCTGCCGATATTCGTGTGCCTCCGTCACGAAAATGACTGTACCACCTCATGCTGTCAGTCCGTTTTCTATAAGTTTTAAAGTTATAGTTTTTCTTATGTTTGCCGGGATGATAATTGCACCCGGTTCATTAATCCCTGTAACATCGAAACCCCTATGATTCGCATCTACTGCGGTTTCATTGGTTTCTTTGTTTTCGCCATGTTCTGACATTGTATTAATGAAGGTTTGCAGAGCAGTTTTCAAGGAAACAAAGATTAGGTGCACAATATTTTGGAACACTGTATCCTTCAACATTGACTAAACCAGAAACTCTACATAAGAATCTCTTCCTACTAAGTTCAGGCGGATTTTAACCTTTCACCCACTCCAGACGTCTATTGGAGTATTTACGGGAAACAGGGTCTGTGTGAAAAAGCATGACTGAGTTACTCTAACGTCTTGCGTTAGTTTTATCGCCTTACCAAACGTTGGGCGCCATGTAGTGTAGTTCCTATTTTCCCTATAGGCCCTGCGCATTGGAATAACATAAACAGCAGTGTAGACGTAGGACTGAGGTCTTCTAGGTCTCTACTGACTATGTTAGACTTAATTTAGGTTTGCGCCAGCTAGCTCAGAGGTCAGTGGAAACTTTCTTGACTGAAATAGGAAGTGATCAGCTTTCCTGGCTCAGACAAGAAGGGATTCAGCTTCCGACAACCGCATAAACATGACAACTTTGCTCCCCAGAATAAGAGTCAATCTCTAGAGTCGTGTGAAACAATAGACAGCTATTTCACTCAGTCAGACGTGCGTTCTTAGTTTCACCAGAGTACAGAGAAGAGAGAGACGGGCGTTTTCAATAAAAGATATTATTTATTAAGCAGTCTTCCTTCTCATGCAAGAGAAATGAATTGCCACAATTGCAAGACTTGTTATAGCGAAAAGTGCATACAGTAAAAGGAGTATTACGAAATAATACAGTAAAAGCATTGATATGGTTTCTTAGCCATAAGATAGTTAAAATGAATAAAATATATACATTCATATATACATTGGCTAACAACCTCAACTGGTGCTTCTAACTACGCCTACCCCGGTGTACCTGACCTAAACCTAATACATGGGAGGGAGTAAGTAAGTAGCAGTTTAAGTTAAGTTGGTTTTGCCAAGAGTTTGATTCAAGATTTCTCTCTAAGGGTTTAGTCAGCACCTTACCTCTGGAATAGAATGTAGGTGGTCTGGTATCTCCCTCTCAGGAGCCGATATCCCAGTCACCCGCAAGGGTAGGCTGGAAACGTCGGAGCTGGATTTTCTCGGCAGGAGAAAACGTCTTTCTCAGCGTGTCAAAGAGGAGGGGCAGCGTCCGTGGGCTTCTCGCATCTGCTGGGCTATCTGCAAGGGGACAGCTGTTCTGCTCCAGTATTCATCGCCACCGTGTGTTTGCTTAAGGCAACGTTGGTATATTTATACCTGAAAGGTGCAGAGTTTGACGTACGTTTTTGGACATAAGACGTCAATAAAGATGTCACTAAGAACTGGTCGTTCTTACAGTGCTCGCAGGAGTACTATTACAAATCAAAACAAAGCAAGCAGGGCTTTCCCAGGTTGCTGGGGGTTTGGTGTGTCCAAAGAACTCGGTGTGCTCTCTAGGAATCTAAGGAAGTAGCTTCTGCTGTGTCATGGACTGCAGAGGCGAGTTACTGAAATATGGCTCTGATTATTATGCCATTATAGGGATATTTATTGATTATAGCCGTATAGGGGCATAAGGTCACAATATTGATCGGGTTCCTAGATAAAACACATCACTAGAAGCTACTGGCAAGTATCTGCAGCAGAAGCTTCTCTTACCTAGAAGGAAAAAATTGAATCCCCTGCTACACAAAGCTAGATTTACCCCCAATTGCAACTCATTTCATAAGCTACTAAAAACCTGGCTTTTCACACAAGCCTAGCCCTACCCATCCCAGTAGGCTAATCCAGCACTGGGATACCTTAGGGTAGCTCTCCCACTTTGTAAATCAATTTCATTCATTCATTGTATTTCCACTGCACTATTTTCTTCTGCCTGTTTTTTTTTTAAAAAGTCTTTATTCATGCTTTTTTTCCATTCTACAAACAAGACCCCCACCTCCCTTCCCAGAAGACCAAGATCAAAATTCAAAAAAATATACAAACACCAAATTATTTCATACAAATCATAGGGGTGAAAATCATTATATACAGATGGATATAGGATATAGCTACTGAGAAAATAGATAGAAATACAGCTCATTACAGCATGCGATATTCGATATTGCTAAGCTGGAACTTTCTGTCTGATATATACAAATATTTACATGGAGTGGAGACCTGCCCTAAGTGTGACTTTGAATACACCAGAGCAGTGGTTCTCATAACGCCATACCCCTTTTCCATTTGCTAAGCCCTTTATTTTCATAAATGGCCACCTCAAGACTACATATTGCAAGCAGTCGAGCCCTCCACTGTGAAAACGCCGGTGGGTTCTGATTTAGCCATGATGATGCCACACAAAGTCGAAACACAGCCATAGCTATAAAAATCAATCCCTCCATATATTTGGGTCGATTATAGTTTGAAACCCCAATATAATCTCTTCCCTTGAGATATTAATTCTTACTTGGAATACTTCTGATAAAAAAACGGAAATCTCTGTTCTTACATTACAAAGTGTATTGCAGGATGCGAACATATTGATGATGTCAGCTTCAAACAATGAACAGCGCGGGCAGGTGGTTCCCTTACCTGTTCCCCATTTTGCTATTTTATAAGGGGTGAAATACAGGGAAAAAATGTAAAACTGGGCGTGTAGTTTAATAGACATAAAGCATGGTCGAGATAATTCATACGCTTATGGGGGGATTGATGGCTGTACTCCGAGTTTGTCCTGTCACATTACTGATTGTTTCTCCATATCATCTGGAAATACTAAATTCAGTTCTTCATATATTTCCCTGATTTTAGGAGTAGGGGTTCTACAACGAATTTCTATAGCATGGCTAGTTAGAAACTTTAACCGCCCCCCCCCCTTTCTTGGATAAAAAGTCTCTGATCTGTAGGAACTTAAAGACGTCCCTATGACTGATATCATACTCGATACGCAAATCCTCAAAATTCAAAATTCTTGAGTCTATCCAGTGTAAAAAAACAACCCATATGTTGCATCCCTACCTCGACCCACCTGGCCATACATCCATCCTGGAAAATCTCAGGGAGGTCATTATTGCGGCTCACAGGGGTGTAACATGAGTAGCGACCAAGCACATTATTCCACACTTTGTATATACTAGATATGGTCTTAAATTTAACTTTCTTAAAGTAACCGTCATTAAGGTGTAACCACAAACATCCCTCGCATCCCTCCCCCAGGATAATTTCTTGTGGTGTCGGGATAACATGGTCATTAAGTTTTTTAGAAATAAGTGGCGTTCAATGTTTCAGCACAGTTGCCCATTATTAAAGTTTGAAGTTGGGCATAGCAAGTCCCCCTCTATCCTTCGGTAATGTGATCCATCTAAGAGCTCTACGGGGTCACTTAAAATCCCATATAAACCTTGAGAACATTGATTCTATAGTTTTAAATAGCTGAGAAGAAAACTCCAGGCATATAGCTGAAAAAATATATAAAAATCTGGGCAAAAAAAGCATTTTAACTACACTACACCTGCCACCGATGCTTAGATGCAGGTTATTCAATCGAGCCAACTCTTTTTTTGTATGACAGATCAACAGGTCCATAATATTACTAACTAAGGGTGGGCGTAGTATGCGTAGTGGGGCTACGCGAAGCTACGCAAAAGTGGGCATGAATCTAGGCCCACCCACGCACTTCGAGTAGCCCCACTACGTGCCGCCCGCCTCCCTCCCGCCCTCTCCTAAATACCTAATAAAAGCTAAATATACTACAAAAGTAAATTAAAGGCACTTACCTGGTCCGCGGCGTCCCTGGGCTCCCTCTTCTCTTTCGCGCCTTGGGATCGAAGACGGCGGCGCGAAAGAGAAGAGGGAGCCCCGGGACGCCGCGGACCAGGTAAGTGCCTTTTAATTTACTTTTGTAGTATATTTAGATTTAATTAGGTATTTAGGAGAGGGCGGGTGGCGGGCAACTTCACTCCATCCACAGAGCGTGCGTCTAATACGTACTACGCCTACTTTGCAAAATGCAAAGTAGGCAACACTACATACACTCCGTGGGCGGAGCATAGTCTTGCGCCAAGGCTTAATACTAACAATATTTTTAATTTCCGCCCTTATGTTGACCCCAAGGTATACTGTGTGATCTGTGACTCTTCTATCCCTCATCCTGATCTTATCATTAAGGACGATCTGGGTTTTATCGGAATTAAGTTTGCAGCCAGAGACAATTCCGAACTGATGTGCCTCCTCCTCTATCACATTGATAGCTCTATTAGAATCGCTAGTGACCAGTGCGATGTCGTCAGCATATGCTAGGGTTTTTGTGTCGTTGTTATGTGCATGAATAGATGAATAGATGGAATTACCATATGATTCTCAAGCCGACGGATGAATGAGTCAATATAGATTGCGAATAGGAGGGGTGAGCATGGGCACCCTTGTCCTGTCCCCCTGGTGATGTTAAACCTTTCAGATAGTATCCCATTAATCATAACGCTGGCCCCTGGATTAACATATAACCTTTGTATGGCCCTTATGATTCCCTCTGTGATTCCACAGTGGGACATGGCTGCCCACAGAAACTTCCAGGAGACCCTATCGAACGCTTTCTCCACATCCAGCAGAATAAGCGCCATAGGGTCTCCTGTTGTTTCTGAATAGTCAAATATGGAAATCACTCTTTGGATATGGTCTATTGTTGACCTCCATGGGATAAACCTGTGCTGTCGAGCTGACACAATTTTATATATCATTGGTGCCAGCCTAGAGGCCAAAGGTTTGGAATAGATTTTGGAATCCCCTTTTATTAGTGTTATGGGACGTAAGATCCCATTTCCAAATGTAAATGTAAATGTAAATGTTTTTGTATTCATATAGCGCCTTCCATCCAGAGGTCTCGTAGTGCCGTATTCATACCGCTGTCGAACCCTTCCTGGCTTTTCCTGTGAGATATCCACTCCTGGGCACCCCCAAGGTGAAGCCAGACATCCAAGCGGTGCTGGGGCCATTTTGGAGATTAAGCAAGCTATTGCCCAGAGTCACAGAGTGGGTCCCATGATTAGACTAGGCACCAAGGCGATATTTTTCAGTTGCGGGGAGATTGAGTCCAAGAGCAGCCAAGGCGGGAATTGAACCCTGATCCCGGGCCAGACCTCTGCATCAGGGTCTGCCGCTCTAACCATTGAGCCATGCTTCTCCACAGGGGGTCTTTGTTTTTCTTCAGGAAGACCACAAGCAGCCGACCAAGAGGCCGGTGGATTCCCCCCTGAAAAATAGAGCCAAACAATTCTGACATAATTGTTTTGAGTTGATCTGCAAACGTCGCATAAAATTCAGTTGGGATCTCATACAAACCAGCTGCTTTCCCTGTGGTCAACATAGTCATCCCAGAGAAGAGATTTATCTAGACTATCTTGGTCTTCTTTCTCAAATCTATCACCATCAATTCGATCCAAGTATGTTTCAGGATCCTCCTCCCTTCTTACAGGTTCTTTATAAAGTTCTTGATAACATTTCTGGAATGCCGCTCTTATCTCCGATGATTCTGATCTTTCACCACCTTCTAGATCCTTAATTTCCTTCACTACATTAGCTGAGGTCTCCTCACGGGTACGAACCGCTAACTGATGGCCAACTTGTTCACTTAGCTCATATTTTTTCTCTCTACAGATGGTTGCTTTAACTATGGCTTTCTCTATTAGGATCTCGGATATCATATTCCTGCGATGGCTAGCCGAGCCAATTCATTATCCGTTACCCTCCTCTCTTGAGTGGCTCTGATCAGATCTTCCTCCGCTCTGCTCAAATTCTGTTCTAATGTTGCCATATGAAATTTACCTTCTTTATTGGCTCTAACTGAGAACTGAAGTGTTTCTCCTCTTATGCCTGCTTTCATAGTATGCCAGACCACCTCAATGGGAGCACTGCCTATATTGTCCGTTAAAAAAACTCGGAATCCATTCTCTCATATGTTTACAATCTTTCTCGTTCTTTAAAAATGCCCTTTCAAATGTCCAGATCTTTAATATGGGACTGAGTTTACTGCATGCTAGGCTTAATTCTAGCGGATTGTGGTCCGATATTACCCTCGGGAGATTCCTAGCTAAGCAGGTGGATTTCAGGGATTCGGAAATAAAGATATAATCAAGTTGTGCATGTCAGGAATGTGGATGGGAATAATACGTAAAACCAGGGTCCCCAGGATATTTTATTTGCCAACTATCAATCAGTCCATGTAATACACAGAGATCTCTAAGGGCCTGAAAGACCTTTGGTTTCCTGCCTTGATATTTGAACCCAGAACCCACCAATCAATCTCCTTGCATATGTATATTAAGGTCCCCGCATATAATCAGGGGCAGAGGTCAGTGTACTAATTCATTAGAAATGCTGTGCAGGACATCGGGGTCATCACTGACGCTACCATAGATAGTACATAGTGTCATCTTATTTACCCATTGTTATAATGACATTGGTGATGGCCCATCGCCCGAATTTGTCGGATAGCGATCTTATGAATTGGGGCCTCCCCCCATTTTGCTAGTATAGCCACCCCTCTAATTCGGACCCCTTGTGTTGAAGCAGTAACAATGTTGGTACCCTAGAGTTTTCAACAGATACTAACTTGCGACCCCTCAATATGCGTCTCTTGCAAACATACAATGTTAGCATCCATTGCTTGCAGCCCAATAGCAAACTTCTGTTTATTTTTCACATCATTAAGACCACAAATGTTTATCGAGATAATTTTTAGCTTAGCCATGTTATTGTTTGAGTAGCCAACTGTTGATTGCCCTCATAGAGTTTCTGCCATATGAGCATCTTTCTTACCATTCTTCTAATGTGTTAAACCCTCCACCCTGCACCTGTTCTACCCATCTTGTGTTTGAAGCCTCTTGGTCTTTGAACCCCTCCCCACCCTCCACCCCTTTTCAAGCCGCCAGGCTCAATCCTGAGCCTGTGTGATAGCGTCTAACCAACCTCATCCACTCTCCATGCCCCTTCACCCCTCTTCCCCTCACAACAAACAGTGCTCTAACAAATTACCCGAATTTTCTCAACCCCCTCATATAGAGAACACAGAGACGCATGAAAAGAGAAGAGAGTGAAGAAAAATCCAAAGTAAAAAAAAAAGCTACAACAATATTCCAGTTTCTATCAAAAATAGGAAAATTCAAAGATTGTTCCCTGACCCCCCCTTTTTCCCTGCAATGATGTCTTTCAGTGCTTGTTCTGCCTGTATCTCGGACGTGAAAAACAATGTGCGCCTCAGCAACACTACTTTCAATTTGGCCAGATTCTGGAGAAAAGCATGAGCCCCTGCTTTCTGGAAGGGTGTAATCAGCTGTCGTAATCTCCATCGCCTTTCCACTGTTGCATGTGCAAAATCTGGTTTCGCAAAGAATGAAAAGCTCTCCCAGTTCCTTTTTTTGTTTGGCCAGGAAAGATCATATACTGCCTGACGCAATAGAAAATTCCCAAAAAATATCAGGATAACTCTGGGAAAAGTATTATCCTTACGTGGGCGTTTGGGAAGTGAGAGTGGAAACCTATGTACACGTTGTATTTCTTAGTCCCAGTCCCACTCTGTTAGTTCAGGAAATGCATTCTTAAATAAGTTAATAATAAATGCCCGGATGTCACTCCCTTCGCTATTTTCGCGGATCCCAAGAATTCGAAGATTATTCTGGCGTTGGCGGTTTTCGGCTTCTTCAAGCTTCCACTTGATGTCAGTAACCGCTTTTCCATGTGACGTAACCTGGGTCTTCAGGGTATCCACAGTATCTATGTTCAATTCTCCACCATGCTCATGCTTTCGGCAATCTCCGTGCAGGTCTTACCGATCTTATATACAGAACCCTGTAGTTTTTTCGCTGCCACACGAGCCATCCGATTTTCCAATTTGACCTCACTCTGGAACGCATTTAATGAATGTAATATTGTTGTTAGCGTGGGTTCATATGTTTGCGCTGATTCCTTCTGTGTATCAACCCCCTCCTGTGCGCTCCTCGCTGTGATCATTGTTCCATGCCCCCCTAATAGCGAGAGTGGTTGCGTATCAGAATAGTCCCATTGGAGATCTGACTCAAGTTCCTCCTCCTCTGTGTCCACCTTCTGAGCAGATTTCCTTCCTTCTGGGGGTTTTTTCAGTCTCATGTGTGTTTTTTAGCATTGGTTACTTGCGGAGGTATCAACACACTCATCATCACTGCTGCAACTATGTGGGGCCGAGGACTCTGACCCATAAGATTCTTCGTTTAATGAAAAAAGTTCTCGGTGGGGTCCGGGGATAGGTATCCCTGCTCAGTAATGTCCGAAAGGCATTCCTGCGGGCCTTTTAGTTGCTTCCCTAGAGATGGTTCCTGTCTCTGAGGTGTACAAATATCCATTTTCTCCCTCTCTGATGCAGTATCAGCAACAGCAATACCCTGTGGTCCATTTCCGACTTTCTCGTGGTCACCTTGTAGTGGGGTTTCTGTAGTATCACTTGGAAGCAGGACTGTAGTATCGCTGCAAGAGACCCATGATACACGTGTCTCACAATTCAGCGAATTGTCTTCAGGTGTCAAACATTGTTTTAGGTCTCCTGTATCCAAGCCCCTTATACCACTAGCCTCTGCCATGGATCCTGTATTGTGATCTGTGTTATGTTTCTTGGGGAATAGTTTGGTAATGACCGTCTGCTTTTTATCACCAATTGTCAATGGGTCATATTTCTCGAGGGATCTAGCGTTTTTACTACCGGGGATTTTACAGATCTTACTGGAGATAGTGCCACCTTTCTGCTTCCCCACATCTGCTTTGGATTTGACCTTCGTTTCTGATCGTGAGGCTACAGCAGGATCGGGCGCTGTGGAGCGAGTTTTGCTCCGTGCACCTCCTTGGGCGGCCGCCATGGGGGGCTTGGGGGGGCAGCCGACCGCAGGGAGGTCCCCCCCCGGGCGATTTGGGAGGGCTGCGGGGGGGGGATGGGATTCTTTTAGCAGAACATTCCAGAATTCATGTTGGGCTGCTTTTTGGTAGGTTTTTGCAGCCCAACTAATAAACCCCCTTGTCTCTGCCTCCCAGCCACCATTTTAAGTTTGGTGACCTGGTGGCTGGGAGGTTAGCTGCAATTTTTTGTTTGTGGTAATTGCATAGTTTATTTATTTGGTGCGGCGGAGGGCGGGGAGGTTGTAGGCATGTTGCGCGATACTCCGCGTGAGGCGTCTGCAGAGGGGGTCGTGCCGGTATATCTGGCAGGGAAGCGGGCGGATTTGGAGTCCCGTCCCGAGGTGCAGCCTGCTATAATTGTAGTCGCGGGCAAAGTGGGGGCCAAGCGGGGAGCACGGAAAGCGTCTGGGAAGCGCTCCGCTTTCGCCGCTGCCTCAGAGCGTGTGTCTGAGTTGGTGTTTGGCGCGGCTAGTGTCAGGCCGCGTAGAGGCTCTATTCAGCTGGGGGAGGGGTGTGGAGCCTTGTGGTCAGAAGCGGAGCGTGTGGGGACATGGGTGTCGCCTGGTGGGCAAATTTTGGGGGCTCGTTGTTCTCATCTCTCTACAGTTACACAGGCTGGTTTAGGGGAGAGTGGGGCATTTGTAGGGTGGCATGCTCACAATTTTGAGTTGGAAAGTCTTGTGGCTGAGCAGTTTGGGGAGAGGGGGGTTTTGGGCAGTCCTTTACTTTTCTCTACGCCAGCCTCTGTTCAAGGTGAGCCCCTGTCAAGTGTTGTTAGTTCTAGAGGTGAAGGGGAATGGGCTCAAGTCGGCATTGGAGGTGCCATTACTGGGGTTGCTTTTGATGTGGGGGTTGCGCAGTCTGGGGCTGGGTGGTCGGTGGTAGCTCTGCCCACAGAGGCTGGTTTTCATAGATTGGACGTTAGTGTGGGTAATTTTGTACCTTCTACTTTTCCTCAGTATGGTAGTTTTTTGTGGCGGGCAGGTGGTTTTGGGGTCCAGCAGCCTGGTTGGGAGCGTTTTGGGAGTGTGTGTATGGATCAGGGTGCGGTTCAGCAGGGGGGGTGTGGAGCAGGGTATGTCTCAGATTTTTGGGAGTGCAGGTTCTTCTAAGGTGGTGGCAGCAGCAGAATTGGTTTTGAGCGCTGAGGAGGATGTGTTAGGTGATTCTCCTGTGAGAGGGGTGCCTTTGAGGAGTACAGGTCAAGATAGGTTAAAAAAGGGGTCGGTTGGTTCAGTTGTTTTGCAGCGGCCAGGGCCTGTGTCAGGTGTTTTTACTGGGCATCCCAGCACACCAGTCCAAACTTTTTCTTTTCAGGGGTTGGATCGGTGCGGCGGTCCGGAGTCGGTAGGGCGTAGTTCAGCCCAATTTCGCCGAGGTGAAGTGAGGAGGGAGCCTAGCGCGGCCCTTTCCATACCACCGAGGGAGCTCGTCGCGGTCAGCGAACGAAGGTCTTGCGCGTCCTAGCTGGCCCAAATGAATAGCAGGTTCAGGTGGTCTACCTTACCGTCGGCTATGGAGCTGCAGAGTCAACGCATGGGGAGGTACAGGCGTGTACAGTCTGCTCCCCCTCCAGGAGGACTTTCTACTCGTTTTAAATCTAATATTGTTGATGACGGGTTGGGTAAGACCCGAGGTGTTGCCTTTCAGGCCAGAAGTGGAGCCGGTACTGTTGGACTATGATGAGGATAGTCCTGAAGAGGGTGAATTGCGAGCTGGTGAGGGGGGAGCCCTCTCATGTGTCTCATAGTGTTTTGCAGGTTTCCACAGTAGCACGGCCATCAAGGGAGATTCGAGAGCACGGCCCATCAGTCAGGGCTCCTCGAAGACAGAATAGGTTGGATGTGTCGGCGCCATGAGCGGAGTCTGTGAGGGCGCCTTCTTTGGAGCCAGGTGAGAGCCCAGTTACACAGGCCAGACCTAGAATGGTGTCTGTGGGGACAGCGATGGAGGGGGTTGGCGGGTGGTTGAAGGGAGATTGCTCAAAGGAAAGTACATTAAAGATTCAAGTGTTGGCACGGATGATGGCTGAGGCAGCAGGAAGTAAGGTGGAAAGCGGTACAACCACTGAGGCTGCGGGGAGTGTTAAGGAGCCTCTTGCCAGTAAAGAGTGGAAAATAAAAAAAATTTAAAAAGCTTCCGTATATGGGGGTCACTAAATGTTTGGGAGCTCATTTAATGTTGGCAACAAAGGAGCGCATTTAGAAGGGTGAATATGTGGAAAGTTTGAAGCTCCTTCCCCGTGAGGTACGGTCCAAAGAAGTTTCTAAGGAGGAGGAGTATGAATTAGCGAAGCGCCCTAAGGTTCCATTGACTATAGAACATTGGACGGCGATATGCAAGTGTTTACTGTGAGAAATTTCCAGAGCGCAGCATTTATAAATTTAAATATATGGATGTGATCAGGAAGGCGCAGCTTACGGGAGGGGGGGTATACTTGGGCTCAATATGATGAAGAATTTAGGGCTCGGATGGCATGGGATCCAGAGGCAAAATGGGGGGAGTTGTATACTGATCTCTGGCAGCATACATTGGGAGCAGCCTCAGGGGGAAAGACTGTTTTTACAGCTAGCGGTTTGCCTTTGATCTATCGCCCCTTTCAAGCTAAGCTCACCCGTGGCGGGGTGGGAAGTAGTTCAAATACACAGTCAAGAAATGGTACCTGCTGGGACTTTACTAAGGGGTCGTGCGTTAGGGAATGCTGTAGATATAGGCATGAATGCTGAATCTGCGGTAGGCGACACCCTCTGTTTAAATGTTGGGGCACCAAACCGCCAGGTGGACAACAACGGAGTCAGACAGGTACAGGGGTTTCAGGATCAGCTCAGCAGTCGGGGAGGTAGAGGAGCGCAAGGTTCTGGGCCTAAAGGCTCATTCACTGGTTAAGCTGCCACAGTTACAACGGGCCCTCCAGGATTACGAGGGTGACGGTATGAAACAAAAACCTTTGGAGGGTTTTCAATTTGGTTTTCGTTTGAGCTATTTTGGGCCAAGGCAGAGGCGTTGGGCTGACAACTTGAAGTCTGCATCTGAACACAGTGCAGTGGTGAGAGAGAAATTGAGCAAAGAAGTGCGTGAAGGACGGATGACAGGCCTTTTTCATGACTGGCCGATCCATGATTTGATAACTTCACCCATTGGAGTGGTGCCTTAAAAAGAGGCTGCTTCGGTATCATATTCCTCGGTTGACGTGGCCCTGTCACTTGTTGTGACCGCGGGCGCAACTGCAGAGATGGCTAAGTGTGACATTAAGTAAAAGAGCAAGGGCAGTTCAGACTTATTCAACATTTGTCAGGGCCGGAGGGGTCTTCCGTAAATGATTTCATTAAGGAAGAGGCTGCTTTGGTATCATATTACTCGTTTGAAGTGGCCCTGTCACTTGTTGTGACCGCGGCGCAACTGCAGAGATGGCTAAGTGTGACATTAAGTCTGCTTTTCGGCTGCTTCCAGTCCATCCAGATGATTGGAGTCTTCTGAGCATCCATTTTGAAGGGAAATGGTACGAGGACGAAGCATTGCCGATGGGTTGCTCCATTTCATGTGCTCTATTTTAAGGTTTCAGCATTTTTTTTTGCAGTGGCATTTCACCCACCTTTCTGGTCATGTACTGGTAAAGCACTATTTAGATGATTTGTTTTTTGTTGGTTCCCCGGTTTCCGCGGAGTGCCAGGCAGCTCTGGTTACTTTCCATGGGCTCATGGAGGATTTGGGTGTGCCTTGGGCTTCTGAGAAAACAATGGGTCCTGCCACAGTATTGTCATTCTTGGGCATTGAAATTGATTCCAGGGCAATGCGGGCTCGCTTGCCGGAAGATAAGAAGTTGAAGATGCTGGCATTGTTGAATGGTATGTTGTCAAAACAGAAAGTGAGGTGAAAGAAATTAAAGTTTTACTGGGCACCTTAATTTTGCGCTTCCTTTAATGGTGTTCCATTGGTCAGAGATGTGGTTTTTGAGTGGGATGTACAGATGTTTTCAGATGCTGCAGGCAGTGCAGGTTTTGGCCTGTACTGGAATGGGAGATGGTGTGCGGAACAATGGCTTGCAGATTGTTTGGATGGTGGGAGGAGTATCACATTTCTTGAGTTTTTTCCTTTACTGGTGGCCTTGACACTTTGGGGGGATGCTCTGGCACACAAAAAAGTTCTTTTTCCGTGTTGACAACATGGCAGTGGTTGAGATTGTTAATCGGCAGTTGGCCAGAGATGAGCAGGTGTTGAAACTGATGAGAGTCTTTGTGTTTGGTTTGTTTGAAGCATGACATCACTTTTTGAGCCTTGCACATTCCCGGTGTGGTCAATGACATAGCGGATGCTTTGTCTCGTTCACCGTGGGGGAGATTCCGTGGACTGGCCAGGGAGGCGGACCGATCACCCACCCCAATGCCAAGACATATGTGGCACGTAGGCACCGTCGGGTATTCCAACTGGTGGTAGGTTCTTTGTCTGTGTCCACATGTTCAGCTTAATTTTTGGCATCGAAGGAATTTTTGGATTCAGGCGCATGCAGGCATGATGAGGTTTGATGCCGTTCCGGGGATGTCATTCACTCCATTCTAGACCTCATGGACAAGGGTCTTTCTAGAGTTACCATTGCAGGAAAGTTGGCAGGGATATCCTTTCTCTTTTATCTTGGCAAACACTGGCTCGTAGATTGGCGATTCTGCCCTCAGTTTGTAGAGACGATTTTGAAGTATTGTTTGTTCTACATGCTGATGGCTTTCATGTTCTTTGGGGTTTTTTCAAGTTTCGAAATTGTTGGGTTTCTACATCTAAGGGAGGATTTTGTTGGCGAGATGTTCTCTGTTCGGTGCAGGGTGTGCATGTGTGGCTTTCCAGCTCAAAGACTGAGGAAAGGCAGTTGGGTAAAGGTGTGCGGGTAGAGGCGCGTTCACCAACAATTACTTGTCCATTGCTGCTGGCTCGCCGTTGGGGCATACTCTCTGGGGGTTGCGATTGTGATCTGGTTTTTCAGCATATTAATAAAGTGCCTGTGACAGCATATCAGTTGCGCATGGTTTTGCGTAAGGCTTTGCAGTATATTGGTTTGGATGGGGATCAATACGGAACACACTCTGGTCTCAAGGGGACATCATGAGGTTGGGGCGCTGGTCGTCTAACTGCTTTCAGCGCTCTGTGCGGAGCAATGCGGCGGAGGCGCATGCGTCATCCTCCTTTTCTTGAGTATTCATTGTTTTTTCCTTTACTTGCTGGGACCTGTTCTGAAGTGGTGATGATTTGGATAGTGGGGCATTCATTCGTCAAGTGGGCATGGGTTCAGGCAGCTTAAAGTTAATTTGGAGAAATTTTGGGGTTTTTTAATGGCAAAATGTTCAACATTGTTTGGAAAGGAAAGGGTGGGAAGCTTTGGAGGGAACTAGTTCCATGCCTTAATATAGGAATGGCTGGGGGTTTCTGTCCGGATATTTTAGTCATCCACTTGGGGGAGAATGATCATTGGTGTAACTAAAGGAGTGGTTTTGTTGCGGGCAATTAAGAGTGACTTAGCTTTCATTAAGTAGTGTTGGGCTGGTTGCCATGTTTTTGGGACAGAATTGATTCCGCGTCGGATCTGGAGAGGAGCAGTAAATCCTATAGCGATTGATAGGGCCAGGAAGAAGGTGAATGCTGAGGTTTCCAGATTCTGTCATCAGCTGGGCTTTGGAAGAGTGTGATATAGAGAGAAACAGTTTGAACCGACTGAATTCTTTAGAGATGATGGGGTTTCGCTTATCTAGAGCAGGCATGGACCTTTATTTGTTCAATTGAGGGAAGTATTGGCTAGGTCTTTGACAGTCCGGCATTGAGTACTTTTCGGATCCCTTCCTTTTTTCATACTGGGGGGGGCAGAAAGGGGGGGGGTAGTGTTGCTCCCCCCTCCTTCCTGGGTGGCGGGGTCTAGTTATTTCGGGGCAGTTTGTGTCAGATTTTGGTGTTTAATGGTCAGGTTGGTGTTATCGACAGGGAAAGAATAAGTTGGTCATTGGCTGACCGTTTATACGTTTTGGGGGTTTGACAGAGGTGAAGGGGCAGGCATGTGATTGGTTAATGGCGGGCCTGGTATTTATAAGTTATTGGGGTTGATATGATGACGTAATGTTTATATTGATGATGTAATGTTTTATAATGTTTTATAAAGTTGTTGTAATGTTTGAAATGTTGTGTATATGGTGGGGGAGGGGCTATGAAATTTTAGGGGAGGGGGTGGGGGGCGGGGTCAGGATTATTTAATTATTTAGTGAGGTTTAGTTTTGGAAGGCTTTGCCAAAGTTTTATATAATTTGTGATGCGCACCTGTTCCAAATAAAGCGGCCTTTTCCACACTCAAATATTTTCTTGGTCTGCATATATCCACCCCCCCTCGCCCTCCCTCCCAAAGGGGGCTTGGGGGGGAGCAGCCGACCGCAGGGAGTTCCCCCCCCGGGCAATTTGGGAGGGCTGCCGGGGGGGATGCGATTCTTTTGGCAGAACTTTCCAGAATTCATGTTGGGCTGCTTTTTGGTAGGTTTTTGCAGCCCAACTAATAAACCCCCTTGTCTCTGCCTCCCAGCCACCATTTTAAGTTTGGTGACCTGGTGTTTGGGAGGTTAGCTGCGATTTTTTGTCCCTCCCTCCCTCCCTAATTGTTTTTTAGCTTTTCCTCATTTGGGTGTTAACCCCTTTTGTCTCCCTCTCTTTTTCTTTTTGGTTCTTTTTCTTTTTTACATCTGGCAGTTTTGTTTGGAGCAATGGTGCAGGGGTGTTTTCTGTTGTACTTTGTCGCTTGGAGCAGGTGCAGTGCGGGGTCTAGTTGTTTTGGGGCAGTTTGTGTCAGATTTTGGTGATTAATGGTCAGGTTGGTGTTATCGACAAGGAAAGAATAAGTTGGTCATTGGTTGACCGTTTATACGTTTTGGGCGTTTGACAGAGGTAAAGGGGCAGGCATGTGATTGGTTAATGGAGGGCCTGGTATTTATAAGTTATTGGGGTTGATATGTTGACGTAATGTTTAAACTGATGATGTAATGTTTTATAATGTTTTATAATGTTGTTGTAATGTTTGAAATGTTGTGTATATGGGTGGGGAGGGGCTATGACATTTTAGGGGAGGGGGTGGGGGGCGGGGTCAGGATTATTTAATTATTTAGTGAGGTTTAGTTTTGGAAGGCTTTGCCAAAGTTTTATATAATTTGTGATGCGCACCTGTTCCAAATAAAGTGGCCTTTTCCACACTCAAATATTTCCTTTTCTGCATATATCCTCCCCCTCGCCCTCCCTCCCAATGTGCATGCTTCCTTCAATCCGGCATCTCCGTTGCGTTGCAACCTGGATCGGTCTCTGCAATTGTCAGTTTCCTTGCCGGCAATTACGGTGATCAGGAGCCTAGCGAGCGCTTCCCATAGCGAGCTTTGATCTTGCAGCAATAATCTGTGAAAGAACTCCTCTTCTCTGTCAAGCCCCGCTTCTGCGTGTGCCAACGACGCCAGTAACCGCGATCCCAACACCCGCTGTCAGAGCACATCTCTCGGATAACAAAGAAGGTTCAGAGGTCCGGAGTGGTGCAGAGGTGAGTAACTGAGGTCTCACTCAGCCACCATCTTGGCTAAATTGGAATATCTCTTTTTTTTGCTTATGCCTGTTTTTTAATGAAATTTCGTCACCATTTTCAACAAAAATGGTTTTCCTCATTCAGAAATTCACTAAAATGTAGATTCAGGAGCTTGAAACTATCAGGTGGGGTTGCTTCGGGTTAAACCATATGTTATTTCTTTCATCTCACTTCACCTCTTTTCAGGTTTAACTCTGAGCTGAATCATGTTACCCAATATTAAGCCTTGTCTGGCACTGTGATTTGTCACCAATTCTCCAATCCTACTTCCCAAAACACAAAGGTTTACCTTCTATGTAAATATATTTTCAATCTAACTAGGTAGAAACTCTCCAGCATAAAAGAGGGAGAGGTGGTGAAAGCAAAAATGAAATGGTTTTACTTTTGCCTTCAGACAATTCTAGACGCTAAATATATCAGAGCCAAAATACCTGCTACAATAGCACACAACCTTTGAAAAATATTTGAGCATTCAATTAGCCACTTACCGGCGCTTATGTCTTTACAGATGGAAAACTAAGATGGGCTGCAGTAGTGAAGTTGAAGACCAGCTGGCAAGAAAGGCACATGAGAGAACAGCATCTAGACAGAGATTGAAATGGAAAGTTACTTAGTCAAACTGACATTGAGGGACCACGAGAATAGAACAGAAAAAGCGAAGGACACTAGGGTGCTTATTTATGGGAGTTTGCATAGGGCTGTACAGCAAGGCATCTTCCTGTGCCACCCTACGCCAAAGTGAAAGGTCAGGAATGCACCATATTTAAGCAATACAGTGCATTTCTGTCCTTTCTCCCTCCGCCACTGGAGCCATTTCATCGGCCTGGTGCCAACGTAGGCCCACTTGCACCATGATGCAAGGGTGTCACCGCTGCTTGCAGGATAGTTTTTGTGCAGAAAGGGGCGCCTTCCTGCACAGAGACAATCCTGAGAGGAGTTGTCCTCTTTCTGCAGAATGCAGCACAATGGAAAGAGGAAAAATGAGGAGAAATAAACATATTTCTCCTTGTTACACCTCACCTCGGAAGGCACACAAATGTAACGCTTCTCCAGGTTTGCATCACTTTTTAAATCTGGGGCTTCACTAAATTCCATGGGTATTGAATGGAAAACCCACTCAATGCCCATGGAATGACTCTACTTGTGCTGAGTAAGGCAACACAGACATTTGCGCTGCTTCGTCTTCTCAAGATTATGATGCCACTCAAAGGCACGCAGAGTGGCTTTGCGTGGCTTCATAAATAAAAGTGGCAGCCCTCCATTACGCATGTACCCCTTTACAAGGTGCAAAAGTGATGCAGAGCTCTCATAAATAAGCCCACGGGTGGGTTACAAAGTGATCTAAACTTGGAGAAGTGCCAAATCTGTATGCCTCCCAAGGTGCGATGAAATGAAGAGAAATATCTTTATTTCTCCTTGTTGTTTCCTCTTTCCATGTGTGCTGCATTCTGTAGCACACATAGAAAGACGAAAATGCTTCTTAGGAATATGTTTGTGCAGGAAGGTGCCCGTCCTGCACAAACACGCTCCTGTATGCAACGGGTGCCTACATTGGCGCTAGGATGCCGAAATGGTACCAGCACAAGGAAATGGGACAGGAACTGCTTAAATATGGTGCATTCCTGTTCTTTCACTTCGGTGTAGGGCAGTGCTGCAAGGTGCATTGCTGGGCTACCCTACCCCAAAATCCCAAATAAGCCCTTGGGTTGGAAGCTAGCTCCTTGTGCCTAATGAGCATGAAAGCCATATGTTTTGAGGTCGAGAAATGCCCCTGTTCTGTGTGACGCATAGGACTGCCAAGCCAGGGGTACCTTATAGAGACTTTGCTCGAGTTCTGTGTGTGAAATAACCCAATATTCTTTCTGACATTTCTTTAAGTGAATGTTGCAGTCACAACCTCTAATTTCTGTAATAAATGGTTGTGTTCACCATCTCACGCTATGCACACTGAGATACATTTAAATCGGAGCCATTTAACCACAACTGTCAATAGGCTTTCATTTGCATGCATGCATGGCCTATTGTTTTCTGAGGACATAGGTGGCATAAGGAGCAGGAAAATATTATGTACTCAGGACTTCCTGTTAGAGTTAAATCCACTTTTGTTTCATGATCTGACAGTCTTAGGCACAGTTTATTGCTGATTTATTATGTCAGTGTTCAACTTTAAACATGTCCAGGTCGTGTCTTCTGTCGCTTCTGTAAGAATGCCACTGTTGCATGCCTTGCTTCGCGTTCACCTGATGTGCTAATACTGTCTCTTGTGTGTCTGTCGATCTTGTTGTTATTTGAGGCACTGTCTATGGTTGACATTTGGATTCACTGGTGTTTATTTTAAGAATTGTATATCATACATGAATTGAAGCCTTTTCCTAATGTAATACAATAAATACGGGGCCATATTTACAATGAAGCGGTGGAGCGTGGCGTTAGCCTCCTTGGCTTAACGCCATGCTCTGCCACTTCTAAAACGCAGGGCTGCACCATATTTACAACAATATGGTGCAGCCCTGCGTTTCCCCCTGCGCCGGCTCTAAGTTTAGCAGCCTAGTGCCAATGCAGGCACCCTTGCACGGGTGCCTGTGCTGTGGGGAAGATTGTTTATGTGCAGGAATATGTTCCTTCCTGCACGTAAACAATCAAAGGCCTTTTGCTGTTTCTATCTGTGCTGCACAACGCAGCACTCATGAAAACAGAAAAAACAAGGAAAAATTAAACATTTCTCCTCATTGCGCCTTTTTAAGACCAGGTTTTCTCTGGCCATAATTTTGGCACAGAGCCTTATTTACGCCACCCTTATAAATATGGGGCAGCATAAAAATAAATAGGTGTTGCGGTGGAACACCCTCCATAACCCACATTGCCCACCCATAGCGTGAAAGCGTGCCTTATTTAGAAAGGCAGCATTAAGCCATGTTAAGTGGCTGAACGCTGCCTTGTAAGTAAGGCCGAGCTCCTATCACCACTGGAACCTCACTAAAAGTGATGTTTCTGTGGTGACAGGGGCTTGTAAATATGCCCCATGGTGCTTTACCTTGAATGGCATATCAGGCTAATTAAATTGGTCAAAGAGGACAACATCTTGCTGTGAAGCCTGTTCTTTTCTTAGTCACTGCAGGACCCGGATAGCTTCTGCTTCTCTTTCATTGTTGAACTTCAGGCCAGGAGATCCCACAATGCTCCAAAGCTGTCAACTTTACTCTTTCAATAAAGTCTGCTGCACACTTTAAAATTATAGTCATCCATTTTTAATAATGAAAATCAAATATATGTAATAATATGAAATTCGAATAATTTATTAGTTCCTGATGAGAAGAAAAAAATGTCAAATGTTAGGACTGGAATAAGCATTCCAATATTTCTAGTTAAACTTTTTCTTAAAGTCTAGACAAAAAGTAAAAAGGTTTATAATGAGTTTCTTCTGTGTTATCTCCATAAGGCATATCTTGTGTCAGTATATAGAATACAGTTCAGGGGCTGTTACAAGGTTGGGTTGAGGAGAATCTAGGGCCTTATTATCAAGAAAGGGCGATACATTATCGCTGCTTTTATCGGCATGAAACTGCCGCTAAAGTGGCGATAATGGGCTTGATAATATGCCCTTGTGAATTTCCATAGAAGCCCAAGTTAACAGCAGAACCTGGGCTTCTATGGGAATTCACAAGGGCATATTATCAAGCCCATTATCCCCGCTTTAGCGACAGTTTCCTGCTGATAAAAGCGTCGATAATGTATCGCCCTTTCTTGATAATATGGCCCCAAGTTTTGCAATTATATCCACCCAAATAACACCAGGGCAAGTGATTTAAAACTTCACCTACAACAAGAGTTTAGTAACAGCACCTTCAGATGGAAAATTCTTTACCCATCCCGAAGGGATTTATATACACTTTTAGGTCTGACCTCATCAGCCACGTTTTCTAAAATATTGCTAACAAAAATACATGCAACATGGGGCACTGGATGAATCTTCTCGCACCATTGACTCCCTTCACTGTGACTAATAACATTTTGCTTCTCCACATCTGCCCTAAATGTAGGCTTTGAGGGATGATAGACCTCCATGTACTTTTTCCCAGATGTACTAAGCCCTTGTGTTGCTGCTGTATCATGGAAGGTGAAGCAAGGCAGTGCAAGGGCTTCAGTGACATTTACTAAGCCACGCTAAGACACCTTGCATGGCTATGCGTGACTTAGTAAATGCAGAGTAACGCAAGACAGCGTGGACTGCTGCCTTGTGTTACTCTGTTACGGTTGCATTGTAGATACCTCTGGGCATATCTCAGGTAGTGATCAAGAATATGATACAAAACCACCCCCAAAGTGTGCAAGAAACCCCGATAAGTCATCCAATATAACAGAGGTTAAAGGTTTGCCGGTTAAGGCAACCCCTCGAAAGGCGCAAAAAAAGGCTATTAAAAAGGACATGTCCCTTGTGCCACAAAAAGTTGAAAGTAGAAAAAAACTGACTGATAGCGCAAGTACTAGTACTTAGAATGAGATTGTCAAGATAAAAGCTACATTAGACTCACTGGACACCTTTCTTAGAGGTACATTAGACAACTTAACGTGCAGAGTCGGAAAATTAGAAGAAGCATTATCTAAAGGCTTACCGAAAGCTCAGAACAGGGCACAAGAGTCAAAAGATAGGCCTAGGAGTAACCAAGTACAATGTGATAGTAGCTTGAGCCAGCATGCCACTCTCCTTATCCCAGACAGCAATAAGGACCCGATGTGTGTTCTTCTGAAAAGAGCTGAGAACCATTCTATTAACAATCACGAGGCCCATCCTACCTTAACACCCTTAGCTCCACTAAATATCCCTCACCATCCAAGTCCTAACCATAATAACGCTAGCTCCCCGATTAATAATAAAGCTGATTGGCTTAAAACATATCTTGATTTACCACCAGATGCCACACCCTATGTAGTGGTGCTAGCTAACGTACTGAGACTGCAGACGGGGGAGCCAGAATCATGGGAGAGTCTTAGGAATAGATCATTACACTGGTTGGGTTCTAGAACAGACCTAACCGAGAGATTATTTGAAGAATTTAAGATGGCCTGGAGGGTTACGTGGGTAGGGAGAAGCCAAAAGAGCTTGAATGGGGACTGTGTGGTATTGACGGTTAAAACCCCACAATTAGTACAACTAATTCTGAATAGAGCTGGGAGCTACACAATTATAATGCAGGGGGTTAACGTAGTACCATTGGGATATTTCTATCAACCACCGAGTAAAAATACTGGTAATAACTTTAAGGAATCTCAATCACTGGGCCTTAGACACCATTTTACGGTGCCCACTTTTAATCGTTTTGAGACTTTTAACAACCTTGACCTAGTTGACTGACTACGAATGGGGGAACAGCAGCACACTGTATTAACTAGTAGTGCGGATATGCCGTATATTGCATGCCCACTGGGATTATTGTTTAAAAATAATAAATCTACTCAACATGGCTTCGCCATGACAGAAATTGTAGAGACTGGTAATTATACGGCACATACCAGCATGTTGGAACCCATTATTCCCCCTCCTCAGCAAACTAACTCAACCAATTCCTTCATTGGAAGGAATAAAGATCGTGGGAAATAACAGGGGGATTTTTGTCAGCTAGTGTTTTGGAACGTAGCAGGCTTAAAAACTAAGGTGTCAAATGACTTATGGATTGAGTTTGTAAGAAATTTTAATATCATTAGCCTACAGGAAACGTGGGTGACAAACCCTATTCATATAAGTGGATATAAAACCTTTCACACTCCAGCTATTACAGCTTTGCATGGAAGAGCTAAAGGGGGGTTGTGTGCATACATCTCAAATTATTTGAATATAGGGAAAATTGAATCAATTATCCCTGAAGCTCACTATCAAATATTTAGTTTGCATATAGATGGTATGTTTTGTCTAGCTATATTGAATTTTTCTAATAATGCAACTCATGAGATGATAAAAGAAATTTTGAAATCTTTTTAATATACCATTTACATAATTTACATACGCGCATAAAGAAGGAGGTCCTCGTTGTTTGGGGTGGGGATTTTAATTCCCCCTTACGTAAATATTCTGACAATGAGGTCTGCGGTCTGACTTTTGATAAAGACGCCAGTTTCGCCCATTTCCCACACACATCGTATGGCGATTCCCTTAATGATAATATGTTTATGTTTGATTTAGGATTTGCTAATCATCTGTGTTTGCCTATGGTTCCTATTAGCCCTACTTTTAATGGCCGAGGCACATTTTCTACGATAGATGTTATAATTTCCTCAAGTAGATATTCTTCACATGTTAAAAATTTCAAGACTCGTGAGATTGCTCTTAGCGATCATTTTCCTTTCAGTGTAGATGTGATGCTGTGGGACAGGGTGTTAATTCTAGAACTAATTCCGCCGATATTGTCGATAATGTTGATTTAAATAGACAAAATGGATATGTATTTAGATGGGCAAATGTGGACACCGAGGAATTTGTTATTAAAACTGTGCAGAATTGTAAAAACATGCTCCTAGTGTGTCTGGACGAAAATTCATCCAGACAAGAAATTATGGATAATTTTTTGGCCATCTCTAAGTATATAAAACAGTCACTGTTTGTAGAAGAGAATAGGAAACCCACTATTAAACTAGGGTTGTTTGATACTGCTTGTACAAAGGCATATACTCAACTTAAACTCTCTATTCAAGCTGTAGTGAAAAACAGGGAACAAATTAGAGAGGCTAGAAGAAACTATAATTAGTCCCTTAAAGCAAGGAAGAGTGCCTTAAAGAAGGAAGCATGTCGTGCACTGCACGACGCTTCTGAAATTCGTGATTCTTCTGTCTTCTGGAAGGCTGTGAATGCCCCCTTTGTAGCTGATATAGATATAGCATCCATAGAGATCTCCATTACGAAAACAGAGTGGATAAAACATTACTCTAAACTATATAACAACCCTGTATCAGATGCCCAGGGAATCACACATAACATGGACGTTAATGCATTAGAACTTTCACTAGATTTTACACTTAGTGAAGTTACTGCGGCAATTAATTTAAATCTGGATGGCAAGGTCCCTGGGCCCGACGGTAATCCTGTTGATCTTTTTAAAGCAAATGTTGCCTTATGGGGACCACTTTTGACACAGGTTTTTAATGCTTGCACTAAATGCGGCTTCCTACCAACTTGGTACAAATCCGTTATCGTCCCCATTTTTAAAAAGCAAGACAGGGCAGATCCTGCTTGCTACTGCCCAATCTCATTGTTGGATTCAACAGTTAGGATCATGGGGCGGGTCCTTTTAGACAGAATGCTGGTATGGGCAGAGGAAGAGGACATTATAAGTTACCTCCAGTACGGGTTCCGTAAGGGACTCGGCACAGTGGAGCAGGGCCTTAACCTACATATTTTGTTGGACAAATATACTAGGGCAAAAAATGATTTTTTAAAATGATTTTTGTTGGTTTAACAGCAGCATTTGACTGCATTATTCACAATAGGTTGTGGTTAATTTTAGAAGGTATGGAAGTGGATGTTGTAATAATTGCATTCCTAAGGCAGCTCTATTCAGGGGCAAAGGCCAAGGTCTGTTACAGCTTGGGGAGAGAATGCACTAGTCACTTTAGGTTGAAGAGAGGTATGAGACAAGGATGCATCCTTGCCCCATTTCTTTTCACCCTATGTATAAATAACTTAGAATCTATTTTAAATAAGGAGCGCAGGGACTTACCAAGGGCAGCACAGCATCCTATCCCTGCACTCCTGTATGCAGATGATGCGGTTTTAATGGCACCCACACCGCTTGGTCTCCAAAGAGTTGCTAACTCCTTTTCTGATTTTATGTTGAATTTGGGGCTCACAAACAATTGCTCCAAAACTTTTACAATGTATAGCGGGTGTGGATCAAACAAGAGGAAAAAATCTCTCTATTTAAACTTTAGGCCAATAGAGTGCATAAACACATTTTCATATTTAGGAATCTTATTCGATAGGACAGGATCATGGTCTGAGGCAGTTAAAACTAAACGCCGGCTGTTTATTAAGTCTCTATTGGCATTAGTTCATTTTAGCTGTAAATTAGGAAGACGCCCACCGGTAGAACTACTACATATTTACAGGGCCACATGTGTGGCAATAGGCGCCTATGGTGCAGGCATTTGGGGCTATGCCAATGTAAATACATTACAGATTGAGGAAAATAGATTGTTCAAGTATCTTATGGCCTTACCAGAAAGTACTTCAAATTACAATTGTCATCAGGAATTTGGTATGCCATTTTTGTAGGATATTATTAAGATCCAACCTGTCCTCCTTTGGCATAGAATCTGGACGTCAGAAGACACTGGTTTTAAACACTTTATATTGGCAGATGCACTTGGGAGTGATGGTATGAATCAAATAAGATGGTTGAAATATGTGAAAATGTTCCTTTTAAAATTAGAATACCCAGAATATATTACTGAGCCTCCATTAATGTGCAGTGTACCAAGAAAAGCCCTTAAAGAAATCTGTATGCGTTTCTTGGGTGATATCAGAGCTGTTACTGAAATGAATAAACCCACGGTTCAAAGTTACCATCTAATTTGACTGACTTCAACCATACAGCCATATATATCTCTAGTAGATAATGATTTTGACAGTTTCCTGCTAGTAGGTTTTAGAATGGACATTTTATATAGATTCCTAAGCTTCCCGGAAGTAAATGATTGGTCGAAATTTTGAGTAAATGCCCATGCGATGACATCGCTGTACAATCAACCATTCATATTATGTTGTTTTGTAAATACTATATCACACCAACAAAGGGATGGATCATCCCGATTTTAAAGAATTTTGGACTCAAACAGTGCCGACCTGCATTTATAGCTTTGCAATTTTTAGAAAATGAATTTGTTATTGCATCTGTTACTGCTTTCCTAAAAAATGTTTTTACGTTTCGGAAATCAATTATGATGTGAATTGTATTTATATTTTTATGAGACACAGAAATCATCTTTTTATTATGAACTGTACTGTGCTTTTATGGTTATCTTTCTAAAGAAACCGAATAAAGAATTTTATTGATTGATTTATTAGTTCTAAATTAGAAAACTACAAGCCTCACACACAAAGAAAACGGGTAAACAAGCTTCTAACATTTGACTTGGAGCGATTTGAAATCAAAGTTAAGCAGAGACTGCAAGGGAACAGCGAAAGGATTAAAATGATTAAGTGAAGGACAAAAGGAAAGTGAGGAACTAAGGGAGGGGTAGAGAGAAAAATAGAGGCGGGCGACAATCGGAAAATAAGATTGAGCAAAATAATTAAAAATTGAGAACACGAGAGAGAAGAGAGCCAGAGCAAGTGGGTAGACGTACCAGCTGCTATTCTTTGTGGTAACAAACAGTTGCAGGGAGTGATCTTTTGTTTTGTTAATATGTGATATTGCCTTCACTGAGGAATTCAGCCTCTCCTGAAATCAGACTCTTGTTAAGTCAGGGAAGCTGCTGGCAACAAGATTAAAATATGTCTGTCTGCCTTTCATTAACTTTATTTTTTTTTTTAAACTTCGTCTCAACCTAATTAAATATGAAATATGCGTACTCATTAAGTTTTTCAAAGAATTAAACTCAAACCACTAAACTTTCATGTAATAAGAAAGATGAAAAGGGTGACTCTTCGACTGGCTGAAATGCACAACGTGAAACCAAGAAATCGGGGAGGAATTCTGACATCATCACTTGACCAAATTGTGTGGTCCTGACAGATGCCCCCGTGTCTAGGTGAGGGGCGCCCTTAGTAGCGCCATGGTGCTGAACCTCCTCCGGGGCCCCTGGACAGAGAAGGGGGTTGGCTGGCCGGGGTGACGTAGAAATGAAAGTTGGAGGAAATGAAACCTAGCGGGCTATTGAAGGCTGTGCAACAGGGGGCTTCGTTCTTTTTGTCCCCTTGGTGTACAGCCTGACTGAAAGGAGCATTGTCTATGGAGTGAGGTTCCTGCCGGGCTGAGTTGAAGAGGGCCTGGTGTAGAGGAGGCACCGGCATGCCGGTGGTTCTCTACTCTACTGCCCTAACCCACCACTTGTAGACTGAGATGGATCTTAGGGAGGCTGCCTGTGTTCAGGTACCTCAGAGGGCTGGTGTGTTATGCGGTGCCCTGTTAAATAACACGTGAGTGGACAATGCTGGGGGGTAGATCCAGTGGAGTCTTGCTTCAGATTTATTATGATTTGCAGGGCTGAGTGCCCTAGCAGTACTAACATCAGCTGTTTGTCACTGAGTTTTCAGTATGTTCTGGCCCAATACTCCTGTCATGGCCAATGGTGGTTAATTTTCTCCAAGGTAAAAAGGTCCGGCTGGAGTTGTTGTGGTCAGTTCAGTAATACCCAAATACCTATGCTGGCACCTGGGGTGATAGCAACAGGGGTGAACTAATTCCCATCATTAATCGCTAGTCTCTCATTGGGTTTTCCTGGCCCTACTTATAAGTTTAAGGAGCAATTGCAAGATACTTCTGGAGGTGCGCATCGCAAAAGGACCGCTTTCTACAATCAGTCTGGGACCAAGCTGAACAGCACACTGGGTTAACATTAGAAGCTAGTTTAACTCATCAATAAGCACCTGGGAGGTGACAGTTTTTTAACATGCATTGTTATCAAAGTACATCGCTTTGTAGCGAGTTAGACTCTTCATAAAGTGTAAAACAATGACAGTATGAGAAGGGGATCCTCATAGTTTAATACTAGGAGTCTCCTGGTGGCAGCGCTTCCTTTGTGCAACATTGAGGGTAGGTGCCCAATCTGCTTCTACTCCCATGCCCGCTATTCAAACGTAAGTGCTGGTTATGCAGGGCGCAGGGTTTATCTGACGCCTATGAAGATCTGTCAGGGGGCCAATGTGATATGCAGTGCCCGTAGTTGGTGTAGTGGTCAGAATCATGCCTCGGGTGGAACCTGGGGAAAAGCGGTTGCGAGACTGGGCCTTCTGGCATGCTGCGCACAGTGGATGTTTTACAAGGTATGTTCTCCACTGTTGTGGTCAAGTTATACCGCATATTTTCCAGGGGATGCCATTTATGATCGGGTATATTCTCCACCAATGGTGGATGGTATGGCATGTGGTGAAGCTAATCCGCATATTTTCCAGTGTAGGTAATTTATACACTATCAGGGATGTCCTGATGGGAACCTAAGAAAGGTTGTTGCAAAGCGGGGTCTGATGGCACACTGGGCACAGCGAATGTAAATGCTAATTAGGACCCTGGGGAAGGCTGTTGCAAGGCAGGGCCTACCGACATACTGCGCTCAGTGGACGTTTCAAGAGGTATGTTCTACATTAATGGTGAAGGACATAAACATATGGTAAATTTATCCCGCATATTTTCCAGTGTAGGCCATTTATACACCTGCAGGGTTTGATGGGAACCTGAGAAAGGTGGTTGCAAAGCGGGGCCTAATGGCATACTGGGCACAGCAAATGTAAATGCTGTTTATAAACTGGCGAGGGATCTGATTAGGACCCGGGGGAAGGCTTTGGCAAGGCAGGGCCTACTGGCATGCTGCACTCTGCGGGCGTTTCAACAGGTATGTTCTCCATTAGTAGTGAAGGACATAGACATATGGTAAATTTATCCCGCTTATTTTCCGGAACTTACCGTTAATAAACAGGTAAAGGTGTCCAGGTGGGACACATCGGATGTCACATTAATGGTATGTTCTGGAAATAGAACAGTAACCAGCAAGGGTGTCTACATGAGACTCTGGGAAAGGGTTAAAAGCTTTTGTAAGGCAGGGCCTGCTGGCATGCTGAGCTCACCAAAAGTTTCACATAATAGGTTCTCCACTGATTGGAGAGGAAATATTCTTGGGGTTAAGTTGTCCGTATATATTTTCCAGTGTATGCCATATATTCTAGTTCGGATTGTGGCATTGTTCTGTAACAATAAAGTACATCTGTAGGCAAAAGGCAGCTGTTGTGGAGCATAGTCAGCATCTGCGGGGGAGGGCGAGTGCGCTGGGGAACTTTTCACCCTGTTGCGGAGCGCTGACAGTTAACAACAAAGACGGATGCACAACAATGGTGGTGCAGCCATTCCATGGACCACAGGAGGGGGTAGATTCCACGGAGGCAGTGGGTCGGCGGGGAGGAGGCACTGACCTGCCGGTAGTCCTGGACTCTACTGCCCTACCCACGACATATGGACTGAGAACAACCTTGGGGAGGCAGCCTGTGGGCAGGTACCCCGGTGGGTCAGTGCGTTATGCAATGCCCTGGATCTAAAGTAGTGCAACTGTTGGCTGTAGCGCGTTGGGGCCTGCCGGCACAATGTGTGCAGCAAAGTGGGACGTTGGTGGCCGGAGACGGCCAAGTTCAAATGCACGGCCAAGTTCTAGTGTACGGCCGAGTTAAAAAGTTAAAGTGTAAAGTTCAAATGTACGGCCAAGTTGTTCTAGTATACGGCCACGTTAAAGTTAAAATGTAATGTCGTACTTAATTTCTTTACTGCCATTAACATGTTGATGCAGCTAAAGTGTGATGCTGTGAATAATTCTTATATGGTGACAGAATTTGGGGAGGAGGGAATGTCACGTTCTGCGCATACTATAGGCAATCACTTTGTGACCAATTTCCTAATATGTGACGTAATGAAACAAGGTAATTTGCTGTGCTGCGTGACAGGGAAAAAGCAGAAATGCATTATATCTACTAATACATCATTCATTTCTGTTCTCTTCCTGCTCTGGTGCACTGAGTGCTGCCTAGCGTCAACCCAGGCACCCTTGTACCATGGTGCAAGGGTGCCTGTGTTACAGTCAGGATTATATTTGCGAAGGAAGGGATACCTTCAGGCACAAAAACAATAGTTAGAGGCATTTTCCTCTTCCCATGTGTACTAAAGAATGCAGCATACAGAAAGGGGAATTAACAAGGAGAAATAGAAATATTTCTCCTTGTTATTCTGCCCCACTTGGTAAAATATGCCAGTCTGACACAATCCCAGGTTTACTGATCTTAATAAATCTGGGATTGCATCAAAATCAATGGGTGTATGCATGGAAACGCACACCTACCACCAATGGAACGTCTTCTTAACGCAGAGTGAAACAAGGCAGAGATTGCACTGCATTGCTCTGGATTTACTGAGCCACAAAGAGCCATGCTAGGTGCCTTTGCGTGGTGCAGTAAAACACATTGAAGGGCTTGCATTGTCTTGCGTCACCTTGCATGAGGCATGGGAAATGCAAGTCCTCAGTAAATCTGCCCCATTATGTCGAAATGCCTCCTTTTTTCCCATTGTCACATTTCAGAGCACTTTCAAATACTTCTCTTGCATAAGATCCACTACTCACTATTGTTGAGCTAGCTATCTGGTGCAAAGTAGGCCACACAATAGGAGAGGGGTCACATGAACATGCCCAAGTTCATATTTAGAAATGATAAGTTCTAGTAAATTTTACTCAATGCTGTGATATAATCCAGATGCCAGCCCCACATGAAGAAGTGATCAGATCATGATAATAATGGTTGAAGTGATGATACAGTGTCAAAGTTCCTAAATTAATTAAATATGCACTGCATATTTTGACTTGATGACTCCACTGTCAAGTCAAGTGCTAAATTATTGTAGTGCCGGTTAGTTTACAGCAGGGCTCAATTTGAGCCGAAGGTTGCCGGTGGGGGCGCAGCATGCCTGCCCATATTTACAAGGCCACCCTGCATGTTTTTTTTTAGCCTTGTAAATATGGCCCCCTTTTAGGCATTACTCTGCATGAAAGGGGTGTTTCATTGGGGTTACTGTGGTTCTTCCCTCGCAACATTCATGGATCCTGAACCATTCTTAAGGTTTAGTAAAATCTGGGATTTGTCAGAATCCTACGCCTCTACAAGTAAGGGAGGTGCAGCAAGGAGAAATACCTTATTTTGCACCACACATAGAAGGAGGAAAACACTTCTTGTGATTGTTTTTGTGCAAGAAGGTGTCCCTTCCTGCACAAAAACAATCACCCCTACAATGCAGATACCCTTTCACCATGGCATAAGGATGCCTGCATTGGCAGACGGCAGCCTTTTTTGCACCAGCGAAGGGGAAAAGTGTCCAGATCTGCTCCACGGAATCCGATTGAAGCTTATAAGGGTCCACCTCCAAATGTCACAAACCCTCTTGTACAATCACACTGAGGCTTTGAGCCATTAGGCGAGGGATAAAAAGAACAGGGAAGGGAAAGGGAAGTGTCAGCTGGGGAAGGGATATACCTGAAACGACAAAACATATACTTAGTAACACTCAAGTGACGACAGTCTACTCTCATATGATCTCACTAAATGAAACCTAAGTACCTTATAGTATGGGTGAAACCAGCCTGGACGAAAACACTTCAATCACCTCTTGTCATTCAATGATGCCTATAGGAACACAACCACAGGTCAGGGACAAGGCACAACTCTAGAACACATAGACCACCTGATTCATACCCCTATATCCAACATACCATGACAGAATGCAAGAGGGTTGAGTAACTGGATTCTACTAAACACGCAGCTCCTGGCTGGGACAGAACAAGAAATAAGATCCAATGGTGTTCAGGTATATACAGTTTCCTTATTTGCAGAAACAGTAGTGCGTGGTATGCAAGAACCACCACACTCCGCTCTACATGTCATAAGGGAAATAAACAAGGGGGCGTGGCTTGGATGCAGAGGAGGTAGGCAGCGTGAGCCCGGAGCTCCGCGCCCGATCCCGAATATCATCCTGATTATCCATGCGAATTCCAGTAAAAATGGGATAATCTATAATCTGAAGTCATCACGGAAGCTGCGGCGCCCAGAGTGGACGACCTGGAGCTGTTCCTTATCCTGAAAATTGACTTTGAAGACCAGCACCGGGTGTGATGCCGTCGATCTAAGATGGCGCCCTGAGGCCTGGACAAAGCAACGACGGGGGTACGAGGCCTGATTTTCCTGTTGATACGTTATTAGCGGTGTTTACTAGACTGGAGGGCCCCTCCTGACCTTCTCAGCAAGCACAGATGCTCTTTCCTCGTGCTGGTGCGAGCTATTGGGAAACGCGACCACAATTACGTTCGCCGACGAAGTCCTAAAATGGCTGCAGCTTTGTGACAACGGTCCCGATTATCCGAGCACAATCTGGCACCTTAAAGCTCAGCGGGAGCAGAGGACGCCCGGGAACTGAACTAACTAGTGCGATCGGAGCGGAGTCCAATGCCCTAGGGATATCTTAGATCTCTGATTCTATTGCCCGAGGAGTTATCCAGTGGCGGAGCTCTGCAGTGCGGAGACAGTGCTGGGGACAAAGGGACCCAAGGGGCCGCAGACAGCTGCAGCCAAGATGGTGAAACCAAAAGGAAAGGGGGACGGAGCGACTGACACAGAGGTGGTGGATGGAGCGGATCGCGACCAGTCTGCTCTCCAGCGCATGCAGGACCGTATACTGGAGGCCATCGCGACCACGAAAGATGCCCTGCAGCAGGACATCGCCCAGGTGGTGACGGGCTTGGGTCTCCTGAAAGCGGATCATGATAAACTTAAGGACAGAGTCAAATCTATGGAGATCACTGTTCAGGAATTGGCCCCGGTGTTACATTCTCTTCTTTTATAATTGCTCCCTGTTTCTTTAACACTGTGGAATGTTGGTTACTCTACTGTGTGTATACTCAAGAATGTTAAGGCAGTTGGAGCTGAGCTTTCCTTGTAGTGACATCTTAGGGTCTTATCTACAATTAAACTATCAAACTACTTCAGCTTCCTGTATTTCCTACTTGTAAAACTGGCGACGAAGGAAAGAAAACAACCCTACTTGACCCTTTGATGTCTTCAAACCAATTTTAAAATCGTTTTCAACAAAAGAAAAACAAAACCTTTTGAAAAGAAGAAGCCAAACGAAGAAAACAAACTTTACAAAGAAGAAAACCCTCAAGCGATTCCTGGAAAAGCAATCCTCAAGAGAAGCACTTCTCAAGCTGTATTTATATCAAACTGTGAGTTGTGACTGTTTCGTTGGTTATCTATCTTCTTACTTTTGGTTTCTGCTGCTTATTTGTACAAAGAGGCGGTGTTTACCCGAGTTTCTGCTATACTGAAGCATTGCCGATATTCCGAGTCTATTTTTAAGATTTTATTGTCCTTTTGCCAGACTTGCATCTTGTTTAACGATATGCTGTCAAGTTGCATCTTTTAAAACAGCATCACCTGTTCAGCGCGAGCAAGTGTGTACGAGTAGAATTCTCGTCTTTGCATCCGCGCTATTCCAGCGTCAGGCGGAAGAGCCTAGACAACGTCAGGCGGAAGTGACGCAACAACGCTACACCGGCCATTTTGTATTTTTTTGTTACCTAGCAACGCGTTTCACCGCGTTTTACCGAGGCTGATTCACTTTTAATCAAACGACTTCCTACGTGACAAAGTTCAACAACTTTACATTCGTTTCATTAAAGGATCATTTTAAAACGCATTGCCATAACTTAAACTAACAAGAATTACACAATCTACACGATACTACGATAACAATTACAACATTAATACAATCTCTCACCTGCCACTGTTCTTCGATCTTCTTCACTATTTTGCAATGTACTCTGGGAAATTGGCAATGCATTCTGGGATCTAAAAAAAAAAAGAGGAATACTTTATTAACCTCAGCAACAAACAGTCTTTCTTCAACATTTTCCCTGAATTCAACGCAGACAACGGTGACTACCTTTTGTTTGTTAGTTTATTTTTTTTTTGTCTCTCACTAAATATTCATATTATGTCAATTACTGTTATGTTTATTCTGTATACTGTATTATAATTATTTTTTTTCCCTGAACATGGAAACTAACAATATTCTAGCTCCACCTAAATTCTTACAAGATCCTGGTATACCTCCTATGAATTGGGAGGATTGGCGCGAATCTTTTGAAACTTATTTGGAAGCAATAGGAGGTGAAGTATTTCTTTCTTCACGAAAATTAGCCTTACTCAAACACAGTCTTGGTGTTGAAGGTAGAAAAGTACTGAAAACCTTACCAATTGTATCTTCTGTTAATTCAAAGGTATGTGTAGGCGGAGATGAAGATCTCAGTGAAGAGGAAATTGTATTTGATTGTTCAAAACTTGAAACGGTTTTGTCTGATGAGTATCTAGATGCACTTAATGCACTAGAAGAAAATTTCGGTAAGAAAACCAGTATTGTTGTGGAAAGACACAAATTCTTTTCAAGAGCACAAATGGTTGGTGAAACTGTAGAGCAGTATGTCACTGCTTTAAGAAGGTTAGCGGTTACATGCAAGTTTAAAGAGTTACATGAGGAAATCATAAGAGATCAGTTCATCAATAGAACTAACAATGTTAAAATCCAAGAAAAATTACTTGACTTAAAAGATCCATCTCTTCATAAAACTATTTCTGTTGCCAGAAGGATTGAAAATAATTCACGTTATGTTAAAGAATTGAACATTACACATAGCACGGATCGGAAATTTTCTGAAAACAAAGATTCTGGTGAGATATGTACTGTGTCCAGTAAGCCAAAAACTTTTGATAGTAGATATAATGTTAAACGTGATAGTAAAATTAGACCTCACAATTTTTCTGGTGTCAGCAAAAGCACTGTATCGTATAACAAAATGTCTTCCAATAAGACTATGATTCCTAATAATAAGCAATTTTGTTTCAGATGTGGAAATGCCAAGCATACCACTGAAAACTCTTGGTGTCCTGCATCAAATGTCACCTGTTTCAAATGCAACAAATCCGGTCATTTTTCAAAAATGTGCAGGTCAGGAAATCCCAATGCTTGGAAAAGCTCCGTGAATTTCATTGATGAATCTGTTTATTCTAATAGTGATAGTGATATTGAAGTAATGACTATTTGGAATGATGATGAAGTTAATCAAATCTCTGAAGAGATTCAACCACCTAAATGTGAAGTCACTATCAACAACCATAAGTTATTTCTTTGGGATGATTCTTGCTCGTTGTATACCATCATTGATAAGACCATGTGGGAAACATGTGGTAAACCCATCTTAGTTCATTCACAAAAATCTCCTGTGGGTTATTTATGCATTAGATTACCCGTGATTGGATGTTTCACATCCGAAATCATCTTTAAGGATAGGAGCACTCTTGGAACTGTCTATGTGGTGGAAAAAGGGAGAGCTTTATTAGGGTGGAAGGAAGTATGGAATTTAGGGTTGACCCTTGATCCAAATCATCCAGACCAAATATTACTATCTCCCAATTGGCATAAAAAAACTTCTGAAGAAGTTTTAGTAACTCAAGATGATAATGCTGTGTTAGATTTACATAAGAAGTTCCCTGATTTGTTTAATCCTAAATTAGGTTGTCTCAGAAAATTTGAACACAGAATAGTTCTCAAACCTGATTGTACCCCTATTGTTCACAAAGTACGTAATGTGCCGTTAGTGTTAAGATCTCAACTCAAGTTGGAGTTAGATCGTCTTTGTCAGCAGAACATTATTGAACCAATTGAAGCATCTGATTGGCTTAGTCCAGTAGTTTTGGCACGAAAACCCAACGGAAAATTACGCATGTGTGTTGATTTAAGAGATTTAAACAAAAATATTTGGGTAGATCGCTACCCCTTACCCAAAATTAATGAAATGGTTGCTTCTGTTAAAGATGCTAAATTTTTCTCGTCCATTGATCTATCCAATGCATACCATCAGATAAAATTACATCCAGAATCCCGTCATCTGACATCCTTCATCACTCCTGAGGGTGCATTTCAATTTTTGAGAATGCCTTTTGGGTTATCCTCTGCTTCGGCTGTTTTTCAAAGAGTCATGTGCAAAGTCCTTGAAGGCACACCTAATATGTTAGTGTTCCAAGATGATGTACTTGTATGGGGTGCTGATAAAAATGACCATGACTTGATTCTGCATGATGTATTGGGTAAACTTCAGAAGGCTGGTTTGACTGTAGCTGCTGAGAAATGCAAATTTGCCACCAATGAAATAGAATATCTTGGGCACACCTTATCTGCAGATGGTGTTAAACCTAAAAAGAATCTATTAGATGCCATCAAGAATGCTCCGGCACCATCTGATAAGGATCAGCTCCGTTCTTTTTTAGGTCTTGCCGAGTACTACTCGAAATTTGTACCAAATTTCGCTTCCAAAGTCTTTTGTTTGAGATTGTTGATGAAAAAAGGTGCGAAGTTTTTGTGGACCACAGAGTGTCAAACTATGTTTGATGATGTAAAAAAAGAGATTGCTAATGCTGTTGCACTCAAACCCTATGATCCCAGCAAGAGGTCGATTATCGTTGTGGATGCCAGTGCATATGGCCTTGGAGCTGTTTTAATGCAAGGGAAAGACAAATTTGAGTGGGTGGTAGCTTTTGCCTCACGTACATTGAAAGGTGCAGAACCTTCTTACTCTGTCATTGAGAAAGAAGCTCTAGCTTGCTTTTGGGGTGTGAATTATTTCAGAAACTATGTCTGGGGCACTAATTTTGAGTTGAGAACAGATCATAAACCCCTTGTTGATATTTTTTCCACTAAGGGTGCAGGGAAAGCCACACCTAGAATTGCTAAATGGATTTATAAGTTACAAGAATATGATTTTTCTATGCAATATGTACCTGGTATCAAAAATGTCAATGCCGATTGTCTATCTCGACTTCCTGTTGGAGGTGAAGATGGTGTGGTTGAACAAGACGAAGACTGGTCCATTGCTACTGTAGATGAAGCTTGTAATGGTGCTATCAGTTTGGAAGTATGGAAACAAGCTGTTCAAGATGATGTAGTATTGAAGGAAGTAATTACACGCTTAACATCACCATGCAATAATTATTCTTGGAGTAATTCTGATTTGTCCGAATATAAAACAGTGTGGGATGAACTTTCATATGACCTTGATGTTGGTCTGGTTAGGAGAGCTGACAAACTTGTCGTACCGTCTTCGTTACGCAATATGTTACTAGATCTTATGCATGAAGGGCATTCAGGCATGTCAGGCATGAAAAGAAGGTGCAGGTGTGATTTCTGGTGGCCAGGTATGGACAAGGATGTTGAAAGGTGTGTAAGGAATTGTGTTGCTTGCACATGCAGTGATAAATCTCATGTTTCTCAAGAGACTACGATCTCTGCTGTTTCATTTCCTGACGGACCATGGCAGAAATTAGCTATAGATATTTGTGGTCCGTTCAGTGTTGGTAGCATTACTGGAAAGTTTGCCATTGTGTTAATGGATTATTATAGCAAATGGCCAGAGGTTGCTTTTGTCAAGGAAGTTAAAGCTTCCAGTATTATTAACTTTTGTGAAGATGTTTTCCATAGGGAAGGCTTTCCTGAGAGCATCACAACTGACAATGGTCCCCAGTTCATTGCTTCAGAGTTTCAAAGTTATTTGCATTTGTGTGGTATAAAACACGTTACTACTTCTGTCTATTGTCCTAGGGAAAACGGCATGGTAGAAAGGTTCAACCGTGTTTTAAAGGACTGCATACAATTGGCTGTGACAGGTGGAAATGATTGTAAAGTTGCAGTCAAGAATATGGTTTGGAGTTATAGGAATACTCCACATTCTGCTACCTTGGTGTCTCCGTTTCATCTTCTAAAGGGGCGTTCTGCTGGTAACAAGGTAACTCCTGCCTGGATGCTTAAGATTTCTGCTGGCCATGATTATAAAGAAAATCTCAACAGTAGAATGAATATTTACCAGAAAAAGTATGTGGACAGGCATAATGACAAAATTAAGAAATGTGCGAGAGAGTTTCATGTTGGTGATTTAGTAAGATCTTCCCGCTTTGGGTTATCAAAGGACGGTTCTTCCAGATGGTCTCGTCCCAAGAAGGTGTTAAAGGTTTTGGGAAATTGTGTACTATTGGATGATGGGCAGAAGTGGAACTTGTGTAATGTTGTGTTGTGTAATGATTTGGAACGTGATCTTTGGTTGGGAAAGATGTCTAATAGTTCTCTGGAAAAGTCTGCTTCTGGCCCTATTTCTAATTCTGTGCGTCATTCTCTTGTTCAATCCATGTCACCTGATTTTCCAAAAGTGGATGTTCCCAAGCCCAGAAGATTGTCTGGACGAATTGTTGTGAAACCAGTAAAGCTCAATGATTACATGCTGTAACAACATTTGTAAATAGTAATGTTTGTACTTTATTGTGAAACCAGTTAAGCTCAATGATTACATGCTGTAACTACATTTGTAAATAGTAATATTGTACTTTGTTTTTTTTTATTTTATTTTTTTTTTAGGAAAGAAGATGTGTTACATTCTCTTCTTTTATAATTGCTCCCTGTTTCTTTAACACTGTGGAATGTTGGTTACTCTACTGTGTGTATACTCAAGAATGTTAAGGCAGTTGGAGCTGAGCTTTCCTTGTAGTGACATCTTAGGGTCTTATCTACAATTAAACTATCAAACTACTTCAGCTTCCTGTATTTCCTACTTGTAAAACCCGGACCACGCAGCTGTGAAAGCGCAGATGGCGGATGCTCTAGATAGGCTGAAGGTGTTGGAGAGGAGGGCCGAGGATGCGGAAAACAGGAGTAGGCGCAATAATGTTCGCCTCGTGGGCCTACCGGAAAAAATTGAGGGCGATGATATGGTGGGCTACCTCGATAATTGGATACGCACTGAGGTGGCGGCAGAAGGACTATCTCCTTTCTTCTCCCTGGAACGGGCCCACAGGGTTTCGGCTCGACCTCCGGCCCCGGGCCTGCCGCCTCGCCCGGTGGTGATCAAGTTGCTCCACTACAGGGATCGGGACTGGCTGCTACAGAGGGCGAGGGAAGCGGGACCCTTTCAGGTTGACAACAACGGAGTCACCATGTTCCCGGACTACACTTTTGAGACCCAAAGACTCAGGGCCAACTTCTTGTCCCTCAAACGTGAGCTCCGTGGAGAGGGCATAAAATACTCCCTTCTCTTCCCAGCAAAGCTGAGAGTTGTGGTGGACGAAAAATCACTTTTTTTCTCTACCTCGGCGGATGCTTGGGCCTGGTGGGACACTTATAAAGCTGGAACGGACGGAGCTAAGGCCAGGGCGGAGGAGGCTAGAGAGGCACAACCGATCAGGAAATCGCAACGGATTCGTAAAAATCGCCGGAGAACTGGAAAACCGTCCGTGTCACAGACGGAGACTGAAAGGAAGGCGGCCTTACAGGCAGTTGTGGACCTATCTAGCACGACCAGAAGCCAGTCCGGGAAGGGCACGGACTCTGATGAGCAAGGCACGGGGTCGGAGATGGGGCTCTCGGAATATGGTGGAGCCAAAGGCCCTATAGTGACACCACAGACGTCTGGGGAGATAGTCAAAGCATGAACCACTGGACTGGAGGAGCGGCCAGCTGGTCAGACACTGGGGCGCTGTGCCCGTGAGCGCAGTTTACTATAGTGTGGGACTTCGTGAGTCTATTATGGGGGGATCATGAGGTGGGATGTGCGGGATTGATTTGCTTTAACGTACTCTCTCGACATCGTTCCGCGCCCTACTGGCCCTTACGGTCATCTCAGTGGAGACTGCGAATAATAGTGCCTTCCTTTGAGGGGATAGTTGGTTGTGATAGTTTGGATGGGTTTGCTTCCAATTGCGGGGGGGCCGTTCCTGGGGGGGTGGGAACCGAGAGTAGTTGGGGACGCTCAGGTTGTTTTTGGGGGGCTGGGGGGTCTTTTGTTTGGAGTGGGAGGGGGGGCCAGCATGTTGTTGGCAAAAGCGCATGGTCGATGGCTTTTATTGTTCTGTCAGTGTGTGCAAGAGGATATGGCTAGTACGGGGGCTTTGAAATGTGTGACCTGGAATGTAGGGGGCCTCCTTACTATGGTGCGTAGTCACAAGGTTCATGCGTATCTCAAGCGTAGGGGTGTGCATATAGCTTTTCTACAGGAGACGCACCTCACTAAGCAGGAGGGGATTGCACTGCAAAGAAGGTGGAGGCGGCAGCTTTTTAACACAACATATTCGGCCTTTGCGAGGGGGACATTGATTTGGATACGGGCAGGGGTCCCTTTCCAGGTCACTAGGACGGTGGTGGACCCAGAGGGTAGATTTGTGGCTGTAGAGGGGAGACTCAGGGGCCGGGTGGTGTCTCTCTGCAGTGTGTATGCCCCAAATGTAGATCTGCCCGCTTTTCTAACGACACTCTCGGGCAAACTGGCGAGTTATTTGGCAGGGCCGATGCTCATGGGGGGAGATTTTAACTCGGTGGTGGATATTGATTTGGACAGATCTCATCCCCCGCTGCGCGCCTCCCCAGTACACAGGATAGCGAAGCGCAGATTGGAATGGCAGGAGAGCTGGGACCTGGGGGACGCCTGGAGAACACTACACCCCACCACGAGGGACTATTCCTTTCATTCAACTTTGCATGACCTGCATGATAGACTTGATATGTTTCTGTACTCGTCGCATATGCTCTCAACAGTGGGTAGCGCGGAGTACTTGGCTCGCACGATGTCGGACCACAACCCTTTATTATTGTCCCTGAACTGGATGGTGGAACTCAACTGTGTACCAACATGGCGGCTGCAACCTGATACCTTAGATGATTTGCTCTTTAGGGAGGCCTTGGGGGAGCGAATAGCGCGATACCTTGAGGAGAATAGTGGCTCTGCCTCTACTAGAGCTGTGGAGTGGGACGCATTTAAGGTGGTGGTCAGAGGTCACTGTATTGGGAACACTGCAGGGGCTCGTAAAACTTTGCTAGATGATCTCGAGAGAGCGGAGAGACGATTGAGGGAGAAGGAGAGGGAACGCCCGAATCATCCCGAGCTCCAGGAGGGGATTAGTGGTGCCAGAAAAGCGCTAGCTGTGGAGTTAGAGCGGCTGCGTAGCTTCGACCACAAGGCGTACATGACGAAGGCGCACGCGGAAGGGGATAAGGCGGGGTCGATGCTGGCGTGGCTCGCCAACCCGATCAGGCGGGGCGCTCCGATCATGGCGATTCAGACGGAAGGGGGAGGGCTTTGCCACATCCAAGCCGGGATTCTGGATAGGTTTAGGGAGTACTATGAGGGTTTATATGAGAGCGGACAGACGGGCGGGGCGGAAGAGCTGGGCACCTTTCTCGAAGGGTTGCAACTGCCACGATTGGAGGACTCCGCGGCAGAGGAGTTGGGTCGGCCTATAACGATCGAGGAGATAGGGAGCGCAGTGAAGCAGATGGCTAGAAACAAGACTCCAGGTCTTGACGGTCTCCCGATAGAGTTTTATAGCAAATACTTGGAGTATCTGGCTCCACAACTGCAATTGGTTTATAATGAAGCGCAATCACGAGGTAGGCTCCCGAGTTCCATGTGCGAGGCCCTTATGATCCCATTGCTAAAGCCTGGCAGAGTGAGCGATGCCCTTTCGTCCTACCGTCCATTATCTATGCTCACGACGGATTACAAGATCCTGAGCAAAATCCTAGCAAATAGATTATTGACCCACATGACTGGTCTGATTCATAAGGATCAATGCGGCTTTATCCCGACGCGTAACACTACCCACAATATCCGCAGACTCACAAGGCTGATGGGGGCTCGGTGGTCGGAAGACACTACTCCGTTCGTGCTCTCTATAGATATCGAGAAGGCCTTCGATAGTCTTTAATGGGACCATCTGTATGAGGTGATGAGGCGTTTCGGGCCGGGGGACGGATATATCAACTGGACCAAAGACCTATATACAGAAGCCACAGCTAGAATCAGAGTGGGTTCTTTGATCTCGAAGCAATATCCGGTACGACGAGGAACTAGGCAGGGGTGTTCCCTTTCTCCCCTCTTGTTCGCTTTAGCAATGGAACCTTTTGCAGCGGAGGCCAGGTCTGGCCGCCTTTATAAGGGCTGGAATACAGGGACAGGCCGCATGTCATCTCCTTGTATGCGGACGACCTACTGATGTTCTTGGCCGATGCGGAAGCGGAGTTACTGGGGGCGAGACGTTTGTTGGAGCTGCTCGGGCAGCTGTCGGGCTTGAGGGTCAATTGGCCCAAATCTTGCCTATACCCTCTGAGACAGGGAGAGCTGTGTCCTCCCACGGCGCAGGAACTCCGATGGGAACCGCATTGTCTGCACTATCTCGGCGTTTACATCTACCATACCCCAACGGATATGCTGGATGGCAATATAAATCGCTGTATTGCTGCCCTGAGAGGGTGCATGGACTTCTGGGCCACTCTTCCACTCTCACTAGCTGGTCGGGTCTCCCTGCTGAAGATGGTGGCTCTACCTAGGCTGTTGTATTACTTTAGGACCCTTCCGGTATGGGTTCCGGGCTCCCTCTTTCGGCGCCTGAGATCATTGACCATAGCGTTTCTGTGGGGCACGGGCAGGCGCCGAATTGCGCTGGATACCCTCTTGCGACCCAAGGATGAGGGAGGAATGGCGGTGCCCGATTTCGAAGGCTATTATCTGGCGGCTCAACTACAGACTTTCACTCAGGAGGTAGCGAGGGTGTATCGAGGCCCGGAGCGTTCTAGGATGAGGGCACTCCGCGGCATGTGCTGGCATACATCACGCTGCATCAGAAACTATTGCTTAGAGATTTGACAGTGGAGGAACAGACGTTCCGGCTTTGCTGGAATCGGGCGCGCAAACGAGCGGGTGTCCGCCACATGTATGCTCCGGAAATTCCGCTGGGAATGGTTACAGCCCTGCCTCATGGTGGGGACTGGTCGAGATTACTAGGCTGGGAAGAGGCTGGGGTTCAAATGCTGGGCGACTTGTATGAGGATGGTGCATTGCTTCCATTTCAGGAGTTGCAGGAGCGGTTCGACCTCCCACGGGGAGATTACTTGTTACATGCGGCGGTAACAGGCGCCATGCAAGATCACTGGGGAGAGGGTTTACAGGAACCTGCGACCTCCATGGCGTGCCAATACACGATGATGGCAGCCGGGACCTTTAAGGCGGTCACGTGCCTGTACTCCAGAATGTTGCGGGAGGCCCTGCAGCTGCTTGCAGCTTTAAAAGCTAAATGGGAGTTGGACCTCCAAATGGAGATCCCTGAAACAACTTGGGGTCAATTGTTGCGGAGGGCGCGGAAAAGCTCAAGGAACGCTAGGTTCCAGCTCATACACTTTTATATTATTCATCGGGCATACCTCACGCCTGGGAAAATACGGCAGTACTTTGGGGTGGAACAGGCGGCCTGTCCCAGGTGTAGCACAGTTGGGGCGGACCTGGGTCACATGCTGTGGGATTGCCCTGCCTTGGGGGAATACTGGCAAGAGGTTGGGAGGGCCCTGAATAATGCTACGGATAGGGAAATACAGTACACCAAAGCAGTGGGGGTCCTACATTGGTTTCCACAAACGTCTAAAAATAAGAATACCAGCCGATTTATATATTTGGGGTTGATCCTGGCAAAGAGGGAAATAACGAGGAATTGGAAGTCGAAAGTGGGACCCACGTATAAACGGTGGTATGGTGAATGTCTGAGGTGGGCAGCCTGTGAAAGCACTTTGAGGTACCAGATGGCTACGAGGACTGATGATGAGAAAGCCATGGAGAGGGCAACGGCGTGGGAAATGATGGTGCAGGCGCTCTGGGATGATAATGATGAGAAGGAAGGGGAGGAGGAGGACTCGGTCGCAGCTGACCCTGCCAGCACACCTAGGAACACACCTTAGTGGATGTATAGGACCTCCTTGCACACACCAGACCTTAATCTGACTAGGATTCTCAAACAGCGCTGCCACGGGGGAGGGGGGAGTTCGGGACTGTAAGAAGTTGGGGGGGGTGGTTGATGGGGGTGGGGGAGGGGCGGAAATTTCAAAAGCAGTCCACTTCTTCCTGTGAGTGTAACTACGGACATTGAATTATAAAGCAGGGAATGGACTCAATAAGATGGCTGTTTAGTCTTCTAACTGGAGACGTGCTTGGTAGGATGGGGGAGAGAATTGATAATGTGCTTTCCTGCTATGTTTATTGGATGTGTTATAAAGATAGTGTCTGTACAATTATTTTGGTGCTGCAATAAAAACGATGTTACAAAAAAAAAATAAGGGAAATAAACAATGGTGTTCCCCAGAAGGAGCCAGAACAAAATCAAAGTATACGTTGGTATTTCCAATAGCGAGTAATCCACCCGCTCCTGAAAGTCAAACAAAAAGGTGTATGGCCGGAAACAATACAGTGCACGGTAGTGTGTAGATTCGACCACCACCGGGCTCCGCGGACTGTTAACCCCCAAGACCAAGTTAAGCAGTACTTTAAGGGCTGAACCCTTCGATGCACTTCTCGGAGTTACAGCACTCCAGTGAAGATAGAAACGGCAACGCGTGGCTGTTAACGACCGCGCTCCGCTCTCTTAAAGATAAACAAAACACGGCGAAGCGGAAGGCCGGCCCGTGAATTGCTTGGCACTCGAAGCAGTTCCGATCCTACCTGGATCATACGGGCAACACAGGATCCAAACTGGCTTTGTCCCAGATAGCCGACGAGCGGCCGCACGGCGTCTCCAAACGGTTCCCGGAACCAAAACGAATTACACGCAACAGGAAGCGTGTTTGGGTTGTACAAATACTCCCCTTCACCGGAGAGTCTGGGAGGTGTAGTCTTAACTCCCGTTTCCGATTACAATGTCCATTCTCCAAGCGCTTGCACCCAAGAGTGTTCAGCAATGTAGGCGCAACCTGGATATTCCTGACAAAAAGGACAGGAATGCCCTGCATCTTGTCGGTACAACACATTGCTGCCATTTTCTTTTGACACACAGCAGTGCAGCAGGAAGGCTTGCTGCACTGCAGTGAGCCAACATATTGTAAGTGAACCTTTATTTACCTTATCACATATTTAATAAGTGGAAGAGCTAGAAAACATGCATATCGTAAAAATGGAGGAAGAGAAAGTCACTAAAACTGTCATAGAGGAAGAAAACAGAAACCTGTAAGAGTGAGATAAAGGTGCAAGAAAACATTAAGTAGTTTTAAAGTTACTAGACGTGGTATTCAGCTCTCCGAACGCTTCTGAGCAGAGCTTTGGGTGCCGGCGCCCTTTCTTTTATAAATGATGCACTTCTTCGCAGATCAGAGGACAACATTCCCAGCTTTTGCAGTCCGATGAATAGATGATCCCCTGCTACTGAGTGTTGTCTGCAGACAGAATTGCTGAAGCATGCTTGTTTGTAGCCCAGTGGTGCAAAACCCCTCTGAGTTGAAAATCAGTTCTCTAACTCTTCCCCAGTTCTTAAACGAGTGCAGGGCTGGTGCCATTATATACTTCTTTTCCAGCTTAGTGCAGAGTGAGGGGCATTTCACTATTAAAGAGGGTCTTCATGTGTAGCATTTGTTACTCATGGTTATAAAAGTGGAAAATAATTGAGTTCTACGTGCCCTTTTTAAGGCTTCCTGATCAACCTCTAGATCATCCTGGGTGGCTAGTATTCCTAATGAGTTTAGAGGGCTGGGTTTCAGGTTTCCCATACTGTCAGTGTAAGATACATTTCCATGTTCTTACCTGTAACAATTTTATGTTAGTCAAAAGTTGCTAAACTCTGGTGCCATTCAGTGGGCTAAAAAGGGGGGCCAATGTAAAAATGGTGGAGCTGAAGATAATATGGCCAGAAATTTCTGAGTCCCCGCTCCAAAGTCTCTTGCCCATCAATGTTCCCTTGTGCCCCCTAAACCGACCCCCCTTTTCTCCGAGGCATAGATAGAATCAACACACATGTCTTGGATTAGGAGGTCAGAAAAACCCTGGCCTTATTTTATTAAAGGACAAAACATATTTAGGATTTGTAATATTTACAGTGCGCAGAAAAAACCCTCCATCCGTACAAAATACTCATACAACAAATAAATTCCTCATATAATGGAATTTTAATTATTTTTATGGCTACCCTTAACATGCTGTCTAATACATAGCTATTCCTAACCAGAAAATAAAATAAGTAAAAAAAAATGTTTTCTGAGTATCCTATGGGCAAGATCATGACTGGTTCAACTAACGTGCTAGACCTACCCCTCCTAATGGAGTGACCTTGCGCAGGAGGCCCAATTGCCCCAAAGATTACTTCCCTTGGGCACCCCCTAAACCCTCAAATACTACCTCCAAGGAACTGTGCTGTTATGCCAACTTGGCTCACATGCGCCTGTGCTGGGATTGGCCCAAAAGCCTGCTGGAAGCTGAACTTGCCACCGAGAACCCTCCAGCCTACCGCCCGTAAACGTCTCCTGGAGTTTGATCAGAGACCACTGTTCCCCAGGCATCCTTATTAACAATGGTGATGCCAACTAAAGTTGGTAAAATGCCCCACCAATCAAGACTTTACCGCCAAAAGCCAGGATAGTTGATTGACTATCTGGCCCCCCCTTACCTCAGAGATTCCCAAAGATCATTCTTCCTTGTCTCTCATCCCTACCAACTATGCTAGCAAGTTCTCTATGAGAATTTCATTGCCCAGTTTTGAGTGGTGAACTCCACCCTGCAGAAAAAACCTCTCCCCCGGATGCACCCATGAGCAATGTTTGAAGCCTTGGGGACCTAAATAGCTTATCAATCCTTTTATTAATTATTTTGGTTCAAAGATCAGATCAATTCACCCCCGCCATTGCAACTTTGAATGATGTGGGACCATGCCAATACTTCCTGTGGGCACTTCTTTGCCAACCGTCTCATCTCAGTGATCAGTACCTCGGCAATGCCCTTCCTGCCCAAATGCGCCAGGTCATTGCCCCCCAGATGCACAATTAGCATGGTGGGGGTGAGAGAGTACCATGGTATTCTAAAATTGTAGGGGCGCATTATACTCACCCGTAGTCAGCACCCACATATTTAGAGGATTTTACTAATGTAATTTAGGAAAATGTAACGTTTGGGCCGGGGATCAGTGCAATATGTAGTAGAGTGTTCATTAACCATAGACAAAATAATGCTTTAATCATGTTAAATATTTGCCTAAATGTAGAGAATGTAATCTCATGTGAAATGTCGCGTCAACAATGAAGTGCCTTAGTGAAGAATAAAGATGCTTAATAATGAGTGATTTAACATAGGTTTTAATGTGAAGAAGCAGAGCTTTTATCGAAACAAAAATTAACGTTTAACTGATGAAATGTATGCTCATGTTATAATAGAAACGCAATTAGAAGGAGCAAGGCCCGAGGTATGTTAAAGCTGGTAGAGGCCTAACTGTATTTTTCCTTTGCTTAGCCTTAGCTGAAGAAATAATCCTTATTCTTGGGAAAGGCTGTTCTCAGCAAATGTTGAATTGTAACTTCGAATATTGCAAAGGGTTCTTCTCACATATTCCTGCTCGCAGGTGCAAGGCCATGGGCCTCGTTAGGTAGAAGGAGCCATTGTTTGGAAGTTAGGATAGTAGGAGCAGGCGCAGAGGAGATACCAAGGAATTTGGGAGTGCAACATTTAGCGGAGAAGATGCCTGGGACCCAAGGACACTCCAACGGATGCCTGGTGGAGAGGAGCCATCCTGGAAAATTACGAAGACCCATATCTCCCCGAGGGGTGTGCCTGGGGCGTTCCTAAGGCGGCCCAAAGGCGTGTCAACTGTTTTGGGGTTTTGTATTATGGGCAGCACCCGAGAGTGGAGAGCAGATCAGATTTTAGGGGGCTTCAGAAGAGAGCAGGTGTAGAGGCAGAGAGTGATCTGGGGAAAGGTAAAGATGTAAGGAGATTGGGCACTTAAGGCAGATTAGGCTGTAGGAATTTAGGCCCTGAGAGCGAGTTCTCTAGCTAAGGATCGATACGAGAAGTGGGTGTACTTCTTGGGAAGTCACCATTGCTGACACCTTTATTCTTGCCTTGTTGAAATGCTAAGTAGGGATGTCACTCCAGAGACAGTGTAGGGACAGATTAACCAGATTATTTTCCTTTCTGTAATGCAATCTCGGACCCAAGTTAGGAGTTTCATTCTTTGCCTGATGATTCTTGAACTGATTTAGCTTTTCTGAGTCGTCTGAGACTCTTGCGTAGGATTAGGAATGTATTAGTTACCGTTTACTTCTTGAATCTTTTACTGAGATGTTTGTGCATCCAATTATTTTTGGCTATGTAATAAATCTTTAAAATTTCTTTGGAAGTCAGTGGTTCTTGAATTCAATTGGAATTTGGCTGGATACATTGTTTAAAGTTGTAACAAAAGATCTTCCCTCCACACGTCTATGAAAAAGGTTCAGTCAGCCTTACCTGGGATTCTGGAAATTGGTAAGAAAATTGAGAAAAGAATCCCAGCCTCTCCAGTTGGTAGCAGAGGATGGTTCCCTTCTAGAGCGAGGGAAGATCTAGATTAGGATAAGAATTTCCCGAGGCCCATAGAAGTTAGGCGATGATTGCCCAGTGGATTGTTGGTGGAAGACGGCGTTTCAAGGAGACCGGTGAAGAGTAGCAATGCGGCGGAAGCAGCAGTTCCGAGGAGTGTGAGTATGAATAGGGTTTATGTTGTTAGATTGCGGGGTTTATATTTGAGCTTTGTGTCGTAATGTCTTGAGGAGTTGGAATGCCTGTTGTATGAAAGGAGATCAGGCTGTGAGCGCGCGCAGCCTGGGAAAATCTTAGGCTCAAGGAGTAGCTTAAGTGGGTACCGCAGGACCGAGATAGGGGGAATAAATTTGTGAGTGTGTGAATAACTGACGCTGGTCGTGAATTGCTGTGTGGTTGTAACCTATCATTTGAGGTGATTGTTCGGTCGTTTCATGGACAGACAGTTGTCAGTTCGGTGACAATTACACGACTGTGGTTGTACAGTCAGACTGTGGACGCACAGTCAACGAAGTGGAGGCGTGTGACGTCAGAAGGTGCTGCACTGGGATAGGACGGTTGGTGTGGAACCATGCTGGGATTGGTGGACTGTCATCAGGAAGTAAAAGAGCTCTGCGAGAGAGGGAACGTTGGGTTTCATCATGAAATGTTTTAAAGGGTTGCGTAATTTGTTCAAAAGTGAAAAAAGATTGGAACCTTTTAGAAGAAGCCCCGCCTGAGGACACACCGGCTCATTATATGGCTACGAATGTTGGGTTACACACTATATTGTGTCTTGAAAACTGGGTGAAGATGACGGATGGAAAGGAGTTGTTAGCGTTTCATGGAACTTTTAGACTAGAGGTGTTGTACCAATGGAAATCGATTATGGGTTCTTTGAAACCCCTACCTAGACCGGCACAGTTTGAAGCCTTGAATGCATGGATTAGAGCGACGCATGCGAGGAACAGAGAAAGGTGACAGGAAAGAGTGACAAGATCATTTAGGGCAGTCCAGGAGGCAAGATGAATAACAGTGAACCACTCAGCCTGGCACAGGATCTGAAACAAAATTACAGACGGATTCGGTACCACTGGACAACAAGGAACAACCATGTTGTTTATCCAGCGCAGGTCTTGTACAATCCGAAAATTTCAACTCGGTTTCTGCAATCCTATAATTGGTGAATTACACGGACTGCCCAAAACCTCCTTCAGAATTCCTTGCCTAATCATGGATTCAATCACAGGCTTTATTCCCGCAGTCGTTTCAGGAGTCAAATTGTACTGAGGTGTTCTTGGGAATTAAGCATTCGGCTTGATCTAAATCTTAACTGGCTCAACATCTTTAATCAAACCTATGACTTCCCCCATAAAGTCCCACACCTCCTGCAAGACCGAATCTCTTCGGTCTAAAGGAAGCTCCTCCACTGTCAGCGCAGGGTACATTTCTATGCACACATGCTCGTTTGCGACCTTAAAGGTAGCATCATCATCATTCGTCTGTAACTCTACTCCCTTGAGGGTGCAATAGATGGTACATTTAAGCTTGCACAGGAGATCCCTCCCCAGCAAACACACAGGACTAGAATCACACACCACAAATTGATGTTTATCTCTGAACGTCCCTATCTTCACAGGATTCCATTCTGTCAGGGGGCTGGTTATCCTCCTATGAGCAACACCTACAACTTGGATTGATTGTCCTGAGAGGGGTAGGTTAGGGACTACTGCAGACGTTACAGTAGAACGGGTAGCACCAGAATCAACCAAAAAGGTGGTGAGGTGACCACAAACATCAGCCTCTACAAATGTTCCCCTCTGGTCTACCGCCAAGACTGCCCCAAGAGTGCAGCCTTCCTCCCCCCTCAGACACCGTCCTGCCAACGGGTCTGAAAAACAGTCATTGTTCTCATCAAAGAGGGGCATCTGTTGGTAGGTCCGAGTCCCTGTCGGGATCCTCGGTGGCTGGGGAACCTGGGCTCGAGGAGCCGGAGTTCCCCCTTTTATCATCTTCGTCTTTGCCACTGCCGGTGTTGTCACCTGAGGCACCTGTGCCTGAACTACCTGCTCTTCCTGTTGTATCTGATTTTCAGGAGTAAATGGACACTCGCGTCTCCAGTGTCCAATCTGATGACACTGTTGACACTAAGTGGTCTTCTTCAGAGTCGCCAAATCCACCTTTTGCTTGGAATCATCGCCGTTTCCCTTTTTCTGAATATTTTGTCTCATCCTGAGGGTACCTCCGCCTGACTGTACCTGACCTCCCTTGTCCACCATCTGCATCTGTACCAGCATAAGTTTATCTTTGAGTTTCTTATTCTTCGACTCTACTTCGTCACTACAGTATCTAGCGAACCTCAAAATCTCCTCCAGCGGCTTGTTCTGCCAACAAATCAAATGTTGCTGGATCATGAGTCCGTGTAATTCACCAATTATGGGATTGCAGAAACCGAGTGGATATTTTAGGATTGTACAAGGCGTGCGCTGGATAAACAACATGGTTGTTCCTTGTTGTCCAGTGGTACTGAATCCATCTGTAATTTTGTTTCAGATCCCGTGCCAGGCTGAGTGGTTCACTGTTATTGACCTATGTCAAGCCTTTTCCTCGATACCCTTGCACGAAGAGAGCCAGTTTCTTTTCGCTTTCAAACTGGAAAGCCAAGTCTTAACGTGGTGTCGTATCCCTCAGGGGTACTCAGAGAGTCCATCGGTCTTTAATCAGATCTTGAAAAAGAACCTTGAGAGTCTAGTGCTGCCGCAGAATTCAGTTCTCGTGCAGTACATAGATGACCTCCTTGTTGCGCCAGAGACCGAGGATGCTTGGAGAATTGACACCATCGTGTTGTTGAATCATTTGGCTGAGAATGGGCACAAGGTGTCGCCAAATAAGTTGCAGTATTGTTTGAATGAAGTGCAATATCTGGGACACAGAATTGAGAAGGGCAAAAGGAAGGTGTCTCCTGACAGGATTTAGGCCATCATGAATATGATGGTGCCGACAACTCAGAGAGAGGTCAGGATGTTCCCAGGAATGGTTTTCTACTGTCGCCAGTGGATTGCCAATTTTTCACTGAAGGTAAAGCCTTTGCAGAGACTGACGCACAAGAACGTGAGTGATCCGGTACCATGGGACAATGACTGTATGACTGCTTTCCTTGAGTTGCGAGAGTATCTTTGTCGTGCTCCGGCTCTGGGAATGCCTGATTACAATAAGTATTTTTCATTGTTTTGCTGTGAACGAGATGGTTGCGCATTGGCAGTTTTAGTTCAGGAACATGGAGGTGTCCGTAGACCATTCCCATACTTTTCAGCTACTCTAGATCCAGTAGTTTCAGCGTGCCCGGATGTCTCAAGTCCGTTGCTGCAACAGGTGTCAGCATTGAGAGATGTGAAAGCATTGTGATGGGTCATGCACTGACAGTTTATGTACCGCATTCAGTTAAATTGTTGATGACCAGGACCAAGACACAGCACTTGACAAACAATAGGCTCACACACTACGAGCAGGTTATCCTTGCTGCGGAGAATGTGACCCTTAAGAGGTGCTCTGTTTTGAATCCTGCCACACAGATGCCATTGCCTAACACACTTGATGAAGATTGTGAGGATCATGACTGTCTCGATGTAACTGAACTCTGTACCAAACCGTGACCCGACATTGTTGATGTGCCATTGACCGACCCTGATGAAATTTTCTTTGTTGATGGTTCGTGCATAAGAGACAGCGTTGGTCAGTTGAGAGCAGCATTTGCTGTATGCACCATCACCGGAGTTGTTGAAGCTGCATGCCTGGAAGGAATACACTCCGGCCAGGTGGCTCAAATAATTGCCCTGACACGTGCCTGCTTAGCAGGAGACAAAATTCGATCACAATTTACACTGACAGTCAATACGGGTTTGGTGTGGTTCATGACTTCGGACAGTTATGATCTCAGAGGGGTTACATGACTTCTTCTGGATCTCCTATCAGAAATGGGGAGGTTGTTCGATTACTGCTAGAAGCCCTGCAATGTCCTAGGGAAATATCAGTTGTGAAATGCACAGCTCATGGTAAAGGGACAGATTTCGTGTCACTTGGTAACCGCTTTGCGGATGAGGTTGCACGATACTGTGCTGAGCAAGATTACAGTTTTACTGAGCAAGAAATAGGTGGGTTACCAGAAAGAACAGAGATGAATATGATGCTTGAATTGGCCAATACTTGGGATGAGCTCAAGAACGTGCAGGAACAGGTGTCAGACCATGAGAAGAACGTGTGGATCAATTCAGGTTGTGTGAGAGAAGATGTGGATATTTGGATTTCAGCTGATGGAAGAGCGGTCCTGCCAGATGAGATGTTGAACCCAATGGCAAGACAAATTCATGGTGCAGTGCATTAGGGAAGAGATGCAATGATCAGAGTGTTTAGACAGACCTGGTATAAACCAAGGTTTCGTGCAGTAGCAGAAGCTGTGTGCCAGAGGTGTGTCACGTGCCAGCAAATGAATGTGGGAAAGAGAACTGCAGTCACCAGTCACATTGGAAGGTCCGGAGGGCCCTTCAACCAAATGCAATTGGGTTTTGTTGAGATGCCTGGGTGCAATCATTTGAGGTATATTTTTGTAGTGGTGTGTGTGTTTTCGAGGTGGGTGGAGACATACCCCACTCATAAATGCGATACACTTACAGTAGCTAAGCTGTTGTTGAGAGAGCTTGTGCCAAGGTTCAGGGTTCCGACCTCTTTGGAATCGGAGAGGGGTACGCATTTTCATTGCGAGATCATGAAGATGCTTTGCACAGCACTGAACATTGATCAGAGACTCCATTGTAGTTATCGTCCAGAGGCGTCTGGGATAGTAGAGCAGATCAACGGGACTTTGAAGGCTCGAATGGCAAAAGTGTGTTTGGCCACCTCCCTGAAATGGCCGGACGCTTTGCCCCTGGTTTTAATAAGCATGCGCAGTACCCCAGACAGGATAACAGGTCTCTCGCCACATGAAGTGTTGATGGGAAGGGCCATGAGGTTACCATCGGTGCAATCCACAGCCTTGCTGAGTATCACAGATGATATGATCCTTGATTATTGCACGGGACTAGCTGATGTCATCCGTTCTGTGTCCCATCAGGTGCATGCTGCTGTGGTCCCGGCTTCCAGTGATCTTTGCCACGACCTGAGACCAGGAGATTGGGTGTTAGTGCGGAAGCACGTGAGAAAAAGCTGTTTGGATGTTCGCTGGAGGGGACCCTACCAGATAATCCTTGTTACGAACACTGCAGTGAAGTGTGGAGGATTGCCGAATCGGGTGCATGCTTCACACACCCGTCGAGTTCCAACACCCTTGGAAGAAACGGCTCCTCTCCCAACTGAAAATCCAGCTGAAGTGGCAGGGCCACTGGAGGGGAGAAGTCAAGTTGTGAGGGTGCCTGATGAAGCTGGTTGCTCAGTAGATCAGGCTAAGGAGGATCACAGCAAGAGCGGCAAGGACACTCCCTCAGAAAGGGGAAGTGACTGTGAGAGTGACCCAGAGCCAAACTCAGCTGAAGAGTGTTTATGAGCAGAGTGTGCAAGACGTAGACGAGAAACCCAGCAGAACAGAGGAGCAGTGGCCAAGAAGACAAAGGCGATTGAATGTGAGGCTGGTCCCTGAAAGAGATCTTGCACCCGTCTGAAGGGTCTGAGTCGGAAGGGGAAGCAGTCGAACAAGCCAGAGGAGGTCCAAGGAGGTCAAGGCAAACGAGGGTGCCTTGCCGGAGGTACGCAACTCCTGAGTGGACCTATCTTGTGACTGATGCCAGGTTTATTGAGATCAGGGAGGGTGAGGGCAGTGACAGTGATCAGTACCAGTCCTAACATCAAGTTGGATGTGCTGTTGTTGGTACCAGGACTTGAGATCGAAGGTGTACTAACAATCACAGTTTCGAATCCCCCGATACTGAATGGAATACTTCACCTGATTCTAAGTAGATTGCTTTTCCCTACGATTGGTCCTAAGATACCATCTCATGAATCAATTGTTCTTCATCATGAACTTGTGGAGTATGTTCTAGAATCAGTTGGAGCTGAATTGTTCATTGATTATTGACTAAAGACTTTGTTGTGAATACTTGCTGTAAATAACCTAGGTCCGAGTGGAAGAAGAAGAAATTTAGGGACTTCCCATAGAGGACCGAGAAGGGTTAGGGTTGTCTGTTGCTCACTGTAAATAAAGAACTGAAATCGAGAAGGGGACTTCCAGCTTCTAAGAGGTGGGTCGAGCTTCAAGCAGTTGAAGAAGAAAAGTGACTCTTTCTGCTGTTGCTAAACAACGAACTTAAAATAGTCCTGAGACCATGGAGGCTGGAAACCGAAACCGTAGACTTAGGTGCATGGTAGGCACATTATAGGCAGGAGTGATACTTTTCATTATTTTAGTAGTTTTAGTTTCATATTTGGCACCACATGAGCAGGCAGTGGAGGTTGAAGGAACACCTACACCTACCACTCCTAGCAAGAAAGAGGTTGAGATAGGAGACAGAAAAGCTTTGCTGCTAGAGGAGAGTCGTAGATTACATGCATATCTGTCTAAACGCAATTTCAAGCTTAATGCGTATGCAAAATTGTTGCATGAATATATAGATGCTATGGATGCGAAAGATTTTTATGTGTGTAAGCAGTTGCCTGCTTCTGTAGATGAGGGTATTATATACCATCACCTTCCATTAATGTATGGAATTTCATGTAGTTTGCTGCTTAGCATTTTTAATGAACGAGAACATTTTGAATATTTCTTTTCAAATTATAATGCAGTCCTTCCTGAAGTGCCCGCATAAAAGCATTTGAATAGGTATGATTATTATAAGTCTGAGGACAGGCTTGGGACGTATTTTATTTCGACCCAAGGGCTGGACACAGCGTACGCTCATTGTCATAATTTGACGTGCCTGTTGTCCGAGACTGAAAAGAAGTTCATAGATCAAGTGGAAGATAGACATCGTAAGCAAAAACAGCTGCGTGATTCAGGACAGGGCAAGGTAGATTGGACTGAGGAAGAGAAGCTTCACAAGTCAAAGGGAAGTTATGGTCCGATAGCTCTAGATGAGGTGTAAAAGGGGAAACTATGCATTCACAGACCACAGAAATATTATGAGAATGTCAATGTGGGTCACACCACATGTGAACATATGTTCAACTTGGAATACTATGCAAAGAAATTCTTGCAGGGGGTAGTGCAAGTGATTCCGACTGTGTATTTCATCTGTGGAAGGAATGCTTATGTGCGACTGCCTGAGAAATGGTATGGAACGTGTTATTTAGCAATCATTTTCCATAAGATTTATCACACGGAGGACTTTGAACTTCTGGAGGGTGGACAACATATGAGAGTAAAGCGTGGTGCAAGTGTGGGAGAGATAGTTGGAGATGTGTTTGGAGCAGTGATACCGAATTTAGGAGGGATCCTGAATGATGTGAAGATCAGAAGGTTGGTCACTGTTGTGGATGAGTTATCTATGAGTTCTGCCAAGTCCTTAGTGCTGGTTGAGGGAGAGATGTTGTCAATAAGGACTATGGTTTTACAAAACCGTCTTGCTTTAGACGTCCTTTTAGCAAAAGAGGGAGGAGTCTGTAAACTTTTGAAGGTCCAAGAATATTGTACTTTTATACCAGATAATAGTAAAGATCTGAAGAAATATATAAGTAACATTACTGCAATCCATTATGAGATCGAAGATTTGACAGAAGAAACTGTGTGGTAGAAGGTTGGCAAGGGATTTGGCCAGGTTGGAAGTTGGTTTGTGAACCTTGGTAAGGGAATCCTTGGTTACATTCTAAAGCCAATCATCATAGTGATCTGTTGTGTGATTGGATTGTGGGGACTGGTGAGAGCCTACAAGTGGTACAAGTCGAATAGGCTTGAAAGGTCAATGAGAATGCAGGAGAGGCATATGGAGAGACTGCAGGACAGTCAGTATCAGAATTTGAAAAACATGGAGATACTCAAGAGGTCGACACAGGTCATCAGAGGGGGGAACTGAGAGAGTGCCATGTTATTCTAAAATTGTAGGGGTGCATTATACTCACCTGTAGTCAGCACCCACATATTTAGAGGATTTTACTAATGTAGTTTAGGAAATGTAACGTTTGGGCCGGGGATCAGTGCAATATGTAGTGGAGTGTTTATTAACCATAGACAAAATAATGATCATCATGTTAAATGTTTGCCTAAACGTAGAGAATGTAATCTCATGTGAAATGTCGCATTAACAACTAAGTGCCTTAGTGAAGAATAAAGATGCTTATTAATGAGTGATTTAACATAGGTTTTAATGTGAAGAAGCGTAGCTTTTATTGAAAATATAATTAAAGTTTAACCGATGAAATGTATGTTCAAGTTATAATAGAAACGCAATCAGAAGGAGCAAGGCCCGAGGTGTGTTAAAGCTGGTAAAGGCCTAACTGTATTTTTCCTTTGCTTAGCTTTAGCTGAAGAAATAATCCTTGTTTCTGGGAAAGGCTGTTCTCAGCAAATGTTGAATTGTAACTTCGAATGTTGCAAAGGTTCTTCTCACATATTCCAGCTTGCAGGTGCAAGGCCATGGGCCTCGTTAGGTAGAAGGAGCCATTGTTTGGAAGTTAGGATAGTAGGAGCAGGCGCAGAGGAGATGCCAAGGAATTTAGGAGTGCAACATTTACCGGAGAAGGTGCCTGGGACCCACAGACACTCCAATGGACGCTTGGTGGGGAGGAGCCATCCTGGAAAATTACGAAGACCCATACCTGCCAGAGGGGTGTGCCTGGGGCGTTCCTAAGGCGGGCCCAAAGGCGTGTCAACTGTTTTGGCTTTTTGTATTAGGGACAGCACCCGAGGGTGGAAAGCAGATTAGCTTTTAGGGGGCTTCAGGAGAGAGCAGGTGTAGAGGCAGAGAGTGATCTGGGGAAAGGTAAAGATGTAAGGAGATTGTGCACTTAAGGCAGAGTAGGTTGTAGGAAAGAGGGCCTGAGAGCGAGTTCTCTAGCTAAGGATTGATAGGAGAAGGGGGTGTACTTCTTAGGAAGTCACCATTGCTGACACCTTTATTCTTGCCTTGGTGAAATGCTATGTAGGGATGTCACTCCAGAGACAGTGTAGGGACAGATTAACCAGATTCTTTTCCTTTCTGTAATGTAATCCCGGACTCAGGTTGGGAGTTTCAATCTTTGCCTGATGATTCTTGAACTGATTTTGCTTTCCATTCTGAGTCATCTGAGACTCTTGCGTCGGATTATTAATGTATTAGTTCCCGCTTACTTCTTGAATCTTTTACTGAGATGTTTGTGCATCCAATTATTTTTGGTTATGTAATAAATCTTTAACATTTCTTTAGAAGTCAGTGGTTCTTGAGTTCAATTTGAATTTGGCTGGATACATTATTTAAAGTTGTAACAAAAGATCTTCCCTCCACGCTTTTATGACAGGGAAAAAGGTTCCGTCGGCCTTACCTGGGATTCTGGAAATTGGTAAGGAAATCGAGAAAAGAATCCCAGATTCTCTAGGGGCATTTGAGTTTTAGGTAGCAGAACCCCCAACAAGTTCCGCAACTGCCCCAGGTGAAAACCTCCTTGCCTATGCAATGATACATTGAAACCTGCCTGACAACCTCTGTCCGTAGAGTTGCCTGGGAAAAAATGATGTTTCACCCTGTTCACGTACGAATGACCTACTATCCAAACTTTCATTCGACTTGGCCCCCAGGCGGGCACCTGGATTGGGCGATGCTTCGGCAACTGGCGCACGATAGCGAGCTTCCTTCCTTCGGCACAGGACATGAAAACTGGGAAACCAAAACAGATACACCGTCATTAGACATAACATACCTCAGAACATGTGTAAATGCACATATTGTTTGTAACAATCAGAAAACCAATGACTGATCCTCTGTACATCTCACCCCGATAGGCCTCTAGCTGTTGCAGCGGTGGCTCCCACAATTCTAAAAAAATGGGTACCAAATTTAGATGGATCCAACCCTGCTGCCCCAAGCGCCAATGCCAAAACCCTGCCAAACTGAAACTTTGTAAGTGGGGTGCCATCTTCGTGAATTACGAGTGGACCATATAGAGACAGAGCACCCCATGCACATACACTTGTCCATGTAATAACTCCCCTCTAGTTCAAAACCTAACAAATAGAAATCCTGTGGGTGCAACCGGCAGTCGGCAGAACGCTGATTCGATGTCAGACTTTGCTTGTAACCTGCCTGGTCCCAGCCACAGCAGCATTTCGATCGCCTGATCCAGAGATGCGTATTTCATGGTAAACATGGCCCCAGTGATAGCATCATTAAGTGATTGGCCCCTGAGAGCGGGCAAGTTATGTATTAAAGGGATCTCTTCAGTGTCTTTTTTGGGTACCACCCCTAGCGGTGAACAAACAAAACCTTCCGCCGATACAGTATCAAATGGCAAAAACAAGTGTAAAATCCTTGGGTCTACTTCAAACAGGAAACAAGAGGAAAGGTTTTGTTGGTGAAGAAATACAAAAAAGCCACAGACTATAACACACAGACGTAGCTCTGGGAAATTCCTTTTTTAGGACGAAATCCCTCACTCACCAGAGGTGTCATGCTTCATCATTTGGGATTCTCCTCTCAAAGGAAAAACCTAGTTCCTTTGGGGGCTACAACATCTTCTCTGAGAGGGAGGAGCGCAGGGTTATTTTCGGTATATACTCTATTGGGATATTGAAAATCCACAAGTGATGAGAAATACAGTGTGAGCGAGGGCACAGCGCAAAGAAAAATAGTATGTGTAACATGAGGAATGTAAGAATAAAACTAGCTAACGAGCACAGAATGTAAGATTTAATCAGGTGCACTCACTGCCAGGATTAAAAACAGTGCACCAGCGGTATGGATTTAAACCACATTTGCTTGGTGGAAAATAGTGGTCAACATGTTTCAGCCAAAATGCCCCTCAATCGAGCAAGGCTTTGGTCAGGATCTTTACAGATGCTACTGCTTGAGTGCTCAAGTGAATAAACAAAAAAGGATACAGGAACCAATAATTGTCATGGTTCGTGTGCTTCAGAAGGATACTTTACCTAATGGAAACAGAACAAGTCAATAAAAATGAACAACCTGTAGGAGAATGGTATAGCCAGTGGCTCTTATAATTATATAAATATCCAAAACATGAAACTCAGAAAAAAGCTCTTACCCGCTACTGCTGGGTAAGGGACTTCTCCTCAACCTGTCGACAGCTCAGGATGGGGACACCGCTCTGGAGAGAAAATCAATGGCAGTGCATGTGTTTTTCACTCAACATTGTACCACCCATAGTTCATTAGCAGCATTCCTAATACACTCATCACACTTTACTCTATGGTTTAGTAGGCCGATAGTGGAATACTGAGCTTCTCATGATCGCAACACACATGGTGACTGGGTTTCGTATTAACTTTTTAATGGGTTAGCAGTTTTCTAAACGTTATTGGAAATAGAGTTGTTTACTGTAGCTGAGGAGTGAAGTGGATATACCCCCATCATATTAATTACCAGAGTAATTTTACTGAGCATCTCAGAAAATCGGGCATTCAAGACCAATACTGACATGAAACTACAACTCCTGGTATACTTACTATATGATGCACACACGCAGCTGATCTAAACGTTATTAGCTAAACTTGAGCATTCATGCAGCAGCATTTATAAAGGTCCTGATGAAAGCCCTGCCGATTGCGGGGCATTTTGGCTGAAACATGTTAACCACTATTTTCCATCACGCAAATGCGGTTTAAATCCATACCGCTGGTACACTGTTTTTAATCCTGGCAGTGAGTGCATCTGAATAAATTCTAGATTCTGTGCTCGCTAGCTAGTTTTATTCTCACGTTCCTCATTTTACACATACTATTTTCTCTTTGCGCTGCGCCCTCACTCACACTGTAATTCTCATCACTTGTGGATTTAGAATATCCTGATAGAGTACATACCGAAAACATCCCTGAGCTCCTCTAGCTCAGAGAGGGGGTTGTAGCCCTCAAAGGAACTAGGTTTTTCCTTTGAGAGGAGAATCTCAAATATGAAGCATGTCACCTCTGGTGAATGAGGGATTTCGTCCTAAAAAGGGAATTTCTCACAGCTAGGTCTGTGTGTTATATTCTGTGGCTTTTATGTATTTCTTCACCAACAATACCTTTCCTCCTATTTCCTGTCAAAGTAGACCCAAGGATTTTACACTTATTTTCGTCTGATACTATTGGGGATATAATCCTTTGCGGTCTTTAAAATCTCCCTAGGACCCTCCTGCTTTAAACTTGTTGTATTGACAGTATCAAATGGCCCAGCTACCCTCCCCAACTGCAAATCTTTCATAACTTTGGCTACCACTACCACCTTGTTGTACCTATACAGCCAGGTGCAGGAATCCTAAAACCATCCCTGAAGCCTCCCAAAATAATCTGGGATGTGTTAGGGCAACTATATTTATTCAACCATTCTATCAATGCTGTTGTCCTTATCAGGGAGTGTGCCTTGGTGAGGAGTTAATCCTCATTATTGCTTTTTACCTTCTTTTTACCTTTACTTTTTAAAGTTTTGGGATTCAGTTTGTGAGGAGAGGCCACAGAAGGAACAGGTGTGCTTAAACCTGCATGAGCCTGAGGGCCTGGTGCAGGTTCGCCTATTGAAATCCCAGCATGCCCCCTTCTTACCTACCCCATCCATGTTAGCCAGTGGGCCCGCCCGAAAGGACTGCCCTCGTGTTTTCTCATGACTCACAGTTTTCATGTGATACACCCACATGATGACATCAATCTGATCCCAGGTTAAGGCAGGGTCAGTTGCTTTCGCCCTCCGATACTACTTGTGATATTCTCCCCATCCTACTCCCCCGTATTCATCATGTGAAGAGGCGATCCTATTTTGATAGCACGCTATCTGCAAGCCTAAGCCAGGGAAATGCGCTACTGTTATTGCATGATAATCGGAGAACTCTTTTATCCAATTCACCAGAGTTTCCTCAATCTTCTTCTTGGGAGACCATTTACCCCAACCCCTGGGATGGGCATACCTCCTAAGCTTTTTGCTTCTTTCTTCTCATTGTTATCCATTAATAAGGACAACATATTCACATATTCCCCTTTCCAGACTTTTTCTATTACTTCTTGTGAGATGTGTCTACCCAGTTATCTCTGGAGGACAGTAATTCTCCCAAGCCTAAGCTTGGTAACACTTGCATCATACCTGCTGCTGTCGTGTCCTGTTTCTTGGCATGCTCTCCCTCCATTGTTGCACTTGCTTTTTGTAGTTCAGGTCTACCCTTGTTTTTCACTAAACCGCTTTGCTGTGCACCACCAGTTGCCACACTACCCGTAGCTGCTGGACCTATGGCTGCATCCCCACCTGCTTTGACCCTTCCACCTGTGCCACCAGCCTCCTGGCCCTCACCAAGGGGTCCTCCTCATCCCCGCTGCCTGCTGAAGGGGTCCATGTCCCTTCCTTAGCTAACCACAGGAGCACCGGTGCTAATCTGGTCACCAAGTCTGGGTGCCCAGGCACACTACTTGCTGGGGCCTCACATGGGACCGAAAGCGGCTGGCTCTGAGCCCCTTCTGAAGAGGAACCCCCCACTGGCCTTGTCACAACCAGTTGGCTGGGGCCCCCGTATCTCCCTGTGTACCCACTGCTGAAACTGCCCCATTCACCCCTTCCGATGGGAGTCCTCCCCCAGGGCCGAAAGCCCTGCAGTCTCAACATCCGGTGGCCTCATGGGCAAGGGGCCCTCAACCCCCGCTTAGATTTAAACTTTTTGGTTACCAGAGGAAATGCAGCTCTGGAATCTACACCCGCCCGCCTAGGCCTTTCTTCTGCTCCATCCTGTCCCTCAACTCTGTTCCATATGTCCATCAAGGACTGCCCCATATCCACCATCATACGCATCACCGCCCCCATCCACTCCTCCATCCGTGAGCATTTCTCACCCCTTTTACCGTAGGCACCATGACCACTACATCTACAGCTCAATAAACCACAGTCAACAAAATGATAAACCACCTGTGTACCTCACCCCTCAAACTGACTTCAGCTGTTGCCATAATATTGCCCTTTCCTGGACAGGGGCCTCCTTACTGACATGCCAATACCACTAGACCAAATCTTTTCACCCCTTTGTAGCTCCTATCCTCAACAGTAACATTGCAAGAATAAAACCACTGTTGGCCTAGAAGTCCAAAATATTGCCCCTCACCTGAACAAGGGACCTCGCTTACTGCCACTACCACTCACAAGTTACCTTATTCAGTTAATCAGCAATAAGCTGATGGAGCCACCACCGCAAATTCAATCATGCGGGCAGGTGAGTATACACTCAAACCCACATGGCTCATGGCTGCTGTGCGGACAAGAAAGCAAAAAACAGCGGATCCTCGTTTTTCCTCTGATTGCCCTGATGAGGAGCAGCTGACCTGTAGAGAAGACAAAAACACAGATTAGATGCAAAATACAGCCCAAGCCACCACCGCAATATCAATAATGCGTGGGGTGAGTACACACTCTAACCTGCGTCGCTCCCAGCTTTTGTGCCGAGGATGAAGTAAAACAGATGATCCACGTTTCTCCCATTCGAGGAGCAGCCAACCTTCCCGGAAAACACAAACTCAAATTGAAAGCAGGAAAATCTCAGTTGCGTGGGTGGGGTAGCCTGCAGCGTGAGGTGCGGCGAGGAAACAGACTGTCCCGCTACTCTGTGGGCCTCTTTAAAGGGTTGGCTCACGACCCGTTGATACCGGCAAGATCTGGCTTAGACCTGCTTCCCAGGGCCCTGGAAGCACATGAGTTCTTCCGGGGCATGCCCCAGATAACCAATCAGGGCCGAGTTCAGGGCTGGTGTGGGCCATATCGCCCTCTCCATTACCAACCACGCCCCCCAATGGCATCAGGGACTGGCACAACCACCAACGTTGTAGCGTACCCAAGTTGACGCCTTTCCAAGATGCTTGTAAAGGGCATCTTGCATGGCTCGCTTATTTACTATTGTCAGTCTTTTTTTCAGTCAGATGTGGAACACTTCCTGTTGATGAATACAAACACATTTTGCAACTATGCAAATGTATGTAGTTACACAAGAATCATGACAAGGAAAAAGTGTTAAGCTGTTTTCTTTTTGTAGAGCAAACTCGACCCGCAGGCACTTTACATGACCACCAGTTATGTTACACAAGGACACATCAATTTTTTTTAGTAGGCGCAGAGAGATTAAGGAGCTGATTACTTTATCTTGTTTTTTCTCTTTCTCTATACCTTCACTACAGATATTCTCATATCTTCTTTTTAGACCTACCACACGCTTTTCAAATACTGGATATTGACCTAAATTGGGAGCATATTCTATTCTTAACCTATTATACGCTTTCACACAATTTGCATCTGCACTAATCTTTGTCTCATCAAAATCAATCAAGTACAATCCAGATAAAGTTCTGACCCGAGGCAAAGCAACATATGCCATACCCTCTTTAAACACGGTACTTCCAATATTTACCAACGCACTATCTAAAAGTTCAATACCATCTCTATTTGGATAATTATCGAAATCAACAACTTTACCCATTGCTCCATTTACTAAACTTTTTCCACATTCAAATTACGTCGTAAAATTACCCGACAGTTTATACATGCATATAGATTTTTTCTAAACCAGCAGTTTTAAATATTGATTTCTCTAAAGAATCCAATTTTCTGTTCAACTTTTCTGTCGAAATAATAGTGATTCCTTCATGCTCTATTTTATCAATAGCTTCCAATTTTATAATTTCTTCATTTTCCAACTTTAAAATGTCTTCATTAAATATGGAACATTCACGCAGTGTTGGCATTAAGCAGATTACAGATTTGTTTTCTGCAATTCTCATATTTATTTTCTCAGGCACAATGTTTTCATTTGGAAATAAATTGGAAAGTTAGTGCCTCTGTAAAGCTTGTTTGCCATGTTCAGTCACTTTTCCAATTCTAATATCTTGAAGAATAGTTCCATAATCAGCATCATTTGCCTGTCGAATATTTGTAATAAGTGCCTTATATTCAAAATATGACCAAATATTAACATTTCCAATGCTACCCAAAGACTTTCTGGTATCTTCATGTGCAAGAGTTTTAAATACTGGTTGTCCTTTTACAGGAGTAAGTTATAGTAGATCTCCAAAAACTATGACATGTTTTCCTCCAAAAAACACGTCGTACTCTGTTTTAAGAATTTGCTGCATTCTTGAATGCACAAAGCCAAGCATTAAGTTTGATACCATGCTTACCTCATCAATAATAAGAAGTTTCATTTTATTTAAGACTCTTGAAACTTCACAACAAGCTTCTCCAGATAGCTTGTGGTATTCCAAATTGTTTTCATGCTCTATTGGTAGCATTAGTAAACGATGTAAAGTAATTCCTTTAATATTGTGTGCTGCCAACCCAGTTGGAGCAGTGTCAACCCAAGACAAATGCCACTCATTTTTTTTCTGTAGAAAAGTTGTAATTACTTTAATTAAAAAACATTTTCCTCTTCCAACATGTTCTCTCACGTACATTTGGATAGGTTGAAATGACATGCATGAGCACTCTTTCTTTTCATGAAGTAATCCATGGTCAAACTGTTCTCTGACTTGCTCATATATTTGTTTTTGCTCAACATTTAGTTGTTCTTCCAAGTTTCCTATGTTTGTTACATCTTCTTGAGATTGATACATTGCTGTTTCCACCTCATCCATGGCAATTGCTGCTTCATTTTAAA